>NC_136870.1:24177775-24777775 GCF_951799975.1 Gobius niger | reverse complement strand
TGTCCATTATACTGTAATAATGTCCATAATAGAGCTCCACAGTCCCGCCTCCTCTCTGGTCTGGAAGTAAAACTCCCCTTGCTTTGAGACCGTATTGATTTGGAATAAAGTCTCTAACTCCGTAACTACGTCAGCTTGGGCTGAATCCAGCTTTGTGGTTATAAAGCGACCGCAGAGTCAGATGCAGGTGAAAAAAGCATGTATGAGATCGATCTAGTCTAGGAAAAAATGCAATTTAACTGCGAGCCTTCGTCCTAGAACTACATTACCCAGAATGCTGGTTAGTCCCTTGATCTACTACGAGGCTTTTGATTGGTGGAGCTTCACGTTCCCACACGTGTTTATTTATTGTAATTTAGACAACATATTATAAACAATTTATTTAAACCTAATGCCGGCAGATAGTTGACGTTTTATCCAAGTCTAACACTGATAGTAAGAAAAAATGTCAGATGGATCAAAAAAATGTTCCCAACGATCCAATTAAACGAACCACCGATCATTTTTATTCCCATTAGCAGGATTCAGATTGTTTAATAGTGAAATAATATAGAACTTTTGTCCGCAAAGTAACAGAAACTCGCCGTGTTTGCTGAAAACCTGGTTGCCTTGACCAGCGGGTGCGATGTCGCAATGGTTCTTGGGATATGGAGTTTCTATAGTCAGGAAGTGAATGATGTCACAGCCTTGTACCTTTGCCTTTTCTTCAACATTATGCCTTCTTTTTCGATTGAAATGAAACATTTTATGGTCACGAATTGCTACATAGCTAAATTAGCTTTTGCGGTGATGTTAAACTCTTAATATTTGAATCTTTGGAAAATCGACAGTCGTGTAGACGGGGATTTTTTGCTCTATACTGTAATAATGTCCGACGTCCTGCATAGTTTTGGCTTGCTTTGGAAACGTTACTTCTCCTTTATTCTTCACCTGAGACGCCAGTTTCAATTTCAGTCTCTTTGGATTTCATTTGGTGAAGTTTCATTGGCAATGAAATGTCAAAGACCGAGGTTAATCCTGATGATAGTAGGTCTTAAAGAGACACATTACAGACCATGGAGGATGTTCGTGATCGACTTGTGCTGGATTTGAAAGTCATGTCTCACCAACAGTGCAAAATGTTACTAAAATGATAAATACTTTATATTTAGAGGAGAGGTGTGAACACATTTGAGCCACTTTGTTCTGCTTTTCAGTGCTCTTACTCTCTAGCAGTGGTTCCTGAACTTGGTAGGTCGTCCGCGTCCTCCAGAACCCCCCACTCTAAGATATAGTTAAAGCTTATGTTGTAATTTCAGGTACAAGGTATTTGAAGGAAAGATAGACGTAATTATTATTGTGGATTGGGTAGAGTGTCGTAAGTAGTAGCAGTGGTCTGATTTGGTATGGCTACGACTGGTTTATTAAAGGGATATTTCAGGATTTTTGACATAGGGCCTCATTTCCTAGTTATCCAGAGTGTTGCTGATTTCTGGAGATTTTTCTGATTCATGCAGTTCTTATATTTGGAGAGTTTCGTGGCGCTAGGCTAGTGCACGTCTATGGTATCAGCTAGCCTGCATTAAAAACAGTCTGACCCGCTCCACAGAGCACCTGAGGCAAATCACTTAAAACACCAGACTAACCATATAAATGTCTGTGTCCATTGAGTAATTTTAATCATTTTGCATTTAAAAGACCTTGTATTTGAGCAGCATCAGCTTCGTGCTTGTATAAGCCAGTGTTTCCCAACCAGGGGTACTCGAGGACCTAGCAGGAGCTATTTGGAACTATTTCGGATTGAAAGAAATGGGGGAATTGAACATCGTTTTTTACAAGAAAAGCTATATTTTGCAGTAAAATGTGTTGCTTTGGGAGAATTTTAGTTTTATTTTGACCACAACAGTGTCCTTTTTCTTACAAATACCACTTTTAAGTAATAACTTTCTAAATATCTGCAACACTCTTGAGGTAGGGGGGTACATGGATGACCACTGAAAGGCCCAAGGGGTACGCAAGATAATAAAGGTTGGGAACCACTGGTATAAGCTACGCAGCAGCGGAGTGATCTGCTAGAAAGTAGTCCCTCAAAATGCGGTCATTCATGTGATGCAAGGTCAGTTATATTCCAAACATTATTCTATCGACATGGCGTGATGGCTCAGGTAAGAACATATCTCAGTATGTCAAAATGGTGGCCTGTTCCTTTAAAGTGCTGCGTTTGGATTCACAATGACCCAAAAGTGCCGCTCTCGGGCCGAAAGTCCATTTAGGTCGACTTAACTAGAGCCTGTGTGAAAACGGCCTGAAACACAACACATAAAATAGCAATGAAAAAGACCTGGACTCGTATATTAGCGTCACTAAATCTAAGAATCTCTCCTGCTCCTGCTCTTCATGCATTTGTTCCGTTTAACACGAGCTGATACAGAGGAAATCCTGTGTGAAAAAGGTTTTGCTTTTGATTCAACAAACCCAGTGTAGATTATCAAACCATAAAACTGAAAATATGAGAACATGCAAACTCCCTGACACGGGACCCTCTGGTTTCATCATGAGCGCCTTAAAGGGATATTTCAGGATTTTTGACATAGGGCCTCATTTCCTAGTTATCCAGAGTGTTGTTGATTTCTGGAGATATTTTTTTTTTTTGTAATTCATGCAGTCCTTATATTTGAAGAGCTTAGAGGCGCTAGGCTAATGCAAGGCTAGCGCATGTCTATGGTATCAGCTAGCCTGCATTAAAAACAGTCTGACCCGCTCCACAGAGCACCTGAGGCAAATCACTTATAACACCAGACTAACCATATAAATGTCTGTGTTCATAGAATCATTTTTGGAATAAAACTGTCACATGAATTACCGCATTTTGAGGGACTATTTTCTAGCAGATCACTCCGCCGCTGTTCTAAGTTCTTTTAAATGCAAAACAGTTGTAATTATTCTATTTTTATATGGTTAGTCTGGTGTTATAAGTGATTTGCCTCAGGTTCACTGTGGAGCGGGTCAGACTGTTTTTAATGCAGGCTAGCTGATACCATAGAAATGCACTAGCCTTGCACTAGCCTAGCGCCACGAAACTCTTCATACATAAGAACTGCATGAATTTAATCTCCACAAATCAGCAACACTCTGGATATGTAACTAGGAAATATGTCAAAAATCCTGAAATATCCCTTTAACAGATTTGCGTAACTAATCACATGATCCAGTCGCGTCACGGAAAGAATCTGTTCTCGCTTTGTCACTTTTTCTGGTTTCGATTGGAAAATATTTGAGCTTAACCGCCTTTGCGCTTGAAGAACTTTCTCGAACTCGTTGGTTGATTGGCGATAATTGCGAGTCGTTGCATTCCTGCGGCAGGTCATTCAACTTTTTAAAAATATCACGACGGGAAACGTCTCAATGGCAGCACTGATTGACTTTGGAGATTTGTGCCAAGAAAAACCAAAACAATGCCAAGCCATACCGAGAAACTGACAGGCGTGATCGCGGATCAGAGGCACTTATGGTAACGCTGATGTGGAGATTTGATCATCTTCAAGTTGAGCAAGAAACTGTTGCGTGTTAAGATAACAGATGAGATAAAATGATAAACAGTAATTGATCATTTATCCCAAGGTAAAATATTAACTTGTGAATTTCTTTTGTGACACTGTAAAATTGTGTTTATTTATTTTAACATTTAACATTTTGGCTTAAGTGAACATAACCTGCAAAATTGACTTTTAGAGTCAATTTAACCCCTGACCTCCCACCTGAACCGAGCACGTTTTCTCCAGTTTGGCTTTACCCCAATCCAAAAGCTTCTGGAAAAAGGGTGTGAAATTAGCGACAGAACTGAGACGAAAACAATGATGAAGATGTGACAAAAAAGTGAGAAAAAAATTACAAAAATGTGACAAAAAAAGGCAAAAATGTGACAAAAAAATGACAAAAAAATGTGACAAAAAAGGCAAAAAAATGACAAAAAATTGATTTAAAAAATGACAAAAAAGTTACAAAATGAGTTGAATACCCCCCCCAAAAAAGATAGAAAAAAATCTGATGACGTGAGGAAAAAGATCCATTTAGATGAGCTTGGTAGATCTTGGCTTTCAAATGAGGCGTTACACTGGCCTACAGGATTTGGGTAAAGCTGAACTGGAGAAAATGCTCTCGGTTCAGGCGGGAGTTAAGAGGTTAAAAGTTAGAGTTTTAACACCATGTTCTGACGTTCCCTCATAAAACATACTTGGAGTCGTATTTCACAGCATTCTTGCAGTTTTTAGTAGGGCTGCACCGAACCGATACTGGTGTCAGATATCGGAGCCGATACTGAAAAAAATACGATATCGGGTATCGGCTATAAATACCTGTTTTGGCTTTCACCGCCTTAAAAACTTTTACCACCTAAATCTAAGTGATGGGCTGCATATCATTGGAAAGCTAAGAACCAGGAGAACTGCCGCGGTTAGCATCAGTATGCTAAAGCTAGTGTTAGCATGCTAAAGCTGACGAAAACCTATCATAGCTGGGACAGAAACTAATTGAGAAAATAGAAGCAGCGCACACCGGAAGCACTCTCAGAGGTGCAGATGTTGAGGAGAATCTTCTTCAAAAACAGCATCGCACACTCGAGTAGCCGATGTCCAAATTTTAATCAAGGATGAAAACGTTTCGGCATAGCCTTCATCAGATCATATCATCACATAATCTGATGAAGG
The DNA here is from genome assembly GCF_951799975.1 of Gobius niger. NCBI lineage: Eukaryota > Metazoa > Chordata > Actinopteri > Gobiiformes > Gobiidae > Gobius > Gobius niger. Next base: position 24,773,090 of record NC_136870.1, on the reverse strand, counting down.
CTATGGCGAAACGTTATCATCCTGGAATAAAATTTGGACATTGGCTACTTGAGTGTGCGAGGCTGTTTTTTGATTTATGGGACAGAAACTAAGGCATCCAGATCCTGAAACCATTAAATTATAGCCTCTATAGATACAGACGTTATAGAAGGGGGCGTGGCCAGAATCTTTTGCTTTTTTTTGCCATTTTCCGGCAAATATTAACTTATTTATCACATACAAATAAAGTCAAGTCTAAATCGGGTCCATATGGATGTTTATTCACAGCAGATTTTTCAGTAGAAGCAAAAAAACGCAGTCGTAGCTAGCGTTAGCACTAGCATCATGTTAGCATTTTCCGTTATTTATGTATTTATGGGCTGTTGAACCACTTTGCTCCTCTCCATGTCTTTGTATCTTTATTTAGTAGAAAACTGTATTCATAATTCAGCGTTTGTTAAAGTAGTTTTTTGAATATTTAAAGAAATTTTAGATTTTTCTCCAAATTGTTTTCCCCCTTGACTGTTTTCAAACATGACCAAATATGGGCGAGTTCCCGATCCTTAACCTTTCATGGGGTCGACTGTTAGATCTCTCTGCAGTTAACCTTTGCTTCAGCAGCATTTTTCCCAATTCGACCGTCCTCACCCAGGGGAAGGGGAAGTGACATCACCAACAGCTGCTGTTCTTCTTTAAGGCTATTGGCTTGTTGCACAATGTGGCTACGCTAGTTCCTCTGAGCTGAAGTTGTGGGCGCTAGTACTTCCTGTCCGTATTAATTTCCATTAAGATGAGCTTAGACTCGTTCGAATCATCGTATTTCCTAGAGATTCTGTGGTGGACGGTGAGTTCCTGGTAGATGATCACTTCCTGCAGGTTAACGAGTTGCTGTGCAGTGTAAATATTTCTGTAGAGGCGACGTCTATGTTTATAAGGATCAGTGAGTTTGTCTTGAAGCTAAAGGCTAACATTAATTTCATGCATTATACAATTTGAAATAGTGCCTCAAATATAAATTAATACTTTAATACTACTATTTTTTTAGCGCTATATATTTTTATTCCATTTTTTATAGCATGTTAGCCTTTAGCTTCAAGGTAAGCTATCAATCCTTTATGATCACAGGTGTCTCCTCGGAACTCGTTACATCCTACATTAAGATTTGAACACACAGTAAATGATCATCTTTTCCTGAAACTCACCAACTCGTCCACCATATAATCTTTAGAAAATATGATTATTATCCGAGGTCCGAGCTCATCTCTATAGGAAAAGAATACTGACAGGAAATACTAGCGCTCACAACTTCAGGTCAGAGGAACTAGCATAGTCATACTGTGCAACAAGCCAATTGGCGAACTGCTGGCCCACCTACTGTATTGCATATGCAGCAACATAGTGTCCAAATAAAGACGTTTTTCCAGACTGAGATATGTTCTTACCTGAGCTTAGACGAGTTGATGTGTACCTGTCTGGTCTTGGTGCGTGCGCTCAGTCACGCAAAGCGACCAAAGGTGTTGTTAGCATTTGGCCTCTCCCCATGTATTCCTATGGCCTCAAACAGGGGTGAAGTTTGAAGCTACCACGGTTTGCGATTTAAAAACAGGAATAATGTGTTTTCCCAGCTTTAAAGTGTCATGTTACTTTATTTTTTTTACAATTTCTTAAACAGTGAAACACACGAGTGACTTTTTGTTGTTGTTTTTTTCCCCATCAATTTGACGGAGTCTCGTGTCACGTTGGCGACTCATCAGTTAATAGTAAGAAGAATGTATTGTTGTGAAACATGAATAGAGGCCATTGTCTTTTGCTGGGAAATTGAATTAGGTCAAATGACGAGGAAGATGGTTGAATAATATCATATGATTCCGATAAAAAGCCACGCGGAGGAAGATGTTTTGAGGATTTGCCAAACAGATAAAGTTACGCGGTTTTACAAAGAGTTATTCTTGAAAACTGACCTATATCGTTGAGTAAACAGTCCAGGCTTTTACTTTGAGGCTTGTGAATGTGGAATAGGAAGGCACAATGTATTCCAATTAAGAAATCTGTCTTTGTGAAGATTTGTCAAGAATTTATGGAGTTTAAGCACGTTCTCCAATGCTTGAGTTGGTTTAGGTCATATTTCAGTTTTCTCTTCAGTCCAAAGTGTGTTAAAAGCGCTCTTTATCTTCATTTTCAAACTTAAATTGTGAATCAAGTTGCAATTGTAGTTATTCCAATTGGATGAAAACAAATTACATCAAATGAAATTACTTTAAATATCGGCCTGTTTAGAATTTATAAGTGCTTTTTACCACTTGTTGCATGAAAAATAGGAAAAATATTGTGTTCACCGAAAAAGTGACAAAAATGTGACGAAAAAGTGACAAAAATGTGACGAAAAAGTGACAAAAATGTGATGGAAAAAGTGACAAAAATGTGATGGAAAAAGTGACAAAAATTTGATGAAAAAGTGACCAAAAATTGATGAAAAATGTGAGAAAAAGTGACAAAAATGTGACAAAAGTGACAAAAAAGTGACAAAAATGTGATTAAAAATTGACAAAAAATTGATGAAAAAGTGACAAAAATGTGATAAAAAATGTGACAAAAATGTGATGAAAAAGTGACAAAAATGTGATGAAAAAGTGACAAAAATTTGATAAAGAATTTACAAAAGAAATGATGAAAAAATGACAAAAATGTGATGAAAAAGTGACAAATTTGATGAAAAAGTGACAAAAATTTGATAAGAAAGTGACAAAAATGTAATGAGAAAGTGACCAAAAATTGATGAAAAATATGAGAAAAAGTGACAAAAATGTGACGAAAAAGTGACAAAAATTTGATTAAAAATGGACAAAAATTTGATGAAAAAGTGACAAAAATTTGATTAAAAATGGACAAAAATTTGATGAAAAAGTGACAAAAATTTGATAAGAAATGACAAAAATGTGATGAAAAAGTGACAAAAATTTGATAAAGAATTTACAAAAGAAATGATGAAAAAATGACAAAAATGTGATGAAAAAGTGACAAATTTGATGAAAAAGTGACAAAAATTTGATAAAGTGACAAAAATGTAATGAGAAAGTGACCAAAAATTGATGAAAAATATGAGAAAAAGTGACAAAAATGTGATGAAAAAGTGACCAAAAATTGATGAAAAATGTGAGAAAAAGTAACAAAAATGTGACAAAAAAGTGACAAAAATTTGATTAAAAATTGACAAAAAATTGATGAAAAAGTGACAAAAATGTGATAAAAAATGTGACAAAAATGTGATGAAAAAGTGACAAAAATGTGATAAAAAATGACAAAAATGTGATGAAAAAGTGACAAAAATTTGATAAAGAATTTACAAAAGAAATGATGAAAAAATGACAAAAATGTGATGAAAAAGTTACAAATTTGATGAAAAAGTGACAAAAATTTGATAAGAAAGTGACAAAAATGTAATGAGAAAGTGACCAAAAATTGATGAAAAATATGAGAAAAAATGACAGAAATGTGATGAAAAAGTGACAAAAATTTGATAAAGAATTTACAAAAGAAATGATGAAAAAATGACAAAAATGTGATGAAAAAGTGACAAATTTGATGAAAAAGTGACAAAAATTTGATAAGAAAGTGACAAAAATGTAATGGGAAAGTGACAAAAAATTGATGAAAAATATGAGAAAAAGTGACAAAAATGTGACGAAAAAGTGACAAAAATTTGATTAAAAATGGACAAAAATTTGATAAGAAAGTGACAGAAGTTTGATGAAAAAGTGACAACAAACTGAGCTTTGAAAGGTCTTAGCTTTCAAATGAGGCGTCACACTGGCCTACGGCTGTAGTGAAGAAACCTTTAGACTTGGGTAAAGAGGTTAAAGATCATTACGTCTGACTTGCTTCTATTATATAAACCTGGGGCACAAATAAAGCCCCGACAAGCAGATGGAGATCTTATTTTGCCACTTGATTTTGTTCAGTTTATTTGACACAGACACATTTTATAGCAGACTGAGATGATAAACCGATAGAAAAATCATGTGCATTTCTCGTAGCGGGTTTGCAGGTTTTAGTTCACATGTTATATCATTATGGCCTCAATATTGCTGATTTTCGCACGTGGCCCTCGCGGTCGGTTTCCACAGTATTTGGCCACATTATTGCGAAGTGTAAACCTCAAAATGTCCCGTTTATCTAACCCTGTGTTCCTTCGAGTCTTATCTCTGCGCGGCCCCATCAACCACACTCTCACTTACCGTCAGCCGTCGTTCCTTTTCCGCACAACTTTCGGCGTGTTACACAAGTTTACGATCAAAACAGACCCGCGGCCAATGTTTGAGAAGTTTATAGTTTTACTGCGGCGATAAAAGCGCAGATAAAAACACACGAACGGGCTGTGGAAAGTGGGAATTCCCCTCTGGATTGTTGTGGGTTTGAGACGCTGGAGCACTGGACACTTTTGTTGTTTTAAAGCGTCTCAGAAACGTGTAATGTTTGTCGTTCGGTTTAGTCAGGGCTGGTTCTGGACGTGGTTTGTGGCAAGACAGAAAATGGGAGAAAGTTTAAACATCGCTGGTGGAGAGAGGAGTTTATAGTTTACGTCTGTGTCTGAACCCTGTCGGTAAAATGTCTATTAGTGTCTTAACTAATGTGTTTGTGAAAGGCTTTGTATGTTTTTCATAGCCAGACTTGGTTCACGCTTTATAATATGTCCAGGAGCATTAACCTCTTAACTCCCACCTGAACGGATCCCATTTTCTCCAGTTTGGCTTTACTCTGATCAAAAAGCTTCTTGGGAAAAAACACCAAAATAACCACAAAAAATAAGAAGAAAGCAAGGATGTAAACGCAACAAAAATGTGACAAAAATGTGACAAAAATGTGACAAAAATGTGACAAAAATTAAACAAAAATGTCACAAAAATTCAACAAAAAAGTGACAAAAATTCAACAAAAATGTGACAAAAATTCAACAAAAATGTGACAAAAATTAAAAGAAAATGTGACAAATATTCAACAGAAATGTGACAAAAATTCAACAAAAATGTGACAAAAATTCAACAAAAATGTGACAAATATTCAACAAAAATGTGACAACAATGTGACAAAAATTCAAAGAAAATATGACAAAAATTCAACAAAAATTCATCAAAAATTCAACAAAAATTCAACAAAAATTCAATAAAAATTCAACAAAATGTGACAAAATTCAACAAAAATGTGACAAAAATTCAACAAAAATGTGACAAAAATTAAAAGAAAATGTGACAAATATGACAAAAATTCAACAAAAATGTGACAAAAATTAAAAGAAAATGTGACAAAAATTAAAAGAAAATGTGACAAAAATTCAACAAAAATGTGACAAATATTTGACAAAAATTCTACCAAAATTCAACCAAAAAGTGACAAAAATTCAACAAAAAAGTGACAAAAATTTAACCAAAAAGTGACAAAAATTTAACCAAAAAGTGACAAAAATTCAACAAAAATGTGACAAAAATTCAACAAAAAAGAAAGAAAAAAAAAACATACAAAAGGTGACACAACACAGCAACAACGCGAGGAAAAATATCAGTTTTGTGGGTCTTAGCTTTCAAATGAGGTGTTACACAGCCACAAGAGGACAGAATGCATTTGGTTTAGGCGGGTGGTAAGAGGTTAAAGATCAACTCAGAAAATGTCTTTGTGTGTATTGCGTTGTTCCCCTGTCAAAAACAGACTGGAGTATTATTTCACTTCATTTACACAAATTTTTGAGGGATCCACTTTGCTCGTCTCTCCTCCTTTTGCTGAAGCGCTTTCTTCAGTAGGGCTGAAACAACTAATCGATTAATCAACGACTAATCAATTATTATTTTAGAAATCGATAATCGTTTTCTGGTTCACAAAGACTCAAAATGACAAGAAAAAATAGATTTTTTTTTTATGAAAACCTACTTTGTTTTTATAGTCGGGGTCTGTAGTGTTTTGTACTTTGTAAATCAGAAGCAGAATTAGCGCTAAGAGCCTCTAACAAACATAACTTTAACTTTACTCCAACCCGTCCTCAAGTGGCGCCACTTTTGCTATATGTGATTGAAACAAAAATTAAAAAATAAAGTTTTCCTACACCATTCACAGCCAATCGATTACAAAATAATCGTTAGTTGCAGCCCTATTCGTCAGGTTACAAAATTAGCGTGATTGAATTTTTTTTTTTTTTGTATTTCAAAAATCGGACCCGTCCCCGATCTGATACTCTGATACTCTACCAATACTGAATATCGGATTGGTACTCATGATATGCTAATGTTTACCACTCAGACAGCCACCGGGTCGCTGAAAGGTCAAATATCAACACGTTTTTCCTGCATTAGCACAAAAGCACAAAAACTATGATCTGAAACGAATTGAGCTGCAGTTTTGTCTGAAATGTTACACAATGTTTCGCTCAAAAGTGGCGAAATTGGGTTTTGAAAACAAACCTTTCAGACCCGGTTTTATTAAACATTTATTAAGGCATTAAATGTGACTTCCTGCCTCCTGTAGAAAACCCTACATTGAATCCCGTTGGCAGCAGATGAATAAAAAGGTGAAATCTGGAAGGTCAGCGGCTCCTCCCTGTCTGCACTTTCTGTAGCTTCTATTGTAACGCGCGGCAACAAAGGCTGAATTCAGGCCGTTTTTGACACGTTGCATTGTGGGACTTGGAGTCTCGGTTTCTCTCATGAGTCTAAAGTGTCCCAAAGTTCACGGTTTCACTTCAGTCACGTTCTTCGTCTTTCTAAACAGGAAACCCCCCTTTGAGATCCGAGATTAGAGGCGTCGTTTTCAGCGTCAGAAGCAAAACTTTGTCAAACCTTTGACACCCTCGATCGCGGTTTATTGATTCTGAATTACAGACGTGTGGTATTAAACTGGATTAGTAGTTACTTAGAAAATAGATAACAATATGTAGAGTATATAGGCCATGAATCTAGTTAGAAACAATACAGTGTGGAGTCCCTCAAGGCTCTGTGCTGGGGCCTAAGCTTTTTACTTTATATATTAACCTCCTAGCCCCCACCTGAACTGAGCAGTTTTCTCTAGTTTGGCTTTATCCAAATCTAAAATCTTCTTGAAAATCACGCCGCAATGAGGCCAACGACCGTAAATTCTGGAGTATTGAGCGCACCTGAATACAAGCTGCACCAAGTCAGTTCAAAAAGAGAAAAGAAAAAGTGCATAGGCCGCAGTTGTCTATAATCCGCAGCTCGCACACACTGTACTAAGAGTCCCTCCTTTGCCGTTTCATTCTCACCTCCTCCTCACTAGTTTTTCACAAACATCGCGCTGCATTTTCCCTCTCTTTTATGCTGTAAATCAGGGGCGTCAAACATACGGCCTGCGGGCCTGAGCCGGCTCACGAGATGATTTAATCCGGCCCCTGCCCTGTAGAGCATAAACTCCAGTGTATCCATCCATCCATTTTCTTCCACTTTTCCGTTTCCGGGTCCTCCTGCAGGTGGTGGGTCCACAAAGGACGGCCTCACGATCTTAACCGGGCCTGTTGGTCTCTCATAAGGAGCTTCTGAACCGCTCTTTGTCTGACCCGTCTACTAGGACCATGGGAGTTTGCCATGGGAGACTCTACCAGGGGAACGAAGCCCCGATAACAGAGCTCCAGGATCATTCAGGCGTTCAAAACCCTCAACCATGTTAAGGTGTCGGTTCCATGAGGGGATATTCCAGAGCATGTAAAAAAAAAAAAAAAAGTCTTTAGTCCATTCCTGTGTGGAGTTTCTGATTGTTTTTAAAGGGGGGGTATTATGCAAAATCGACTTTTTCAAGCTTTACATCATGTTATTCTGTCATTCCCTCATTAAAAACATGCCTGAAGTGTTGCCTTGGCACATCCACGTATTTCTGAGTAATCTGTAAAAACTCTGATGGCGGCCATTTTAGGGATAGGTTTGCCTGAGTCCTCCTAGGAACGCCCCCACCTCCTGGAGACGCCTCCGAGCTTTCGTCACCAGCCGAGTAACCAACCACTGCTCCTCAGCAGAACCCCCTCCCCACTGATGCCACAGACAGCGTGTGGAGGGGGCGTGTCGGAATGGCTCAGAGGTTCTTAAAGAGACAGAGGCCGATTTCAAGACATTCACTACAGCCATTTTGAGAGAGCAATTTTATACAAGGCAGTTATTCTAATTTACTGCATTTACAGACCGACAGAAGGTTTGCTCATCATTGTAGTGTGATAGAGTGTGGAGTGAATGAATAATGACTACAGGCTTGTAAAGTGCAATACAAGTGTGAGCCGTTGTTATTAATGAAGCTTCTGTCAAGTTGGGGCTTTCACCAAATCAGTGCTTATTATTATTCATTTATTGGAAGAATGTTCTCTATTATATGCGGCCCGTGACCCGCTGAATTTCGACACCCCTGATCTAAATGGACACCAAACTTTATTAGCCCATTGTGAGTTAAAACTGTTCTGAGATAAACAGCATAACACACACAACAGCCACACATTCAGGAAGCGTTTCAATTTCACATCACTTTTCCACTTTTAAAAGTTCTTAGGTTCATTTCCCTGCGTTTGCCCTTTGACTAAAATATGTTTAAACTGGATATAAATCATCTGTAAACCAAAAAAAAAACATCTTCCATAAACGAATTACAGAATCATAAGAAAATGCCCTTTTTTCCCCCTTACTCCCCCTGGTGGTGAAAACGGTTTTCCTTCTGGAAGCTCTAAATCATCCTGTCTTTTGCATTTCGTTTCTCGTAAATCTTGGACAGTGTTATGAAAACCGTGAACAAACGTCTGATTGTTTGATTTACGGCTTTACGGCGCTCGCTGTTTAAAACACGCCCGGCTCGTCCCTTAGTGTTTGGCTTTTCAGACCAACAATTTCCCGTCTATTGTTCGGGGACAGATGGATGCGTTTGTTATTGATGGAAACGTTTGACTCTTTTCCAGCGTCATAAATAAATGTGTGAAGCAGATTTATGTTCGCGACACAGAGGGACGAATACAAGCGAAGAGAATAAATATTAAAGGTATTATTTCACACTGTCAAAAAAATGTATTTCAATTAAAGAGCTGGGAATTTCATCTCTAATGATCATAAATGAGTTTTTTGGCTTTAGGGTTTTTGGTTTACTCCCAGTTCAGACATAATTTAGTCCAAATAAGGTCAATGACTGTTTGATTGATTTAATAAGATTAATCTAAGTGCAAGCCGAGTTTCCAAAAGTTATAAATGAAATATAAACGCTGCTTGACAAAAGGTCACATGCTCTAATATTTGGTTGTAACAGAGGTGAGTAGTAGCCAAATATTTACCTAAGTAAAAGTAAAACATGACTTGGAGAAAATTTAACTTGTGTCCTGTGATTGTGAATAATTGTATTATTTATTGACCTTTCTTTAACCAGGATAGTCCCACAGAGATTAAGAATCTCTTTTTCAGGGTCCTGGCCCCAGAGGGGAATCTATTGTACATGTTGTTAGTGAACAGCTGTTCAGAAGCCTCGACATCCTTTGCTCAGGCCCTGGTTTTGTTTAGTAGAAAAGTCTAAAACTCTTCTTCAGGAGCAGATCAACGGAGCTCAAACAAACTCTTATTACTTGATGCTGCTGTGATTGTTTCTGTTCCCTTCGCATTTCACAAGCTAAAGGCTCAGGCTTTGGTTCGACTTAAAAACATTAGCGCTGTGTGATGATGTCATCAGGCCGCGCGGCTCTGTTGGACAGGTGTGAGGGCTGGCCAGCAGGGGGCAGGTGTCCCTATAGGATTAGTTTAGAAACTGAGCATATTAAAAAAAAATGCTTTTATTGTCCAGAGAAAATGTAGTCCATAGTTGTCCTACAGGAGCAGCTCCACTGAGGACAGAAAATAGCAACAAACTGGAGAATTCTTTATATATATATATTTATACAATATCTACAATATTCCACATAGATCTGACTTTATTACAGACGACACTCCCTAAATCAGAGTATGTGCTGGTTTTAACCGAGCTAATGTTGATGTTGCAGTCTAATGTTGCTAATGTTGTTAGTGATGCTAAACTAGCCGCTAGCAGTTCTGGTGATTCTTACGCCGTTTTATGCCCAGGGGTTTATTCATCTGAAAAACTGACCCAGCGACTAAAAAGTCCTCAGAAAATCCAAAATAAAGAGATACAGCATGTTTATATTGAGCGAAACAATCAAAATACTGGATAAGTTACTATAAACACAGGAGAAAATCCACACGGAGCTGAAGGAAAGACGAGAAGAGATCATTTATCTGCAGTAATAAGTAACATCTCAAAACTATTGTTAAATACAAATACATGAATGAATAAACCACAAGCATTGAGGAGCCTTAGGACATGAGTTGTTCTGTCTATGATGGACAGAGCAAAAAAAACAAAGAATAATAATGATCATATCTCAATATCGATACAATAACGATATATCTTTCAGCCCTACTTCTATAGATGAGCGGGGTATCAATATATTGCGCTATATAGTTTCCGAGACGATATGTTTTGTTGCCGATATATATTCAAGTCGATATTTAGCCCCATCCCTTTAAATGTGTTATTTTTGAGGGTATTTTAAGACCTTTGTAACGTCTGTCCCGCTCTCCTTCCTCCAGGTCGTCCGTGCTGCTCCTGGCTCCGCTCCTGGCTGAGACCGACCCCGCCCCGCGCCGCCTGCCCAGGACGCAGGGCTCGGCCGGGGCGCAGGGCTCCAGCGACGGCCCCTGCCCGCACTTCAGATGGATGTCCCAGCACGTGCCCGCCTTCAGGGTGCCCGGGACGCACATACACATCCTCACCTCCCCGGACCAGTTCTACCAGACCATGAAGGTTCGTACCATAATTATTATAATCCACTCCCGCCTGGACCGAGCACATGTCTCCTGTTTGGCTTTAGTCAAATCTAAAACAGAATAGCAACAAAGAGACGAAAACAAGGATGAAAATGCTACAAAAGAGCGACAGAAACATGACCAAAAATGTGAGAAAAATGGAAGAAAAGTGACAATAAATTTTTATGCAAAAGTGATGAAAAATGGTGAAAAAGTGACAGAGAAATGACAAAAAATGACATAAAAGTAATGAAAATGTGACGAAAATGTGACGAAAAAGTAACAAAAAAAAAGACAAAAAAAGTGACGAAAAATTGATGAAAAATTTACAAAAAAGTGACAAAAAAATTACCAAAAAATTACATAAAAGTAATGAAAATGTGACGGAAATGTGACAAAAAATGTACAAAAAAATGACGAAAATGTGACAAAAAAATGAAAAAAATGACATTAAAGTAATGAAAAAGTGACGAAAAAGTGACGAAAAATTTACAAAAAAGTGACGAAAATGTGACAAAAAAATGACATGAAAGTAATAAAAATGTGACGAAAAATGTACGAAAAAGTGACAAAAAAAAATTACAAAAAAAATTACAAAAGTAATGAAAATGTGACAAATGTGACAAACGCAACAAAAAAGCAAGGGAATAAATATCAAAAGTGACAACACAAGGAAAAAGCTCAGTTGAGATTAGTTTTCTCGGCCTTAGCTTTCAAATGAGCCCAAGTTTCAATGCTGTTGGTCCAGGGACGGCATATAGGAAAGTGACTTGGTTGTTTAAAGCAGCACTAAGTAACTTGTTTACCTTAATGAATCCTTTTCTTTGTCCCTCTGGGGGTGATACAAGTGTTGAGGGATTGGAGGGTCTTTCATCTCCCCCTGGTGTCTTTCCCTGCTCCGACCCGGAGACCCAATACACACTAATGGAATCACAAAGAAGAAGCTAACAGGCTAACGGGGAAAGCTAACTGTGGGCTAGCACAGTATTTACAGCCAAGTTTGGGTGAAAAAAGTGATATCCGTTGTGTAATTGTATGAACAATCTCCCTCTGTCCCTTTGTCTTTTCTGTCAGCGTAGTATTTACTCTCACCGATAATTAATGAGTAAAAAACACAACATGCTACGACACCTGCAGTTGCGCTTATGGCCTCTAGGGGCAAGAGCGACCTGGTTCTGCTTTATTATTATTGTTCTGTTTTCTGGTTCTAAATGATATTGTAAACCAAGTATCGTTTAAGAACCGGTATGGGAATAAATGCAGCTTTATCCAGCCCTATAGTCACACCATCGTCAGTCGATCTATTTTTCTTTAATGAGTGACGTCAATTATCCCCTGACCGCTGTCAAATGATCTGTACCAGTGCTGTTCTTACGCCCACAGCACCAGACACATCTACGTTTTACAAAATGCAAACAATCCTATTTTTCTTTGCGTGCGTCAGGCCGTGGGTGCGTCTCCTATTATTGACGTAATTATTGTTGTAATTATGCAATTATTGTTGTAATTATGCAGTTACCTTCAGTGTAACGGCTCCTGCAGTAATTTAAGGTTTGGTGGATTAGAAGTGAATAAACGGTCACGTTGATCGGCTTTGTCTTTCAGAAACAGAGGCCGATCTGATTTTTCTCAGGCCGATATGCACCACCGATATATTTAGCCTCTAATTTTGGCTGCTTTTTTAAAATGCCTATAATCTGGTATATGATGCTTCTAAACCAGAGGTCCCACATCTTCACCAAAAGAGATGGTTGTGGACAGCATGCACTTCTAACAATCAGCGGTGCTGCAGCAGAGAGGGTGACCTGGGTGTGCACATCAGAGAAGCTCTCCTGGACCATGCACACGACATCACTGGTCAAGAAAAGTCATCAGCGTCTCTAATTTCTCCACAAGTTGAGAAGAGCCAGAGCCAGAGTCCCAGCCTCCCTCCCTTCTACAGAGGGACTATAGAGAGCATCCTGACCATCACTGTGAGGTTCTTCTACAGAGGGACTATAGAGAGCATCCTGACCATCACTGTGAGGTTCTTCTACAGAGGGACTATAGAGAGCATCCTGACCATCACTGTGTGGTTCTTCTACAGAGGGACTATAGAGAGCATCCTGACCAGCTCCATCACTGTGAGGTTCTTCTACAGAGGGACTATAGAGAGCATCCTGACCATCACTGTGTGGTTCTTCTACAGAGGGACTATAGAGAGCATCCTGACCAGCTCCATCCAGGTGTCCCGTGGGGCATTAAAAGCATTCAAGTCATTGGATTCAAGCAGGCAGTATCTCTACTATTTTTACTGCATACATTAGTCAAAAGTTAAGAAGTCGTGGGAGGCTCTTTTAAAGGGATATTTCAGGATTTTGACATAAGGCCTCATTTCCTAGTTATCCAGAGTGTTGCTGATTTCTGGAGATATTTATTTTTGTAATTCATGCAGTTCTTATATTTGAAGAGTTTTTTTGGCGCTAGGCTAGTGCAAGGCTAGTGCATTTCTATGGTATCAGCTAGCCTGCATTAAAAACAGTGTGACCCGCTCCACAGAGCACCTGAGGCAAATCACTTATAACACCAGACTAACCATATAAATGTCTGTGCCCATAGAGTAATGTGTGGAATATAACTGACCTGCATCACATGAATGATCGCATTTTGAGGGACTATTTTCTAGCAGATCACTCCGTCGCCGCGTAGCTTATACCAGTGGTTTCCAACGTTTTTTGTCTTTCGTGCCCCTTTGGCCTTTCAGTGGTCAACCGTGCACCCCCTACCTCAAGGGTGTTATAGTTTTTTTTAGAAAGTAAAAAATTCTCCTAAAATTCTCCCAAAGCAACACTTTTTACTGAAAAATAAAGCCTTTCCTATAAAAATCATGTTGCATTTTCCCCTTTTTTCAATCTGAAATTGTTCCAAGTACCCCCCTGCTAGGTCCCCGTACCCCTGGTTGGGAAACACACTGGCTTATACAACCACGAAGCTGATGCTGCTCAAATATAAGTTATTTTAAATGCAAAATGGTTAAAATTACTCTCGACACAGACATTTATATGGTTAGTCCGGTAATATAAGTGATTATAGGTGCTCTGTGGAGCGGGTCAGACTGTTTTTAATGCAGGCTAGCTGATACCATAGACATGCGCTAGCCTTGCACTAGCCTAGCGCCACGAAACTCTTCAAATATAAGAACTGCAACACTCTGGATAACTAGCAAATGAGGCCCTATGTCAAAAATCCTGAAATATCCCTTTAAGGCTGTGACGGAGCTCTTTCCAAGGCAGAAAACAGGAAAAATACACAAATATGGGCCCAAAATATCAAAGCAATCTGTTAATGAAAATGTGAAAAGACCACGTGATCCATAAGATTACAGTGAAAATGACTGTAATGTTGTTTAACCTGAAGTTCCTTGACAGTGAAAGTCCCTGATCATTATCTATAAACCAGTGCATGAGTCATTAAACTTCAGAGGAACAAGTCAAACCAGGACAAAGCAGGACAAAGCAGGACAAAGCAGGACAAAGCAGGACAAAGGACTCTTGGAAAAATGCATAATGGTGTAATTCTCCTCAACATAAGTGAGTCATGTGTAAAAGTGCAATAATTATTTGGGCGTGATGCAGAAAGTCTGTGTCTGACGTTGTTAAACCTCGAGTATGGGAACAATCCTCCCGTGTTCCGGTGGCAGAGCGTCCTCCTCTGCATCCTGACCCGGTTTAGACTCGATCTTAAGTGATTTTAAGTAATATATGTCGCGTGAAGTGTCTCTGCGACGCTGTTAACTATGGCTCGCGTTCAAACCGCAGACATTTCTTCCTCTCGGCGTTTTGCCTGCGATCCGTCACCGAGACGTGTCCGATCGTCAATCAAACTGTGGCATGTGTGAAGCAGAAATGCGTGTGAGTGTGAAGCAAAGGCAAACGCGGGTTGTATTGTTTTGTTAATGGCTTTGATTGTGACAACGGGCACACACGCCCACGCAGGCGGATCGTGGAGCTCGGTTTGAGGCGGCGGAGCTGTGGTTTCACTCCGGATCATCTCAGGGTCATAAAAAATCTGCCATGAGCTAATTTTATCCTTCATGTATTATTAACCTTTTCATAAGCTTTTGTTAGGTATTGAAGGATGTTATTTATTAGGGTTGGGCAGCGCCGGCTCCAGAGCAAACTGCAATCGAGTTTCAAAAGGGTTCTCACCATTAAAATACATTGTGATGCCTGAGGGTGCAAACTTTTCAAAATGAGGTTGCAATGGACCCTCTTGCACCCCCTGTAGATCCGGACCTGGGGCTGGGACAAAATGTCAGATCGCATCGCAATACTTTGTGCTGCAATACCAAGTAGGGCTGCACAATATATCGCGAAAAACATCGTATCGCGATATTAGCTGATGCAATATCCGTATCGCGAGAAGCCACAATATATCGCAACATCCCCATTTAACATTTACTAGCTTTGTTAACCTCTTCACTCCCACCTGAACCGAGAGGATCTTTTTCCTCACGTCATCAGATTTTTGTTCCATCATTTTTTTTGTTGGGTGTTCAACTCATTTTTGTAAGTTTTTTGTCATTTTTTGTCATTTTTTGTCATTTATTCGTCCATTTTTTTTTTATCACATTTTTGTAATTTTTTGGTAATTTTTTTTATTTATTTCTTGTTTAATTTTTGTCATTTTTTTGTCAAATTTTTATCACATTTTTGTCACATTTTTTGTCATTTTTTGTCATTTTTTTTTATTTATTTCTTGTCAAATTTCTGTCATTTTTGTGTCAAATTTTTATCACATTTTTGTCACATTTTTTGTCATTTTTTTGTCATTTTTTTGTCACATTTTGTCACATTTTTGTCATTTTTGTGTCAAATTTTTATCACATTTTTGTCAAATTTTTTGTCATTTTTTTTGTCATTTTTTTCTCACATTTTGTCACATTTTTGTCATTTTTGTGTCAAATTTTTTTCATTTTTTAATTTATTGTCACAATTCTGTCATTTTTTTGTCACATTTTTGACAAATTTTTTGTCAATTTTTCGTCACTTTTTTGTCAATGTTTTCTCACTTTTTTTGTCACATTTCCATCATTGTTTTTGTCTCAGTTTTGTTGCTATTTTCACAGCTTTTTCCCAGAAGCTTTTGGACTGGGGTAAAGCCAAACTGGAGAAAATGTGCTCGGTTCAGGTGGGAGTTAAGGGGTTAAATTCTACCCTTGTTTTAGTCCTGATTGGGTGTTTTTTTTAAGTCTTCTTTTGACACAATTTGCTTAAAAAAATGGAACATATCGTGTTTGGTGTATATTAAACTCGTGCGTGACGACAATTTGGACCCGAAGTGACACCTTTCTGAGTGACAGGGGGAGGAAAATACTTAATTATAACATTTTTAAACTCTGTATAGTCCCTTTAAGTTATTGCAATATCGCAATCCTCTCTAAATGTGGTCAAAACCAAAGAAATGTTTGATCCAAAAGGCCTTGTAGCTCATGAACCTGTGCAGATAAATGGCCGGGCGATCGAACAGGTGGAGACTTGTCAATATTCGGGGGTCTGTGTTGACAATCGTATGAAATGGAACATGGCAGATGGTAGAGCGGGTCATCTCATGATCGGAAGGTCGAACCCACCTCCTGAATGTGCACACTGTCGTTGTGTCCTTGGGCAAGACACTTCACCCACGTTGCCCCCAGGGTCTCCGCACACTGGTGCATGAATGAGAGTGTGAATGGGTGAGTGGATCCTGGCTGTAAAGCGCTTTGAGTGCCTACTTTAGGTGGAAAAGCTGAGACCATTTACCATCAGGCTGATATATGGGTATTTCACATTATCGGCCGATGTAATGCGGATAAAAGACCTATATCTCCGTTCAGGTTTGAATGTGAGCCTTGGGTTCACGATCTACTGAAGGAGAAAACACATTTGCACTGCAAGGGAAATGAAAAGATCAGGTATAGAGTCTTTTAAAGGAACCATGGCCAAAGTTAAGGTCTGAATTGTCATTAAAAAGCATTACATTTGAGTAAAGTCGGTACTATGTGCACAATCTTTAGCTCAAAGTTTCCTTTTGGGTCCCCTTTGTTCATCCATGGAAGTTTGGAAATCTTAAATGAAATATGAATACAGATATATATATTTTTTTATGTTTCTGGCATAAAAATGACAGTATTTGTGTTTTGAAGTGGCGTTTAAAAGCCTTACATTTGTAGCATTACATTTGTGTGTTTTTCAGGCGCGGATCAGGACGGCCCAGAAGAGGGTGGTGATGGCGTCTCTTTACCTCGGGACGGGGGAGCTGGAGCAGGAGCTGGTGAGAACAGAATCCACTTGTTTGACTTTTACAGTTACGGACAAACTGTGCTTTTCCAGGCCAAGTACAATTAAAGTTTTGACTGGTTTGAAACGTATTCCCTGAGTTTATGAATTAGGAGCTGTTTAACTGGTTAAAGCAGCGGTTCTCAATAGGGAAAATTAGTCGTTTAGTCGACTTATTGGTCGATGCCATCGTGGTCGACCAAGACACTTAAACGCACCGTCAGCTTGAAGCTTGAAAAAGTAGATTTTGCATAATACCCCCCCTTTAAAATCCAGGAAATGCAAATGAAAAGCTCCAATTTGCATTGGTGAAATATGACAAGAAGGTGACGCCCTGACTAAGTCGTTCTCCTTTGAGACTTTTATGCACGAGTTTTTGTTCCATGGTTCTGTTCAGAAACCATGTGCAGGTGCTCGTTGTATAATTAGAATATCATGAAAAAGGGGATATACGTCTGTAATTTAGCTTAAACTGTGAAACTAATATATGATATAGACTCATATATAGACTCATATATAGACTCAGTCGACAGTTCGTGTCCTTGGGCAACACACTTCACAGCAGTGGTTTCGCTCGGGCTAATTTCTCTGTTTTTTTGATGGACAGGGTCATTATTGCATTTTCTGGGTGTTTATAATTGTCATTTATGTTAAATTTATGTCCAAATCTGAGATTGCAGCATAAATGGAGCTACAGATGCTTGTCATATAATTAGAATATCATGATATCGTGAAACTAATATATGATATGGACTCATTACATGCAAAGTGAGATATGTAGAGCCTTTTTTTGTTATCATTTTGATTTATTATTGCTCAGCTTGTAAAAACTCAGAAAATTAGAAGGCTCTACATATCTCACTTTGCATGTAATGAGTCCATATCATATATTAGTTTCACAGTTTAAGTTCAATTACAGACGTATATGCACTTTTTCATGATAATCTAATTATATGACGAGCACCTGTAGCTCCACTTTATTTATTTATTGCTGGGTTGCAGGTGACATCACAGCATTCTAAAGGCCTATACTATTATATAGAGGAAAAGATATTTTATTTTTTCTTGTACTGAGAGATCATGGACCCAGTGACTGATATTATTGATCATTTTTCTAATTCATACATTTTCTTTTTAGATATGACAGTGTGAAAGTGTAATGCTGTTAATAGGAAAAACTGGCTCCTGCCTCCGCTGGGTCCGATGACATCATCACATTGTAGGACCTGCAACCCAGCAATTGACCTTTATTTAACCAGGATAGTCCCACTGAGATTAAGAATCTCTTTTTCAGGGGAGTCCTGGTCTTAGAGGGGAATCAATTAATCCCGCAATCGCAGATTTGGACATAAATTCAACATAAATGATAATTATAATGACAGAATCTTTATGACTCTGTTCGTCAAAATCACAGAGAAATGATCCCGAGCGAAACCACTGCTGTCAAGTGTCTTGCCCAAGGACTCGAACTGTCGACTTTCTGATCCGTGGACAAACCCTCTTAACCCCTGAGCCACTGTCGGGTGAAGTTTTTGTGCCCGTCGAACACATTTCCCTTCCAAACTGCCCGAGCAAAGTTTTTCACTCATTTACGTCAAACCCACATTAATCATCCCCCTCGGCCTCGGCAGGTGAGAACAAAAAAAATCTGTAAAATCCCGCCTGAAACAACACGGCGACCCTGCCAGAAACACTGAGTCACCGCTCTGTTCCCAAACAAACTTCACTGTGGTCAAAGCGGCGTCCAGAGCTGGCCTTAAACGCTGCCCTCTGCTCCCCCAGCCTCCAGAAGCCCAGCATAACAAGCCCCAAACCTCACACTCAGCCGTTCCTGCTGTTTTCCTACCAAGACGAATGAGCGAAAAGCGCCCGCAGGACTTCGCCGCGCTTAATTACACCTACAAACCCGGCGGATGATGGATCACCTGATTTATAAAGTCAACACGGCTCGGATCGGGCCTGTTTTGGAGCCGAATGTCCTGAAACGGGATACTTTAATATGCGTTTGGAGCGGAGAGGGAAGCAGGTGTGCGGCTAAAGCGCTACGTGCTAACTCGCCGGCGCTCGAGACGAGGTTCGGCCAAAAACAACATGGCGGATTCACGCTGACGCTCGCGGGGCCTGATCGAAGAACACCTGGGCACAGCCGCGTCGGCACATAGTTTGGAGTTTGACCGCACATTTGCAAATCCAGACCAGAGGAATTTTTGTTCCCCGGCAACAATACGGCGAAAAGAGAAGCAGTTTTCACACTTGACACTTGTGAACGGGCCAATAGCAGTTTGTCAAACGTCCTTAGTTTCAGTTATTCAGCTGCATAAATGCACTCTCTGAATCACAAGCTGCAAAATCTGCCTCATATTTACATGAAAGAACCTGCTGTAAAGATGTTATAATTAGCTTCAGCTTAAAGGAACAGGCCCCCGTTCTTCCATACTGAGAGATGTTCTTACCTGAGCTTAGACGAGTTGATGTGTACCTGTCTGGTCCTTGTGTGTGCCCTCAGTCACACACAAAGACCAAAGATGTTGTTAGCATTTGGCCTCTCCCAGTATATTCCTATAACTCCAAACAGGGGTGAAGTTGGAAGCGACCACACTCTTCCACGGGCACAAAGACCATACAGCTCCTTCAGAGGAGACAGTAGAGGAGCAGCTCCTTCAGAGGAGACAGTAGAGGAGCAGCTCCTTCAGTGGAGACAGTAGAGGAGCAGCTCCTTCAGTGGAGACAGTAGAGGAGCAGCTCCTTCAGTGGAGACAGTAGAGGAGCAGCTCCTTCAGTGGAGACAGTAGAGGAGCAGCTCCTTCAGTGGAGACAGTAGAGGAGCAGCTCCTTCAGAGGGGACAGTAGAGGAGCAACTCCTTCAGAGGAGACAGTAGAGGAGCAGCTCCTTCAGAGGAGACATTAGAGGAGCAGCTCCTTCAGAGGAGACATTAGAGGAGCAGCTCCTTCAGAGGGGACAGTAGAGGAGCAGCTCCTTCAGAGGAGACAGTAGAGGAGCAGCTCCTTCAGAGGAGACAGTAGAGGAGCAGCTCCTTCAGTGGAGACATTAGGGGAGCAGCTCCTTCAGAGGGGACATTAGAGGAGCAGCTCCTTCAGTGGAGACATTAGAGGAGCAGCTCCTTCAGTGGGGACATTAGAGGAGCAGCTCCTTCAGAGGAGACAGTAGAGGAGCAGCTCCTTCAGTGGAGACATTAGAGGAGCAGCTCCTTCAGAGGAGACAGTAGAGGAGCAGCTCCTTCAGTGGGGACATTAGAGGAGCAGCTCCTTCAGAGGGGACATTAGAGGAGCAGCTCCTTCAGAGGAGACAGTAGAGGAGCAGCTCCTTCAGTGGAGACATTAGGGGAGCAGCTCCTTCAGTGGAGACATTAGAGGAGCAGCTCCTTCAGAGGAGACAGTAGAGGAGCAGCTCCTTCAGAGGAGACATTAGAGGAGCAGCTCCTTCAGAGGGGACATTAGAGGAGCAGCTCCTTCAGAGGAGACATTAGAGGAGCAGCTCCTTCAGAGGGGACATTAGAGGAGCAGCTCCTTCAGAGGAGACATTAGAGGAGCAGCTCCTTCAGAGGGGACATTAGAGGAGCAGCTCCTTCAGAGGAGACATTAGAGGAGCAGCTCCTTCAGAGGAGACATTAGAGGAGCAGCTCCTTCAGAGGAGACATTAGAGGAGCAGCTCCTTCAGAGGGGACATTAGAGGAGCAGCTCCTTCAGAGGAGACATTAGAGGAGCAGCTCCTTCAGAGGAGACATTAGAGGAGCAGCTCCTTCAGAGGAGACATTAGAGGAGCAGCTCCTTCAGAGGAGACAGTAGAGGAGCAGCTCCTTCAGTGGAGACATTAGGGGAGCAGCTCCTTCAGAGGAGACAGTAGAGGAGCAGCTCCTTCAGAGGAGACATTAGAGGAGCAGCTCCTTCAGAGGGGACATTAGAGGAGCAGCTCCTTCAGAGGAGACAGTAGAGGAGCAGCTCCTTCAGTGGAGACATTAGAGGAGCAGCTCCTTCAGAGGAGACAGTAGAGGAGCAGCTCCTTCAGAGGAGACAGTAGAGGAGCAGCTCCTTCAGAGGAGACAGTAGAGGAGCAGCTCCTTCAGAGGAGACATTAGAGGAGCAGCTCCTTCAGAGGAGACATTAGAGGAGCAGCTCCTTCAGGTCCATGAATATGGCTCGGTCAGTGCTGTGGCCACGTCCACTTCTCAGTCTCTCTCAGCCTTCACTAAAGCTCCAGTGTCTGAGTGTAAAACGCAGACTTCGCAGGCGGGGTCTTTTCAGTGGACTTCAGCGCTTTGTAGTAAAATACACACGAGCACCTGTCACTGCCTTTGCCAAAAGCCTCTCACGAGCCTGGACGGGGAAATGAGCATAAAGAGGCCGACATCGTGGACTCTCAGAGCGGAGGATGATCATTAATGCTCCTCTATCATATCAGCTATGCTTTATTTTGTGCCCAGACAACATGGGAGCCGTGCGCACGAGCGCAGCTTGGAGGGATCCGTGCCTGTAGAGACAGAGAACGAGAGAGGGATGAAATGCCGCCGGTCCCCTCTCTCGGTGTCAGAGGAGGAAATAGTTACTTGTTGTGGAGTTTGGGCTGGTCTAATCGGGCAGAAAGCGCAAAAGTAACACTGCGCAAATGACTGATCTTTGCCCAATTTGTAGTGGTTATACAGTAATTCTGCAGGCCTTCTCGTGGTTATACGGCGTATACCTGCGTATCACGTAGACGACACCACATCTATGTCTGGGGGGCACAAGCATCTTGGGGGACGGGCACGGCCCCCTATGGCCCGCCCATAGCGACGGGTATGCGTTAGAGGAGCATGTCCTTCAGAAGAGACAGTAGAGGAGCAGCTCCTCTTTTTTTTATAATCACTTACTCGCTGTATATAAGATACCTATAATTACTGTTGCTTGATTGCACATTTCTGTCTTTTTTGTCCCCCCTTCTCCTAGGTGTTTGAGAACTGATGGAACAATTGAATTACTCCACTGTGAGATTTTATTTTATTTGACAGGGACAGGAGCATTAATCAGCATATGAAAAGATGCTTTGTACCAGACTTTAGCTGTTAGAGCTAATTTCCATCTGCAGTCCCCGAGACAGACAATTACAAAATCAATCAAGATCAATAAAGTCTTTTCTCAAACCTAAAGGCCATGTTTCTGTTTAAAAATGTGTATTGTATGAGTAATATTGTGTGTTTGCAGGTGGACTGTATGGAGGAGGCTCTGGAGCGCTCTCAGGAGAACAGTCCGTGCTCAAAGCTCAAAGTCTCCATGTTGCTGGACTACACACGAGGGTCCAGAGGTGGGTTTGCTTCTGCAGACGCCGTCTCCTAAAGATAGTTTAACTGTATCTCCTCCACCGTGGCTCACGTCTCCTCTCGGTGTCTCCTCAGGCTCGGTGAACTCGCGGACCATGCTGCTGCCGCTGCTGAAGCGCTTCTCGTCCCAGATGAGGGTGTCTCTGTACCACACTCCGGACCTGAGGGGGCTCCTGCGGCTCCTGGTCCCTCAGCGCTTCAACGAGACCATCGGAGTCCAGCACATCAAGGTCTACCTGTTCGACGACACGCTCATCATCAGCGGGTACGGCCTCTTCAAATTTGTTACAAGAGGAAGATGAAATGATCTCCCCATAAGGCATAAAGTTACAGAAAAAAAGGTTTGAGACAGAGACAAGAAAAAGAAACAAAAATAGAACAGAGTGAGAGAAAAGGTCAGTTTAGAGAAGCACCGGTGAAGAATCACCAAACAAAAGGGTGGATCAGTCATCCTTTGCACTTATTGCAACCACTGAAACCAGGAACATTTAAACAAAGATTCAATTAATTTCCAACCAATACTGAAGGAAAACGTAACTGCTTTATGGATAATAGGTGTGTAAACATTTGGCTCGTGACGAGGGCCCGACCGATATGGATTTTCCGGGTCCGATACCGATATGAAGGGTTGGCATGGCCGATATAAAGGCCAATATTTTAAGTAATTTAATTTGATGTTGTTTTTTTTAAATCTCTCAGCCTAAAGTTAAAGGGATATTTCAGGATTTTTGACATAGGGCCTCATTTCCTAGTTATCCAGAGTGTTGCTGATTTCTGGAGATATTTTTTTTTGTAATTTATGCAGTTCTTATGTTTGAAGAGGCAAAAAAGCCTGATCGGGCCACCCCTAAAAATAGGTGTACAGACAATTTTCACCGCGATGTTTCTCCGCTCCCCTGAAGCCTAGGAAGTTGTGGGAAGGCCAATAGCCGACATTGAAAATACTCTATAATCGGCCAGCGGATATAGGTGGGGCCCTACTCATGTCCTAAGCATCTCTGAAGATCATTGAAGACCTGCAAGACAAGCCAGGAAGAATGTGCCAAAAATCCTAGAATTCCTAGACGTAGAATCAAAAGACTTTTCTCCTATATGTCCTCAATTTTCCCAATTTTTTCCTTGATTATTTTTCTTTTTTTTTTCCAATTTACACCCATTTATCTCCTATGTTCCCATATTATATCCATTGTACCCCTCCTGGAACCGCCACCTTAACGTGGTGAAGGGGTTTGAGCTCCTGAATGATCCTGGAGCTCTGATTTCGGGGGCTTCATGTCCCTGGTAGGGTCTCCCATGACAAACAGGTCCTAAGTGACGGGTTAGACAAAGAGCGGTTCAGAAGCTCCTTATGAGAGACCAACAGGCCCGGTTAGAATCATGAGGCCGTCCTTCTGTGGGCCCACCACCTGCAGGAGGAGCCATAAGGGGCTGGTGCAATGTGATTTGGACAAGTGGAAGAAGATGGATGGATGGTATCCATTGTATGTATCCATCCATTTTTCCACGCTCAATTCTTGAGAAAGACACCATATTGTGGCATATCTTCCAAACATCAGTTTCAATTTTCCTTTGTATATTCATATTCTTATCTAAATATGCCCTGGTTTTCATGGAGGCTTTAAGAAGCTTAAGTCTGACCTGCTGCTCCCTGTTTACGTCCACTCGCCCCATGTTTGTGCTTCTCCTGTTCCTCTGCAGGGCCAACCTGAGCGAGTCGTACTTCACCAACAGACAGGACCGGTACGTGCTGCTGGAGAACTGCTCGGAGGTGGCCGACTTCTTCTCTGATCTGGTGGAGGCCGTGGGCGACGTGTCTCTGCAGCTTCAGCCCGACGACAAAGTCTCTATGGTGGACGGCATGGTGCACCCGTACAAAGGTCAGTTCACCGGGTTCCTACGCGTCAGTGACCGCGGTTTTGTAGCGAGTTCTGTGATGGTCTCAGAGTCTGTGAAGAGACTATTGTGGAGCAGAAGCTTCATGAAGCCCAAGAACACACCAGGGAGGTCCGGGAGAAAGTTATTGAGAAGTGTAAAGGTGAATTCAAGTTTTTTCCTTATTCAGCTGCAGCGTCTTAACCTCTTTACCCCCACCTGAACCGAGCATTTTCTCCAGTTTGGCTTTACCCCAATGTGAAAGCTTTAAAGCGTCCTCGAAAAAAAGAGGATGAAAATGCATCAAAAATGGAACAAAAAAGCCACACAAATGAAACAAAGAAGTGACAAAAATGTGATGAAAACACGGCATTAAAGGGGGGCTAATATGCAAAATCGTCTTTTTCAAGCTTTCCATCATGTTATTATGTCATTCCCTCATTAAAAACATGCCTGAAGTGTTGCCTTGGCACATTCACGTATTTTTTGAGTCATCTGTAAAAACTCTGATGGCGGCCATTTTAGGGATAGGTTTGCCTGAGTCCTCCTAGGAACGCCCCCACCTCCTGGAGACGCCTCCGAGCTTTCGTCACCAGCCGAGTAACCAACCACTGCTCCTCAGCAGAACCCCCTCCCCACTGATGCCACAGACAGCGTGTGGAGGGGGCGTGTCGGAAAGGCTCAGAGGTTCTTAACCTCTTAACTCCCGCCTGAACCGAGAGGATCTTTTTCCTCACGTCATCAGATTTTTTTTCCATCATTTTTTTTGTTGGGCATTCAACTCATTTTTGCAACGTTTTTTGTCATTTTTTTGTCAATTTTTTATCACATTTTTGTCATTTTTGGTCACTTTTTTTTGTCACATTTTTGTAATTTTTTTTGTAATTTCTTGTCATATTTTTATAATTTTTTCATCAATTTTGTGTCATTTTTTTGGTACATTTTGGTCACTTTCTGTCACATTTTTGTAATTTTTTCGTCAATTTTTCATCACTTTTTTGTCACATTTCCATCATTGTTTTCGTCTCAGTTTTGTTGCTATTTTCACAACTTTTTTCCCCAGAAGCTTTTGGACTGGGGTAAAGCCAAACTGGAGAAAATGTGCTCGGTTCAGGTGGGAGTTAAGGGGTTAAAGAGACAGAGGCCTATTTCAAGACATTCACTACAGCCATTTTGAGAGAGCAACTTTATACAAGGCAGTTATTCTAATTTACTGCATTTACAGACCAACAGAAGGTTTGGTCATCGTTGTAGCGTGATATAGACTGGTGCTATGTGACTGAAAAAAGCACAATACCCCCTCTTTAAAGCACCGGTACCGAAAAGCAGGTATCGTTAAGTAGTGGTATCGAAATGAAGCGGCACCCAGCCCTACCCTCCCCTTTCGAGAAGCTTTTAGATTCGGGTGAAGCTGAACTGGAGAAACCGGGAGGTAAAACTGTAGCTACATACAGTAAACGTCTGCATCTTATTCTTATTCTGATTAAAGCCTCTGTATCATTCTCTATCCTTTTCCAAGACCTGCCAGTCTCTTCTCCGTCCAGGAAACTGCTCCGTCTTCTCCCTGATTGATCTGAATTGAAAACTTAATAGCGCGGAGACGTCGGCGATACAATTTAAACTTCTCCGCAGCCCGGTGAGAAGTCCGACCCCGAGAGTTACCGTAACGTCCGTGCCCTGCAGCCGCTGCCCGGAGGTGCGTTCGAGTGCGCGGACGAGTGCAGGAAAAGGGGGCCGCTGTTTTAGACCTGCGCCAGGAATAGGCCTCTGATGTCAGGGTTTCAGGAAGAACGCGCTGACATCATCCACAGACGGAGGAGGGAGTTTATGAGCAGCGGGAAACGGCTGAGTCGGCTGTTTGGGAACCAGATTCTCCCTGATGTCGTTCTGCTCTGATGTGTGACGATAAAGAGCAGGAATTTAAATCGCCCTCAGTCATTTATTACAGTTTCTCTCGCTTCCATGGCAGGTTCAAGAGCATCGTGTTCTGCAGAGTTTGACCCCACACGAGAGATCAGGGTTTCTGGTTTTAAAATACATTTACTCGACAACAGTGTTCCTCAAACTTTTTCAGCCCAAGGACCACTTTATCTTCCATTTTTTTTTTCTGAGGACCACCTAACAGAATCCCACTCTAACACGACACCTACAAACAACAAAATCAGAAAGATAGATTTATGTTTAACATGTTTCCAGTCAAAAACTAATTATTCAAACACAAATGCAATGATTTGATTAGAAAATCTTGTATGAATTTCATTTCATTTGAAAAAGTAAAGCTGCAGTTAAATATGAACAACAAACAGCACAAAAACTGCAATTATACATAGTGTAGCAGCCTATAGGTCCCACTTAATGTCATTCTAAAGAGCCAATAGTTCCAAACTGAGGTGGGTAAAGAAAGTCTATGGTTGTAACTATGGAATAAAATGCTAAAAAAAAATGTTCCCCTTAAAGGGATATTTCAGGATTTTTGACATAGGGCCTCATTTCCTAGTTAACCAGAGTGTTGCTGATTTCTGGAGATATTTTTTTTCTAATTCATGCAGTTCTTATGTTTGAAGAGTTTCGTGGCGCTAGGCTAATGCAAGGCTAGTGCATTTCTATGGTATCAGCTAGCCTGCATTAAAACAGTCTGAGCACCTGAGGCAAATCACTTCTAACACCAGACTAACCATATAAATGTCTGTGTCCATAGAATCATGTTTCATAACTGACCTTGCATCACATGAATGATGGCAGACACGGCGGCGCAGCGGTTAGTGCTCGTGCCTCTCAGCTCGAAGGTCCCGGGTTCGATTCCCACCTGGACGGGGCCTTTCTGTGTGGAGTTTTCATATTCTCCCCGTGTCTGTGTAGGTTAGTGGTAGGTTATAAAAAACATGTGCAATAGGTGAATCCTCCAGCCAGGTGTTTCTGACCACCACATCATGGAGACGGGTCCCCGAGCGCCGGCACTGCTCCTATAGGTCGCCCCATGCGATACTGAGGATGGGTCAAATGCAGAGAACTCATTTCTGTACAGAGATTTCTGTACAGAGATTTCTGTACAGAGATTTCTGTACAGAGATTAATACAGTATCAGATTTAGATTTAGAATGATCGCATTTTGAGGGACTATTTTCTTGCAGATCACTCCGCCGCTGTGTAGCTTATACAACCACGAAGCTGATGCTGCTCAAATATAAGGTATTTTATATGCAAAATGGTTACAATTACTCTATGGACATTTATATGGTTAGTCTGGTGTTATAAGTGATTTGCCTCAGGTGCTCTGTGGAGCGGGTCAGACTGTTTTTAATGCAGGCTAGCTGATACCATAGAAATGCACTAGCCTTGCATTAGCCTAGCACCACGAAACTCTTCAAACATAAGAACTGCATTAATTACAAAAAAGCTATGTCCAGAAATCAGCAACACTCTGGATAACAATGAGGCCCTATGTCAAAAATCCTGAAATATCCCTTTAATGTCCAATATCAATGAAGTGTTATTTATCCGGATCGACTTCATAATCAGTTCTGTTTTGCACACATACAAATAATATGACTAGCGTGTCTTAGGATTAGAGAGCAGAGGTAAACTCGCGCACAGACGCACCATGTGGACAATAGGAGACATTGAGCTCCACAAAAGCGTTCTCTGGATCACAAGCAACAAAACGCTGCTTATTTCATGCCGATGCGCCACATATTTACGTCAAGAACCTGCTGTAAAGATGACAGAATGAGTCGTGGACCAGACTTTAAGAATTACTACTCCACAACAACAAAAAGTCAGGTCCTTTTAGAGATTAAAGTACTTTTGGTGTTGCTTTCACTTAAAGCCCTAAAAGTACCTGATTTCTTTTCACTTGGCTTTTTCACTTCCTTTTGTTTTGTGAGAATCAGATTCAGTTTATTACCTTTTGTCAGATCGTTTCCACAAACTAGGTGTTTTCTTCGGCTCAATCGTGCCACATCAAACATAAAACTTGGTAGAGATAATAAACTATAAAACTATAAAGCTATAAAACTTTAAGACTACAAGGACTTGAAAAAAGGCTGTTCAAACAATTATAAAGCAGTTTTATTGTGAGCTGGAAGGTGACTTTTTATTTGCATTACTGTAACAGTGACCTTGAAACGAGTGAGGAAGAATCTTTTATTTGATATTGCATTTTAAAAGCAACAAAGTAGAGGCCGACCGATATAACGAGTATTTTACAATATCTACTATCGGCCGATATCATTCAGATTAAAGGATAATATAAGAGACTTCCCGTTTATGTGTTGGTAAAAGCTCCGTCACTGAGAGCTGGTGTTTTATGTTCAGACTTTTGCTGATATTCAGATAAGAGATGGAGACTTACCATTTATTGTTTTGGAATCATTGGGAATCATTTAGTGATTTAACCTCTTAACTCCCGCCTGAACCGAGAGGATCTTTTTCCTCACGTCAGCAGATTTTTTTCCCATCATTTTTTTGTTGGGTATTCAACTCATTTTTGTAAGTTTTTTGTGACTTTTTTGTCATTTTTTCGTCAATTTTTTTTATCACATTTTTTGTCATTTTTTGTCAAATTTTTGTCATTTTTTTGTCAAATTTTTGTCATTTTTTCGTCAGTTTTTTATCAATTTTTTGGGGTTTTTTTGTCAAATTTTTGTCATTTTTTGTCATATTTTTGTCATTTTTTTGTCAAATTTTTATCACATTTTTGTCATTTTTTCGTCCATTTTTTGTGACATTTTTGTGACATTTTTGCTACTTTTTCATCAATTTTTCATCACTTTTTTGTCAATGTTTTCTTACTTTTTTGTCACATTTCCATCATTGTTTTTGTCTCAGTTTTGTTGCTATTTTCACAACTTTTTTCCAGAAGCTTTTGGACTGGGGTAAAGCCAAACTGGAGAAAATGTGCTCGGTTCAGGTGGGAGTTAAGGGGTTAAAGGGTCGAGATGCAAGTTGGCCATTTTACACTCACTACTGCCACCTCAGGTCATGTGTGTAACTGCAGTTTCTAGCTAGCTAGCCTGCATTAAAAACAGTGTGACCCGCTCCACAGTGCACCTGAGGCAAATCACTTATAACACCAGACTAACCATATAAATGTCTGTGTCCATAGAATATTTTTAACCATTTTGGATTTACAATACCTTGTATTTGAGCAGCATCAGCTTCGTGGTTGTATAAGCTACGCAGCGGCGGAGTGATCTGCTAGAAAATAGTCCCTCAAAATGCGATCATTCATATGATGGAAGGTCAGTTGTATTCCAAACATGATTCTATGGACACAGACATTTATATGGTTAGTCTGATGTTATAAGTGATTTGCCTCAGGTGCTCTGTGGAGCGGGTCACACTGTTTTTAATGCAGGCTAGCTGATACCATAGACATGCGCTAGCCTTGCACAAGCCTAGCACCACGAAACTCTTCAAATATAAGAACTGCATGAATTACAAAAAAAATATCTCCAGAAATCAACAACACTCTGGATAACTAGGAAATGAGGCCTTATGTAAAAAATCCTGAAATATCCCTTTAACACGATTCCTTTTTACTTCCTCTATCTTCGCTGGATGTTTTGGTGAATGGTCGCCAACAGCTGATGCATCCAGGCCTCTAACTCGGTTTTATAAAATGATAGATCTGTTACAGCAGGAGAAGCAATGCCCTGTTTATGAACATTGTTTTTGCCGATCATAGGATTCTTATAATTTGTTTAAAACATAAAATACCGACCACGGCCCCGGATGTGACGACATCGCGATGGCTCGTATCCACAGTGTTCTGTATATACACTATTTACAAAGGTGTGAAGTTGCCATATTCCCACCAACACCATAGAATTGTGAGCAGCATAGTTAGCCGACACACAGTACTCTGAAGCAGTGATGTGAACATTTGTCCCACGTCAGGAGCAGCAGAGGTCACAGACTTTCATTTCAAATCAAATCAAATGGTCTCAAATCAGATTCTTCATTTAGTCCCTTTGGAGCTGGAGTTTCCAGGGTTTGCATCCAAAAGGCTTCTCTTTTAAGCACTAATGTGTTTACCGTAAATGCTCTAATACAGGCCGGGGACTTTATTTACTCAAGGGCATCTCGGACCAGGCCTTTATTGGAACCAGGCCACAATTAGAGACAGGCCTTTATTTCTATTTGAGCAAAACGGACGACCAGGAAAATGAAGAAAAACGGGATTTGTGTCCATTTGCACCTAAAATATTAGGTTAATTCATTAATTAACATTACAAACCCTCTCCCAGCGGCTGGAACATTGACGCCTTTTATTTTGTCGGGACAACAGGAATTGTTTCGTTGCTGTTAGCGGAGCTTTGACGTCAATGTCACTGCAGGTTTCTGTTTCGTTTTTACTGCGGACCGGATTATTTGTTGTTATCTTGTGTAAAAGGCGAGTTTAGACGGAGCGTTTGTGTTTGTGATCGATCATGAGACTGACCCGAGAGAAGACGAGACGCTCGCGCTGATGGGAGGAGTTATTTTGAGGCGTGGGACTGACCTGCACACGGAGCAGCTGGACGTGCTTTGAAGACGCGATGGAGACTTTATTAAAACCCTGGAGGGTCACACAACATTTGTTGCCCTGTTTCCAAATATCGTCACAGGAGGTTTGAAAAGTGTTTAAATCTGTGTCAAAGTTACGCTCGGATCAGCTCCTCCGCAGCGTCCCCCTCGGCCCGGGTTCCCGTTTGTTTACTTCCTGTTTTTTATTTACACGAGTATGAGACAAAAGCCCCGGCCTGTTTTAGAGACCGGCTTTAATTTGCCTCCGCTAGCTGCGAACCCGGCCTCTGTTAGAGACCCGGCCTCTGTCGGAGACCCGGCCTCTATTAGAGACCCGGCCCCTGTTCGAGACCCAACCTCTGTTAGAGACCCGGCCTCTGTCAGAGACCCGGCCTCTGTCAGAGACCCGGCCTCTGTTAGAGACCCGGTAATGGAATACAGGCCAGTATTAGAGAATTTACGGTACGTCTCACCTGTTCGATTCCCGATGTGTCTGAAATTACCTTCCAAAAGCGAAACACCCGCCGTTTAAATGTTTTGACCCTGGGAAAAGTCTTCTCGGGGTCACGCCCTGAGCGTTTGGAAACTGCTGCACGAAACCGTCCTTCCTGGATGTTCCTTCTAATTGAATGTGTGTTTTGGACTGAACTGTTTTCCTGTGTTTTCTCGCGCAGGAAACAGGCAGGACTTCTCGACAGCGGCGCGCAGCAGGATCATGGAGGTGATGTACGCGGCGCAGCTCCGGCAGCAGCTGCAGGAGGACGGGGAGGACCGGGAGGAGGAGGAGGAGGACGGGGAGCAGGAGGACACGTGGGTGTTCCCTCTGGTGCAGATGAAGCCTCTGGGAATCAGTCTGGACGAACTGGTCACACGGGTGAGACGGTCACACTGAGGCTCCTGCTTTAATTAGATTTAACTCATTATTTGCTCTGAGCACACAGCGCAGTAGGATATGATGGAAGAGTCGCTGAACCGTAGTCACATCCGTATCTTTAATTAATATTTTGTTTGTAATACATACAAGACAAAGACCGTCAGAAGTGGAGACTGTCCTGGAAAGTAAACACTGGCGGGAAATATCAGAGCTGAGGCTTCCCGTTATTATTTTGACACTTGTCCCATGGGTCGGCGTCTGTGAGTGCCGGGACCCGTGAATGCAGGACAGACCAGACCCAGAGCGAGTGCGGGACAATGGATGCAAATTAGCCCATGGTGGTCATTCACGTGAACTGTACCGACCAAATCAACCAATAGGGGGAAAAAAATAAATAAAAAATGACAGGTAAAGGGACTATACAGCAGAGGTGGAAGACTCGAGTCGGGACTTGAGACTTACTTGACCAAAGCTCCAAAAAAACTTGACTTGGGACTTGCTGTTTGTGACTTGAGACTTAAAGGGATATTTCAGGATTTTTGACATCCCTTTAACTTGGACTTGAGGACAGTGACTCTCAATGACTCGCTGTGACTTATAGTTATCATCATTATAGTTTTTATCTATCATCTATGTTTACATATGGTAATTAGCCACATGCTTTTTTTGGTTTCCCGACACAGGCGTTTAATCAATATAGTGGGAAAAGGCGGGAGGAAATGTGACGTGTTTCTTTGGATGAATTAAAACTTGGACAACTTACACATTTATTAAGGACAGGGAGACGTTTGAAACAATGGACTGAAGCTTTAGCGCAGACAGGAGCCTCCAGATGTGTAAGAGCTGGATTAATAACAGAAATCTTGGGGCTTTTCTGTGTTTAGGGCATTCACACAGAGTTTACAGCATTTAGAGCGGGACTGAAGACTGTGCGGAATCTACTTTGAGCAGGGGCGAATCCGAGTATACAGGGGCTGAGGCATTACAGGGGACACTGACAAAAAACTGCCAGAAACTAACAAAAATGAAAGTCTTTTTTTATATTTATCTTTCAGACTGCAGGGAAAAGCAGCTCATGTTTAAAAGACTCTGTTTCCATTTTTTCAAGTATGCCCCCCAGGCCCCCCTTCCTTAAAATGCAGTAAGCTTTATACATGGACTGGAGCATTTAAAGTATATATATTTTAAATTTTGGAGCGATTTGAATATTAATTAGACTTCCAAAAAAAGGTTTTATTTTAGCCTACATTTTTGATATTTTTAAATAGATTAACCTCTTAACTCCCACCTGAACGGATCACATTTTCTCCAGTTTGGCGTTACCCCAATCAAAAAGCTTCTTGGGAAAAAAGCACCAAAACAGCCACAAGGAAATGACAAAAATGTGACAAAAAGTCAACCAACAAGTGACTAAACATTTTTAAAAATGTGAGGAAAAATTCAACAAAAATTTGACAAAAACTCAACCAAAAAGTGACAAAAATTCAGCAAAGATGTGACAGAAAGTCAACCAGTAAGTGACCAAAAATTAAAAAAAAAATTTGAGAAAAAAGAAAAACATAAAAGGTGACACAACACAGCAACAACGCGAGGAAACAGATACGTTTTGCGGGTCTCTAACACAGGCAAGGCAAGTTTATTTTTAGAGCACAATTCATACACAAGGCAATTCAAAGTGCTTCACAGTTGCATAAATACAAGAAAGGAAATAGAATCAATAAAAACATCAACATAAAATTAATCAATTATAGTAAAAGGCAAAAGTGCAGATAAAATACTTTCAGTTATATGCTCGGGTAAAAAGAACTGTTTTCAGCCTGGATTTGAACATTGTCAGAGTTGAGGCCTTCATGAAGACTGTTCCCGATTTTAGCTTTAGCCTCACCGTGTTTAGTCCTGACTCTTGGAACCACCAGGAGGCCCCTCCCTGAAGTTCTCAGGGCCCGAGATGGTTCATACGGCTGTAACATGTCAGAGATGTACTTTGGTGCTAAACCATGAAAAGACTTGTAACAAGCAGAGCTGTTTTGAAGTCTATTCTCTAGGCCTATAGCCAAAGAGGACAGCATGCATTTGGTTTAGGCGGGTGGTAATAGATTAAACACATTTTGAAAAGAAGAATTAGGCTCAACTCTGACGTTTGTGACTTGAGATGACTTGACGTGACCCCATGACCGATTGACTTGGACTTGACTTGAGACTTGCATTCAGTGACTTGCTCCCACCTCTGCTATACAGAGTTTAAAAATGTTAAAATTAAGTAAAATTAAAATTAAGTTTCCTCCCCCTACATGTTCAGCCATGCCCTAATGTGTAGCATGAGCTCAGACCTGTTCACCACAACTGCCTCTAAAATCCTGCACTGTCAAAAAGGTGTTAATTCGGGTCTGAAGTGCCGTCATGCATGAGCTTAATATAGAGACTGCAGTTACACGTATGACCTGAGGTGGCAGTAGTGAGCATAAAATGACCAACTTGCATCTAGTCTCTTTAAGTAACAATAGAAAGCATCTTTTACTATAAGTGTAGATGTGTTGAAGTCGGCCTGTCTCTCTGTCGCCCCCCAGAGGCTGCTGACGGACGCGGGCCCCGACTCCACGGTCTTCCTCACCTCGGGATACTTCAACCTCACGCGCGCCTACATGCAGCTGGTGCTCGGGGCCGGGGCGCGGTACCGCATCCTCACCGCGTCCCCCGAGGTCAACGGCTTCTTCGGGGCCAAAGGCGTGGCCGGCGCGATCCCGGCGGCCTACATCCACATCGCCAAGCAGTTCTACGACAAGGTGCTGCGGCTCGGGCAGGAGGAGCGCGTCCACCTGCACGAGTACAGCCGCGACAAGTGGACCTTTCACGCCAAAGGTTTGAGCATTTCCATTTCATAGTCCCTCTGGGGGTAATACCAGTGTTAAAGGGATGATTGGGGGGTCTTTCATCTCCCCCTGGTGTCTCTTGCCAGAAAACCACCCTTGCAACTTTCCCTGTTCCGACCCGGAGGCCCAATACACACTTATAGAATCACAAAGAAGAAGCTAACTGTGGGCTAGTGTCACTTAAACAGTATTTACAGCCACGTTTGAGTGAAAAAATGATCTCCATTGTGTAATTGGATGTACAATATCCCTTTTCTGTCGGCGTAGTCTTTACTCTCTCTTAATGAGTAACAAAACACAACATGCTACGACACCTGCAGTGGCGCTTATGGCCTCTAGGGGCATGAATTACTCTGTTCTGCTTTAATATTCGGGGCATCCCTAACCAAAAACATGTGAATTGGACTTAAAAATGGGCAAAAATTATATTAGTCTTGTTGTGCTTCCAATTCAGTCATATTTAAAGTCTTGTTTTAACACACAATAAAAATTTATTTTGTTACGTTTTGTTACATTTTGTTGTTCAGCCAAAGTTTCAAATAGATATCTCTACATTTCCTTATTCAGCTGTAGTGTCTCGTCTTCAAGGGATATTTCAGGATTTTTGACATAGGGCTTCATTTCCTAATTATCCAGAGTGTTGCTGATTTCTGGAGATATTTTTTTGTAATTCATGCAGTTCTTATATTTGAAGAGTTTTGTGGCGCTAGGCTAATGCAAGGCTAGTGCATGTCTATGGTATCAGCTAGCCTGCATTAAAAACAGTGTGACCCGCTCCACAGAGCACCTGAGGCAAATCACTTATAACACCAGACTAACCATATAAATGTCTGTGTCGATAGAATAATGTTTGGAATATAACTGACCTTGCATCACATGAATGATCGCATTTTGAGGGACTATTTTCTAGCAGATCACTCCGCCGCTGCGTAGCTTATACAACCACGAAGCTGATGCTGCTCAAATATAAGGTCTTTTAAATGCAAAATGGTTAAAACTATTCTCTGGACACAGACATTTATATGGTTAGTCTGGTGTTATAAGTGATTTGCCTCAGGTGCTCTGTGGATAACAAGGAAATGAGGCCCTATGTCAAAAATCCTGAAATATCCCTCTAATGGAGCAAACTGTTGAAATAGTTGTATAAATATATCGCAGTATTCAAGATGGTTAGTCGATACTGTATTGCAATTTTTTTCTCATGTCGTGCAGTTGGGTTGATAATACAAAGCGAAATGATTTATTTTTGTTCTTTAAAAAGGCAACAATGTGGAAAATTGCTTCTTTATGGAGAAAATCCTCAAAATATTGCGATTTGAACTGTTTGCCTCCCAGACTTTCCTCTTTATCTGACAGTCACACCATCATTTCTCTGTTACCAAATCCTGCCCCAGTGACCTAGAACTTCGCCGTCCTTCACTTCGCATGTTACGCTCCAAAACCGCGCCGTCCGCACCTTGTGATTAGCGCGTATTAAATGTCGAGCTCTTCCTGTAAAAGTCTATTATTACGTTTCTCTGTGAACCTCTGCGGTGGCGGAAACACGCGGCGTGACTCATTCGTGCTGCGCTCCGGGGCACGGAGACCTTCGCACTTCTGGACCCACTTTGGGGATTTCTGGCTCTCTCGGGTCAGACGCTGCGTACGTGTGGTCACAGACGCCGAGCTTCGCAGATTTGACCGGGTTGTGATGTTGCGGAGGGGGGTTTCTCGGCAGAAAGGGGGTTTGGTTTTTTTTGGTTAAATTCTAGTGTAATGTTTGTGAGGTCAAATTCTAGTGTAATGTATGAATTACTGACTCCAGGAAATGAACAAGTAGATTTCTTTCCCACCTGGACGGGGCCTTTCAGTGTGGAGTTTGCATGTTCTCCCCGTTTCAGCGTAGTCTGTTTTTTTTTTACCACTAAAAACATGTACAATAGTGGATTTGTGGCCAAACCGCCTTAGCTCTGCCCAATCCTGTCAGACCTTGGAAGCTAAGCAGGGAAGGGCCTGGCAGGACTTGGATGGGAGACCGTTTGGGAAACACCAGGAAGCCTGAGTGAATGGAGTGTGTGATGGCGCAGACTGGTTGCCTCACTTCCGTCAGTCTACCCCAGGGCAGCTGTGGCTACAATAGTAGCTTACCACCACCGAGTATGGAGTGAATGAATAGTGCAATGTAAAGTGTCTTTGAGTGTCCAGAAAAGCGCTATATAAAACCAATGCATTATTATTATTATTACTCCAAAAATGTTGTTGCCAATAACAACCTTGCAGCCCAAAAAAAATCAAATTAACAAACTTTACAAGTGCATTTTCTCTGCATTACCCTAATTGTATAACTGTTAAAAGCTTATTTGAAAGCTAAGACATACATAACTGATCCAAACT
Source organism: Gobius niger (assembly GCF_951799975.1). Classification (NCBI taxonomy): domain Eukaryota; kingdom Metazoa; phylum Chordata; class Actinopteri; order Gobiiformes; family Gobiidae; genus Gobius; species Gobius niger. The sequence continues at coordinate 24,736,193 of NC_136870.1, read as the reverse complement.
TTTTTTTGTCGCCCCAGGTTGTCACATTTTATAAGCGTTTTTTTTTGTCTTCATGTTTCTGTCACTTCTTTGTCACATTTTTGTTGTGTTTTTGTCACTTTTTAACATTGTGTTTATGTCGCTCTTTTGGCACTTTGTCACACACAAGAAGCGTTTAGATTTGGGCAATGCCGATCTTGGTTCAGGTGGGGGTTAAGAAGAGATATATATATAAAAAAAAAAGGAAAGAATTCCACACGTGTCCAGCAGAGGGCACTGACATAATAAGAGATCAGGATATAAACAACACATTACAGCCATGTGTGAAATGGTTTGTGATTTTTAAACAGGTGGACAATTAACTCTTTAGGTCAGGGGTGCCCAAAGTGGGGCTTTTGCTTGTGTATGATTAATACTATCTCTCTTCTCATTCATTCTCAATGGTAAATATGGATGCAGTACCCTCTTTGGCCACGAGCGTCAAATTGGGGGCGCTGTTTCACTCCTTTAGCAAAATGAAGGAATCACTGGTGGTGTCTTAGTGTTTATCACAGAGCGTTTTAGCGTCAACTTTCCCAGTTTTCTAACCTTTATTGCAAAGGTTGTTGACATGTACATGTTAAAAATGTACTTATAAAATAATTTATGCTGAACTGACATTTTCAAAATGATCTAAAATCACATTTTCTTTGAGTTAACAAATGAATGATTTAAAGTCACTGTAGATACAGGTGTTGTTTACATTTTGCACTATATTGCTGCAATAGTTGATTTTGTTCTACTAAAACTAGGCTTTTGAGTTAACATTTATATTAATGTTGCATGGTATTTGCATAGATAGAATCAAATGCAAATGTATAGGCTACCGAAAAAGAAAATAAAGTAACTTATTATTTGCAGTTATAAGTGTTTCACACTTGACATCGCCGTGTATGGCCAATGACTCACAAGTACTTTTTCATTTTGGCCTCAGAGACAAAAAGTTTGGGCACCCCTGCTTTAGGTAAAAGGAAATTATTCGTGTAAGAATATTTGGATCACTCTGCTGTGGTGGTGATGTTTTCATGTCTTTATCACTAACATGTCCATGTGCTGTGTGTGTTCAGGCCTGTGGTATTACCTGAGCGGACAGCCCCGCCCCTGCCTCACTCTGATTGGCTCTCCAAACTTCGGCTACCGCTCCGTTCACAGAGACCTGGAGGCGCAGATCGCCATCGTCACGGACAACGAGGAGCTCCAGACGCAGCTGCTGGAGGTGAGCTCAGAAACGATCACGGGAGACGAGGTCCATGTCCTCCTCATTCATCTACGTGAGGTTTAGCTCCACAGGTCGAGCGCGGGGCTCATAACCACGGGTCTGTGAGATCAATCCTCTCACTGGGAAGAACATAGATCAGCATCTATGGTATGACTGATTTTATAGAGGGCCGGTCTTCACCCAAAAGTCCCGGGGTCGATTTTTTTTCTGCAAGTCCAGCCCTGGCCAGAGTAACAACTCATTTGAAAGCTAAGACCTACAAAACTCATCTGAACAGATCTTTTCCCTCACACAGTTTTGTCACTTTTTCATCACTTTGTCGTCATGTTTTTGTCAATCTTTTATTGCATTTTCATCTTCGTTTTCGTCTCATTTTTGTCGCTATTATGACACTTTGTTCAAGAAGCATTTAGATTTGGGTAAAGCCAAACTGGAGGAAATGTGCTCCGTTTAGGCGGAAGTTAATCCTCCAGCAGGTGTTTCTGACCATCAGCCTGGCTCCACGCCCTGGGGCAGACTGACCATTTACCACGTGCCTATAATATGCTGTTCATATCCTGATCTCTTATTAAATCAGTGCCCTCTGCTGGACACATGTGGAATTCTCTCTCTTTTTGAATTCAAGCTGCCCCCTAGTGGCTGGAGTGAGCATTCTGGTTATTTCATAAAAAATAATCATAACTCTGCACAGGATTGGGCCAGAGACTTACTATTTTTTTTTTTTTACATACTCAGAAACCTGTGCCCTAGACCAGTGGTTCTCGACCTTTTGGAGCCGCGACCCCCATTATTACAGTTAAAGGGGTCCGTGACCATGAGAAATAGGAACATTAGCCGACATAATTCTTAAAAAACAAAGGAAAAAGGCAAATGGCTAAAATTAAATTCATTAAAAAAAAATTAAAAAATTAATAAAAAATAATTATGCTTGACTCTTAGACTATTAACTACTACTAATTAATATATAAAATAAAGAAATAAAGTAAAATAAAAAATAAAGTAAAAATCATGAAATCAACTGGAGTTTCATGTAAAACTAATCTAAATGAATAGGGTGCTAAACTTAAACCTTGAAATAATGATAATCTATATGCAGATATACCGTACCCTTGTTTTGTTGTATAAAACAAAAAATAGTGGGAATGTGTGTATACATATGTGTAGAAACTTATATGTGTGTAATATCTGCTTATACAGGAGGTTGCACACTGCAGACACAAATTAAGACTTTTATGATCTTATTATTTTATTTTATTTATTTATTTATTTATTTTTATTTTTTACTATTGATTTAACTATTTATCTGCTTTGCCGCTGTTTTCTCCTTCTTTGTTTCAGTTTTTTTCTGTTTATTGTTAAGAAGAAAAAAGAAAATGAAAATAAATAGTTAAAAAAAAAAAAGAAAAAAAATCATCAAACTACGAACAAATAATGGCACTCTGGTAAAACAGCAAATACATGTTACAATAAAATATTACAATATATGCTAATGAAAATATGTACATATTATTTACATGATCTGGCAACCCCCCAGGGCAGGGGTAGACAAGTTTTCTTGGCGGAGGCCGATTTTCTTTATTGTAGATAGACCGAGGGCCGAAGCTGCTGATTATTAGCCCAAAGTGAAGCACAACACTGGAAACATGACCATCTTAGATGAGATAAATGACTTAAAATTGCTTGAATGAAAGTTCTTCTATGTTGAATTTGAGTCGGTTTGAACTAATCCAAGATGCAAACACTATAGCGCCAACGGAACAACAATAAAACCCACTTCTGTTTTTTCACTTGAATGACACAAAATTACATGAATTAAGAGAATAACTACTTCTAAAACCAGACCAAATCTACTCAAACCTTAGATTTAACCTCTTAATTCAAGTAGATTTATGTCATTTCTTCCTTTAAAACGATTATTCTTTTTCCAGTGCACTTCCTTCAAATGCCAGTGTTGTACATAACACATGATCTAATCGGGTGTATTGACAGTATTTCTACCTTTTTTTTCTCCCATTTAACTCTAATAATGTTAACCTCTTACCACCCGCCTCAACCGAATACATTCTGTCCTCTTTGGCCATTATATAGGTCTGTGTAACACCTCATTTGAAAGCTAAGACCCACAAAACTGATCTTTTTCCTTGCGTTGTTGCTGTGTTGTGTAACCTTTTTTACGTTTGTTTTTTTTGTCACATTTTGGTTAAATTTTTGTCACATTTTTGTTGAATTTTTGTCACATTTTTGTTGATTTTTTGGTTGAATTTTTGTCACATTTTTGTTAAATTTTTGTCATATTTTTGTTGAATTTTTGTCACTTTTTGGTTGAATTTTTGTCACATTTTTGTTAAATTTTTGTCACATTTTTGTTGAATTTTTGTCACATTTTGGTTGAGCTTTTGTCACTTTTTTGTTGCGTTTACGTCCTAGTTTTTTTTCTCATATTTTGTGGCTGTTTTGGTGCTTTTTTCCCAAGAAGCTTTTTGATTAGGGTAAAGCCAAACTGGAAAAAATGGCATCCGTTGGTGGGAGTTAAGAGGTTGAACGTACTCTCTGATTTGTGTGATGATGTTTCTCAAAATCATCTTGAGGGCCAGAGGTTCTGTGCTGAAGGGCCGGATTATGCCCTCGGGCCTGACGTTGCCTATCCCTGATCTAGACCTTCAAGCTGGCAAAACATTCTCGCCCGAGCTGCTCACGTGGGGCTTTTGAGAACAAGTCATTCATCAGTTTTATTTATTTTGGGATTTTGCCATGAATGACTGGATTTACGGCTTGTCCTGTTAAACCAACCGTTCAGTATTATTCATAACTTACTGTTAGGGCTGGGCAATATTGACAGAAATGAATAACTTACTGCAATATTTCTCTGCAAATCCCCGGAAATGTGCAGATCGAGTTGTGTGAAAGCCTCTGTGTGTGTCTTGCGCCCCCTACAGGAGCAGGAGATGCTGTACCGCCGCTCGTCCGAGGTCTCCAGCTCCACGTTCGAGCGCCCGGACCGTTACGTGAAACTGTGGGTCAAACTGGTCACGCCGCTCATCAAGAACTTCTTCTGAGACGCACGGGTGAGTTACTGTCAGCGGCCTGAAGGGGGCAGACTTTCACCCGCTGGGAAACTATTGCAAACCACAGATTAATCCGCTCCGATCTCTTCGTCACAGGTGGTTATAGTTTCACCTCTAAACTATTCCGCTCGTGTTTACTTTAAGTTTGTAGCCTCAGGCGTTGTCGTTTCAAACGGAGCTTCTCAGAAAGGGTTTGGAAACGATTCAGCTGAAGCAGATCAGCAAATAAACGTGACGTGAATTTGCCTTCGCTGAGCTTTGTTTATGTAGTGCTAGTTACTGACAAATGACAATGTTAAAATCGTTAAAAGGCCAATGAAATGGCTTAAGGTTGACTTAAATGTGCCAAAAAAGTGGAAAACTAAGGACAATGAGTTTTATTAACCTCTTGACCCCACTTTACATTTTCTCTAAGTCGGCATTGCCCAAATTTAGCTTGAAAGAGTCAAAATATCGGTGAAAATGAGATGTAAACAAGGGTAAAAGTGCTGACTATGCAAGGAAAAATCTTAGCTTAGTTTCATAGGTCTTAGCTTTCAAATGAGGCATTACACTGGCCTAAGCACTGTAAGCCTCAGTCGAGAAGCTTTTAGATTTGGTTAAAGCTGAGCTGGAGAAAATGCGCTCGGTTAAGGCTTAAGAGGTTAAGAATAGGGCTCAACGATATGGACAAAATTTGCCATATCGTATATCTTGATATCGATACGATACGATATAACTATGGGTTATACTACGCTGACAGAAAAGACAAAGGGACAGAGGGATATTGTACATTCAAATACACAATGGAGATCATTTATTTCACTCAAACTTAGCTGTAAATACTGTTTAAGTGGCGCTAGCCCGCAGTTAGCTTTGCCCATTAGCCTGTTAGCTTCTTCTTTGTGATTCCATTAGTGTGTATTGGTGACTCTGGTCCAGTGGCAGCGAAGTTGCAATTGTGGTTTTGTGGCCAGAGACACCAGGGGAAGATGAAAGACCCTCCAATCATCCCATTAACACTTGTGTTCCCCCCCCAGAGGGACAAAGAAAGGATTTATTAAGGTAAACAAGTTACTTAATACTGCCTTAAAGGAACTGTACGGAGTTTAAAAATGTCAAAATTATGTATTTGTATTATTATTATGTATTAGAATGAGCTCATGTTCACCACAACTGCCTCTAAAATCCTGCACTGTCACTCAAAAAGGTGTTAATTTGGGTCTGAAGTGCCGTCATGCACGAGCTTAATATAGAGGCTGCAGTTACACTTAAGACCTGAGGTGGCAGTAGTGAGTATAAAATGGCTACCTTGCGTCTAGCCCCTTTATGCTTTTTAATTCTACACTCAACAACCCGTGTGGTGAAAAGTATAAACACAGTGCAGCGTTCTCACGTGGGTTATTGCAATTTTTAGAAAAATCTGAAGTCTTTGGAGCCGAGTTTTTGAGCAGTGTTTGGGAGATGTAAAGTCTCCCTTGGAATCTGTTTTAGAAAGTGTCTTTTGGAGTCGCCCCGGCCACCAGGGGGTGATATTGCAACAATGCCAGAGAAGTGCTTTCCTCATACATTGGTTCAGAGTCTGTAGGAGCTACTAAAGTGGGGCTCGTGTTACAAAAGTGTGAAGATTTTTGAGAACATCTGCACATGTGCCCTGTGTACATTTCTCCCGTCTTTAGCTGCTGCTGTCTCCCAGAAAGGAAATGACCATATTTGGATTACAGCGTCATCTCTTGCTTGACGTGGATACCAAACATGCCAGTATTTGTGAATGAAGAACCGTGGGAAGACTGCGCTGTAGTAGGAACATCGCCTTAAAGGGGCTAGATACAAGTTAGCCATTTTCTACTCACTACTGCCCCCTCAGGTCATACGTGTAACTGCAGCTTCTATATTGAGCTCGTGCATGACGGCCATTCGGACCTGAATTAACATTTTGAGTGACAGTGCAGGATTTTAGAGGCAGTTGGAGCTCATTCTACACATTAGGACATGGCTGGAACATGTAAGGGGAGGAAATACTTAATTTTAAAATTTTTAAACTGTATAGTCTCTTTAAAGGAGGTTTGTCGTTCTATAGCTGTGAAGGTTTTGCCCTAAAGGCTTTTGAAACTGGTTTGTTGCTCATCATTGCAGGCGAGTAAAGCTCATGTATCGCCTTGAGCTGTAAAAACTAATCCCGGTAACAAGAAGACATCGATTCATAAACCTTTGTACACTTGTTTTCCGTTTTACTCCACCCGCGACGAGAATGTGGCGCAGGTTCTTCGGGGATTGTTGTGTCGTCCCCACAGTTTAAGACTGAACTTTATGAGACATGTATTTTCCTCCTCTGGTTCTGCAGCGTCGGACAGACTCAGACACAAACAGTGGGTTTTACAGAAATGCTGCCCCGTCACTGTGGTCGATCCCGAAATCCCCAGACCCGCTCACTTTAGTGTTTGTTTTCACGCAGCACTTCTGCACTGGTGTAGAGAAGCCCTGATATATTTCTGTCAAACGTTGCTTTAAAATAGAGATGCACCGATTTACTTACTTTTAACATTTAATAAAGTCGTTTTATTGTCATGATGTAACAGATCAATTATCAGTTATATATATTGATAAACATTAAACACAGATCACTGGACTTTAAATGTCTTCACTCCTTGGCCCCGCCTTCTTTGTGTGATCTGTTGCGACTGAGGTCAGCTGACCAGCTCCTGTTGGAGTAGGGCTGTGCAATTAATCGAAATTCGATTACGATTTCGATTACAACAGTAAACGATTACACAATTAACATAATCGCAAAAAATCTATTATATATATATATTTTTTTTTTACTTTTTTTTTTTACTTTTTTTTTCACATTTTTTTTTTCTAATTTTTAATTTTTTGATTTTTGTCACTTTTTTGCTGGATTTTTGTCATTTTTTTGATGGATTTTTGTCATTTTTTTGATGGATTTTTGTCATTTTTTTGATGGATTTTTGTCATTTTTTTGATGGATTTTTGTCACTTTTTTGTTGGATTTTTGTCTTTTTTTGCTGGATTTTTGTCATTTTTGTTGATGGATTTTTGTCTTTTTTTTTATGGATTTTTGTCTTTTTTTTGATGGATTTTTGTCTTTTTTTGCTGGATTTTTGTCACTTTTTTGATGGATTTTTGTCTTTTTTTTGATGGATTTTTGTCTTTTTTTTTGATGGATTTTTGTCTTTTTTTTGATGGATTTTTGTCTTTTTTTTTGATGGATTTTTGTCTCTTTTTTTTGATGGATTTTTGTCTTTTTTTTGATGGATTTTTGTCTTTTTTTTTGCTGGATTTTTGTCACTTTTTTGTTGGATTTTTGTCTTTTTTGCTGGATTTTTGTCTTTTTTGTTGATGGATTTTTGTCTTTTTTTTGATGGATTTTTGTCTTTTTTTTATGGATTTTTGTCTTTTTTTGCTGGATTTTTGTCACTTTTTGATGGATTTTTTTAAAGGCAACAAAAAATCGTTTGAATAATCGTGATTTCAATTATGACAAAAATAATCGAGCAGCCCTATGTTGGAGGTTCCTAAAAGTACCGTAGGCTAAAATCGAGAGTTGATGGGCCCCTTCCGAAATGAGCAGATTGGTAAGAGCTCTTACGCCAAACCGGATGTGCTTCAGCGTCCGCCATGTTGATAAGCCTCCGAATTGGTCTGTCAGTTAGGAAGGAGTTAGGAAAAGATGCCTTAATGCTAACTATTATAGCTACTCTTAGCAAAGGGACCTCTGGTTAGGGCAGGGGGATGTGGCCAAAAAGGAGGGGGAGTGCGTATATGAGCTTGTCCTGAGACTTACGTGAGCGCTCCTGATGAGAAGGATATTTTTGGCCTTTAACCGAGTTTGCCACGTGGTTGTCTTTGTTGTTGTTAGCGCCAGAAAGTTAGCTAGCGAGCTCGGTGATGCTACAACTCTCCGGAGTTCATCCAAGACGCAAATCCTGAGCCCTTTCCTCGTGAATATGAGCGACAAAAGCAGCAAACTTCATTCATATCATTAGATTCTTTAAGGCCTGTCCCTGAATCCTCCACAGTCATGTTTCTGCTGCTGCTCTGAGTGACTCTGAGCGCAGCATCTCCGTGTGGTTCTGACATGATCTCATCTACCGCGGTATGAAAGTTTACACCGGTGTCCAAAATCTATACCGGTGTTGCCGTGCACGGTATGATATGGACCAGCCCTACCTCTGGTGCTAACTTACCGGTGATTAGGACCTATGTGCCATCCCATAAGCCACCGTGCCACCGATCCCCCCACCCCCACCGCCACCCCCCTCGCCCCCACCCTCGAGTGATTCATGCGCAACCACTGTTGATCGACAGGAGCACATTTAATAATAAAATATAGGATAAGATTCTGCACAAACTTTATAAAAGTGACAAAAATACAAGTTGTCGTCACCACAGCTCAGTCACATGTCAGTGTTAAAGAGGAAACTCAGTAAACGGATTAAATGAAGACAGTTTGTGCTTTTGCTTTCATTTAGTAGAAACTTGAAGCCGCATGACTAATTTGCTACTGTAGCTTTATGAAACAGCTGTTGAGATAAAATAAGGCTAAAGGGAAATGTGATGGAATATTTTGTTTTTTTTTCCTCCTTCAAAGTCTTTATTTTGACACTATGTTGTTGTTGTTGGACACTGTACACTAGGGGGCGACATGCACTTTTGTTTGGCCTGCACTCCACCAATAACTTTAAAGAAGAAGAAAAACAGCTGTTGGTGATGTCACTTCCCCTTCCCCTGGGTAAGGACGGTCGAATTGGGCAAATAGCCGCTGAAGCTCTAGTTCAGTGGTTCTCAACCTGGGGATCGCGAAACAAATTTGGGGGGGGTCGCCAGATCATTTAGATAAAATATAGATCTTTTTTATTGTAGCATGTGTTGGCTATTTTACCAGAGTGCCCAGGGCCAAATGCGGCCCTCATACCAATTTTTGGTGGCCCACAGCCTTCTTGTTTTATTGCCACACATTGCCAGAGATTGTCTTTTTACTCGAATTTTAATCACTCCACGCAATTAAAACCTCCAAAAAAGAACATTTATTGTGGGACTGAGCTGGCATTATGGTTCTAAACCTAAATAAAAGTGTGTGGATTGGTTTAAACCTCTCTTAAATACACACAGTTGAACATTTGAATGCATTGATCTGGGGCCCTCCATGCTTTATACATGTCTATATACGGCCCCCGGTGAAAAAAGTTTGGACACCCCTGGCTTAGAGGCTATAATGTGATGGAGCCCAGTCTTCCTTTGTCTGTCAGGTCCTCTCAGTCTGAGGAACAGTTCAAGTGCAGATGGAAAACACAGAAAAGGGTTGGGGGGGAAGCAAATGTTTGGGGAAAAATCATCCCCGCGTGCACTGTTGTTTATGCCGTTTGTCTGAACCGGCCTCGTCCGACCACAAAAACAACGAAACTCGGCCGCATTTCTGACCTTTTCATTTGTGACACGAGGAAATAAAGCGCGTCCGTCTACCGTCGAAAGGAGTGTCCGCTTCCAAAAGTGATTGATGAGGCGCCAAAAAGGAAGAGAAAGGTCGTCCTCTTTGTCCAACATCAGAGAAATATGCGTCGAAAAGACACCGAACCTGTTTGACGAAGCCGAGCGGGAAGTGGAGCCGCGTTTTTACCGTCACGGCCTCGGGCGGGACGGAGCGAAAACTGCTAAAAATAAAACATTACAAAAGGAGCAATTATCAAAGCATCAAAGGGAAAGTTGACAAAGAAGAGAGTTATGATAATACAGAATGTGCTGCAGGCTGTTGTTTTCAGGGAGACACTTGACCCGAGTGTGAGGGGCCGATAGCGCAGATATGCAACCACTTTTCTGTCAGTTTAGGCCAGGGCAGCTGTGGCTACACTGGTGTCCTGCCATGAGAGAGTGTGGAGGGAGCGAATAATGCAAAGTAATGCAAAATGGATTTGACTAAAGTAGAAGTGGAAGGGAATTAATCCTAGAGAAGAGTTGCAAAATTCTGAGAATTTTCAACGTTTGGGAATTTTCCGAGGGAACAAACGGCAATTTATGGAAATGAACTCTTTGAGTGCAAGAAACGTAAAGACTTGTTTTGTTTTTTTTATTACGAAACGAGACACTCTAACACACCTTATGTGTGATTTTGGCAGCTCTGTGATGAACAGAAGTGAAATAAATGACAATCCAAAAAAGTCACGACCTGGACATTTTTGATATTATTACGATTCTTTTCTCTTTTTTTTAGAATGAGGGGGCGTGATGTTGTATTATATTAACAGCTGTAAACCCAACACTTCTCTCTCTCTCTCTGGAGCGTTTGACAAAGCAGAGCGGCTTCACATATAGACATCAAAACTGTTGAGATTTTAACATTTCTCTGAGTTTTTAAATGGTTCAAATCGTTCCAAGGACGACTGAGAAACATCCTGTTAAAGTCTTCAATCCAGAACCAGGATGTTTAAACGCACACGCCATAATAGAGATCGAGAACACGCGTGTTTCAAAACATGTCAACAATGTTGTCATTGAAAACTGACTTGAAACGGAGATCTTTAGAAAGGAGAGTGTTTCATAAAACATACATTATCTCCGAATCTAGAAAAAAATCTGTGATTTTGATCAAAACTACGGAGAGTGTTGGGCAAGTTACTTAAACATTGTAATATATTCTATATTAGTGATAACAGCTCTAAAAAAATAATGTTTGTGTTACATATTACTGTTTCAAAAATGTTGCTATTTTTGGCAAAATATAAACTGAATATAGTAGTAATGCCACTGAGCAAAAGTGCAGTCAGATTTACTTTTACTTCGCTTTCCCACATTCTCTTGAGTTTGGACGACATTAACTACAGACGACAGATCTTATGCACCGGTGTCCAACATGAGCTGGTGCTGCATTTTATTTTTATACATTTAAAGCAGCACTAAGTAACTTTTCCCTGTGGGGGTAATACAAGTGTTAATGGGATGATTGGAGGGTCTTTCATCTCCCCCTGGTGTCTCTGGTCAGAAAACCACAGTTGCAACTTCACTGCCATCGGACCGGAGTCACCAATGCACACTAATGGTATCACGAAGAAGAAGCTAACAGGCTAACGGGCAAAGCTAACTGCGGGCTAGCACCACTTAAACAGCATTTACAGCCAAGTTTGAATGACAAAGATGATCTCCACTGTGTAATTGGATGAACAATATCCCTCTGTCCCTTTGTCTTTTCTGTCAGCGTAGTATTTACTCTCCAAGACAATTAATAAGTAAAAAAAATCACAACTTGCTACGACACCTGCAGTGGCAAGAGTTACTTAGTACTGCTTTAAATGCTTTTGTAACTCGAGTTACTTGAGTTGTAATGACTAATATGTTTCCGTATGTTGTGTAAGTAATATGATATATTCCTTAGTTACTGAAAAAAAGAATATATGTTTGTAACTTGTTACTTTTGTAATACGAGACCCAATTTGTTGCTTTTTTTGTCACTTTTTGGCTGCATTTTTTATTTATTTATTTGTTTTTTGTTTGTTTTTTTACATATTTTGTTGCTTGGTTTAGTAATAATATGACAGACCAACAGTAGTATCTGTACTTTTCCTTAAATAATGAAGTACTTTGACCAGGCTGCTGAAGTATCTGAGCATTTGCATTTGGCTCCCTCTAGTGGCCAAAGTTGGAAAGCGTCTCCAAAGCTCCAAAACATTAAATACATTTGTTTTCTTCTCGTTTCAGGTGATGCTTTTGTTCCTCGACATCAAGCTCCTGAGTGAAGGCGCCGCCGGGCATTCTGGGAGTTGGAGTTTTCCCTGAGTCAACTCAACTAAACGAAACACAGCTACGTTTTGACTAAACCTGGACGTTTGCCTGGACCTGCTCCTGGACGCATGCAGTAACTGTAACGACTTTAACATTTCAAACTGTGGACCGCGACACATTTCTGCGACTCGGCTTCGGGAGGTTTTTAAACGTCGTGAGGAGAGGTTTGTGTGAGTGAAGTTATTTTACTTGAACGGGCCTTAAAAGCGTTTGTGGTTTACAGATTTCCCAGAAGGCCTTGGGTGTTAAGTGTACAGTCTCAATGTGGGATTTTGTTTGTAAATTAAAAATGGAGTGGAGATCTTTTTTTAAAAATGGGCTGTGTTTTTGTGTTTTTTGTTGCTTTTAAATAAGTCATGACCTCGGATTCGCCTTCGGTTTGCAAAGTAGAAGAGCTAATAGTGTGTACTGGAGCGAGAAAGAGGAACACGATGAAAATTTGGGCCTAAACAGAGACAAAAAAACGCAATGAAAAAGTTACAAAGAAAGCAACAAAGGTTAAAGGGACTATGCGGAGTTTAAAAATGTTAAAATTAAGTATTTTCTCCCCCTACATGTTCCTCCATGTCCTAATGTGTAGAATGAGCTCAGACCTGTTCACCACAACTGCCTCTAAAATCCTGCACTGTCACTCAGAAAGGTGTTACTTCGGGTCTGAAGTGCCGTCATGCACAAGCTTAATATAGAAGCTGCAGTTACACGTATGACCTGAGGTGGCTGTAGTGAGTATAAAATGGCAAACTTGCATCTAACCCCTTCAAGGCAGGTCTTCTTTTTTTTTAAATATTTATTTCCTGTCCTGATTCATTGAGCATTAGAGAAAAAAACATGAAATTTGTACGGATGCATCGATACCCGGTATCGGGCCGATACCACAATAATAATACCAGTACCAGAACTACCAGAGTAGTTCGAAATCCGCGCAGTAATCTTCACTTTACCGCGCAGTAATCTTCACTTTACTGCGCGGATTTCGAACTACTCCTGGTATTATTACGCCTTACAATATAGTTCCCCCTTTTATCCGCTTAGAAAATCCACATTGTTTAATTTTGTGTAATTATACTTTGTAGTGTCACACTTCACGTAACCATATTTAAATAGTGAAAACGTGGAAGAGCTTGGTAGCTTCTATCTTGACCTGTTTTGGAGCTATAGAGGAGAGAGGGAGAGGCTAAATGCTAACGCCGTCTGCGCTGTGTTTACGTGACTGAAGGCACGGGTGAAGATCAGACCAGACAGGTCCTAAAGAACTCGTCAAAGCTAAGGTAAGAACATATCTCAGTGTGTAAAAACGGTGGCCTATTCCTTTAAAATGATCTGAACTACCTGTAGACCTAACCTTAAAACAGTAAAATTTATGGAAAAAGCCCATTCCTATCCTAGGAAAAAAAAAAATAGTGACTGGGAGTGGGTGGAGCTAAATGTTGTTAGTGCTGCAGTGTTTACAACATACAGGCTAATGTCGCTAACTAGCCGCTAATGCTTCTGGTGATTCGTACGCTGTTTTATGCCCAGGGGTTCATTCATCTAAAAAACTAACCCAGCGACTAAAAAGTCCTCAGAAAATCCAAAATAATAATGAGATACATATACGTTTATATTGAGCCAAAATGAGCTGCAGCAAAACAATGTTATTTCAATAAAAAGTAGCCAAAGGATCCAAATATTTCAAACTTTTATTGAGACAAATCTCCAAATAAATTACAACAAAAGTGGATAAATAAACAAATGAACTTCTTTATACAGTGCTTTGACGAGTTTTAACGATAGAAAACGTATAGAAATAACACTTTTACAAACTCCAGGACTTTAGCGCCTCCGAAAACCAAAAACAAAGTCTTTATTCAGTCATTTCTGTCTCTGAGGTCAGAGTTTGTTTTTCTCTGATGGAGTTTTTTATGATTACTATGTTTGTAAGGCTTGTGTTCTGGAGTGTTAGATTTCCCCACAGACTCTTTCATCTCAGACGTCCACGATCCCACGATGCCTCGGGCTTTAAATCCACGTGTTTCCAGGTCCAGCCCAGTCCAGTCTGAGTTTCCTCTAAAGAGCTTTCGAGACCTTCTTCTTCCGAGCCGCCAGCATCTCGTAAAACGGGTCTTTACTGATGGCGGCTCTGAGGATGAAGAGCATGAACATTTAGAACAAAAGGATTCCTCTTGTCTGTAGTTACAAAGAAATATTTCCTTATGTAGCTTTAGCTCCGGTAGACGAGACTCTTTGAAAAGGATTTTTTTTGCATAAACCTGTTCAGTCCAGCTCTGTGTAGTTCTGAGCTGAGGTGGATTCACAGATTTATGTGAATAAGTTTAGTCAAAGAAAGTGCAGTAACTTTGCAATAGTACAATGAAGGCTGCAGGATCACCGTATAATATAAATATTTAAAGGGAGATATTATGCAAAATGTACTTCAGAGCTTTTTACCCAGTTTGCGCATCTTTGAACCTGAAAAGGTCCTACGTATTCTGGCTACGCCTAATCCTTTACACCAGTGGTTCTCAACCTGAGGGTCGTGAGATCATTTGAATAAAATATAGATATTTTCATCAGCATATAATCAAATGTTTTTTTGTAGCATGTGATATGTTATGCTATTTTACCAGAGTGCCATTATTTGTTCGCAGTTTGACATTTTATTTCAGCCATTTGTTTTTAAAGAATTATGTAGGGTAATGTTCCTATTTCTCACGGTGTGACCCGGGCGGGGGGTCACGAACCCCTTTACCTGTTATAATGGGGGGGTTGAGAACCACTGCTTTACACTACCTTGATACATTGTACCCAACTAAATACTAGTACACTGTAATGTGCTCTGTAAAAGCTTGTACCTGTGCAGTGCATACAAAATGGAACAATGTGTAATAGTACTTTGGACAGTGGCTGGAAAGTAACAAAGTACAAATTGTAGGTACTTTTACTTAAGTACATTTTAGAGCCTGTATCTGTACTTTCTACTTCTACATTTTCAAATTGGGTGAAAAGTGGTTTATTTTCAAAGTGAACTGGTTTAGTCCCAGTTTAGACTTGGTTAAGTTGTTTTACCGCTTTAGACCTGGTTTAGATCTGGTCTAGTTCGGGTTTAGACCTGGTTTACTTGTTTAGCCCTGGTTTGATTCAAATGATTTAAAAGAATCCTGCACATTAGACTCATAAATACTTTTACTTTTTACTTATTAAGTACATTTACAATGCATACTTTTGTACTTTACTTAAGAACATTGAGTACTTCTTCCACCACTGACTTTGGAGGTACTTAATGTAATAAGACCCTTAGTTATGTTATAAGTTATGTACCACCAAAATACTACTAATAATAGATTTAATTTATATGCACTTTTCATTGGGACAGGGAGTATAGAACTGCAGTAATGTGCTCGTACTGTTCTGTGTGTAGTATTGCAGTCTTTGTATTATACTCCTCGAGGAGACAAAGGCGTGGACGAGGGTGAGGATGAACGAGGTCTTGGAGAGTTTTTTTATGTGGTCGTTGAAGGTGAGTTGTTGATCAAACCTGACGCCAATAATACACATTATTCCATTGTGTAATAACCTGTAGGTACAAGTTATTACAGAGCACATTACATTGTAGTTAATGTGTCAAGGGTAGTGTACAATAAAGTGCTACCAATATTTCTTCCAGGTGTTTCTAAAGTTTTGTTTATTTGAGCAGTAAACATTCTGCTCAAAGGGAGTCGGCTGAAGCAAGAGCTTATAAGCTCCAGCCCCAAAATCAATACAATAAATAAAGAATATAGTGGAACAAACAAAAGAACAGAACGTTGTTAAATATATTTCACATGAAGTGGGAAGTCGCAATTCACTTTGGGGATATTTTAAATACTACAGAACATTATGAACTGTTTTTCTCCATTTGACAATTCTAAACTACTTTCTTTGTGTTAGTATTTTATTATAGGTTTATCAGTTAGACTTAGATCTATGTTCCAGTGTAGCTTGTGGTAATAGAAGTCAGATTGTTGAAAAGCAGAGATCCTAAAGAGAGAGTTTACTTGATGCTGTTGATCCACTGCTGCTTCTCGTCGCTGGTCGGGGCAGAGATTCTGTAGAAGGTGTGGTTTCCCTCCACGACGCGACCGTCCGCCTCCGTCTTACAGGCTTTGATCACCTGGTCCCTGTGCTCCGGGATGAACAGCTCGAAACAGTTCTGAGACGGGACGAGAGAGTCAGAAACGAGGAGTCGACTCCAGCTTCAACACTTTGATCTCACCGGTTTCTTGGAGTCGTCCACTTCTCTGATGCTCAGGTTCTCCAGTGGGATGATCCCTCTGGGCTCTTTGTCCTGAGGAGGACGGGTCACACTTTAGTCACTCAAACACTCACTCACTCAATCACCTGAACAGAGCATATTTTATCCAGTTTGGCTTTACCCAAATCTAAAGGCTTCTTCAACTAAGTGTCAAAAAAGTGATGAAAACCAGTGATGGGCGAGTGAAGCTTTGTAACACTGTGAGGCTGTGTGTCTGAACACTGACCTCTTCTGGACAAACTTTATTATCTCGACTTCTCAGTTTTATTATTACAGCCTAATGGAGGTTTGATCAAAACAATCATAGGCTGATAAATGAGAGTATTTCTTTAACGTGGGTCTGTGGGCGGAGCTCCAGTGGGCGGGGCCTCAGTGCTGCTCAAAGGCAGGACATCAATGTGTGATCTTTTTACTTCATTCAATAGGGCTCATCTTGGCTCTATTTGCTGTAGATTCTCCTTACGTTTCCCTCGCCTGATCAGCTCCATGTCTGATTTAGTATCTGTTCAAAAGCAGGACTTTGTAAAGAATAAGAAAATATATATTATGCAAAATGTATTTTGCATAATATGCACGTGGTTAAATGGGAAATGGGGGAAATACAGGACATTTATTTATCTATGACTAATGATTTACATCACTATATGGACGAGGAAACAGCCATAGTTTAGCGCAGTGGTTCTCAACCTGGGGTCGCGAGACAAAATTGGGGTGGTCGCCAGATCTTGCAAAACATATTTTTGTTAGCATATAATGTAATATTTTATCATAGCATGTGTGTCCTATTGTGCCATAGTGCCATTATTTGTTCTTAATTTTATTCAGTTTATTCTTCTTCTTTGTTTTTTAAGAATTATAAAGGCTAATGTCCCTATTACTCATGATGAGACCCGGGCAGGGGTCACGAACCCCTTTAACTGCTATAACAGGGGTCGCGACTCCAAAAAAGGTTGAGAACCACTGGTTTAGCGCCTCAGGCAGCTCAGTGACGCTCTGAGCCGATGACCCGCTTTGAGACACGATACACAACTCAGAATGAAGCAGTTTTCGAGACGGTCATGTGACCAGATGTTGCTGAAAGAGGCTCAGACGCAGTGTTTCGAAGCATCTGCTTCAGGAAGAGCGATACAAGCTCCCGAGCGCACAGTTTTTTGGCCATCACAACGGAAAACTCCACAAAAAAGTGATGAAAATGAGGGACTATATGGAGTTTAAAAATACTTTCTATATAATATTTTCCTCCCCCTACATGTTCCAACAATGTCCTGCACTGTCACTCAGAAAGTTGTTACCTCGGGTCTGAAGTGTCGTCATGCACGAGCTTAATATAGAACCTGCAGTTTCACGTATGACCTGAGGTGGCAGTAGTGAGTATAAAACTGAGAGCTTCCGTACAGCCCCTTTCAAGCAACAAAAAAGTGACCAAAAAACCTACGAAAACATGAGTGACAAAATGTGACAAAAACGCAGTGACAAAGCGACAAAAAAGTTACCATCAGTTTTGTAGGTCTTAGCTTTCAAATGAGCGTTTGCACTGGCCTATAGGCTGTGAGCTCCGAGAAGATTTGGGTAAAACCAAAAAGTGCTCGGTTAAGAGGTTCAAAGTCTTGATAAATGAGAAAAACTAAACTAAGGACTCACAGTGGTGTATTCGAAGTAGTAAAGGCAGTTGTCTGTGAGAATGAACCAACGCCTTTTCCAAGTTTTCACTCTCCCTCCTGGAAAAACAAAGCACAGAATCACCTAAAGACACTTTAAACTTTTAAACCAACTACGTTTGCACGGCAGAGTCTGGGGTTAAAGGTTAAAGCCATTTCCAGGAGTTATCGGCAGCTCAGTGTTACTTTGTCACAACTATTAGGCAGCAGTGTTTTTCTAAGCCAAACAAGCAAACACATGAAAGGGTGAAGTCACAGCAAAGACATGAGGATCAGGGAGAGACGAGCAGAACATCAAAGCTCTAAAGGTTTAAAAACTTACCTCCTGCAGAAACCGCATGGAAGACAAAGGAAAACAACGTCAGAATTCACAAAGTAATCATTGTTTTCAAAGGAAACGTTTAAATGTTAAGGATTTGACCTCGTTTGGAACAGAAAACTTTGTCTTTTTCTACATTATTGGCAGTAATCTCGACACAAGGGCTGCTGGATGTGTAAAAGAAACATCCAGGGGAACACGGGACAAAAATGGGGGAAGTGACAAGAGCCGGGACGATCTGATACACACCACGATACTGATATCACGATACCATATTTTCCAATGCACAAACTGAAGATTTAAAATTTTTATAAACTGCAATATTGCATGATGAATTTAATAACGCAGAAAAAACAAGTTGAGTTTCCAAAATGTATGAATGAAACAGAAATCAGTCTGATCTGGATTAAAACGTTTTAAAAATCTGCCTCTTGTTTAATCCACCAAATTCACCAAATCTGGATATAACAAAACTCTCATAGTATACAAAGTATTGCAATGCATAGTTTCCGATACCAAGGCTGTGGGAACCCAGGGTGCTGAGGGGGCTGCAGCACCCCCTGGTGGATAGTTTGGGAACAGCAGTGGGTAAATTTTGTCCCTCAGCACCCCCTGACTAAAACATCTTCCCACGGCTTTGTCCGATACAATACACGTATCACAACAAAGTAGATTATATATATTGCATAATGTTGTTTTATCTCAGCCCTACTGTTACATACCGATACTTTACCGATACTTTGCTGATACTGATACTAAATTTGTCGTCTAGAGCCAGAAAACAGAACAATAATGTTCATTTATTTCTTTTGAAACAAACAAGTCACTTCCAGTAATACTGTCCCTGGACCAACAGCATCAAAACTTGGATCTAAAGATATATTTTTCCAGCACCTGCTTTCGATACTTGCATTTTTTTTCCAATATCAGTAATGCCTAAAATAAAAATCCAACACCCAGCCCTATAAACTACATAAAGCTAAAGGAAGGAATGTAGAAAAAAATGGAAATTTATGTGTAAACCAATATTTCAGCTATGAAGAGTGTTTTTGACCATGATTTGAGTATTTTTGATGAACTTGTGGAGTAAGAAGAGTTGGGGAAAGACATTTCTTACAAATCATTTTAAATGTAATGGTTGCTAAAATCAAATGTAATGACTTTTTAAGCATTTTAAAGTCCTGTGGATCCTACATTAGATAAAAATGCCGTCTTGTCACAGATAAATGGCTTAAAAAGAGCTTGAATTACGACCATTTCTGCTGATTTTGAGCAGGTTTGGACTGTTTTAAAGTACGAACTAAAGGAACGAGCATTAATTTGTTTAAAATTAGAAAAATGAGGCAAGAAAAATGATCCCTGTTCCTTTTGCTGCAAGATCGTCCACCAGAGGGCGCCACAACACCCTGATCTTTCACACAAGTGGACACAGTACTTTCTCATTCCCTCCCGCCAAAGATGAAAGAAATTCAATTTAAAATAATCAATAGGATCTATCCAACTAGTAGTTTTTTAAAACAGAGATTTAAAATGGATGTAGGAAACTGTAGCTTTTGTGAAAGTGAGCCAGAAGATTTAGATCATCTTTTTTGTTTGTGTGAAGTTGTCCAAAGGTTTTGGCTGGACCTTCAACAATGGATTGTCTCCAAAGGAACTCAGATTATCAATCTAACAATTAATGATATAAAATATGGTATTTTCCGCAATAATCATAATGATTTTGGTCTTAATAATATTATTTTGTTAAGCAAACATTATATACATAAATGTCGTTTTTTCAAGACAACACCTAACAACACTCATTGGAGGAATGAGCTGAAACTTTTTTATAAATCTCTATTATTGATCAACACCCAAAATGCAGAAAAACTGGCTTTTATAGACAATCTTATAGAATGAAGTGCCCTTTTACACTTTTTTTTATTTTTTTTATATAACCTGCCCCATGTTCTTTTTAAAATATATATATATATTTTCTTTAATATGTGCACTGAACATAGTGAGGTCTTTACGCTGTACCTTTTTTGTTTGTATTTGAATAAAAAACTTTCTCATTCCTGTGAGTGAACGATCATCAGGTGAAAGTGAAGGTACCGAGTTTGAGGAGCCAGCCCTCGCGGTCGGGGTTGAAGAACGTGTGCGTCAGGTCGTTCCCGTCGTCCTCCGGGATTTTAAACGGCTCGTTCTTGATGCTGTCGAACAGATTCTGCACAGAGAAAAACAACGGCTCAAGGTCAGATTAAACTAAATGAATCTAATGCTTTCTGGCTCGTTTTCTCCCTCGACATCAACCTTGGGATCTAAAGCTCTCAACTTTCAACACAATGTAATCAGATCTTACACATTTCAGAAAGATCTACAGCAACAATTTCAAATGTTTCCCCTCCTTCTGTAGTAACCGCCCTTCACCTCCAGAGGGCAGCAGAGGGGCAGCTCTTCCATAGTTATTAACATGTTACAAGATAAAACCACCAGGCCTTTGTTCCGATAAATCCACCGTGAAACGATCGGAATAAAAATATCTCTTAATTAAACTAGGATTGATCTGGTTCTATCTTTTACTGTAAGTTCTTTTTCATTTGTTTTTTGAGCGACATCGTTACCTCTCGTTTATTTGGGCTAAAAGATCAGATTACTCGCCCGGCCGCTGTTGTTGGATGGGCGGCGTTCGGCTCGGCGCAGATTTTTGGGTCATGAAAAATCTATTTGAAGCCGTGTCATTGAGCCGAACCTCTAAATTTAGCTTTTAATTAAATTTCTATGGATTTTGTCTGCAGGAGTCGCTCCACTTTCAGACATGATGAGAACTTACCCCAAATAACCCCCAAAACTTAGAGAGTGAGGGTGGAAATAACCGCACTTTCTCTGGTGAAGCCTTGTATTGTATTTCACCTGCTCTAAAACCCTCTGAGCTTTTCCCAATAAAGCGCTCGGTTCATTCAGATTTTAAGGAACGATGGACCGATGAGCTCTGGCCTTAACGGTCCTGGTACCAGTACTAAAGAGTTGACTTGATGCCATGGCCAAATCACTGCTTAAAGTTAAGTTGTACTTTATTAATCTCTGTAGAGAAATTGGCTTGTTACACGGTATGGCTATGCTAGTTCCTCTGACCTGAAGTTGTGAGCGCCAGTACTTCCTGTCTGTATTCTTTTCCTGGAATAATAATCACATTTTCTAAAGATTATGTGGTGGGCAGTGAGTTCCCGGTAGATGATCATTTACTGTGTGTTCAAATCTTGATGTAACAAGTTCAGATCGGAGACACCTGTGATCATAAAGGATTGATAGTTTGTCTTGAAGCTAAAGGCTAACATGCTATAGAAAAAATGTAATAAAAGGCACTATTTCAAATTGTATAATGCATGAAATTAATGTTAGCCTTTAGCTTCAAGACAAACTCACTGATCCTTATAAACATTGGCGTTTCCTTCACTGAAATATTTACACTGTACAGTAACGTTCACCTGCAGTAAGTGATCGTCTACCATGAACTCACCGTCCACCACAGAACCTTTAGGAAATAAGATGATTCGAACGAGTCTAAGCCAATCTTAAAGGGGGGGTATTATGCAAAATCGACTTTTTCAAGCATGTTATTATGTCACTCCCTCATTAAAAACATGCCTGAAGTGTTGCCTTGGCACATTCACGTATTTTTGAACAATCTGTAAAAACTCTGATGGCGGCCATTTTAGGGATAGCTTTGCCTGAGTCCTCCTAGGAACGCCCCCACCTCCTGGAGACGCCTCCGAGCTTTCGTCACCAGCCGAGTAACCAACCACTGCTCCTCAGCAGAACCCCCTCCCCACTGATGCCACAGACAGCGTGTGGAGGGGGCGTGTCGGAAAGGCTCAGAGGTTCTTAAAGAGACAGAGGCCTATTTCAAGACATTCACTACAGCCATTTTGAGAGAGACATTTTATACAAGGCAGTTATTCTAATTTACTGCATTTACAGACCAACAGAAGGTTTGGTCATCATTGTAGTGTGATATAGACTGGTGCTATGTTGATTGAAAAAAGCATAATACCCCCTCTTTAATGGAAATTAATACGAACAGGAAGTACTAGCGCCCGCAACTTCAGCTCAGAGGAACTAGCGTAGCCACATTGTGCAACAAGCCAATGTGTTCTCTGCATTTGACCCATCCTCAAGGAGCAGTGAGCAGCGAGTGTGGGCCGGCGCTCGGGGACCCGTCTCCATGATGTGGAGCCAGGCTGGTGGTCAGAAGCACCTGGCTGGAGGATTCACCTATTGCACATGTTTTTGACCTCTAACCTACGCAGACACGGGCAAACTCCACACAGAAAGGTGGTCCAGGTGGGAATTGAACCCGGGCGCTAACTGCTGCGCCACCGTGCCACTGTTAAAGGAAAGCTAAACACCAAATCAACTTTGTGTGAGCTAAAAACTAAATAATATAATAATAATATAAACTGCACAATAGGTGTCTCATACAAATCTATACGTCCCGGTCAATTTTTTGACATTTTAGTGCAAATGAGAAAAAAATCTTCCTTTTGAGCCTAAAACACTCTGTGTGGCGCCCTGATTTAAATGTGGCCCGTCCTCTCCGTTGGCTCTGGCGCCCTGTGACGTCACACAGTCCATGTGACGTCCGTCGCTCTGCGGGGAATAAAAGAAGCCAAGTCTCTCACGCCTCCACAGTGAGTCGGAGCTGGAGCTGGAACAGAGCGAGACTTAGAAGCATCTCCTGACTGAAAAATAACTGCTGCTTTGGGGAGAACCAGTCCCTCTTTGCACTGCCAGGATCTTTAACTTAACCTTAATTATGATTTGTGCCGGTGGAAAATGGTTATTCCAGGTTAGCCCGTTAGCTTGTTACAATCGCCTGCAGCTCATTGTTGATGAAAAGTCTTCAATAAACCACAAATGCGTCAGGCTCAGTGTGTGATCATCTTAAAGGCTGCTTTTATGTAGCTACGCCCTCCTCCCTCGTCTTGTAAAGACAAATGCCCAAACTTAAAGAGATAAAGATTTTCAGGGCGAGTCTCACCAAACGGCACATGAGAGCGAGAGCCAGTCACTGCTTAACCCACTGTGGCTCGATAGTTAGTTCTACAGCACCGAGTTTCCACCGAGGCTCAGTCCCAGATCTGAAAGTTAATGTTATATTTATTCCACATTTCGGTTCCCGCCGTCCCTCACCCTGAGCAGCTGTTCGGGCAGGTCTCCGCCGTCGTTGATGCCGCGGTTCATGGCGGTGAATCTCTGCACCGACGGCTTGTCCTTGACGTTGGGGTTGTGCAAACTGGTGTTGAGCATGATCACGGCGAACGACAGCACGTAGCAGGTGTCTGAGGCGGGAAAAGCAGCATTTAGACTTTCAGACAGGTCACATTAGGAGCCAGTTTCAAAGATTACACAACACTGCTCCACTATTTTCACTGCATAACTTAGAAAACTCAACGTCTAAAACACATTCAGCTGCAGTTTGGACGGAAATCTTTTTGCTCAAAACTACTACTTGTTACTTTCGGTCCATCTGTACTCAGCCTTATGTACCCAGATTTATAAATAAAGTTTGATTTGTATATAAACCCACATTTATCTCTATTGTGACTATTTGATGTTGTTGATGAATCTATATTTTTGGGGTCTCGACAACGACGATGAAGCAATATTTTTTACAAACCATCAGCAATATGTAAAAATGTGCTTCAAATGTCTGAATTTACTTTTTTTTGTCGATCAAAAAAGATCATTGTCCTGAACAGACAAAAGGACTTTCCACATTTCCTGTCTTTTTCTCAATTTTCTTCCATGATTTCCATGACACCCCCTTTTTTCATATTAATTTTTCGCTCCCAATTTGTTCCCTTTTTTTGAATGCCAGCTTCCCCCTTTTTTTTCCCACTTTCTTCTCCCAAAGGTATCCCTTTTTTTTACTTATTCGCTCCCATTTTCACCCATTTACAAATATAAATGGGTGAAATTTAAAAATCATAACTTTTTCCCCAAACTTTTTTTTCTCCTTTACCATTTCCCCCAAATTTGTTCCTTTTTTAATCACATTTTTTTCCATTTTTTAAAAGAACTTTTTTTTAAATGGGGGGAAAAAGTGAAAAAAAAAGGAAATTCTCAAAATTTGTTCATCATTTCTTCCCCAAACTTTTTTTTATACAATTTTCCCCCAGTTTGTTCCTTTTTTAATCGCTTTTTTTTTTCTTCATTTTTTAAAATAACTTTTTTTTAAATGGGGAAAAAGGAGGAAAAAAGAAAGGAAATTCTCAAAATTTGTTCATTTTTTCCCCAAACTTTTTTTATACAATTTCCCCCCAATTTGTTAATTTTTTAATCCCAATTTGTTCCACCCCCCCCCCATTTTTCACTAACTTTTAACATCATTACATCATTTCCCCCCAATTTGTTGCTTTTTTAATCCCAATTTAAAAAAAAAAAGTTAATAAAAAATATAATAAAATAATAAAAAAATAATAATAACTGTTTCTTCACTTTTTGCTCCCATTTTTTCCCCATTTAAAAAAATGTACTAAATTCCCAACATTTTCTAAAAAAAAAATTCCCTACTGTTCAGCAGCAAGTCAAATGCTAATGTTAATGCCACTTTAATGCCCAAACTATATTATTTTTACGAAAATCCGAAATAATTTTTTGGGTATAATTTCCGGTAGATCCGCGGCTGAATGTGCCTCAGACCATCGTGTTTGTATTAAAGACAGTGAAGTCTGTATTGTTCCTGTACCGGTGCTCTGGAACACGCCCGGGTTGCAGCTGCAGTATCTGTGGGCGAAGGCCTCCATCATGCGGTCGATCTTCTGGGCCTCCCCCGGCAGACGGAAGCTCCACAGGAACTGCCTCAGCGCCTGCACCAGGTTCAGGTCCGAGAACTCGTGCAGAGCCACGAACGACTGCAGCACCGCCAGGTTCAGCTCGTCTCTGCAAACACACGGGAAAACATCACCTACGGTCAGGGTTTAAACCTTCTGCAGGACAAAGAGGTGGTTGTGGGAGAACTCTGGGACATGACATGGTTCGTAAAGGGAGCAACAAATCAGATATGATGCTTTTTTATGTCCAAAAAAAAAAAAATTCTTAAAGGGATATTTCAGGATTTTTGACATAGGGCCTCATTTCCTAGTTCTCCAGAGTGTTGCTGATTTCTGGAGATATTTTTTTTTGTAATTCATGTAGTTCTTATATTTGAAGAGCTTAGTGGTGCTAGGCTAATGCATGTCTATGGTATCAGCTAGTCTGCATTAAAACCAGTGTGACCCGCTCCACAGAGCACCTGAGGCAAATCACTTATAACACCAGACTAACCATATAAATGTCTGTGTCCATAGAGTAGTTTTAACCATTTAGCATTTAAAATACCTTATATTTGAGCAGCATCAGCTTCGTGGTTGTATAAGCTAGGCTATGGCGGAGTGATCTGCTAGAAAATAGTCCCTCAAAATACGATCATTCATGTGATGCAGGTCAGTTATATTACAAACATGATTCTATCGACACAGACATTTCTATAATGAACCACAGCCTCGGTCACTGCAGGAGAGACTTAAACAAAGACACGCAGATGTCATGTGTTTTGGAGGATGTATCTGTACCTGTGCGGTACAGATACCGCACTGCAGTTTAGGGTGAGTGACGATGACACACATCGCCCTGTTTGGATGCTCGCACACGCACGGCAGTCAGATCTCGTGCACTCGTGTTGTTGTGACAGCGGGTTGTCCTCGGACAGCAGCACTGCGGTCCATATGGACCCGTGGTCAATGCCCGCGGCCGGTGGGACCGTCACGTGGGGGCCGGCCACGGATGTAATAGTAATAATAAGAGTAATAATGCATTAGTCTTATATAGCGCTTTTCCAGACGCTCAAAGTCGCTTAACAATTTGGTGCATTATTCATTCACCCCATACTTGGTGGTGGTAAGCGAGGAAACCAGTCTGCACACATCAGCCCCCAGCACCAACCACGCACACACTCAGTACTGTCGCCAGGCTTCCTGGTGTTCCCAAACGGTCTCCCATCCCAGTCCTAACCAGGCCCTTCCCTGCTTCGCTTCAAAGTCGGTATGGGAAATAAACATGGCGGCGGCCATTGAGATTGCGGTTTCTATTATAGATTAGATACAGATTTAGTCAAAAAAATATCCTCAATTTTAGTCTAGTTTTAGTCGTCTAATGTTGCATGTAAATTTAGTCGACTTTGCATTTATAATATTCATTATATAATCATATTTAATCTGGTTCCTCTGCTTCATGTTTCTGCTCCACATGAACAAAGCTCAGAGCTGATCCTTTGGAAGAGGATTTACATGATCAGAGGCTGTTTCAGACGGTCAATAGAAGTTTGGATGATTTTAGTCTCTCCTTTTCATTTTTATTTAGTCTTATTTTAATCATAGTGTTAGGAAATTAGAGGTTGATATATCTTGACCTCTAATTTCAACTGGAAAAGTGTAAAACAGTCCATCACACAGTGCAGAGTCCCTCACCTCTCTCCCAGATAGTCGCCGATGGCCGTCTTGTTAAGCCCCTCCCCTTTGTACAGGAACCGTGCGATGTCATCACTGGTGTTTTTCAACAGAGAGCTGTCGATCAAGAAGCGGATTCCCTGAAGAGACAAACGGCCATCAAGGTTAGTCAAGTTTTCATAACAGAGTCAAAGTACAATTGCTTTGTTAGAAAGTGAAAGCTTGTTTTCACTGTTTAGTAAAATGTCATTCCCGTTACAGCCTTCAGATGGCGCTCAAAGCCAATTTGGAATCCTGACTTACGGATTACGGACATAAAAATATGTATATGTACCGAAATTGCCAAAGTTTTGAGCAACAAAACCTAAATACTATAGAGCCAGGTTTTAATGTTTGCTTTGTTGTTGTTAATGTATTAGTTATATTTCTTTTGGAGGAGCTTTAGGATCTTGTTTAGCTTTACTAAGTTGAGAAAATCTGTAAAAATTCAAATTGTGCCTTGTTTTTTGCAGTTCAAAGCTCAAGAAACCAGGCAGGAGTCAAATCTTGGAGAAAAACCTTCAGAGACGAAGTGGAGATGTTGTTGCAAGAATGGAATGAAAACCATATTTTGAGAAAACGTCTGCACATGAAAGGAAATGACCATATTTGGATCACAGCATCATCTCGGCCGCCTTTCTTGCTACACGTGGATACCAAACATGTAAATATGTGTGAATGAATAATACAAAACAAGGCATTTACACCTCAATTTTATACCGGATATGTCCCCTTTAACTTCCTGAACAATTTTAAACAGTAGTTATTGGGAGTGTGACAATATATCGATTTTTCCGATATATCGTGACATTATATGGGACAATACTAGGGCTGATCGATATTCATGCCAGATATCTCGATATTGATACGATACAACTATGGGTTAGGTGAAAACCAAGCATTTTTCAGACAAATTTAAATATACAAAAGAGTGCCGTTTTATCGTATTGTCGGTATCAATACGATACCAACATTTTATTCCGATATCGATACTTCTGATGACGTCCTGCATATTAATGAGTCACGTCATGCGTATCAATGGAGGCCAATCGTGATCAAGAATTCAGTCAGGACAGCAGGGGGCAGCACTACAGTTTTAAGCACATGGACCAAGCACTGTCACACAAACAA
The DNA here is from genome assembly GCF_951799975.1 of Gobius niger. Lineage (NCBI taxonomy): Eukaryota > Metazoa > Chordata > Actinopteri > Gobiiformes > Gobiidae > Gobius > Gobius niger. Next base: position 24,708,233 of record NC_136870.1, on the reverse strand, counting down.
ATTACTTTTAATGATAGTTTTTTAGAATGTATTCCTTTTGAAATAGAACTGTGCCCGTTTCTAGTTTACTTAAATGTATATAAAGTGATGCCTCTGACAGATCTATAGACTCATCTTCAGCGTGTAAGTCAGGGATCATGCATCATTTATTCACACAGAAAGAGGCACATGGAAAGAAATGTAAATGATGAATTACATGTAGTATGTTAAAATAAAGGTTCAAAGTCGCTTTTCTTTATTATGATGTATTGTAGGTTATTTTTGTGTAATATATCGATTATCGCAGTGTCGGAGTATCATGAGATTATTCTTCTAAGCCATGCATCGTGTGTCGAATCGTGAGGTACCCCTCGTCGTCATTATATTGAGCTTCGTGTGGTTTTCGCGTCACCTTCTTGGGATCCATGTTGAACTTCTTGCGGCCCACAGCCATCTGTTTGTTCCGCTGCATGCTCTTCCTGAAACGCAGAACGAAGCCTCACATTAACGTCATGTCTCTGGAAGGACAGTGGCTCATTCAGTCTGAAGCAGCTGATTCAAAAACATGTCCGACGGCTCTTTTGACAAACGTAATGTGGAGGAGGTGCATGTTTGACTAAAGGTTGAGTAGATCGTAGCATTTAAGCTAATCGTGGGTGATCGAGTGATTCTCACATCGAGTGTTTAGAACGAAAAGGTAAAGTATGCGCCATCGGAATTGTGAAACCCGAAAATCAGAACATAAACCACCTGGGAAAGTAATTATAGCTTGTTTAAGATAATTCAAAGCACCAAAGCATTAAATATTTGATTGATTTTGGTATTCAAGCTCAATTTACAAAATATTATGCTGTTCCCTTTATTACTTCTAATTAAAAGGCCTAATAAATTGAAGATTACTTGGTTTTGTTGGCAAATAGACAACCAATAAAAGGAGAGGGAAGAAAGGACATGTCAGAGTATCTTGGGAAAATGTGAGCTCCATGAATCCTGGCTTTGTCATCTTGGAATAAGACTAAATTGATACTAAGGCTATTTCCACACGAAGAAAAAACACCTATATTTTCAGAAACTTAGTAAATGTGTGCGACTCAGGTCTGTGAAAACGGCGCAATTCATCTTCCAGGCCTGTGTGAGGCGCTGTGACGCTAGCACAGAGAATAGAACAGGATGCACAGTAAACTTTTGTGGAATGTAAACAGTGAAAATGAAACTGATTCAAGGACTTTGGATCTACAGAAGAGACGAGGAGGAGAGTTTACTCTTCAGACGTAAAAACCTGTCAGTGACTTTTACTGTCAGTCCAAAAACACAGACTGACTCGTGTTTTTCTACTTGTCACCTGAGGCTTGTGGACGGCAGTGGAGCAAAGAGGAGCGGAGTCAAACCATCATAGATCCATGAGGAAAACTCATTTTAAGGTCAGTAGATTATGGATCACAGACTCTGGAGCTGTGATGTCATCGTTTTAGTAACATAACGGCGCCACGTAAACAGCGTTTTGAGATCTTTCCACTCTGGGACCTAGTTTGGAAAATGTTTGTTTACAGACCCCCAAAACGCCGGGCTCGTATGGACGATACACTGGACTGAAATATAACTGGATTTGAAATTTGGTCAGCTTGACTTCGCATGGACAGGGCCTAAAAGTATTATGGAAGAGAGATATTGATCAAGTGTTGATACTTTCTGTTTCCTCCAGGCGGACCACAGTGCGGCTCCTCCTCTTCTTAAAGGAATATTTCAGGATTTTTGACATAGGGCCTCATTTCCTAGTTATCCAGAGTGTTGCTGATTTCTGGAGATATTCTTTTTTGTAATTCATGCAGTTCTTATATTTGAAGAGTTTTGTGGCGCTAGGCTAGTGCATTTCTATGGTATCAGCTAGCCTGCATTAAAAACAGTGTGACCCGCTCCACAGTGCACCTGAGGCAAATCACTTATAACACCAGACTAACCATATAAATGTCTGTGTCGATAGAATCATTTTTGGAATATATCTGACCTTACATCACATGAATGATCGCATTTTGAGGGACTATTTTCTAGCAGATCACTCCGCCGCTGCGTAGCTTATACAACCACGAAGCTGATGCTGCTTAAATATAAGTTGTTTTAAATGCAAAATGGTTAAAATTACTCCATCGACACAGACATTTATATGGTTAGTCTGACGCTATAAGTGATTTTCCACATGTATCATGTATAATTGTCTCATATAAAGCGCTTTGTGACTATGTCTGTGAAAGGCGCTATATCTTCTCATGTGCACTGTGGAGCGGGTCAGACTGTTTTTAATGCAGGCTAGCTGATACCATAGAAATGCGCTAGCCTTGCACTAGCCTAGTGCCACAAAACTCTTCAAATATATGAACTGCATGAATTACAAAAAAGAATATCTCTAGAAATCAGCAACACTCTAGATAACTAGGAAATGAGGCCCTATGTCAAAAATCTTGAAATATCCCTTTAAAACTTAAAACTAGAGTAAAAAGTGCTCATTTAAACCCTGAATAAAATTCTAAAACTAAATCCATCCCTTGTCGAATGTAGGATCGGATTACTGGTGCTGGAGGTGGAAAGCATCAGGTGTTTTAATAGAAACTGTAAAATTTGCAAGTGTGGCTAACGTTAGCTTAGTGGTCCATTCATTCCTATGGCGTAGCTTAGCATAGCAGCCTCCATTCATTTACATTCATCAGTGTGCTATTATTTTTTCTCCTAAAAATTCACGGCCAAACCTGGAGCCTTGTATTAAACATCACTAAATACAGCGTCAGTATGATTTTTTTTTGCGATCTCTCACAGAAACAAGCAATTACATATTTTCCCACGATATTGATTTTGATGCCGCTCGACTCACCGTTCTTCAGACTGACCGAGGTTTTCAATCTCACAGGTCACCTCCGCAATCTCATCCTTCAGCCTCTGAGGAACACACAGAAACCAAACACAGGCATGTGGAGATTTAGGAAGTATATTATATTATATAGAACAACTTTAGAGCAGAAATGTGGAAACATGACAAAGATTTTCACCAAAACATGCCTGAATCAGATCTTGTGAAAAGATCGAGAAACGGCCTTTTTGCTTTTCAATCAGATTTAAGGCTTAATTTATTCAACATCTGGCTTTGAAGGATATTCTAGCACCGTCCAGAATCCCCGCTGAAGAGAATAATGTGGCGACCTTGACTCATGTCCAAACTCTGAACCCTATGACACATGAGCTGATCCTGGAGGTATGTGGAGCAGACAGACCCTCCCTCCCCAGGGACGGAGCACCTGTTCTGGGGTCGCCTCGGACCACAGCCCCCCCCCCCCCCCCTTCCCACATTTAGACCTCCCGAAAGAATGACAACACAAACGGCGTCCTCAAAGTTATTTCACGCTGTTTATCTTCATTTAGTATTGCATTCCATCTAAACAGTTCTGCACAAATATCGCCCAATGACTGAACCATATCAGGGTTTTTAGAGGAAGCAGCAAGTCAAATTAAATGCTTCCAATGGCATTTTTATATTAAAATGTTCGACTTTTAATGCCACAAAAGCAAAAAAGCCAGTGTATGTTTTATTCCATAAGTTTTTCCAACATGAATGGACATTTAAATAATCTAAAGCAAATTTGATAGATTTGATAATATCACGATATATCGCAAAAGGGTGAGTTTGGTCTATATATGGATATTAGTATGGATATTATACTATCATAAAAAGCCTTTTCCTGTGCGTCTCACCTGGATGTCCTGCAGCAGCTCCTGTTTGCGTCGGCGGATGCTCTCCAGCTCCTGTTTCTCCTCCGGGCTCAGGTCGTCAGGCACTGAGGCACAGAAACACAGAATACAACGACCTTTACCACGACTATATCCATAATCAGGTCGATTATCGGAACAGAGGGTCATGGAGTCAAGGGAACACTGTCCAAAATCCACTGAAATCCACATCAACTTTGTTCCGACCCAGATCAGTGAAATAAGTTTCCCACGTTGCATCAGAAAACGTCATCAGCGCTTCTTAAGCTGCATCTCTGCGTTCACACGGGTGGAGTGCGTCTGCGAACCTGTGATAAGCTCGAGCTGCCGACCGCACTGCCACTGAATGAATGAAAATGTGGTTTTGAGACATATTTTTAAAAAAAGTTATGCAGTAAAAATTGATGAGCAATGTCGTTATTTTCCAAGAAATTTACAATCAGTGCCAGTTGGAACCCAGTTTAATGTTTTTTATTGCCCTGCAGAATCGTTGTTACAGCCGTAATGAGTCTGTGAAGTGGAAACTGTAACATTTAGGCCTGTGGTTTTCAAACTTTTCACACCGAGTTTAACCAGGCCAAGATCCAATCAGGATAGTGTGGTGTTTCTCTGTCATTTTCTTGAACAATAAGTCGATATTGTAACTATTGTGACAGGCCGAGAATACAGCCATACTTTTAAAAGTGTAAAGCCTGTTGTTGGTCATAAAAGGTGAAAGGAGTTGATTGATTGCGAAGCCACGGAACTTAATTTGTCGGGAAAAACCCCCCGTAAAGTCACTAAGTGCTCGAACTCACGCTTGAAAAATACATTGTGTGAGTGAGAGGACATTTGTTGGGTCTTTCAAGAAAGAAAAATCTACCAAAAGTTCGCAAAACTTTGGTAATAATGACGGACTTCTGAGATAAAGAGTTTTCATTAACATGAACTTTATATTATGAAGAGGTAATACTGCCTTTTTGCCTGAGGGGGGCGCTATCGATAGTGTGCAAACGAAAAAACAGGCAGGTTTCATTCATTCTTAAGCGGGGTGTAAACTGCACGTGAGGAGGATCTTAGACCATAGCTCAAAATCACAGGTCAAAGGTCGTATGAGACAACCGTTATTCGAACACCAGTCGCAGAGTGAGCCTCTGTCAACTGTCTCTTCAACACATCCTTCACCGCCAGAGTCACGAGCAACAGAGGCCGGGCATGAGCAGGTCTGACTCCACATTTCACAGGACTTTCCCTGCACTTTTCCACGGAAATAAACCCCTCAGCTCAACACACGCCGTCTGTAACCTGATATAGTTTTCAATTAGTTCAAAATGCTTGTTAACGCGGACAAAGAGAAGAGAACACATCTCACCTGTGGCTTCCTGTTGAGTTTAGAATCAAATTTAAAATCCTGCTCCTCACATTTAAATCCATAAAGGGTTTGGCTCTGCTCCATCTCCAAGACATTATCGTTCCATATCAACCAAACAAAGATTCCGCTCTCAAAACTCAGGGTTACTAGTGATTCCTCGAGTCTCCAAAATCACTGTAGGAGGCAGAGTGTTTATCTCCAAGCTCCGGTTTTATGGAATAAACTCCCAGCCCACGTTAAAGAAGCAGACACAGACCCTACATTTAAGACTAGGCTCAAAACATACCTCTTCGAATTAGCTTATAACCAGGAGGGTTTGGTAAAGCTCTGACCCACAGCCTGAAGTAAAGCTGCCTTAGGAAGAAGTACGGTCCACTGAGCGCTATCCTCTTCTTCTTACTGCAGACTTTGTCTTATCATGATACAGTATTTCTTTTATCTGTAGTCTGTTCATCACTATTCACATGGTGTCTCCTGTCCCACCCCCCCTCGGGAGTGCCTGTCTAGATCAAACAGAGGAACCCGGCTGAACGGAGGAGCATTCTGGAATTGGACACTGAGGACTGGATGGTCTGTGATCTTGGCCCGTCTGCTGAGGGATCCTTCGGCCCTGGGTCTATAGCCTGTCCGTCCATGGGAGTGGATCTCTCCTTCTGTGGTTCTCCCCGAGGTTTCTCTGTTTTCCCCCTGGGTTTTTGAGTTTTTCCTCGCCGTGCTGGAGAGTCTAAGGACAGGGGACGCCTGCTGCCGACGCTTAGTTGGACATTATGTTTGCCTGGATACTTAATTCGCCTGAACTTTATATTGTCATATGTATTGCTCTGTTTTATTGCCTTAATGTTCGATGCAGATGTGAGGAAACTCCTGTTGCGATATTGGGCTAAACAAAACCATTGATTGATTCATTGACTGACATTATCATCTGACATTAAAAAAACAAATTAAAACAAATAAAATAAAAAGGGCATTATTGTGTTTAGTTCAAAGACCTGTCTGTTCTTTTCAGACTCTTCCAATGCATTATTGTCTATACATTTCTGCTCAGTCATGAACCCTCTTCCTTTGACGAGGGAACATAAACAAGGTTAAAAGCTTAAAAAGTCCGTCTTGCATAACTTATCTGCGTTTATACGGCGCGCTGCAATTTGCAAACCATTCTCCTTCCGCCCACAAGCTTTTAAAATGTACATCTACAAACTGCGATGCCATTTTGAGTCCTGCCTCGGAGCCGACTGTTGACTGAAGCCTCTCAGCGTGGCGCCTCCGAGGCACAGCACGGCCCGTCCTTTCTGTCGCTCCGAGCTAAAAGAATAAAGAAAGACTCAAAATCAAATCAGCATTTTCTTTATTTTGACTTGGGAATAGTTCATGAGCTGCTGACAGAAACCATAGCTGCAGCAGCGCGGGACAAAAGAGAGAGGGGAAAGTTTTAAAAAATAAATGAACAGGACGCAATCTGACACGGAAATCCACTTTGCTCCAATTTTAGAAACCGCCATCTTTGCAAAAACATACAATTGACCGAAAAGCGGTTGTTTGTCCCGACTGTGCGGAGTCAAAGGTTCAAAGGGTTATCAACTTTATTCAATTCCACAGTCACAATCAACAAAACGGCTTTTCCGACGCCACACAATGAACAATTAAGGTCTTAGCTTTGACCCTGTGATCTCCAAAGTATAACTGACCTTCCTTAAGGCAGCGGGGAGAAAAAATAAGCTATTTTCACTGTTTGCTGACAAATCTATCATAAAGATCATAAATGTGTTTTCAGGTTGAAGATGGTAAAACGTATTATGCCATAAAACCCACAAACACATAAATATGATAATAAGGTTTATATAGAAACTCACCATAGCAACAACAGACGGACCAGATGCACTAATGAAGCACAAACATCGGCCGTTTCTGATCGATTTCCTGCTTGTGGTTCAGAAACGTGAGTCACGACAAGCAGCAAACTTTCATTCATATCAGTAAAATCAAAAGTAAATGACGCAGGATACGCCTACAGCTTCCTGATGAGGTTAAAGTACAGGGTTAGCAGCTTCTACACACGATACAAAGAGAGGTGGGCACTACATCGTCCACAAGATGTCGAAATATATCGTCTACAAGATATTGAAATATATCGTCTACAAGATATCGAAATATATCGTCTACAAGTCTTCGAAATAGATCGTCTACAAGACATCGAAATATATCGTCTACAAGACATCGAAATAGATCGTCTACAAGATATCGAAATAGATCGTCTACAAGAGATCGAAATATATCGTCTACAAGATGTTGAAATATATCGTCTACAAGATATCGAAATATATCGTCTACAAGATATCGAAATATATCGTCTACAAGATATCGAAATATATCGTCTACAAGATATCGAAATATATCGTCTACAAGATATCGAAATATATCGTCTACAAGATACTGAAATACATCGTCTACAAGATATCGAAATATATTGTCTACAAGATATCAAAATACATTGTCTACAAGATATCGAAATATATCGTCTACAAGATATCGAAATATATTGTCTACAAGATATCAAAATACATTGTCTACAAGATATCGAAATATATCGTCTACAAGATATCGAAATATATCGTCTACAAGATATCAAAATACATTGTCTACAAGATATCGAAATATATCGTCAACAAGATATCGAAATATATCGTCAATAAGATAATATCAAAATATATTCCCTAGATATTGAAGTATATCGCCTACAAGAAAATATCAAAATATATCATCTACAAGACAATATCGAAATATATTGTCTACAAGATATCGAAATATATCGTCTACAAGATAATATCGAAGTATAGCGTCTACAAAACAATGTCGAAATATATTGTCAACAAGATACTGAAATATATCGTATACAAGATAACATCTAAACAAATCATCTACAAAACGATACCAAGAAAATTGGAAAAATTTGAAAAACTACAGGAAAAATTGAGGAAAAAATAGAAAGAAAACTTTCAAAAATTAGGGAAAAATAGGGGGAAAAAAAGGTCTGCTCTATTGTAGTCTGTTGTAAATACAAATGTCTGCAGCACATTTTCACAAATTTCTGATGGTTTGCAAAAAATATTGCTTCATTATCGTTATCAAAAAGTCCACAAAAAATCACTACATTATTTTTTGTTCACATTGTCCAGACCTCGATACAAGGAGATTCCGCTGTTTGGAGGAGACTAAGAGTTCTTAAAGAGTTCTTAGAGAGTCCTCAAGAGTTCTTCTTCACCGTTTGATAATTGTAAGTGACAGTGCCGCTCTCCCGCCTGCAGCAGGTGGTCCCAGACGAGTTGTTGCTATAGCGAGGTGCAAAGTGAACTCTCGCCCTCCATCAAAGTGTGTCTATAATGAAATAACACGTGAAAGCTTCGTGAGCAGCAGCTGTCCGTGACCTTCATGCTCCATCAGCTGTGAGACGCTCATGTTCCCAGAGGTCCTCGCGCAAACAACAGGGTCAGTGTGGAAGTCACCGCACCGACGTCAAGCTCTACAAAAAGCCAAAAATTCACTTATTTTTCACCTGCTTTTCGACGGTTTTACATGAACGGAGCCGAGAACAAGACCTAGTGTTGTCCTGTTTGAGTCTCAGGACAATTATCCAATCAGAGAGCAGATCTTATAGTTCAAACCGATGGAAATAAAGGTCCTCAATCCCAGCCCCCGTCCTGGATATTAAAGCTCAGTGGCTGAACTCTGGAGGTTCTTAGTTTTCAAATGAGGACATACGCTTCATGTGCAGCTTTGAGCAAACCAAGTTCAGCTGTAGTAATATTTTTGTTGACTAAAATAAGACAAAACAAAAATGAAAGAGACTAAACTCATCCAAACTTCAAATGACAGTTTGAAAGAGCCTCATATTATTTGCATTCTCTGGCAAAGGAGCAGCTCTGAGCTTTGTTCATGTGGGAGGAGCTCCATGAGGCAGAGGACCCTGATTAGGGCTGGTTACTGTTCATTTTTTTCCGATACCACTACTTTAACGATACCTTCTTTCCGGTACCGGTTCCTTAACGGTACCTTTGTTATTTTAATTTTATTAAAATAATGCGTATAAAAAGCATAGTTCAGGAGAAAGTCCAAAAACAGCACAACAGAAAGAACACAGGCCACAGCAGCATCACTTGTAACTTCATTTTTTGAGCAGAATTCCCACTTAAGCAGAGATAAAAACAGAGAAAGGACAGTATTACCTCCTGAGCTGCAGAGACGGATCCACATCAGGCACCGTTTTACTTCAGATAACTTTTCTAAACACACTGAGCAGTTCCACAAAGTGAAAGTACTCCACACGTCAAAGATCCTTACATGGTGTGAGCTTTCACTCTGACACTAATAATTTACCAAAACTGTTCCAAAAATGGCTAATGCAGAGTGAGCGCTCACTTTATCCACAAATAATCTTTGATCCATGTGGTGCAGCTTGAGTTTAGTAACAACAGCAGTAACTTCAGGCTCTGCGGGGCTAAAGCTAAAGGTAAAGCCCATGTGTTTCTTTTTGTCACTGCTTTTCTCTTTGTCAAAGAACTCTAGTTTCTTATTCAGTCCCGGTTTAGTCCTTGTTTTTAACCAGTTTAGTTGTTTAGTCCTGGCTAATAATGACTGAAGTGCTAGTAAGTTATAGCTTTGCTTTGCTTTAAGCAAACATTTGCGCTGAAGCTGCTCATGAGTTCTGGTTACCTTTTTAGACTCACTGCGGGTCATTTATTTACGTCTGGAGACAAAAAGGATACCGCCCCCTACTGGAGCTTTTCGGTCGGTACCAAGTAGGTACCGTTTAATTTACATGTAGTTTTAGTCGACTAAAACTAAATTGAAAAAAGCATGGACAAGGATGAGCAGCAGCATTTACACATTTTTTACACACACAGCATTCTCACATTTATATCCGATTTGGGGCCCTAATTAGCCTGGCTAACACCAGACTAAAATCACAAGTGATATTTAGTCTGGGGACACCTATTCATTTTCTCGTAGGAGAGGTGTGGTTTAAGATCGTCCATGGCCGTTTATTGGGCGCTACGAATGTCTATCATGCGTCTGCACGAGGCCACAGCCAATCGTATCATCGTATCCGATGACGTATGACGTACCCGCTGTAAACTTTCGAGCTAAACTATTTAGAACAAGGTCTAAAGCTTGATCGAAAAATAGCGTCGCATCTGCTGCTGTCATGTTGGATGCGTAAATAAACTTTTTTTTTTAAATCTGTAAATAAACTACAAGCTTCCGTATATCGAATAGCGCGTCATCGTCTTGCCGTCCCTCCTCGTTCTGTGATCGGTTCCCAAATCTATGCGAAAATTTCGGCCATGGTCCCCAGGCTGTTGTGCAGTTCCAAATGATTCGAGTGCACACAGCAGCCTGGTGTTAACCAGGTTAGACCCTAATACTGTAATAACAGCAACTACAATATGGTAAACATACAACACAAACATGCTATTTCCTAGCTAGCACTCACCATTTCCCACTTGTTTTGATGAAGGACCATTGAGGAGCCGCCTCCAAACTTTCACTTTAAAAGCGACGATACGGAGTTTAATGTTAAAATTAAGTATTTTCCTCCCCCTACATGTTCCTCCATGTCCTAATGTGTAGAATGAGCTCAGACCTGTTCACCACAACTGCCTCTAAAATCCTGCACTGTCACTCAGAAAGTTGTTACTTCGGGTCTGAAGTGCCGTCATGCACAAGCTTAATATAGAAGCTGCAGTTACAAGTAAGACCTGAGGTGGCGGTAGTGAGTATAAAATGGCAAACTTGAATCCAGTCCCATTAAGTTTAGTCTTTCAACATGTCGTTTAGCGGCGGTACTTAGCTTTATGTTTGAATATTTGAAACAATACCATTTTCATGCACATTTCACAACCAAGTGAAATAATCCAAAAAAATAATCTGCTGCCTGTGCGTCCATGGGAGTGGATCTTGTGGTGTTCCCAGAGGTTTCTCTTTTCACTTTGTGTTTTTCCTCATAATAAAGGAATGGCATGTTAACCATCAGCTGCTTATTTAGACATCGCTGTTTCCCTGTTGTGAAATAAAATAGTGATGAATTTGAGGTTCATCACAACCTCAAATGAGCAACCAATTCATCTACAAAAAACAACTCATGACTATTTGTATTTCAGCTGAAGTAGAGTTACTGTCTAACAAGGAGGAAGTAGCAGAAGTATCAAACAAATACAAATGGCTCAAACATGTATCTGTGAAAGCGTAAAAACCGACCTTCGGGACAGTGTCCATTCATCTGTTCCAGTCCTCGTCCCACAGCGCGGTAATCCTCATACCAACGGGACAGTCCTGAGTCCGAATGTGGAAACCCTTCACCCAGACCCCCTCCCCTCTCTCCCCGTCTCAGCTGGGACGTCCCGACTCCTCCCTCCCCTCCCCGCGCACACGCAGAGCTCCCCCCGGTGGACAGCAGGGGCACAGGCAGCCCAGAGGAAAGGCTGTTTGAAGACTTCTGTGGTGGTAAAATGTTGTTCAGTAAAATATCCACTTTTCAAAGCAACATCTGGGGCTTCAAGCTGAAAGTTTAAAGGTGTGTAAAAGAGAAGCGCTGCCAGCTGTTTGTAACGATGAGCGAGGCCAAGCTGACGTCCCTGAAGTCTGGGGACGATTAACAAAGTGACTCAAAGGGGTTCGCCGGGTCATAAACCACAGAGAAAGATTTGTGTTTTGTATGTGGATGATACAGAACCTGAATGAACAAAGTCAGAATGAAAGTGCACGTTGAGTTTCTGAAAGTTATATAAACGAGTGAGTGAAAACCTTCTTGAACTAAGTGTGTTCATTATAGTGTTTAGTGTGTGTCTATTTTTGCTGCTCTTTCCTGTTCTGGCTCTCGGCAAGAAGTCATCTACAAATTAATCATCAAATAAGTGTTTGCCCTTGATTTTAGTAGTTTAGTAAAAAAAAAATCTCATGCATTTTTAATTGACTTGAAAGAAGATGTTTCTTCTTAATTTAAATACTTATTCCGAAGTCTTCTGTTTGACCTGCCCTTTGCACCAGTGTGTGGCAACGAACATTCAAATGTAGGAGGTCTGCAGATGGAATATTTATATTTGTTTAAAGGGGGGGTATTATGCAAAATCGACTGTTTCAAGCTTTACATCGTGTTATTATGTCATTCCCTCATTAAAAACATGCCTGAAGTGTTGCCTTGGCACATTCACGTGTTTTTGAGTAATCTGTAAAAACTCTGATGGCGGCCATTTTAGGGATAGGTTTGCCTGAGTCCTCCTAGGAACGCCCCCACCTCCTGGAGACGCCTCCGAGCTTTCGTCACCAGCCGAGTAACCAACCACTGCTCCTCAGCAGAACCCCCTCCCCACTGATGCCACAGACAGCGTGTGGAGGGGGCGTGTCGGGAAGGGTCAGAGGTTCTTAAAGAGACAGAGGCCTATTTCAAGACATTCACTACAGCCATTTTGAGAGAGACATTTTATACAAGGCAGTTATTTTAATTTACTGCATTTACAGACCAACAGAAGGTTTGGTCATCATTGTAGTGTGCTATAGACTGGTGCTATGTGACTGACAAAAGCATAATACCCCCTCTTTAAAGGGACTATACAGAGTTTAGAAATGTTAAAATTAAGTATTTTCCTCCTAATGTGTAGAATGAGCCCAGACCTGTTCACCACAACTGCCTCTAAAATCCTGCACTGTCACTCAAAAAGGTGTTAATTCTGGTCTGAAGTGCCGTCATGCACGAGCTTAATATAGAAGCTGCAGTTACAAGTATGACCTGAGGTGGCAGTAGTGAGCATAAAATGGCTAACTTGCATCTAGTCCCTTTCATGAACGAGCCACACCGGATTGTAGCCTTAGGCTACTTTCCATCCGTCGTCCCCCATGCGCACTCTCATTCATCCTGGCCTATTGTACATGTTTTAGTGGTAGGGGAAAATGGAGTGCCCGGAGGAAACCTACGCAGACACAGGGAGAACATGCAAAATCCACACAGAAAGGCCCCGTCCTTGGTGGGAATCGAACTCTGACCTTCGAGCTGTGAAGCACAAGCAGTAACCGTTGTGCCGCCCAAATAAAATCATGAATAAATAAATCTAAATTGGAAGATTTTTCCACAGAATTACACAAATTAAGTCAAATATTAAATCTTTTGCAGGTAGAGTGTATGTCGACCACTGACTCACCATAGACTCATTTATAAGCATTATGTTATTGTATTGTGATACATGGTTTCCAGTAAGATTTGTCCCAGCCCAACAAAGCACGAGCACAAAGTTATTATTCCACTAAATAAATACAAGAATCACTTTAAGAACATGTTTTAAAGGTCTGGAATAAAGGGTTAGCAGGTTTAACACATTCTACTATCACATTGTAATTACTTCAATGACCACTAAGTTTAAAAGACACAGAGGTCCTGCACATTATATACAAGTGATAAACAGCTACACACTCTCCATATATTGTCCTGTACAAAAGACACAAAAGACACATTGAAATCAGAGCCGACTTCACCAGCAGCTGACCCAAGACCCAAAGGCAAAGCTCCATTACTCTTTCTACATTTCAGAGGCTGACTCCATCCACAAGGCACGGACTGTCCTGATCCACTTTAAAAGAAATCATTTGTGTTTCAAAGTTAGCAGCCGTGTGAAGAACGCGCTGCACAAGATCCTTAATGCCCGTATTCATAAAACGGCCCCAAGGTCCGGCAAACTCAGAGAAAACAATACGATTTTGAGGAAGTGGGAGAACTCGGATGGGAATTTGGAGAGTCTGAAACGTGTCTCGTGATGATCTCAAATGACTAGTACAGGAAATGAAGATGCGAAAGTCAAATAACGAACATTAATTAATCAACCTCTCGGAGCGGCACATGAACTGTTCACCTCCTGCCTCCGGAGTTCGTTACGAGTCTCTGTGTAAATCTGCACGTGGCTCACAAATGTTTCATACAGTTATATAATGACAAAGAAACCATAACTTTAACGATCAAAGTCTCCCCTTAATCCTTATTTTTATTTCCAGGTTTAATTCTCGTTAGCCATAGACGAGCTCAGACTGGTCTCATTTGTCCAACACTCAAACAAAATGAATCTTACTGTAGTTAAAATGTCTAAAATCAATCCACATTTTTGTTGTTTTGACAGTTAAGATAGAGTTGGACATTTGACCTAGAATATAGACTGTGGTTTCAATACATTTTGTCTTTATCTTAGATTAATGGATTTGCCATATGGGGGGAGAAAATTGCACTCATCTCATAATTGCCATTTTTACTAGAGATCGATGTATTGGCCGGCCGATATAAGGGTACATTACAGTATCGGCCGATATTTCCAGAACCGAAGGTGATAGAGACTTACCATTAAAGCAATACCAAGTAACTTGTTTACCTTAATAAATCCTTTCCGTCACCCCTGTGGGGGTAATACAAGTGATAATGGGATGATTGGAGGGTCTTTCATCTCCCCCTGGTGTCTCTGGGCAGAAAACTACAATTGCAACTTGACTGCCACCGGACCGGAGCCACCAATACACACTAATGGAATCACGAAGAAGAAGCTAACAGGCTAACGGGCAAAGCTAACTGCGGGCTAACGCCACTTAACCTCTTACCACCCGCCAAAACCAAATGCATTCACTCCTCTTTGCCATTGTTGTCACTTTTTATTTCCCTTATGTGTTTTTGTCACTTTTTTATGGCACTTCTGTTACTTTTTCTTGTTACTTTTTTGACGCCTTTTTGTCACATTTTTTGCTGGATTATTGTCACTTTTTTGTTGCTGTTTTGTCACATTTTTTTGCTGCTCTTTTGTCACATTTTTTGCTGGATTATTGTCACTTTTTTGTTGGATTATTGTCACTTTTTTGTTGCTCTTTTGTCACGTTTTTGGCTAGATTTTTGTCTTTTTTTTGCTGGATTTTTGTCATTTTTGTCAATTTACATCCTCATTTTCTTCTCGTTTTTTGTCGCCATTTTGAAGAAGCTTTCAGGTGGGAGTTAAGAGGTTAAAACAGTATTTACAGCCAAGTTTGAGTGAAACTTGGCTTGTCTTTTCTGTCAGCGTAGTATTTACTTTCACGGACAATTAATAAGTAAAAAAAAAATCACCACATGCTACGACACCTGCAGTTGCACTTATGGCCTCTAGGGGCAAAAGTTGCTTAGTACAGCTCCCTCTGATGCTACTAAACATGAATGTACTGAACCATTTGACAGTTTAGTAGCATCATACAAGATTAGGTAAGTAAATGCTCACATTGTCACTGTACAATGACTAGGTTTGTCCCTGTTTCAGAGCGTGGTGTCCTGCACTGGTAAGCTCCTCCTCCTCCTCTTTCTCCAGTGGGTATCAGCCAATCAACATCCCCCAAAACCTTAGAAAAACCTACGTTGGTCGACCTATAATTTTTACTTCCTTATTTCAAGTAAGATTGCCTTGGAGTCTGAAATGTCTTCAAACAAGCAAAGTACTCTTGGTCGAATCAGGAAAAAGAGTCGTAATTACTGAAGCCACTCAATACAAGATTAATATTCTCAATTCAAGTCATTTTAACCGATGCTTGATATTTAGCTTTCGCAATGAAGTTCAGCCTCTGTCTTGTCCAACAACATCATAATACACAGCATTGCCAATCTTTTCACTTAAGCAAAGCCAATTCCAGTAATTGCATATTTCTCTTTGCATCACAGTTAAGTTTCCATAGTCTCCTTTGTCAAATAGTTTCATAATCTAGTTTCCTTTCACTTCACCTTTAAGTCACAAGTAAGCGACGCAAGAAAGAATGAAAAGTCCCTTTAAACTCTTAATCACTTGGTTCAGTCGCCGTATTTATAGAATACTGCGAGCGAGGACCAGAACAGTAAAGAAAGAACTCCCTTGTTGTGCTACATTTAGACCGTGGAAAACACTTGTTGCATGATGTGCAGTCCCCTGCCCTCGGAAACCAGCAGGATTACATAAAAATACATGTCAAGGTGAAATAACACTGCTACAAGAAATATGATCGCGCTAGGAGCTGGTTTTTCATGTCAGGTTACAGTTCTACAAACATGACGTAGAATTTTCCCAAGGTTTTACATGGAACCTGAAGAAAAATCTTGAATTGATATGAAAAAGGAGCAAAAATTATGACGCTATGCTGATGTTTTGCTTTTAAGTATCTTCATTTTGAGGGTTTTTTTGAGTACTTTTAAACTTTGTAGGGAAAAGTATTTTGTTTGCATGTGACTGATTCGACTAGCATTACATTTAGTATTTAGTAATCAAGATGTTGGTGTAAAAAACAGTTCAACATAGTAATTTTTAGAGGGGTTTTTTGTTATCAAGACTCAAAACAATACAATCTAGTCCAAAACAAGAAAATAATGGAACTAAATGAGTAAAACCATGACTAAAAATTAACTTTTACACCTTTTAAAGTCACTGTGGGTTTTTGTTTTAGATTGTGTAGCAAAAAAGGTGCAAATTTTTGTCAAATGGAAAACCTCAGTGCTTTTTCGATATGAATATTGCGTTAACTACGCTGCGATAACGGTCATTTCGCGATATATTGTGAGAGGTTTTTGTTAATATATGTTTTTTCTTAATATGTTGCCTCAATGACAGGAATTATTATGTTAAAAATTTCCACCAACATGCTAAACCCCGAAATAAATTTAAAATGTTTTATGAAAATGACGCGAATCTGCTGCGCGTTGATACATCAAAGGCTAGCTCATTAGCACCACCCGCTAACTTTTCCGTTCATTTACCAATTTTTTTAACACTTTAACCGCATTTGAATCTCTTTGTGAAACTTACCAACTCCGTCTTCGGACTTCAGCACCATGTTTAGCCTCCTGTTTCGGCTCGACTTTAGAAATAAAGCCGGTTCAGTGGAGAAAAAGTGGTTAAAAGTTGTAAAATAGTGCGATGTTTGGGGAGTTGAGGGATGACTTTCTGCCCGACTGGCATCTGTTTGTCAACGCACAGGCAGCCGGTGTGAGGGGGCGGGAGAAGCGGAGGGAAGAGCCAATCAGGGTGCGAGAAGGCGGGAGTGACAGAGAGCAGAGCGAATCAGGAAGCGGGATTCTACAAACAGGCACGCGTCTATTTACTGCAGCTACTACTACTTGAGTTGCAGCTACTGTAGACCGAGATAATGTTTCTTTTTTCTTTTTTTTATTGAACATTAATAATCAAACACGAATTCCCACTGAAACACGGATGATTAAAGACCTTTTTTTTTACCTTGTAGGATGGTCAAAATCCATGTTTTGGGGTGATGGGAACACATGCAAACTCGACACAATACTTAAATATCAAGCATTTGTTTAAATTACTTGAATTTAACTCATGAAGACTATTTTCCTGATCGGACCATGATTGCTTTTCTTGTTTGATGACATTTCAGATTGGTTCTAAGGCAATCTTGGTTGAAATAAGATCAGCGGGAGCAGCACAAGATGGATCCTCATGTGTCATGTGATTCAGCTTGCAGGAAACTGGCTCCACATCTGGAGACAGGTCCCCGAGCGCTGCACTGCAATTCTCTAAGGGGACAATAAAGTTCACCATAAAGGGACTATACAGAGTTTAAAAATGGTAAAATTGTGTATTTTCCTCCCCCTACATGTTCCAGCCATGTCCGAATGCATAGAATGAGCTCAGACCTGTTCACCACAACTGCCTCTAAAATCCTGCGCTGTGACTAAAAAGTCATGCACAAGCTTAATATAGAAGTTGCAGTTACACGTATGACCTGGGATGGCAGTAGTGAGCAGAAAATGGCCAACTTGCATCTAGCTCCTTTAACCTCAAGGGCCTATCTCAACGGAGAGAGTTGCGGACTGGTAGGCTCACAGAGATCTCAAAGAGTCGTATGGAGTCCAAGATCACCTTAGTGTACAATAGCTCTTGGAGACATTGCAGGGACGTCACTGAAAAAACTCACTGGTTGAGGACAACAAATAGTATTCACGACAGCTTGAGACTGCAAAGACTTCTCTGAGGAATCTCTGAGACCATGTGGAGACGTCTTCAACTCTCCATTCAGTCTTCGCTGAAATCGAACCTGCTTGTTTTCACCGAGACTACCTGGACACCCGCCTTATCTCCAGGGGATGTCTCTGAAACATCTCCTGACCAGCGGCCACTCGAGTCTCCAACTAGTCTCCAGGCCGGTGAGAGCCTTTAATTAGCAAGGTGGCGACCGGGGAAAAACATGGGGCCCGTTGTTGCATACTAACAAACACAGATCTTAGAGCGGGTCGTCTCATAATCCCGGCTCCTGCAGATTAACACTGTTGTTGTTTCCTTGGGCAAGACACTTCACTCGCCAGTGTGTGTATACATCAAGTATTTGTCATTGATATCGATCTGTCTCTGGCAGGTTACAATAGGGCTGTGCAATTAATCAAAATTCGATTACGATTTCGATTACTACATTAAACGATTACAAAATTAGCATAATCGCCAACAAAAACGATCATAATGTTTTTTTTTGTTTGTTTGTTTGTTTTTTTCAAATGTTTCTTTTTTTTCATCTTTTTTTTGTAAAGCAGACTTGCTTTTCAGGCCGCTGGGATTATTTTCCCTTTGCATTTCAAGCGCCATGGCTCCTGCTTTTTGCCTGACATAAAAACAAACAGCGCTGTGTGATGATGTCATCAGGCCGCGCCGCTCAGTTTACTTGCGCAGGTGTGAGGGCCGGCCAGCAGGGGGCAGGTGTGAAGCAGAGACCTTTCTTTAATCAAGGCGTACTTGAAATAATTATTTACTTTTATGACTGTTCAGAAAACAGATTAATAAATGATATTTTTTATTAATAATAAATAAATAAAAAAGAAATAATCGTGATTTCAATTATGACTAAAATAATCGTGATTAGTGTTTTTTCAATAATCGAGCAGCCCTAGGTTACAATAAAGTTTGTCAAAAACGTATTACTCCCTGCACAGTGGCTTGGCCTTTTAAAATGTTACTGTCCGACAATTAATGATTTCACTTATGCTTAAGCTGTGAAAATAGCAACGAAAACAATGATAGAAATGTGACAAAAAAGTCAGAAAAAATGTGACAAAAAATGTGACAAAAAATGTGACAAAAAATGAAAAAAAAAAATGAAAAAAAAAATGAAAAAAAAATTACAAAAATGTGACAAAAAATGAAGAAAAAATGTGACAAAATGTGACAAAAAATGTGACAAAAAATGTGACAAAAAAATTACTAAAATTTGACAAAAAAATTACAAAAATGTGACAAAAAATGAAAACAAAATGTGACAAAAAAAGGAAAAAAAATTGATAAAAAATTGAAGATAAAATGACAAAAATTTGACAAAAATTTGACGAAAAAAGGACAAAAAAATGACAAAAATGTGATAACAATAAATACAAAATTTGATAAAAAATTTAAAAAAAATTACAAAAATTTGACGAAAAAAATGAAAAAAAAAGTTACAAAAATGAGTTGAACACCCAACAAAAAAATGATGAAAAAAAAATCTGATGACGTGAGGAAAAAGATCCTCTCGGTTCAGGCGGGAGTTAAGAGGTTAAGTGTGTGGTTATCTTTATATTATGCATGTTTTCTCCCCTTAAATTCTCTCTCTCTGATTATCATGAATTACTATGTCCGAACAAGATCATAAAATCAGCAAAGCTTCTGTTCAGATCGCACACGGTAGAACAAAACCTATTTTACTGCAGCACAGAAAAACGGTTTCTCTTCGTGGTCCGCTCATTGTAAATGTAACAAGACCTCGCGCAGCCGTCCGTTGTAAAAATAACGTTTAATCCACAGCTGTTGTGGTTTATACAAATATTTAACCGCAGAAGTGTGAAGAACGAGGAAGTGATTTCAGCTCTAAAGTGGGGCAGGGAGTGGGCGAAGGACGCCAGAGGAAGGAAGTAGGAAAGGACGCGAGGAAACGAGGCTGCAGCTGTGGATTCAATCAGAGCCTTATTCGCGCTCAGACATAAACAGGAAGTGTTGGCGCAGACAAAGAGGGTCTGCCGGGCCGGGCCGAGGCTGCTGGGGCTTCGACAATGAGCAAAATGGCTTTACTGTATAGGTTCATGAAGAGGGGAACCACCACTGAGGGCAACATGAATACGTAATAGACTTTTTCAAACTTTCTTCATGCTCCAGCTGTTCTTTCATTGTGTCATTAAGACGATTAAGACCAAGTTTAAAAGTATTTTATGTTTTTGTTTTAAGCTTGTAGGGGTTAATGTCCTGACTAGAACCAGGAAATGCGACCATATTAGTCCAGTGCTCCGGTCTTGGCTTCCTGTCGCTCAGAGAATAGACTCTAAAGGGACTATACAGAGTTTAAAAATGTTAAAATTAAGTATTTTCCTCCCCCTACATGTCCCAGCCATGTCTGTAGAACAGGGGTAGGCAACGTCAGGTCCGGGGGCCAAATCCGGCCCTCCAGCACACAAACTTTGGCCCTCAGGGTGACTTTGAGAAACATTATTACACAAATCAGAACGTACTTCAACATTTTTGGGGTTAAATGGGAGAAATACTGTCAATGCACCCAATTAGGTCATGTTTTGCACAACTCCGGCATTTGTAGAAAGAGCACTGAAAAAATAGTAATAATTTTAAGGAAGTAGTGACAGACCTACTTGAATTAAGAGATTCAATCTAAAGTTTGAGTAGATTTGGTCTGGTCTTAGGTCAGATAAAACATCTTATCGCTAATGGAACAAGTCATTATTCTCTCTTGTATCATTTCAAGTGAAAAACAAATCTTTTTGAAAGTAAAAGTTCATTTGTCTGATTTTAAAGCGGGGTTTATGCTCGTACCATTAGCATTTGTATCTTAGATTAGTCCAAACAGACTCAAATTCAACAAAGAACTTTTATTCAAGCAATTTTAAGTCATTTATCTCATTTAAGATGGTCATTTTTCCAGTGTGATGCTTTACTTTGGCCTAAAACTGGCGGCTTCGGCCCTCGGTCTTTTTTGGAGCTATGTGACATGTGGGAGAGGCTGGTATGTGCTCCGTTTGCGTGACAGAGCGCACGGACAAAGACCAGACGGGGATATATTAACACGTCTAAGGTTAGGTAAGAACATATCTCAGTTTATAAAAACAGTGGCCTATTCCTTTAAAATGAAGACCCCTGCTGTAGAATGAGCCCAGACCTGTTCACCACAACTGCCTCTAAAATCCTGCACTGTCACTCAGAAAGGTGTTAATTCGGGTCAGAAGTGCCGTCATGCACGAGCTTAATATAGAAGCTGCAGTTACACATGAGGCCTGAGGTGGCAGTAGTGAGTATAAAATGACCAACTTGCACCAAGCCCCTTTAAAATAGCTCTGATGAGTGTTCGCGGTTTAGCCTTATGTAATACATTTTTTACTATATTGATGTTTTATGAATGGGTTTTATCTTATTGGGTTTTGTTGTAATTTTATGCACTGTAAAAAAAAAATCTGTAAATTTTACGGTAAAAAACTGGCAGCTGTGGTTGCCATTTTTTTTACTGTAAAAAAATACAGGATCCTTGTTATTCAATTTCATTTGTTTTTATTGGACCAGTACAGTCCAATGTAATGCAATGGACTCTCTCCACGCATTAACATGATTAAAACATCTGCACGCATTTCAGGGCTATAATGGCATGAATGAATGAATAAATATACTAATTAATAAATCAATGATGAAATTAAATACATACACATTGTACTTGCCATTTGAAACAAAGCATTCATACAACACACACACTGAGGGAGACAAAAGGGATAAACAGTTAGTTACAGGCCAGGATTGTGAAAGTGTGTGCTGTGAGTAAGTAAGAACGTATTTAAAGGAATAAGCCACCGTTTTTACGTACTGAGATATGTTCTCACCTTAGCTTTGACGAGTTCTTTAGGACCTGTCTGATCTTCACCCGTGCCTTCAGTCACGTAAACACAGCGCAGACGGCGTTAGCATTTAGCCTCTCCCTCTCTTCTCTATAGCTCCAAAACTGGTCAAGATAGAAGCTACCAAGCTCTTCCACATTTTATTTAATTTATTTTTATCATTATTTATTGAAAAAGGGACAGTGTACAGAACCATTAGTCTTTACAAGAGGAGATGGTTTGTACCAGATTTAGCTCAGCAGCTGTTTTCCATCCGCAGTCCCTGGACAGGTGTGAACATAAAGCATTACAATTACAATCTATAAATCCAATCTACAATAAAATCACTGTATAAAATACGTTCTATGCTTTTCCTAAAAGTGTACACACAAAGGAAACTAAATCTCTATAGTTTACAATACATTCATTAATGCTGACACGACTGATGATCTAAAATGTACATTTTCAAATTTCGAGTCAAACTATTAAAATCCACAGACAGTTTCAGACGGTCTGGAAGTTCGTTCCACTGTTTAATGGAGCGAAACGAGAAGGCACATTGTGCAAAGGCCGACGACCTTTTTGGTGTGACACAGTTTTTGTTTGCAGTGGATCGAGTAGCTCTTGTATTTTGCTCAGAACAAAGTCTGACAAAGTTCTTCGGTGGTGGTGGAGCTGCGTTATTGGTGATTTTGAATATAGTTCTTAGATTATTGTATAAAATTAGATTGTCAAAAGCAGTTTGTACTTACTCGATGATGAAGTGTTTTTTTATCGAGTGCCTTTAAAGCCTGATTATGCACTGATCTTAGTGCTTTGAGTGTGGTCTCCTTTGCCTGTGACCAGCTGGATAAACAGTAAGTAAAGTGAGGAACCATCATGGCGTTGAAATAAGTGAAAGCCGCCGCGACTGTCAGGCTGTTCCTCATTTGTTTTAGAGAGGAAATGTTATATTTAATTGTGTTGGTGACCTTTTTAATATGCTTTTTGAACGTCAGTGTTTGGTCTAAATAGAGCCCTAAGTATTTTGTTTCTGTTACATGTTTTAGTGCGTCTCCATTCACATAGATGTCAGGCATCTCTTTTGTATTATTTGTTTTGTGAAAATACACACCAACTGTTTTACTAGTGTTTAATGTCAGACATGAGGATTGGAGCCAATTTTGGATTTCTTCCAACGCTGAAGACAACTTTGAGGCCACTGTCTGCATATCCTTTCCATGTGTGAATATGACGGCATCATCTGCATACATAATTATATCCAGGTCTTTACACACATCAGGGAGGCCATTTACCCTTTTCCCTATTTAAATATGGTTACGTGAAGTGTTCCACTACAAAGTATAATCACACAAAATTAAATAATGTGGATGTGTGGAAGCTGGCCACAAGGGGTTGAAATGGGCAGGCAGACTTAACAAAGTTGAGTTCCCACCAGACATTTATTGCTCGTGCAAACAGAACTTCTGACACACAGATACAAAATGGCCCCCTAGTGACTACAGCAGTCAGCTTTTATACCTCCCCTAATGGGAAAGGACCTCCCACCGGTAGGTACCATTCCTAATTTCCCCCCTTCCACATGGTTCAGCCTGAGTTTTTTAAAATGGCCGACAAAGACCACACCCCTTCCTTTCTCACCAGGTGGTACAGGTAAATTTGAGTAAATGAATAAACAAAGTTGTAAATGGTTAATTATTAACTTAAACATGAATCTGAGGTTATTGTTGGCTGGTGGATATTGCAAACGAAACAAAAAATAACAAACACACACAATGGGACAAACCCACTTTGTCACAGTGGATTTTCTAAGCGGATAAAAGGGGGGACTATATTGTAAGGCGTAATAATACCAGGAGTAGTTTGAAATCTGCGCAGTAATCTTCACTTTACTGCGCGGATGCCAAAGTACTGTGTTTACGTGATTGAAGGCTCGGGTGAAGATCAGACAGGTCCTAAAGAACTCGTCAAAGCTCAGGTAAGAACATATCTCAGGATGTAAAAACGGTGGCCTGTTCCTTTAATCCAATTTTTATTTGCTTAGGCCAAATTATACACAGTTTTACATGTGGTCCAATATCGGGATCGACCTGGTCCAATAAAGGTCACCGTGTCCCCAAATTGGACCACTTTCAAAAAAAAGATTTTTGGATTTTACTGCAATAATACAATATTTGAAAAGCTCTTGTATGCATAGAGAACTTATTGTAACTCATGCACTGACACACAAAAACTTTTTGTCTCCGAGGGCCAAAATGAAAAAGTGTGAGCGTGAAACACGTATAACTGCAAATAATACTAGTTACTTTATTTTCTTTTTTTTGGTACATTTGCATTTAATTCTATGCATTCCATTGCATCTATTCAAATAACATGCTACAAAAGCCTAGTTTTATTAGAACAAAATAAATTATTGTAGCAATATAATGTAAAATGTAAACAACAACACCTGTACCTGCACTACCTACAGTGACTTTACCTCATTCATTTCTTTAAGTCAAAGAAAATGCCATTTTAGACCAATTTGAAAGTGTCAGTTCAGCACACATTCTTTTATAAGTCATATATGTCAATGACCTTTGCAAAAACATTTGGAAAAATGGCAAAGTTGATGCTACAACGCTCTATGACTGACAAATACCAAGACACCACAACAGTTTTTCCTTAACTTTGCGAAAGGAGTGAAACAGCGCCCCCAATTTGTCGCTGGTGGCCAAAATGTGTACTGCATCCATATTTGCCATGGAGAATGAATGGGAGAGAGTTAAAGGGACTGGAAGCAAGTTCGCCATTTTATACTCACTACTGCCACCTCAGGCCATATGTGTAACTGCACCTTATATATTAAGCTCGTGCATGACGGCAATTCGGGCCGAAGTGACACCTTTTTGACCGTACAGGATTTTAGAGGCAGTCGTGAACAGGTGAACAGGTCTGATCTCATTCTACACATTAGGACATGGCTGGAACATGTAGGGGGAGGAAAATACTTAATTTTAACATTTTTAAACTCCTTATAGTCCCTTTAATATTAACCAGATGCAGCGCAAAAGTAGGTCGCTGTCTGGCGGGCCTGCCCTAGGGGGTCCAATATAGGTACACCTCCCCCTATATATGAAATATGTATAGGACTTATTTGCTGTAAAGAAAAAAAATGAAATTGACTCCCTAATTCACCTTCTGTACGGCAACACGGCGGGTACAAATCTTCTTCTTTGTCGAGAGTTAGTGGCATTTGACATTAACATGAGCACAGCACCACCTGCTGCTCTGGAGTGTGCATTACTGCGCTTTGAAATGGACAAAACACACGGAGAAATTAACTTTTTACTTTGGAGCAGGGGCGGACTGGCCATATGTCCATTCTGGAAGAGCACAGAAGGGCCACTGGCTCTCGGGCCACTGGTCTGGCCTCTCAATTTTCTCTTTAACCTCTTACCCCCCGATTTAACCAAGCTTTCTGCAAATTTGAGAGCTTAAAAGAAAAGCATCAAAATAGCGACAAAACAAGGATGAAAACGGAACAAAAATGTGCGAGAAAAGCAACAAATAAATGAATGAAAAAGATAAAAACCCAACAACAACGCAATGAAAGACAAAAAATATGACAAAAACACAACAAAAAAGTGACAAAAACATGAGGTCTGTGCTTTTGGGTTTGTGTAAAGCCGAACTGGAGAAAATGCACTTTGTAAAGGTGAGGGGTAAAAATTTGGGCCTGGCTGGTCAGAGTCCAGGGCCGTATTTCAGTCCCAGTCCGCCCCTGCTTTGGAGCCTTTGTTGAAATGGAGAAGACAGTATTGTATTTTAAATGTTGCAAAGTAAAAGTAAGAAGTTCTCAACAATAAGTACTACTCAAGTAAAGTACAGATCCTCAAACACTTAAGTACACGCACAGTTGTACACATTCCTCCTCTCCGTCTGTCTCCAAACGTGAATCATACAATACAATATAAATGTCACACGAAACTGTCTCCGCAGCCAAACCAAGCCGAGCATCTCCAAGGAAACCGACCAGCTCCGCGTGACTTTGGGGATATATTTAGTCAGAGAAAAAAGGCAATTAAAGACGGAGGAAGAGTTTCATCGTCTCGAGCGAAAGAGGAGGCCAGCTAGTGGACGAAAACGGTACTACTCCATGTGAAGGATGAGAAGTGAACGCCACATTTAGACTGAGCTTTTTAGTACAATTCTATTCAAAACTATTTCTTTAATGCATTTTTTACATTGTTTAAACTTTTTTTTTTCTTATTTGTGCCCCAATTTTGTCCTTGTTTTCCCTTTTTTCCCCAAAAAATTCCAAATAAGATCAGTTTTGTAGGTCTTTGTCGAGAAGCTTTTAGATTTGGTAAGAGGTTAAGCTGAGTGAACAAGTATTTTGCACTTAAAGCAGTACTGAGTAACTCCTGCCCCTAGAGGCCATAAGCGCAACTGCAGGTGTCGTAGCATGTTGCATTTTTTTACTCATTAATTGTCCGTGAGAGTAAATACTACGCTGACAGAAACGACAAAGGGAGAGAGGGATATTGTTCATCTAATCACACAATGGAAATACATCACTGTTTTAAGTGACGCTAGCCAGCAGTTAGCTTTGCCCGTTAGCCTGTTAGCTTCTTCTTTGTGATTCCATTAGTGTGTATTGGTGACTCCAGTCCGGTGGCAGTCAAGTTGCAAGTGTGGTTTTCTGGCCAGAGACACCAGGGGGAGATGAAAGACCCTCCAATCATCCCATTAACACTTGTATTACCCCCACAGGGACTACGGAGAGGATTTATTAAGGGAAACAAGTTACTTAGTTCTGCTTTAACATAAAAAACAGCTCCACAACCACGCCTTGTGACAATTTACCCCACACTGTCATGGATGATTGTGTTGTGTTTGACGTTTAATAACTATTTAACATGATAGAGTAAAGAAAGCGAGGTCGACTTCAGGTCAAGAGTTCAAGCTTTCATTTAATGCAGCTCTGACTCTTATGGGATTTTGTGTTGATAAGCAGAGAACTCTAGAGTAAAAAGTGTGACAAATAGGCCCGGTCTCCCCTACATATATATATCATTTATAGTATTATATATTTACAGTATTTACAGATGTTTTTGTATTTTATATTCAGTTATTTACAATATTTAAAATACAGAACCTCCATGTTTATTCATGAATGTTTACTATAGTCTTTAACATTGTTGTTTTTATGTTTTTTTTTATGTGGAGAGACTCTTTCACATCTTTCTGAAGTTTATTAGTTTATATTTATTCCATAAACTGATTCCTGTCACTTTATTTGTTTGTTCCATCGCTTTAGAATTGAACCTGTTTTTTTTTTTTTTTTTTTTTTTTTTAAAGATGTCTGTTCCTTTCAGATTATAGTGACTTTCTTTTTTCTCAAACCTTTCTTGGATATTCATTTTTAACTTGGATATTCATTTTTAACCCCTTAACTCCCACCTGAACCGAGCACATTTTCTCCAGTTTGGCTTTACCCCAGTCCAAAAGCTTCTGGAAAAAAGCTGTGAAAATAGCAACAAAACTGGGATGAAAACAATGATGGAAATGTGACAAAAAAGTGATGAAAAAATTGATGAAAAAGTGGCAAAAATGTCACAAGAAATTGACAAAAAATGGACGAATAAATGTGACAAAAATGTGTCAAAAAATGACAAAAATGTAACAGAAAAATGACAAAAATCTGATAAAAAGTGATGAAAAAAAAGACAAAAAATGACAAAAATGTGAGAAAAAAATTACAAAAATCTGATAAAAATGTGACAAAAAATAACAAAAAAATGACAAAATTGACAAAAAAGACAAAAAAATTGACAAAAATGTGACAAAATGTGACAAAAAAATCAAAAAATTTGACCAAAAATTTGACAAAAAATGTGACAAAATATGACAAAAATGAGTTGAATACCCCACAAAAAAACGATGAAAAAAAAATCTGATGATGTGAGGAAAAAGATCCTCTCAGTTCAGGCGGGAGTTAAGAGGTTAACTTGCATCATAAAGTTTTTGATGGATCTCTTTATCTAATATTATATAGTTTCCAGAGCTGTATTGTATTGTATTGTATTGTATTGCTGAGATAATACAGCCTTGTAAATGGAAGTCTGGAGTGTTTTACATGAGCACCATCTGCTGAGTAAAAGGATATCACTGGCTGGCTGCCTTACCTCCGGCTGCTTTGACGGTCGGGCAGAGAAACGCCTGGAAGCTGGACACACACAGCTCACTGACGGTGCCCATGTCTCCATCGGGAAAAACGTGAAATCCCAAAACACACGGAGAGTCCAAACGTCCGTGGGTCGATGGTGTTCGCAGGTCTCTCTGCGGCTCAAAGCTCCGACAGACTGTGAGAGAAACAGGCTCCTCTCTCACGACCTGAACCCACTCCCCTCAAACCTACACAGAGATGCTGCAACAGTGAGACGGTTTCCAGGGGAGAGAGAGCCATGTGTCTGGTCGTCACTGTGGAGAACACGGTCCGGTCCGGTCTCGCCTTGTCCCACAGATATCCACGAATTCACCATGTGGGACAGAAGAAGAGTCTGAGCTTCAAAGTCCAGGAAGATCAAGTCCAGCGTCTGAAGTCCTTATGGGAGAGGAACATCTTAACCTTTAACCCCCACATCTTCTCCAGTTTCGGCTTCACCCAAATCTTCTGGAAAAAGTCAGAGAAAAAGCGATGAAAACAAGGATGAAAATGTGTCAAAAATATGGCAAAAAGCGACAAAAATGTGATGAAATAGTGACAAAAAAGTGACAAAAATTGGACAAAAAAAAGACAAAAATGTCCCAAAAAAAAAGACAAAAATGAGTCGAAATAGTGATAAAAAAGTGACAAAAATGAGATGAAAATGTGATGAAATAGTGACAAAAAAGCGACAAAAGTTGACAAAAAATGACAAAAATGTACCAAAAAAATGACAAAAATGAGACGAAATAGTGATAAAAAAGTGACAAAAATGAGACGAAATAGTGATAAAAAAGTGACAAAAAATTGACCAAAAAAAAGACAAAAATGTACAAAAAAATGACAAAAATGAGACAAAATAGTGACAAAAAAGTGACAAAAGTTTGACAAAAAAAAGACAAAAATGAGATGAAAGAGTGATAAAAAAGTGACAAAAAATTGACAAAAAAATAACAAAAATTTGACAAAAAATGTACAAAAAAGTGACAAAAATGTGATGAAAATGTAACAACAGTGTCAAAAACGTGCCAGGAAAGCAACAATAACCAAATAAAAAGTGACGAAAAAGCGACAAAGAGACAAAAACACAACAAAAAGCAATGAAAAAAAGAACGAAAACACGTCAAAAAACGCAAAGAGAAGAAAACACAACAAAAATGTTACAAAAACACGGCAACAACGTGACAAAATATAGCCGCAAGCGGCGATTATCGGCCCTCGCCGACCGCCTTGCCAAAAGCAAGGGGGCGCTTCGCGCCCGTTTGTCTCCCTCAATCTTAAATTATGGTTTTGCTTCTGCCTTGTTTCTGTGCACATTGAAGCATAATTCCGTTTGTTAAACAATATACATTTTACTTTGGGATGCGGCTGGGCTGCAAAAAAATCCATTTAGGTAATACAAGTACTTTGGATAACTTTTGATTCCTCACTTCTCTAGATCATTTTCATCAGGTTTTCCCAAAAGGAGATATAAAAAGGGCCGTGAAAAAATATTTCATGGGTGTGATTGACTTTTTTGATTGGAAAGACCAAATGGTATTTTGTGCCAAATTATTACATTTTTTTTTAACTAAAATGTTCACTATCCATATAATTACTATATAATTCATTTCACCAAATGAAAGTGTTTCGGATGGGGATTTAAACAACTGATTACAAAATTATCAAAATTGGGCATCATATGTGCGAACTGGAGCTTTTTTTTGTTTAGCAAATGATACATTTTTGTCTTTCCCAATCTAAGGCTTTAGGTGGAGTTAGAGCCGCGATGATATTTCAACACAATTAACATCTTAACCCCTGCCTTAACTGAGTGCATTTTCTCCAGTTCAGCTTTATCCAAATATACAGGTTTACAGCCTACAGGCCAGTGTAACACCTCATTTGAAAGACCTACAAAACTGATTTAAATTGAATTTTTTCTTCGCCTTGTTGTCGCCTTGTCATCACTTTTAGAACATTTCTTAAATCTTTAATTGCATTTTTGTCACTTCTCTGATGCTCTTTTGGGGCATTTTTGTTGCTTATTGTGACAATTTTTTGTCACCTTTTGTGTTTTCTGTTACTCTTTTTTTCAAGAAGCTTTTAGATTAGGGTAATGCTAAACTGGAGATAATGTGCTTGGTTCACGTGTTGGTTAAGAGACTAGTTGCCTCTTATACTTTACTATATATATTGGCCAATGTTTGCAGACTGTGTGTGACATGTTCAGAATAAAAAGAAAACGTACCTAAAATGGGACTTATCCATTGTATGCAGGAAGCCCCCTGCCCACCAACTTAAAACATGCACAATTGGCGAAGTCCTCACAAAAGTTTTACAAAAATAAATCCTAAATTTCACATATTCTTGTATCAGATACTGTGAGTAGAAGTCAAGCTTTACACTCAGTTTGTAAAATTTCTTGGGCCAGGACTCCCCTGAAAAAGAGATTCTTAATCTCAGTGGGACTATCCTGGTTAAATAAAGGTCAATACAAAATACAAATACTTCTGTATTTTTTGCTTATTACCTTTCCACTCTTATTAGTTTGATATTGTTGGCACTTTCGCCACCTTTGCATACATTTGTAGTTAATTTAAGAGAACATTATTTTTTATATGCCTACATTATTTGACAATGACAACCTGTTTTAAATAATGTAGCCAAATGAGTTAGTAAAACAAACTAAAAAAATCATTACTGATTAAAACATAGTGCTACTGGCGTCCAAAGAAGCCTATGGGTAAAAGCTTTCTCACTAGATGAGCCTACTTCTGTGGATTTTAAAATCAAAGACAGGATCAAAAAAAAAAAAAAAAAGGTAGCCACAATAGCATGCTAAATTGCGCTAATGTTATGTTAGCGGTCTCTTTGATACATCAGAGAGAGCCGTCACAGTCATGGCCGAGATTGAAAGTAAACACGATTCTGATTGGCCGGGGAGATGTTGTTGTCTCAAATGGACGCAGCTGATTGGCTGTGTCTCCTGGTATACAACGAGTCGGCGACGTTCAGTCGTCGCAGACCTTCTTTTCAGATCGAGCTGCTCCTTTGTCACTCCTTGGTTTTCTCCACCTGTGGATTTGCCTTTGAGCCGCGACTTTTCATCGATCATCGGATCATTTGGATTACTGGTTTATCGTTCGTTCGTCTGGTTTTGTCTTCCAAACCCCCTGGGCTTTTCTGCTGCTCCGTGCGAGGCTAGTGAACTGCCCTTCCTTTTGTTGAGTTTTCTTTGGACCGCCGCCGTCTTCACTTCGTGAAGGTAAGCACTGATTTACACGTAAAGCTGCTTGTCTTTTGCACATGTGTGATTTCATCGAACCTTTTGGGTTTGTAAAATGTGTTTATGCTAATGTGTGCTAATGTGCGCTAGTCTCGTCGTGTTCGCCATGGTCCTGCGCTGACTCTTGTTTTCATCTCCTTTAGTCTCGCGCAATTGGGGTTGGGCTGATATTAGTCTGAATTACTGTGGTCTGTGTCCGGTCATGTCCTCAGACCTAACCCAGTGGATTTAAACCTGTTTAGTTTTGGCGATGATGTGGTGCTTTTTCCAGTTGGTTGTGTATTGCTGGTCGGTGGCTAAAATATAGATTTAGTTTTTACTTTCTAGTGGAAGATGACCATTACATACTGAGATATGTTCTTACCTTAGCTTATACAAGTTAATGCTACCTGTCTGGTCTTTGTGCGTGCCCTCAGTCACGCAAATGTTGCTAGCATTTAGCCGCTCTCAGCAAAGATATAGCTCCAAACTTGGGTGAAGTTAGAAGCTACCAAACTGTTCCACGTTTTCCCTAATTTAAATACAGTTACGTGTGCCATTTATTTATTGATTTATTTGCTCGGGACAGTGCATGTTAATGCACGTACATGCAGTGGCGTGCACAGACATTTTTATGGGCAGGTGCTCAACCAAGACAAAAGGGCACAACCGATGTAGAGGACGATGTAGGACTATCACAAGGTTCTGCACTTAAGTCTAGCACAAATACAAATAAATGATGCAAAGGTGCTATCAGTGATGTACCTGAACGCGTTCATTGAACGAAGGTTCATGAGCGCGTTCATATTTTGGGCGAACATGAAGTCTGATGAACGAAACCATGAAGGCGTTCATTCTGGTGTCTGTGAACGGCATTTCCCGTTCTTTTTGCGTTCGTTCAATTTGGTGCCAGATTTCTTATATCAGTGATTATAAAACCCCGCTGCGCCGTCAGAGTTTACCAGCGGGTCTAATCTCTGGCGGGTCCACGGTGGAGCTCGCGCTCGCTCCGCCCCGCCCCCGCGCCAACGGCCCGACTGTGTCCAGTTCTGTGGCGCTGAACTCTGCTGTTTATGGCCCTGGCACATGCCCTGGCACACGGGTAACCTGCGGATCCGCACGGTGCCCGCGAGCTACAGTGTGAGGTTACGAAGCGAGTTTCCCTTGTGTAACGTCTGTGGCTCCAAATGCCTCTCTGCTCCGCGGTGCCGCTCATTTACATAAAGCCACAATGTGGAGGTTTTTTTTTTAACTTCAAATTAGCTCCTAAAACAATGTTATTCACATGATCAATTTACCAAATTAACACAAATGCCTAGTCCTAGTGGGACAAGGCCTCGTGGAAGGCCCAGGACACGGTGGTGGGACTATGTCTCCGAGCTGGCCTGGTGTCGCCTCGGGGTCAGAACATCTGGAGGAGGTGTGTGTGGACCGGGAAGTTTGGGCATCTCTGCTGAGACTGCTGCCCCCGCGACCCGGCCCCGGATAAAGCGGAAGAAAATGGATGGATGGAACACAAATGCAATTGAATATTTGCAGCTTCATTTTCCATTAAGAATTTAACACTTAAACTTAAAATAAATAAATAAAATAATAATATGATTAGCAAAGATACCCAAAATCCACTCCTAAAACAGTGACAGGCTGAGGCAGGGAAATATACTTCTCACCTTTTTCACCCCGATCCGTTTTCATGCCTCAATAATAGCTCGCAGCAAAAAAAAGAAAAAAGAACTATGAACAAACTATTAACTATAAACAATTATGAACTATGAACAAACTAGTTCATTTTGAAATTTGTGAACTGAACTTTGAACTAGTTCATGTAGAAAATGAACTTTCCCAACACTGGGTACTATAGCCTATAAAACATCTGGCTTGTCAATATCATTGCTTTATCCATGTCAAAAAAACCTTAAATAACAATAATCCTGGTTCATGTTCCTGTGCTCCTCACACAGACAACAGTGCCCAGAACCCAGGCACCTCCTCACAGTTCTATCGCCTCCTCTCTCCTCTGTCTCCTCAGCTCAGCTCACACTGCTCTGGCCCTGGTCTACGCTCAGCCCTGACTTAGTCTGAGTAATACAGCTCATTTTCAGAACGTTTTATAGCGCGACAAAACAGAACCGCTAAAGTGACTGACTTGTTTCCGCTGGCTTTATCCGGACAGTCTCGACACGCGCAGCGCTGACAGTCTCGTCCCGACGGCCCTCTCGTTTCCTTTCCCCATAATAATCTAGTCATGTCGCGCTGGCTCGTTCATAAAGTTATTGAATTTACTCAGTTTACTTTACTCCCGCGTCTCACAGAGCTGGGCTGTACCATCTTCTCAAACGGGGGAAACACAGGGACAGTGCAGCTGCTCTTTATTGATCAGGAGCGTCAGCGCCGCCGCGACTCGAGAGGCACAGGAGGAATGAAGCGCGATATGAAGTTGCTGAACATTAAAACTGTATTTTCAGCACATGTTTGCTCATAAGGGCAAATATCTAACAACAATAAAATAAATAATAATTAATATTGGGGAGAAAAAAAACTGGTCTTGAGAAGGGCACTTAAAGGGCACAGGGCAAAGGGGCAGTTGCTTGAGCACCACCTGGGCTCTATCTGTGCACGTCCCTGCGTACATGGGTCTCATGCATGTAAACACGCCACACCGGAAATACACACTGGAAAATAAAGGCGCCATGCTAACCACTCATACAGCCGCTGGTCTCTAAACTGTGAAATACACGCTATCTTTCTTTCACCTAAAATGTTCCTTGAAGCTGCACATGAACACAAGCACACATTTCTGTGAACATGGTATTCCTCATTTGAAAGCAAAGAACCTCAAGATAAACCATAAATAAATAAATAAATAAATAAGAGAGCTTCATGACTGGAGGCTGTACTGGCACTGACTGGGACTTTATTGGTGTCTGGAAATAAACTTCTATAATCCCAGCTCCAAACTGTTTTGAACAATACGATCTGGAAACAATAAGAGCAGGCAGATAATATTCATATAAATAAATGTGTTTTTCCATCAATAATAACTATATAACAACTATATTGTAAGGCGTAATAATACCAGGAGTAGCTTGAAATCTGTGCAGTAATATCTTCACTCTTCTGTATGGAAAACGGGAAGAGCTTGGTAGCTTCTATCTTTTGCCCTTTTTAGGAACATGCTCCGTCACAGCAGGGTAGGAGGAGTCTATAAATCTGCCATGATTTAATTGATTACCTAATTGCAGCCCTAGTGTACAGAAAACCATTAAAGAGGGGGTATTATGCTTTTCTCAGTCCCATAGCACCAGTCTATATCACACTACAATGATGACAAACCTTCTGTTGGTCTGTAAATGCAGTAAATTAGAATAACTGCCTTGTATAAAATGTCTCTCTCAAAATGGCTGTAGTGAATGTCTTGAAATAGGCCTCTGTCTCTTTAAGAACCTCTGAGCCTTTCCGACACGCCCCCTCCACACGCTGTCTGTGGCATCAGTGGGGAGGGGGTTCTGCTGAGGAGCAGTGGTTGGTTACTCGGCTGGTGACGAAAGCTCGGAGGCGTCTCCAGGAGGTGGGGGCGTTCCTAGGAGGACTCAGGCAAACCTATCCCTAAAATGGCCGCCATCAGAGTTTTTACAGATTACTCAAAAATACGTGAATGTGCCAAGGCAACACTTCAGGCATGTTTTTAATGAGGGAATTACATAATAACATGATGGAAAGCTTGAAAAAGTCAATTTTGCATAATACCCCCCCTTTAATACAATTATTTAAATAATGCATTCGTTTTTTGTTTTTTTTGATTCCGGTGGATTGAGTTGCTTGTGTGTGTGTAAATAAACTTGGAATAAGTACTGGTGCTTGCAACTTCAGTGGTCCATTTGTTTCGATGGCTTACCTAGCCTAGTGGCATCCATTAGTTTACGTATCAGTTAGCATTGGCTAGGCAAGCCGTTTTCTCTTAATTCTGAACTAAATGAAATGCCAACTGTGCATTCAACCAAATAGATGGTTACTATTTGTGCCGTCGTCTTATACTCCGGAGCGACTAATGTGTGATTTTTTTTCCTTTAAAAAAATTCTAAATACTTTCACATGCCACTAGAGGGCACTGCAGGCTAATCGAGCAGCAGAAAGAAAGTTTGGAGTGAGGGAGAAGCGGAGGTTACTGCAATGAAGTAAACAAACAAAACAAAAAAATCACGGGCTAAAAGCTAGATGGTCACAGCTAGAGAAACGAGTTCACTGATAACAGCTTGAAAACATGGGAGAGGCTTGTCAACAGTGCAGTTGCATCTCTGTCCCCAGGTAGTTGCCAGTTATGTGACGTTAACACACCAGACACCTATTTAGTTCATTGTTTATGCTTCATGTTATTCACCAACAATGTGTTACCTTAGCATACCGTACGCCTATTCAGCCTGTTGTTTTTTCTTCATTAGGCAATGTTTGACTAGTGCGTCTATACTCCGGAGCGACTTATCTATGTTTTTTTTCTTCTTCATTATGCATTTTTTGACTGGTGCGTCTTATACTCCGGAGCGACTTATAGTCTGGAAAATACGGTAAACCAAATAAACTAATATATTTGATTAGTGGTCTGTATTGTAGATAAGAGTAATTTTTGTTTTTGCTGAAGTATTGAAATCGGTATCAAATCGAGTTTTATTTTCAGTATTGAAACTCCCACTTTGATCATTCACAGCACAAAAGACATAAGTTGTGTTGTGCTATGCATTGGTTTGTTTTAGCTGTAATGTGCTGTGTATTTTCAGATGCCTCGGGCTAAGGGTTCCAACCGTTCCCTTGCCGCCAAGCAGAGGCGAGTGGAGCAGCTGGCTGCAGTTGTGGCCTCTGTCCCTCTGTCCTCTGCTCCCACCAGTGACGGTCATGCCAAATGTATGTACCCGTTGTATTCTTTACATTTGACTTGCCTCTGTTGGTCTCTGATCATGTTATGATTATTTTCAATGTGTTTTTTTAGGCTATGGTACCGGTTCACGGCATGATGTCAACCGAGAGGAATGGCCAACTTCCACCATCACCAAAAAGAAGTACAAGTTGGTCATTCCGCCGGAGTCGCCCGACAAGAAGGTATGTTTGCAATATGGGATAAAGGAAGTGTGGAAGCAAAAGGCATTTCATTCATTTTATTAGACTGACTGCATACTACAGTCAGGTGATTTAATTTGGTCAAAAGTCATTCTTCCATCCTGCTTCACATTAATCAATTCATTCCTTACATTTTTCCTCTTACTCGCATTGCTATATTTTCAAGTACAAATATTATCTTACAAGTACAAGATTGTTATTACAAATGAAATTGAAAATTAAATGACTGATTTTAATAATTGTAAAAAGAAAGCTGTATTTGCTAAATAAAATGTGTTCATGAAAAGGATCATCTTTTTTCAACTTCAAATATTCTCAAACATTTTACCTTCATAGTTTAATATTTTAACCCTGCACCGATTGTAGTTAAACTTGGTTTCTTTTGCTCTAGTTTGTTCTGGTTGTCGGAAATTCCCATCTGCGTGCCATTGTGGATGGGCATGTCATGATGCCAGAGGGGTCCCTCTCCTATGGCTTCAGCGCGACTCCTGGAGGTTCTGCCCAGGACCTCTACAAGGAGCTGGCCCAGATCAAGCTGCCCAGAGGTGAGTGTGAAGACCTAAAATACTTTTGAACTATTGTGTTACAAAATTTTTTCATATGGTCTGTTTCAATATGGCTGACGTGTGCCTATGTTTTCAGAGCCATTCATGGTCTGCTTGTTCGCTCCCTGTAACAACTTAACGGCTAGCAGGACAGTTGATGAGGCTGCAGCTGAGTTCGGCCGACTCCTGGCCTTAGTCTGCAGCCGCTGGCCGAGGGTAAGGTTCACCTTTTTTGTCTATATCTTATTAGTTTTAAATCCCCACATTACACATGTTAAATGTTTCTTTCTGTCACAGGTTTTCGTCCTGGACTTTCCGCCTCGCCTTGCGGCAAGTGTGGAAGTCCAAACCCTCTTGAGACAGGAGTACCACCGGGTCTCAGCACGCATGAGTAGGTTATACATGTGCACTGTATTTTTAGCTCAATATGTGTGTTATTATGACTTATGATGTTCTCATCCTTATGCTCAAAGGAATCCGCTACTACTCCTTGGCTGAGTACTTTTTGATGCATGACCGGGAGTTGTGGAGCCGAGATGGCGTGAGTACAATGTCATATTATTTGTGAATTTTGACCCCATTTATTGCTGTGCAAAGTGATGCAAAGCTCATGATTTTGTCACTGTGATTCAGATCCATCTGAGTGATGACCATGGGATGGGGATCCTGGCTAAGCAGTTGGATAATGCTTGCTACAGTTTCCTGGCACAATGTCTTCCTAGCGCCCCACTGTCTCCTCCCCCATCCCGCCCGTACACCAGGAGGTTTACGCCAAGATTGGTGGTGACCAGACCAGCCCCCGTGCCACCCCCACCTCCTCCTAAGTTGACAACTGCTGGACAGGGCAAGAAGGTAAATGGCCCTTTATCAATTGTTAAATGTGAATACCCCAGCTGTGATTATTGTGTAGTAATAACTCTTTGATTCTGCTCTAGAAGAACCAGCCAAAGGCCCCTCAGCCCGCTCCTGTGGGACGTAAAGCACGGCTGGTTCAACCGCAGGTGAACTACAGACACAACCATGCATGTATGACAAAGACTACAGCATGTGATGGGATTGTAACACCTGACCTTTGCCTGTAGGTGGAGACTGTCTTCTCCATCCCCTTATCGCCCGTGCTGTTCAGCCCCACCATGTTGGTTGAGATGGATAAGATTTCTCCATCTCACCTCGGCTCTTTTCCCTCGGGAAAGAAGGTATTTTATTTTGAATATGTGTAAAATTATTATTTTTAATGTTATGACTGCATCATCATATTTAACATTTCTAATGTTTTTGTATTTAGGTGACTTCCGAAGGACGCCACAAAGCTGTTGCCCGCAGACGCCTGCCCAGGGGAGCGGCCAAGGCAACGGCTGGGGAGGTGATCCACTGCTCACCTGCCAGCTCAACATCCGGGATCGAGGAGCGCATGGTCAGTGTAATAATGGATGTGCATTTGTAATGATTGACGTGTAGGACTGGGCAATGAATTAATTGGATTTCTTTTCATTTTAAATTGAGGTCTTACACTGTATCATGGTTGCTATTTAAACCTCACCAACGACTGTTTTTGAACAATCTTTGTAGTGCTCACTAATTATACTGTCGCAGTAGCTCAATAATGCTAAGTAGGGATGCACCGATACCACTTTTTCTAAAACCGATACGAGTACTTGGATTTAAGTTCTAGCCGATACCGAATACCGATACGAGTACAAGGCATTTTCTTTAACATTCTTACTTTTTTCACAGCAGATTGGTTTGTAATTAGTAAATTTACTCATGTACATTTCCTTAAAGGGGCTGGAAGCAAGTTCGCCATTTTATACTCACTACTGCCACCTCAGGCCATATGTGTAACTGCACCTTCTATATTAAGCTCGTGCATGACGGCAATTCGGGCCGAAGTGACACATTTTTGAGTGACCGTACAGGATTTTAGAGGCAGTTGTGGTGAACAGATCTGAGCTCATTCTACACATTAGGACATGGCTGGAACATGTAGGGGGAGGAAAATACTTCATTTTAACATTTTTAAACTCCTTATAGTCCCTTTAAGTAAAGCAGGCGACACATTTAAGAGCAGTTATATTAGAATTGTGCTGATGCCATTTATTTATTTTTATTTTCATTCAATGTAATTTTTAATTTTTATTGCTCTGTCCATCATAGACAGAAAAGTCCATGTCCTAAAGCTCCCAATGCCTGTGCTTTATTCATTTATATATTTTTATTTAACAATAGTATTGAGATGTTTCTTAAATGGTCTCTTTTCGTCTTTACTTCAGCTCCGTGTGGATTTTCTCGTGTGTTTGTAGTAACTTAGCGAGAAGCTACAGCGTTTTCATTGTTTTGCTGCAGCTCATTTTGGCTCAATATAAACATGCTGTATCTCTTTAATTTGGATTTTCTGAGGACTTTTAAGTCGCTGGGTTAGTTTTTCAGATGAATAAACCCCTGGGCATAAAACGGCGTCAGAATGGCCAAAACTGCTAGCCGTGAGTTAGCAACGTTAGCCTGTATGTTGTAAACACTGCAGCCGCTGCTGAGCTGGATTTAACCAGCTCAATGGTTAAATCCATTGATTTAACCTGGTTTAGAGAGCGCAGTCTGTAATAAAGTCAGCTCTATGTGGATTATTGTATTTACACCAAACAATTCTCCAGTTTGTTGCTTCTTCTCTCCTCAGCTGAGAGGTGCGCCTCTAGGTGCGCTGGCCGCACGTCAAATGGTATCGGTTTCTGGTATCGGGACCTCATGAAAGAGTATGAGTACAAGCCTGTGGTATCGGCCCGATACCCAATACTGGTGTCGGTATCGGTGCATCCCTAATGCTAAGAAATCGTTTTGACAGTAATAGAATATTGCAAACTTCCAGAGGTCTCAAACTCATTTTGACTGGGGGCCCAAAATGCAAACCCAGTGTTGGTCGGGACAGACGGAGCCTTTTTTATTAAGTAAATTATGATTTAGCACATTTTTATAGTTTGCTATAATATACCTTAGAATAGACTGGAAACCTCCTGAAAGCTTTAAAGTGTACAGATAGTTAATGTACAATCGGCCAAACATTTGCTGTGCTTCTAAATTTGAAATTACAGACTTACAATTAGTTTTTTGTAATGTTGCAGTCAATGTTGCTGTAATTGTAATTTTTATACATACCGCATATAATATCCATCCATCCATTTTTTTCTTCCGCTTTAATATAGAGAAGAAATTATCTCGTGGACACGAGATGACACGCAGCCCGGTGGCATTTGGCCCCCGGGCTGCGTGTCTGAGACGCCTGCTCCATACCAACATACTTTTGTATAGAGGGTATGCATGTGATGTCATAATATTCTGCAACAGGTGGGAAAATCTGTTTGTGTCACTATTGATTTAAGGAAATTTGTTATGTTTTTGTTCGTCTGTCTGTACGAGAGTGAGAGTCTTGTTCCACACAATGGTGCAATGGGTTTTGAAAACTGCCACACCATGTATTCTGTTTTTATTTATTTGGTGCATACAATTGAACAGCTCTCCTCTGACTATACTGGGAGCAACATGTCTCCAGTTAGTGTCCTTGAAGATGTGACAAAGAGCTGCCAAATATTTTATTTAAATAGGTTAGGTCCTCATCCACATCATACTTTGATTACTCACTACAAAAGTATACTTTTCTGTGTTGAGCTGGCTTTGTTTTGGTGACAATTATGACATTATTTGGAATATTATGCTGATAGTCCATGATATATATGTTAAAAATATCCCTGCTGTGTATTGTTTGCATAGTAGACCAATAGTAACTGCCTTGTATTGTTTGTTCTGTAGCCCCTTGTGGAGGTGAGACGCCGCCGCTCACATCCCAGCTCCTCTCCCGGGGTGGAGGTGAGACCCCACTCACCTGCCAGCTCTCCACCCGCATTGGAGGAGGACCAGGTCAATGAGATTTATGGGAGATCTTTGAATACCAGAGCATTTAATAGTATTTAATGTGATGTTTTACTTCTGTAGGCGGTCGTGGAGGTGACAAGCCCCTCACCTTGTGCCTTCTCCTCTGCTGATGCGGTGAAAGGCCCAACACGCGTTTTCTCCACATCCAGGACAGCAGTGAAACGCCATTCACCTGCCAGCTCCACATCCGGGATGGAGGAGAGTGTCTCTTGCAAGACAATAAAACCTACTGCCTCAAAGCGCCGTCGCTCCAAGTGGCAAGTGAGGATTGTTTTTAATTTATGGTTTGTAGATATTTTTAAAATGTTCTGTTTTATCACATCTTGACACTTTTATGTTTTTTTCATTCTTCCTAAGCCTGAGGCAGCACTGGAGGTGAGAAACCTCTCACTTGACAGTTCTTCGTCTGAGATGGAGGTGGACCAGGTAAGAGCAGTTTAAATGCTTGATCATAGAATTTTCAAATGCATATAGTGAATAGATTTGCAATTTACATGCAACACTGTCTCTTAGGTGGATCCTGTGGTTGAGGAGGTGATCCCAGGAACATCACCAACCAGTGTTACCATCCTTGATATCTTCCTGGAGGATGAGCCCCTGGACCAGGTAGGCTGATCTATGGCAATGGAGATTTGAAAATTAACTTAAACTTGAAAGGGTCAAATCATATGGTCGGTTTACGCTGACCGTTGTATAGTTGCCTTGTCTGCTCTTAAAAGTAAGATATCATAAGCTATGGAGTTTTCTTAAGTGTTTGCCTCCTGCGTCAAGCTTTTGCAATGACAGCTGTCTCCATGGGGACAGGGGTGGAGTTGAGCATGGTGTTGGCTCTCGACTTCAGTGTAGCACAGCAGAGGATCAGGTCAGGGAAAATATGTCTTGAAGCACTCTTTTTTTTATTTTTCATTTATTTTTTTATTTTTACTTATTTTTGTAGTATGGTTAATTACAATGACATTTCTATATAGGGCTGTGCAATAAATCAAAATGATATCACCATTTCGAT
This sequence comes from Gobius niger, assembly GCF_951799975.1. Classification (NCBI taxonomy): domain Eukaryota; kingdom Metazoa; phylum Chordata; class Actinopteri; order Gobiiformes; family Gobiidae; genus Gobius; species Gobius niger. Next base: position 24,666,277 of record NC_136870.1, on the reverse strand, counting down.
TTTTACTTTTACTTTTGTTTGAGGGCATCTGATCCACTGAACTACCAGTGCAGTGCAAAAGAGTTGTTGTATTTGTCACAGATCATTTTTATAAGTTTAATACTCATAAGTGCTCACCGTTTGTGGTTTAGAAGCCTGCATATCTTCCTTTCCCCAGGCGCTGGTTGTGTCGAAGAGTCTAAAACTCTTCAAGAGCAGATCTCAAACTTGCATCATTTGTTTTTACAGCAAAGCGCTCATCGCACCTTATGGCTGTTGTAAAGCGCAATACAAATCAAATTTGATCAATTGATTTCATGCTGCTGGGGTGATAATTTTTGATTCCTTTGCATTTCACGTGCTATCTGACATAAACAAACAGCGCTGTGTGATGATGTCATCTCTCAATAGAGGATCAGTTTAGGGACATGGGCAAAATTTAATATAATTTTGACTTCTAACTGTCAAAAGAAAATATTTGTGTTTGGTGCTACAGCCCAGCCAGCAAAACAATGTGGGCTCTGCTTGGGTTTGCCAATCTGGGTTATAAGTGACTTTGTCCGCAGTTTCCACTTGGGCTCCATGTGTGTTGGCCCATGGGGGCTGGACCTTTTAGAAGTCAAGCTTAACCCTTTCTACTCTGGATTGATTATTTTTAGTCTCAGAGCTTGGATCTTTGTGTTTGATGCACATTTGAGCCCAACCCACTCTGAGTCACTATGATTTGATTGTCTTCAGAGTTACACTGTTGGTCAGATACTGTGAGTGACAGTAACATGACACTAAATAGGCCTCACTGCTCTTCAGTCATAGAACGAGAAGTGGAGATTGTGCATTACAACATTACACTTCTGCTGGATGTAGCAATGAAAGATTGATTGTTTGAAGTATTAGGTGTAAAAATCCTGAATTTATGTGATTAAAAATGTTGGTTAATTATTAATGACTCTAATTGTACAAAAACATATCCTTGTCATTTGTATCTGCTGTATCATGTTTGTCCCAGTTCCTCGTGATGCCGCAGGGCTGATGTGGACAGATGAAGCTCATGAGGTTCATTTCTTCAACAGTTACTATAGTAACTATTTTCTACCACAGTCCTGTCCACATCTGTCATGGTCCACCATGACTCAGAGGAACTGGGACACACATTACCCTACATCAGATAATATATAATGACATGTTTTCAACCTTTTTAAAAGCATCAATTGTGCGATTAAAAAAAATTCAATTTCCGTTCCATTTTTAATTTATTTACTTCATACATTAGATTCAGAATCTTCCTCTTACAACAGAAGCTCCATGACTTCCTTCTTCACCTGTCGCTCTGTGACTGAAGAGCAATGAAGCCTCAGCCTTTTTACTGGACACAAAGAGCTCACTGTATTTACAGCAGGCAAACACACACGGCACGCACACACGGCGCACAGTAATATCGTAAAGCAGGGTGGTGTCGCAAAATCACAAGATGGAGTTTATTTGCGAAAAAGTAATTTTTTTGTTTTATTATCACTTACATGAACTTAGTGTAGTCTTGTCACACTGCATCCTCTAATATATTCTACGTGGCCTATTTAATGAAATATTTGCTTTTAATAATTGATTAAATTATGTTAGAAACGATATAAGAGAAATGGCACGATACTTTTCTATTGTCCCCACGATATCACGCAGAACTAATTTATGTTATGTTTGTGGTTAAAGCAGTACTAAGTAACGTGTTTGCCTTAATAAATCCTTTTCGTAGTCCCTGTGGGGGTAATACACGTGTTTATGGGATGATTGGAGGGTCTTCCATCTCCCCCTGGTGTCTCTGGACAGAAAACAATGTTTGCAACTTGACTGCCACCGGACCGGAGAAAGCAATACACACTAATGGAATCACGAAGAAGAAGCTAACATGCTAACGGGCAAAGCTAACTGCGATCGAACGTCACTTTAAACAGTATTTACAGCCAAGTTTGAGTGAAAAAATATATTTCCATTGTGTAATTGGATGCACAGTAACCCTCTCACCCTTCACCTTTCCTGTCAGTGTAGTATTTGCTCTCCAAGACAATTAATAAGTTAAAAAAATCGTAGCTTGCTACTACACCTGCAGTTGCACTTATGGCCTCTAGGGGGAAGAGTTACTTAGTACTGCTTTAAATTAACGTTTTAATGTGATTATTTATTTATTTATTTATTTTTTTTGATGTAGGTGCCACAGACATCAGAAGGTGGGATTCCATCAGCTCCACTTACTGCTCCTGATGAAGACGACAAAGATAAGTCCCATGATCCTTGTGCATCAGAGACAGATGGTGAAATACTTTCAGTGTCTAGCTCGGATGAAGTGAGGGACGTTCAGCACAGTCCTGTTGTTGCAGTGTCTAGTGTAGGTGAAGTTGAAGTGCGGGAGAGTCTGGTTGCGAGCTGTAGTCGATCTGTCTTGCTCCCTACAAATGTTAGAGGAAACTTCCATCAGGGTGAAGACGTGTTTCAGTACAGAGGTGTGCAGTGTATGGCCATAAGTTTAGTTGCATTGGCGAAACACAGAGTTTCATCTGTGTTTACTTGGAACCCGGAGCAGTTGGATTGGGTTTTGATTCTTGGTGATCAGCTGTACACAGAGCTGCGTGAGGCAGGTAGGATTTCTGATACTGTTGATTTTTACTGTATGGTTACCAATTTGCCAGAGAAGGAAACCATTGACGGTCAGGAGTTTGAGTTTGTTTACGGTAATTGTGTCAGTGGTGATGCTGCTATAGAGCAAAGTGATGCTATAGATTTGGGTGCTGAGGTGACTTTGTCCAGAGGGCTGGAGATGATTCTGGCAGGGCATGATTTGTGTCTGTTCACTGTTTGTAACACTACTTGTGCCATTATTGCGGATAATGATCGTTATGCGGTTGTTGATTCTCATTCCCGTTGTAGTGCAGGAATGATAGTTCCTGATGGGAAGAGTGTGGTTGCTTATTTCAGCACTTTTATTGACTTGGCAAATCACCTCTGTTGTTTGGCTGTGTCCTTTGGTAGTTCGACAATGCCTTTTGAACTTCAAGGGGTTATTGTAACTTTGCCTGGCAGTCAGAGGACACTGAAGCGCTTGAGATCAACTGAGGAACCAAAGTCTCCAACACCCGTCATCATTCACTTGGACACAAACATGGAACAGCCCGATAACAATATAGAACTGGCCTCAAATGTAACAAATGATGAGCCATCATCTTCAAAACGTCTGGACTTGCCTGCACGCAAAAAGAGAAAACATTGGGATGATTCAGATGTTGTACTTGTTAGTAAAAAAGAGGCTTCTCTGCTGTTTAGTCCTCTCAGTGAAACTATCTGCCAAGCTCTGTGCAAACATATAAATATAGATTTTGAAAAATCCAACATTAAAATGCCAAGAAATATTGGAACATTGGGAGTCCCATGTCTAAATGAGAGAATTGTTGGAGATGGTAACTGCTACTTCAGAGCTATTTCACAAGCGGTAAGTGGCACACAGAAAAACCATAGAAGGATCAGACTGGCCATTGTAAAGGAAATTGAACAAAATGCAGGTAAGTATGAAAGCCTCTTACCAGATTGGGGCTTTTCGGTCTTGGATTACATCAGTGAAAGTAAAATGAAGTACGTCGGAATCTGGGCTACAGCCATTGAAATTCAAGCGACTGCAAATTACTTGGGAGTTGACGTGTATACTTTCATAAATAATAGCTGGGTAAAATATGCTTGTGATGGCAAATCTTTATTCAGCGAAGGAATCTACTTGGAGAACTGTCATGGAAATCATTATGAAAAGGTTGTTTGTGTTAAATTGGCTCACAAGCAAACCTGCCATGATTGCTGCAAAATTATTTCAGAAAGGTCCAGCACAAGATCAGATGTACATCAGAAAATTGAATCCGAAAAGTCCACCTTTACATTTAGAGATAGAAGAAGAGAGAAAGGGAAACGTCTGCTCCAAAAACTAAGAGACATATACAAAGAAGACGTCCAATACAGGGAAACAAAGAAGGAGCAGGGTAAACTTCAAAGTCATATTAAATACGAAGATGTCCAACACCGGGAGAAGAAGAAGGAAGAGGGCAAGCTGAAAAGCAAACTTGAATACAAGGAAAATGTGCTACACCGGGAAAAGAAGAAGGCAGAGAGCAAGATCAAAAGCAAACTTGAATACGAGGAAAATGTGCAACACCGGGAGAAGAAGAAGGCCGAGAGCAAGCTGAAAAGCAAAGTTCAATATGAGGAAAATGTGCAGCACCGGGAGAAGAAGAAGGCCGAGAGCAAGCTGAAAAGTAAACTTGAATATGAGGAAAATGTGCAGCACCGGGAAAAGAAGAAGGCCGAGAGCAAGCTGAAAAGCAAAGTTGAATATGAGGAAAATGTGCAGCACCGGGAGAAGAAGAAGGCCGAGAGCAAGCTGAAAAGTAAACTTGAATATGAGGAAAATGTGCAGCACCGGGAGAAGAAGAAGGAAGAGAGCAGGCTGAAAAGTAAACATGAATATGAGGAAAATGTGCAATACAGAGAAAAGAAGAAGGCAGAGAGCAAGCTGAAAAGCAAAGTTGAATATGAGGAAAATGTGCAGCACCGGGAAAAGAAGAAGGCCGAGGGCAAGCTGAAAAGCAAAGTTGAATATGAGGAAAATGTGCAGCACCGGGAGAAGAAGAAGGAAGAGAGCAGGCTGAAAAGTAAACATGAATATGAGGAAAATGTGCAATACAGAGAAAAGAAGAAGGCAGAGAGCAAACAGAAATATAAAGGCAGTTCATCTCATCGTCAAAAAGTTAAGACGCAGTGCAAAGTCAAATTCAGCCAAAATACCAACTTTAAAGCCCAGGTTAAGGAGGCCAACAAAAAATGGAAAATGCAAAAGAAAGACAAACTGAAGGACATTGATTACGTCATTGATCAGTTTCTATTAAAAGTTAAAGGTGGGCCTGAGTTTGTTTGTTCGGTTTGCTTTAAATTGTTCTTTAAAGAACAAGTCAAACCATGCAGCAAGGATAACTATAAGTCTAATCCTCAAGTTGCATCAGTTGCAGAGACTTGCATTTCTGAACAGTACTTGCACAGATGTACTGCTGACTGTCCAAGTCCATGTAAGGTAAGAAATTCAGCCATGGGGAAACTTTGGATTTGCTTTACTTGTAATAGTAAGATTCGAAGAGGACAGATGCCAGCTGAGTGTCACATGAACAACATGCAGTTGGACCCCATTCCCCCAGAGGTGGACTGCTTAAATAGTCTGGAGCATCATTTGTGTTGTCCAACCATCTCTTTCATCAAGGCCATGGCTTTACCTAAAGGTGGTCAAAATGGCGTGCATGGACCGGTCACCTGCGTTCCGGCAAATGTTGTCGAGACGACGACATTGCTGCCTCGTACTGATATGGAAGGCATTTTGATTCCCATCAAATTGAAGCGTAAATTAACATATAAAGGGCATTATGAATATGAGTTTGTGGACCCAATGCATGTTAGACAAGCCTTGAGCTTCTTTAAACAGCATAACAAGCATTTTAAGGATATCAACTTTAATGAGGACTGGGTAAATGTGTTCTGCCGAGCAGTAGATGACCATCTGAAAAAGGATGGTGATGATGTTGTCTCTGCAGTAGATGAGTATCTTCAGAAAGATGGTGAAGATGTTAAAAGTGGTGGAGATGATGTTAAAACTGTTGGAGGCGATGTTGAAGGTGTTGTGGCTGAGGAACTGGAGGATGAATTCTTGCATGACAATCAGAGACATTGTATCTTCCCTGACACATGTTTCATGCCTGCTGATCCTGGTCAGGAGACTTTGGATCAGTACTTTTCAGATATATTGAATCTTGCGCCGGCTGAAGGGAATAATCCACTTAAATTGCGATCTGATGAAGACCATGAGGCTAAATGCTTCCCCAAGTTGTTTCCATTTGCAAAAAATACTTTTCATACACGGAGACCAATCAAGCTTACATTGTTTCGCTACTTTCTCAATAGAATATCACATGCAGACCGTAGGTTTGCCCAAAGTAGTGAATATCTTTTCTTTGCCTTGTCTATGCATGAAGTTGATCAGGTGGTGTCTAAAGTTTCCATAGCAGCTCGAAAAGGGCATGGAAAAGGGCCTAAACTGCCCAAAGATAAAAGTGTAAAGGAGTCCCTTAAGGAAATGTTGCAGCGTGATGATGGTTTTCATTTTTTGCACTCAATGAAAGGAAGTCCACCTTATTGGCAGTCGGGTAAAAAAGATGTTTTTGCTATGGTGGATAATCTTGGCTTGCCTACATGGTATTGCACGTTCAGTGCTGCTGATCTCCGTTGGGGGGAGTTACTTGAGGCTCTTTTAAATATAGAGTGTAGACAACAGACTGCTGACAGCTTGACTTGGGAAGAGAGATGTGATCTCTTAAGACGTAACCCATCTGTCGCTGCACAAATGTTTGATCGTCGTTGGCGTTCTTTCTTGAAAGGTGTCATCATGTCCAAGGCTGAGCCTATTGGAAAGGTGGTTGATCACTTTTTTAGAGTAGAATTTCAGCAGCGAGGCTCTCCACATGTACATTGCTTGTTTTGGATTGAGGGGGCACCTAGGATTGGTGTAAACTCAGATAAAGAGGTTATTGACTTTATTGACAAATATGTGACTTGTGAACTGCCAAAGGATGATGATGAGCTTTTAGATATTGTGAAAACTGTACAGACCCATTCTAAGCGTCACTCTAGAACATGTAAAAAGGGTCAGACGGTCTGTCGCTTTAATTTCCCCCGACCACCGTCAATGCGGACTTTTATTAACAAAAAGGAGCCCAAGGAGAAGTGCCCAGAGTGTGACCTTAAAGTGGAAAATGCTGTATGCACTTGCTATGGTCGTCGAAACATGCGTACAGAACATGCTACTGCAGTAATGACTGACATTAAAAAAGCAGTGAAAGATGAACCTTGTGCTCCTGTGGCTAGTTTGTTTGAAGGTTTAGGGATAACTCAGGATACCATGGAGACTGCAATGAAGCAACTGGGAGGGAATACTTCAGTTGTTTTAAAGAGGGAGACCAATGAGGTTTATGTCAATAATTACAACAAACATCTTCTGAAGGCTTGGAATGCGAACATGGACATTCAGTTTGTTGTCAATCCCTGGGCGTGTATTGTCTATATCATATCTTACATTTCCAAGGCTGAGAGGGAGATGGGGTTGTTATTGCGCAATACTTTAAAGGAGGCCAAGAAAGGAAATCTTAGTGCACAAGAAGCAATGAAAAAGATGGGAAGTGTGTATCTTCACAATCGAGAGGTGTCTGCTCAAGAAGCTGTGTATCGGCTTACAAATATGCATCTGAAGGAATGTTCACGAAAAGTTGTTTTTATACCAACAGGGGATAACATTGTTAGACTGAGCCGACCGATTAGTGAACTGTCTGATGACATGTCACCAGAGGACATGTGGATGACTAATCTCATTGATCGATACAAGAACAGACCAAAGAATCGCACCTTTAATGATATGTGTATGGCTACCTTCGCTTCGGAATACCGTGTTGTCCCATCAACTGAAAATTGCATTAATGGCATCTTGCTGCAAAATGGATTAGGAACCATTGTGAAGCGAACAAAGTCAAAACGGGCTGTTATCCGTTATGCACGTTTTTCAGAAACTAAAAATTCTGAATTGTTCCATCTTAGCAGGTTACAATTGTTTCTGCCTTATCGTCATGAGGATGACCTTAAACCTTCAGGTTATGAAACCTTTGAGCAATTCTTTGGAAATGGCTCTATTCGCTTTAATGATGGAACATTGCATTCAGTTAGTTCAGTTGTAGATGCTAATCGTTGTAGATATATAGTTGAACCTGAAGACTTGGATAAGATCCTGGAGATGATGGATGGTAGTGAAGATGTATTGCAGGACGCGTGGTGCCAGCTTTGCCCAGAACAAGAAGTTGAACGTTTGGAGTCTGGGGAAGAGTTAATGGAACAACAGAGGGAGGATCCAGCAGAACAGGTGCCTAACATTCCGGACTTGGCCATTGGTGAAGAGCAAGTTTGTCATTTGGAGAGGTCTAATAACTTGCCACGAAGTGAGGGTCTGGCATTAATTCGATCTTTGAATGAACAACAACTGGCTATTTTCTACAAAATACGACAGTGGTGTTTGGACAAAGTATCGGGGCAAAATCCAGAGCCACTGCGTGTCTTCTTAACTGGTGGAGCGGGGACAGGTAAGACTCATCTCATCAGAGCCATTCAATACGAAGCAACTCGGCTCCTGGCACCAACTTGTCGACAACCTGATAACATCTCTGTCTTGTTAACTGCACCAACAGGGGTAGCAGCATATAACTTGGACACAACAACTATTCATGCCACTTTCAACATTCCAATTAACATCCCCATTGAGTACAAAGATCTGGGTGATGATAGGCTTAATACTTTGCGTGTTCGTTACAGGGATGTTCAGATTTTGATAATTGACGAAATCTCGATGGTTCATCATCGGATGTTGCGTCATATTCATGGTAGGTTGCGACAAATAAAACAGACTGGCGACTATTCCCCATTTGGAAAGGCAAGTATTATAGCTGTGGGGGATTTCTATCAGTTGCCCCCAGTCTTTGGTAGAGCCTTGTACAAAGAACCCGAGGATGGTTGTCCTGATTTTTGGAATGGGAAGTTTGAGGTTGCGGAGTTGAAAATGATCATGCGTCAGAAGGATGTCAGCTTTGCCCAGTTGCTTAATAGATTAAGATTGCGTTCCAGGGAGACTCCACTCAGCACTAGTGATTTGCATGATTTGAGACAACGTGAAACTGGTGAAGAGTCTCCAGCGCTTCACATGTTTGCTAGAAATGAAGATGTCAATGTATACAACATCAATCGGCTTAAGGAGGTCGATCCTGACTTTATAGAGATAATGGCACAAGATTTTTCTTTTGATAAAAAAACAGGGAAGTTGAAGAAGATTGAAGGACACCTTAAGGAAGCAACACACACCAATTTGGAAGCTACTCTTCCTATTGGAAACAATGCCCGGGTCATGTTGTGTAAGAATGCAGATGTTGCTGATGGTTTAGTTAATGGGGTTTGTGGCATAGTCACCCGCATTGACAATCCAGAGAGTAAGCGGCTTCCTTTAGCAGTTTATGTAAAATTTGATGACCCAAAGGTTGGTGCACAGAGAAGAAGTCGCACTCGTACCCCAGCAGACTTGGCCGGTTCCACCCGCATTGAACCGGAGGAAGACTTGGCGACTAGGAGCGGGGAGAAACGTCGCCAGTTTCCACTCAAACTTGCCTGGGCCTGTACAGTTCATAAAGTACAGGGAATGACTGTGGATAAAGCTGTAGTGTCATTCAAGAATGTCCGTACTGCAGGTCAAGCATATGTAGCTTTAAGCAGAGCTAGAAGTTTAGATGGAGTTATTATTCAGGACTTTCATGAACAGGCGATATTCTGTAATGATGACATTAAACTAGCTATGGAGCACATGCCTCCCTTCATTGCTGATCCTGCATATTTGAGACATGAGAGTAATGTTTTAACAGTCTTCTTCATGAATGTGCAAGGCTTGGCACAACATGTTTCAGATCTGGCTTCATGTGTGCAGCATTTACAGCCCAACTGTGTTGCTGTTGCAGAGACGTGGTTAGCGGCTGATTATTCTTTGCAAGCAGTCCAGCTGGACCAGTATTCATTCTTCAGTCAGCCTCGCAGTTTATCTTATCATAGCAGTCTCCCTCCTCTGGTGTCACTGCACAGCCAACAGCATGGTGGAGTTGGCTTGTACTGTGATGAAAGCTTCATCTATGAAATCACAGTACCACCTTTTGATTTGGAGTGTTTGGTTTATAATTGCATTGATCATCAAATGCTTGTAGCTGTTGTTTATCGTCCCGCATCATATCCAATGACTTTGTTTAAGTATAACTTGGAAAGATTGTTGAGTTGGCTTCATTTGCAAAGTCCAACTGTTGCAGTGGTGGGAGATTTTAATGACAACATATTGAAGGCTTCAACACTCCCCAGATTCATGCTTGCTAAAGGATACACCCAACATGTTACATCTTCCACCACAGAAAGGGGGACATTGATTGATCACGTGTACGTCAAATCTGCTCACTTTCAAGTGGATGCTGTTGTTGTGCCTACGTATTTTAGTGACCATGAGGGGGTTTTGTGCTCTTTTAAACTTGTTCAATAAATGTGTTTTATACACAAGTGGCCTGTGGCTGGAGAACCTTTTGTTTGCCTGTTGACATTTAATCTCTGCTTCTCATTCCTTTTGGAAAATGGTGGTTTACGCTGATGATGTAGTGGTTGTTGGTGTTGTTGAAATGGCTTGTTGGTGGTGTAGTTGAAATGTGTTTTTTTGAAATGTGCTATGTGGTTGAGGTTGAAATGTGGTGTGGTTGTTGTTGAAATGGGTTGTGGTTGTTGGAAGAATGGGTTGTGGTTGTTGGAGGAAGAATGGGTTGTTATGGTTGGAGGAAGAATGGGTTGTTGTGGTTGGAGGACTGGGTTGTTGGAAGAATGGGTTGTGGTTGGAAGAATTGGTTGTTCTTGGAGGAAGAATTGGTTGTAAGAATGGGTTGTTTTGGTTGGAGGAAGAATGGGTTGTTATTGGGGGAAGAATGGGTTGTTGTAAGAATGGGTTGTTGGGAAGAATTGGTTGTTGTTGGAGGAAGAAAGGGTTTGCTGTTGGACGAAGAATTGGTTGTGGTTGTTGGAGGAACAATGGGTTGTGGCTGTTGGAGGAACAGTGGGTTGTGGCTGTTGGAGGAACAGTGAGTTGTGGCTGTTGGAGGAACAATGGGTTGTGGCTGTTGGAGGAAGAATGGGTTGTTGTTGGAAGAATGGATTGTTGTTGTTGGAGGAACAATGGGTAGTTGGAGGAACAATGGGTAGTTGGAGGAACAATGGGTAGTTGGAGGAACAATGGGTAGTTGGAGGAACAATGGGTTGTGGTTATTGTAGGAAGAATGGGTTGTTGTTTTTGTTGTTGGAGAAAGAATGGGTTGTAGTAAGAAGACTGGGTTGTTGTTGGAAGGATGATTTGGTGTTGGAGGAAGAATGGATTGTTGTTGGGGGAATTGGTTGTTGTTGGAAGAATGGGTTGTTGGAAGAATGGTTTGTTGTTGGAGGAAGAATTGGTTGTTGGCAGAATGGGTTTTTGCTGTAAGAATGGGTTGTTGGAAGAATTTGTTGTTGGAGGAAGAATGGATTGTTGTTGGGGGAATTGGTTGTTGGAGGAAGAATTGGTTTTAAGAATGGGTTGTTGTAGGAAGAATTGGTTGTTGTTGGAGGAAGAATGGGTGGTTGTTTTTGGGGAAGAATAGGTTGTGGTTGTTGGAAGAATGGGTTGTGGTTGTTGGAGGAAGAATGGGTTGTTATGGTTGGAGGAAGAATGGGTTGTTGTTGGAGGAAGAATGGGTTGTTGTTGGAGGAAGACTTGGTTGTAAGAATGGGTTGTTTTGGTTGTAAGAATGGGTTGCTGTTGGAGGAAGAATGGGTGGTTGTTTTTGGGGAAGAATAGGTTGTGGTTGTTGGAAGAATGGGTTGTGGTTGTTGGAGGAAGAATGGGTTGTTGTGGTTGGAGGTAGAATGGTTTGTAAGAATGTGTTGTTGGAGGAAGAATGGGTTGTTGTTGTTGTTGTTGGAGGAAGACTTAGTTGTAAGAATGGGTTGTTTTGGTTGGAAGAATAGGTTGTTGTTGTTGGAGGAAGAAAGGGTTTGCTGTTGGAGTAAGAATGGGTTGTGGTTGTTGGAAGAATAGGTTGTGGTTGTTGGAACAATGGGTTGTGGTTGTTGGAGGAACAATGGGTTGTTGTGGTTGGAGGACTGGGTTGTTGGAAGAATGGGTTGTGGTTGGAAGAATTGGTTGTTCTTGGAGGAAGAATTGGTTGTAAGAATGGGTTGTTTTGGTTGGAGGAAGAATGGGTTGTTATTGGGGGAAGAATGGGTTGTTGTAAGAATGTGTTGTTGGGAAGAATTGGTTGTTGTTGGAGGAAGAATTGGTTGTAAGAATGGGTTGTTGTGGTTGGAGGACTGGGTTGTTGGAAGAATGGGTTGTGGTTGGAAGAATTGGTTGTTCTTGGAGGAAGAATTGGTCGTAAGAATGGGTTGTTTTGGTTGGAGGAAGAATGGGTTGTTGTTGTTGGAGGAAGAATGGGTTGTTATTGGGGGAAGAATGGGTTGTTGTAAGAATGTGTTGTTGGGAAGAATTGGTTGTTGTTGGAGGAAGAAAGGGTTTGCTGTTGGACGAAGAATTGGTTGTGGTTGTTGGAAGAATGGGTTGTGGTTGTTGGAGGAACAATGGGTTGTGGTTGGAGGAACAATGGGTTGTGGCTGTTGGAGGAACAGTGGGTTGTGGCTGTTGGAGGAACAGTGAATTGTGGCTGTTGGAGGAACAATGGGTTGTGGCTGTTGGAGGAAGAATGGGTTGTTGTTGGAAGAATGGGTTGTTGTTGTTGGAGGAACAATGGGTAGTTGGAGGAACAATGGGTAGTTGGAGGAACAATGGGTAGTTGGAGGAACAATGGGTTGTGGTTATTGTAGGTAGAATGGGTTTTTGTTGTTGGAGAAAGAATGGGTTGTAGTAGGAAGACTGGGTTGTTGTTGGAAGGATGATTTGGTGTTGGAGGAAGAATGGATTGTTGTTGGGGGAATTGGTCGTTGTTGGAAGAATGGGTTGTTGGAAGAATGGTTTGTTGTTGGAGGAAGAATTGGTTGTTGGAAGAATGGGTTTTTGCTGTAAGAATGGGTTGTTGGAAGAATTTGTTGTTGGAGGAAGAATGGATTGTTGTTGGGGGAATTGGTTGTTGGAGGAAGAATTGGTTTTAAGAATGGGTTGTTGTAGGAAGAATGGATTGTTGTTGGGGGAATTGGTTGTTGGAGGAAGAATTGGTTTTAAGAATGGGTTGTTGTAGGAAGAATGGGTTGTTGTTGGAGGAAGAATGGGTGGTTGTTTTTGGGGAAGAATAGGTTGTGGTTGTTGGAACAATGGGTTGTGGTTGTTGGAGGAACAATGGGTTGTTATGGTTGGAGGAAGAATGGGTTGTTGGAAGAATTGGTTGTTCTTGGAGGAAGAATTGGTTGTAAGAATGGGTTGTTTTGGTTGGAGGAAGAATGGGTTGTTGTTGGAGGAAGAATGGGTTGTTATTGGGGGAAGAATGGGTTGTTGTAAGAATGTGTTGTTGGGAAGAATTGGTTGTTGTTGGAGGAAGAATTGGTTGTAAGAATGGGTTGTTGTGGTTGGAGGACTGGGTTGTTGCAAGAATGGGTTGTGGTTGGAAGAATTGGTTGTTCTTGGAGGAAGAATTGGTTGTAAGAATGGGTTGTTTTGGTTGGAGGAAGAATGGGTTGTTGTTGTTGGAGGAAGAATGGGTTGTTATTGGGGGAAGAATGGGTTGTTGTAAGAATGTGTTGTTGGGAAGAATTGGTTGTTGTTGGAGGAAGAATTGGTTGTAAGAATGGGTTGTTGTGGTTGGAGGACTGGGTTGTTGGAAGAATGGGTTGTGGTTGGAAGAATTGGTTGTTCTTGGAGGAAGAATTGGTTGTAAGAATGGGTTGTTTTGGTTGGAGGAAGAATGGGTTGTTGTTGTTGTTGGAGGAAGAATGGGTTGTTATTGGGGGAAGAATGGGTTGTTGTAAGAATGTGTTGTTGGGAAGAATTGGTTGTTGGAGGAAGAAAGGGTTTGCTGTTGGACGAAGAATTGGTTGTGGTTGTTGGAAGAATGGGTTGTGGTTGTTGGAGGAACAATGGGTTGTGGTTGGAGGAACAATGGGTTGTTTTGGTTGGAGGAACAGTGGGTTGTGGCTGTTGGAGGAACAGTGAGTTGTGGCTGTTGGAGGAACAATGGGTTTTGGCTGTTGGAGGAAGAATGGGTTGTTCTTCGTTCTTCGTTGTTCTTCAATTCTTCGTCCAACAGCAAACCCTTTCTTCCTCCAACAACAACCAATTCTTCCCAACAACACATTCTTACAACAACCCATTCTTCCCCCAATAACAACCCATTCTTCCTCCAACAACAACAACCCATTCTTCCTCCAACCAAAACAACCCATTCTTACAACCAATTCTTCCTCCAAGAACAACCAATTCTTCCAACCACAACCCATTCTTCCAACAACCCAGTCCTCCAACCACAACAACCCATTCTTACAACCAATTCTTCCTCCAACAACAACCAATTCTTCCCAACAACACATTCTTCCTCCAACAACAACAACCCATTCTTCCTCCAACCAAAACAACCCATTCTTACAACCAATTCTTCCTCCAAGAACAACCAATTCTTCCAACCACAACCCATTCTTCCAACAACCCAGTCCTCCAACCACAACAACCCATTGTTCCAACAACCACAACCTATTCTTCCAACAACCACAACCCATTCTTACTCCAACAGCAAACCCTTTCTTCCTCCAACAACAACAACCTATTCTTCCAACCAAAACAACCCATTCTTACAACTAAGTCTTCCGCCAACAACAACAACCCATTCTTCCTCCAACACATTCTTACAACCCATTCTACCTCCAACCACAACAACCCATTCTTCCTCCAACAACCACAACCCATTCTTCCAACAACCACAACCTATTCTTCCCCCAAAACAACCACCCATTCTTCCTCCAACAGCAACCCATTCTTACAACCAAAACAACCCATTCTTACAACCAAGTCTTCCTTCAACAACAACCCATTCTTCCTCCAACAACAACCCATTCTTACAACCCATTCTTCCTCCAACCATAACAACCCATTCTTCCTCCAACAACCACAACCCATTCTTCCAACAACCACAACCTATTCTTCCCCAAAAACAACCACCCATTCTTCCTCCAACAACAACCCATTCTTCCTACAACAACCCATTCTTAAAACCAATTCTTCCTCCAGCAACCAATTCCCCCAACAACAATCCATTCTTCCTACAACAACCCATTCTTAAAACCATTCTTCCAACAACCAATTCTTCCTCCAACAACAAACCATTCTTCCAACAACCCATTCTTCCAACAACAACCAATTCCCCCAACAACAGTGGGTTGTGGCTGTTGGAGGAACAGTGAGTTGTGGCTGTTGGAGGAACAATGGGTTGTGGCTGTTGGAGGAACAGTGAGTTGTGGCTGTTGGAGGAACAATGGGTTGTGGCTGTTGGAGGAAGAATGGGTTGGAAGAATGGGTTGTTGTTGTTGGAGGAACAATGGGTTGTTGTTGTTGGAGGAAGAATGGGTTGTTATTGGGGGAACAATGGGTTGTTGTAAGAATGTGTTGTTGGGAAGAATTGGTTGTTGTTGGAGGAAGAATTGGTTGTAAGAATGGGTTGTTGTGGTTGGAGGAATGGGTTGTTGTTTTTGTTGTTGGAGAAAGAATGGGTTGTAGTAGGAAGACTGGGTTGTTGTTGGAAGGATGATTTGGTGTTGGAGGAAGAATGGATTGTTGTTGGGGGAATATTTTGTTGTTGGAGGAAGAATTGGTTTTAAGAATGGGTTGTTGTTGTAAGAATTGGTTGCTGTTGTTAGAGGAAGAAAGGGTTTGCTGTTGGAGGAAGAATGGGTTGTTGTAAGAATGGGTTGTTGTTGGAGGAAGAATTGGTTGTAAGAATGGGTTGTTGTTGGAAGAATGGGTTGCTGTTGTTGGAGGAAGAAAGGGTTTGCTGTTGGAGTAAGAATGGGTTGTGGTTGTTGGAAGAATAGGTTGTGGTTTGAAGAATTGGTTGTTCTTGGAGGAAGAATTGGTTGTCAGAATGGGTTGTTGTAAGAATGGGTTGTTTTTGTTGGAGGAACAGTGGGTTGTGGCTGTTGGAGGAACAATGGGTTGTTGTTGTTGTTGTTGGAAGAATGGGTTGTTGTTGGAAGAATGGGTTATTGTTGGAAGAATGGGTTGTTGGAGGAACAATGGGTAATTGGAGGAACAATGGGTAGTTGGAGGAACAATGGCTTGTAGTAGGAAGAATGGGTTGTTGTTGCTGTTGTTGTTCTTGGAGGAAGAATGGGTTGTTGGAGGAACAATGGGTTGTGGTTATTTTAGGAAGATTGGGTTGTTGTTTTTGTTGTTGGAGAAAGAATGGGTTGTAGTAGGAAGACTGGGTTGTTGTTGGAAGGATGGGCTATTTGTTGGTAGTAAAATATCAGAATATATAAAGGCAAACTGTTTTCCAATCTTGTATTTTTATTGAAGTAACCCTATTTTCTTTCTCAGGGTAGCTGGGACCTGTGGAAGTCTTGACCTGGTCCGTTGGCTACTAGATACATTATTAATCTATCGTCAATGTAATGCAGTAGTCATGTGCAGCATTTTTTTACGATTTTGAATTTTGCCTCTGAAACATAAGTGAGGCTCTCTAGCTGAAAGATTGCAGTACTCTAAAGTTTCATTTAGTAAAAGTACTCTTTACTTGTATGTGCGCAAAAATATTCTAGACTTCTTACCCGCCTCTGATAGATACACTAGGTATACAGAAATCGTAACACACAGTGTATAACTTGTTATATCGCTTTTATCATCACCACTTTTCCCTCAAACAACTCTACTGTCCTCTTCTACTTAAGTCACTGTTCTATGTTACTCATGCCCCGCCGTTTAAAGAATCTACATTATGCATTGTTACGTAGTTAACGCGATAAGAACTTTTATATTTTCATTGGTACAGTAAATATGCAACATTACTCTTTAATTTCATGCAGTAAAAGAAATCTTTGTCTGAAATTGATGACAATAGTCCTTAAGATATAAAAATATTTGATATATATATGCATAATGGAGGATCTATAAACACTCTTGCACTGTCTCTTTACTGTTTATTGTACTTGTACTTTATTTTTTCCCTGTTTTTTCTCTTGCTGGTTGAGGCAGACAACCATCTCCACCTTGAGCCTGGGTCTGTCAGAGTTTTCTTCCGTTAAAGGGAGTTTTTTCTCTCCACTGTTGCAAAGTGCATGCTCAAGGATTAGTTTTTGATAGAATTACAACAATAATAAAAGTATTAATGATAAACCTAAAGGTGACATAGTGTTAGTCTAACAAGTGCCAAAATATCAGATCTGATTTGGATTGCAATACTTTGTGCTGAAATACCAAGTATGGACACTTGATAAAGTATCGCAATGCTTTGAACACTTGGGTGCCAGATAAAAAATGCCACCAAACACTGTTCTTTTCCAGTAACAGTTACAAAGCACTTAGTTCCATTATGTGTTAACCCTTGTCTTCCATTAAGAAACACTACCCTAATCCTGCTACAACTGCCGTAAAAATATTTTTACATTAATATGTTTTCAAACTGTTTTCACATAATTATGTTAATCCACTTCTGTTCTGCGCAAAACTATGAAAGTTTTCAAAAAAATATTTAGCTATATTAAAGCCAATTAAAAAATGGCACACACAATTTTTCATTTTCAAAGTAAATTCAAATTCTGCACAAACTCACTTTTTATTACACCCTTGGACATGTCAAAGATCAGTAAAGTATATTTTTTGCAATTTCTCCATAATCTTACGTTAGTGACATTTCCCATTATAAGCTCACTTTTTCATTGCTCTGCCGTCACACTTTGGATTTTTTTTTTCTGAGGGGAGTAAACATTTGATTTTTACAGTTAAAACTGAATTTTGAGTATTTTTAAAATGCATGTCTATGGGAAAAACCTAATATCACTTGAGGCTGTTTCTGTGGAGATATGAGGCTCATGGCGGAGGAGCTTATACGGGGCGTAGGGGGAGGTCTGTGGGGAGATGTTGTGTGGTATTGGGTATTTACTGGCCCAGGTGTGGTTGTAGGTGTGTGGGGGTATACTAGCCCTTGCTGGGGTGCAGTTGTTGTGGGCATATACCGGCCTGGGGTGGGTATAGCTATGCTTGGGGGGTTAGAGTTTTTCTGGCCTGAGATGGAGTGTTTTGGTGGTGTGTGGGGTATATATTGGCTCAGGGGTGTTGGGGAATATACTGGCTTGGGTCAGGGTGTTGGTGGTCTGGTGTTGAGGGTATGTGGGGGATATTCTAGCCTGGGGTGAGGTTTTGTGGTGTGTTGGGGTTGTGTGGGGGATGTACTAGCCCGGGGCGGGGTGTATGTGTGTGGGGGGAAATACTTGTCCGTGGTGGGGTGTAGCCGTGTTTGGGGGTATCTGGGGAGTGTTTGGGGGATGCGTGTGTATTTTATAGCATCGGTGAGTTTTCTAGAGAGCTGCAACAAAATGTAAACAAAAATGCCTGACAACTAACCCCGCCATGGACAACCACCCCCAACTCACAAACCCTACATCACTCCCCAGCATCTCTCCACAGACACCTAACACCCCGTATAAACTCCTCCCCCATGAGCCTCATAACTCCACAGAAACAGCCTCACTGTGAAATTGGGTTTTTCCCATAGAATTGCGTTGAAAATGCATTTCAGGGCAAATGCTCAAAATTCTGGTTGAACTGTAAAAATCACAAATGTTTCCTCTTCTGATCAGAAGAAACCACAAATAACCCAAAATAAAAGGATTTTTAAAGTGTGACGGCAGAGCTATGAAAAAGTGAGTTTATAATGTGAGTCAATGGGGCTGAAAAAGCATGAGATAAGGGAGAAAATGTGAAAACTCAACATTACATAAAAGCTGAAAATGTATGAAAAATCAAAGTTCCGGATCTTTCACCCAAGGGTGTTTTTTAAAAATGTAAATCCCAATTCTGCTCAAACTCACTTTTTATATGGAAAATTAAGTTTTTTAATTAAGTTTTTCTTTTTTGTTTAGCTATTTTTGGTTATTTTTTTTAAATTGGCCATGAAAGAGTAAAATATTATTGACATTTTGTAAACTTTGATAGTTTTGGGCAGAACGGAAGTGGATTAACATAATTATATAAAGAAAGTTTGAAAAATTGCTAACCTACAGCATCAAAAAAGTGGCATGAAAAGCCACAAACGCAAGATTAAGGCCTATTCATACTTCACAAGACGCAAGAACTTCTTGTTCTTGCACCCTGAGTTGCAGAACAAAATGAAGTCACTTTTTCCTTGTCGCCCTGGAACTGTCGTCAGTTACAAAACGTTTCCATGGCTACAAGGCAAAAGTGACTTCATTTTGTTCTGCAACTCAGGGTGCAAGAACAAGAAGTTCTTGCATCTTGTGAAGTATGAATGAGCCTTTCGGGTAGTAAATTTGTTCAGGCTGCATTCAATGACCAATGTAAAATTTTAAAATTATATTTTGATAATGTTGGTCAAAATACGTTTTGTTACAAAAAAATAGTCAAATACTTCAAATATGTAAAAAGTTATGGCCAAATTAACAGCAAAAAGGGCACAAAATGCCCCAATGGAAAACAAGGGTCAATGCACTTTTCAATCTTAACACTTCAATAAAAGGTCAAATTACATTTGGTTTATTTGGTAACTGCTTTCGTTTTCCACATTTTAAGGTAAATATATTCTCATAATAATGTATCGCAATACAAATTGGATCTTGACAAAAGTGGATCATCCCAGCCCTACCAATGGAAGTTTTTTTTTTTACATTACTTTACTTCTATTAGTGCAGTTAAATGATTAATTTTCTAAATCAAAATATCAATTTTGAGATGTGATTAATCCGTTTATTTTAATGTAATAATTATACTCTGTAATGTGAACAAATAGCTTCACCAGTTTCTAGATTGAGCACAATTTAGGAATACATTTTGCCTGACAACTCCCATGTAGGTCTAAAAATTAAAAGCAAATACAATTTTCTACATTAATATAAAACACTTCAGTATGGTCAAGGCCCTTCATTCTAGTTTTAGTGTGAACTGCAGTATGATGACATACAGCAGAGCGTCTTCTGGATTTCTGTAAAGCAGTTTGAAGGATTTGCCAAATTACACATTTCATGTCATACACTAATTACATGGATTAAAACTGTATATTGTAATCATTTTATTGGACAGTAGCAGTTTCATCCATAAAAGTTGTAAAGCAATATAAATATGCAGTGAACATTGGGTTTTAGAGACTGCTTTCACAGACAATAAAAAACAAAAAAACTAAACTTCCCAGTTAGATCGCCACCTTGTTGAGGTTGGGAAGCTTGTGCGTCTCAATGACCCCGAGAGCTATGCCAGCGGGAGATGATATCTCCTGGTAGGGTCACCCATGCTGGACAGGTCAACGGTGAGAGACCAGACCAAGAGCGATCATTCTTTCTTTTTCCGTTTTCTCTCTTACTTCTGATGTTTTTGTACCAATCATTCAACTCTAATGCCAATATTCTGTTGAACAAATGGATTAAAAGTGGAAATTAATATATTTAAATTGTAGGTCCGTGTGCTTTTTATTTTCTTTTTTTAACTGTCTACTTTTTGTCATGCAGATACCTGCTCTAAAATGTAATCTACACATAAGGGATATTGTCATTAAAATAAGTAGGGATAGTGAAAATTGTTGCTTTTGTGCTTGAGTAGAATTGTTACCTGATGCTTTTTTTTTTTTTTACATAGCTGCCCAATGTTTTCAGAATTGTCCAATTCTCCTCTTCAAAGGGTCACAACTGTTTAGTTCTATGAGATTGTAGAGTGGGTGGTAACACACTCCAGTGCAACACGTCTTATTGACCTCAATACCTGAATGATTGAGATTTACTTCAATCAAACCAGAGTTTGAAGCAATCTAGCTTTGCACTGAAGTATGTCACCACCCACTCTCCCATCTGATGTGACTCAACAACTTTGGCAATTGGAAGGAAATTAGGTGATTGTCAAAACTTTGGGCAAATATGTAAAAAAAAAAAGTTCAGTTTAATTAATTTAGTGAGCTCTTTGTATCCACCTGAATAATTGAGATTAATCTTTGAATTTGCATTCAATATGTATTTTGCGATTTAAATATTCATGTATGTATTGTTTTCATGAAATTAACTTAATATCACGTTATGTTCATCATTTATCTTAAATAATTTTGCATCAATGTATTTCTAAAGTCACATGTTGCTCTTTGTACTGTGATATGTAGTTATAATGTATATATTTAATGTTCAAAATCACTGAATCACAATGTTGCCATTTATCCCATTATTTAATAAAGACACCTGTAACAAACTTCTCCTTTTTTTAGTGCCATTTAGTGCAAATGTTCTGGAAGACCAACAATGTTTGAGCATAGAAGAGTGTTTCTTAAAATGTGGTACTTTGGCCTATTGAAGTGGTCTACTACTGCATTTTATTTCACTTTAATTAAAAGCATACAACCTTTTGAAATTACTACAAATGAAAGTTTTGTGTGTTAGGTTGTAGTCACAAGTCTGTCAAATTTATTTTATGTGTTTTACCCAACCCCGCTTGGTTCTAATTTGGGGCACATATTACTTGAAATTGGCCAAATATTTTTTGAGCATGTACTTGGGTTTAGGAGCCAATGATGCTAAAGAGGTTACCCAAGGCTGCTGCCAATTTTTGGGACTTTATATTTGCTGAAGTCAATATGCACGACCGATTATTCTTGGCCAATTTGTCCAAATGTCTGGTTTATAATCCTATATAAGAAGCTTCTGAACTGTAAACTGTCAGTATTGAACTGTGATAGCAGGGTGCGCTTTATTAGGTGCATAGGGCTGATTATTAAAAATATTCCTGTTCAATCACAAGAGATGCATCGATCAAGTTTTTTGCATCATATGCTGATACTGGCGGCTTAATTAAAATGGGCTTTCTTTGAGTGCTGTCAGCATTAGCATTGTGTTGCTAGTCGCAGCTTTTGTTTTTTGATCAAAAAATATAATTGCGGAGATTAAAAGTAACTGAATATTCCAGGTTCTGTGCTTCAAAATTACATGCAGCATGCCCATATTAACTTGGATAGTAAAGTTGTGTGAAAGTATGCTCTTCTCCTGAAGTAGAAGAGCAAAATTGCAATATTTATGACAATTGCAGTCATTGAGGGTTTGATTGAGTTATTCTTTGAGCAGGGAGCGCTAAAGCACCCTCAGTATCTTATAAAGTGAAAAGTTATGTATAACAGAGAAAAAATGTGTGTGCATTTGTATCACTCTTTGTTTGTTTGTATACTTTATTGTCCCCGTAGGGAAATTTGTCCTCTTTCTTTAACCCATCCTTCAATGACGCTGGGGCGACCCGTAAGGAGCAGTGGGCGACGGCAGTGCCGCGCCCGCGGACCCATCTCCATGATGTGGAGCCAGGCTGATGGTCAGAATCACCTGGCTGGAGGATTCACCTATTGCACATGTTTTTAGTGGTTGGGGAAACCGGAGTATCCGGAGGAAACCTACACAGACATGGGAAGAACATGAAGAAATCCACACAGAAAGGCCCCGTCCTGGTGGGAATTGAACCCGGGACCTTCTAGCTGTGAAGTGTAGGCGCTAACCGCTGTGCTACCGTGCCACAAAACTGTGCAAACAGTGCAAACTGAAGAATAATAATAATAACTAGAAATTTGTGCCATTGCGATTGATTGCGGAATAGTGTTGCTGCAAAAGGTACCTGAAAAATCCTTGAAATCCTTGAAAATGCCCTGAATCTGCTAAAATTATGAAAAGTCTTTGAAACTCCTGAAGGCCTTAAAGCCCCAGAAATTCTTGAAACTGTTGAAACCTTGAAACTCCTGAATTCTTTGAAACTGTTTAATTCTTGAAATTCCTATAATCCTTAACATTTTTGAATTCCTCAACACTCCTCAAATACTTCAAACTCCTGAAATTATCCGGTAACTATGGAAATGCGATCTGGACTTTGCCTGGCTTCTGTAGTTTTCCTGGATCTAGTTTTGGTTCCAGTAACTATGGTACCTTGCTTGGTCTGGACGTGGCCTGGCTTCTGCAGTTTTCCTGGTTATGGTTTTAATTCCGGTAACTATGGGAACCTGGTCTGGACTTGGTCTTGGTCCGGGTCTTGGGTCGGATCCTGGTCTGCGTCTTGGTCTGGGTCTTGGTTCGGGTCTTGGTTCGGGTCTTGATTTGGGTCTTGGTCTGGGTCTTGGTCCGGGTCTTAGTCTGGGTCTTGGTTCGGGTCCTGGTCTGAGTCTTGATCTGGGTCTTGATCTGGGTCTTGGTTCGGGTCTTGGTTCGGGTCTTGGTTCGGGTCCTGGTCTGAGTCTTGATCTGGGTCTTGGTTCGGGTCCTGGTCTGAGTCTTGGTTCGGGTCTTGGTCTGGGTCTTGGTTCGGGTCTTGATCTGGGTCTTGATCTGGGTCTTGGTTCGGGTCTTGGTCTGGGTCTGGGTCTGGGTCTTGGTCTGGGTCTGGGTCTTGGTTCGGGTCTTTGTTCGGGTCTTAGTTCGGGTCTGGGTCTTGGTCTGGGTCTTGGTCTGGGTCTTGGTTCGGGTCTTGGTTCGGGTCTTCGTCTGGGTCATGGTCTGGGTCGGGGTCTTGGTTCGGGTCTGGGTCTTGGTCCAGGTCTTGGTTCGGGTCTTGGTTCGGGTCTTGGTTCGGGTCTGGGTCTGGGTCTTGGTCCGGGTCTTGGTCGGGGTCTTGGTCCGGGTCTTGGTCGGGGTCTTGGTTCGGGTCTTGGTTCGGGTCTTGGTTCGGGTCTTCGTCTGGGTCTTGGTCTTGGTCTTGGTTCGGGTCTTCGTCTGGGTCTGGGTCTTGGTTCGGGTCTTGGTTCGGGTCTTGGTTCGGGTCTTGGTTCGGGCCTTGGTCTGAGTCTTGGTCTGGGTCTTGGTCTGGGTCTTGGTTTCGGGTCTTGGTTCGGGTCTTGGTTCGGGTCTTGGTTCGGGTCTTGGTTCGGGTCTTGGTCTGGGTCTTGGTCTGAGTCTTGGTCTGGGTCTTGGTTCGGGTCTTGGTTCGGGTCTTGGTTCGGGTCTTGGTTCGGGTCTTGAT
The DNA here is from genome assembly GCF_951799975.1 of Gobius niger. Classification (NCBI taxonomy): domain Eukaryota; kingdom Metazoa; phylum Chordata; class Actinopteri; order Gobiiformes; family Gobiidae; genus Gobius; species Gobius niger. The sequence continues at coordinate 24,642,528 of NC_136870.1, read as the reverse complement.
CTGGGTCTTGGTCTGGGTCTTGGTTCGGGTCTTCGTCTGGGTCTGGGTCTTCGTCTGGGTCTTGGTTCGGGTCTTGGTCTGAGTCTTGGTCTGGGTCTTGGTTCGGGTCTTGGTCTGGGTCTTGGTTCGGGTCTTGGTTCGGGTCTTGGTTCGGGTCTTGGTTCGGGTCTTGGTTCATGTCTGGGTCTTGGTTCGGGTCTTGGTCTGGGTCTTGGTTCGGGTCTTGGTTCGGGTCTTGGTTCGGGTCTTGGTTCGGGTCTTGATCTGGGTCTTGGTCTGGGTCTTGGTTCGGGTCTTGGTTCGGGTCTTGGTTCGGGTCTTGGTTCGGGTCTTGGTCTGGGTCTGGGTCTTGGTTCGGGTCTTGGTTCGGGTCTTGGTTCGGGTCTTGGTTCGGGTCTTGATCTGGGTCTTGGTCTGGGTCTTGGTTCGGGTCTTGGTCTGGGTCTTGGTTCGGGTCTTGGTTCGGGTCTTGGTCTGGGTCTTGGTCTGGGTCTTGGTCTGGGTCTTGGTTCGGGTCTTGGTCTGGGTCTTGGTCTGGGTCTTGGTTCGGGTCTTGGTTCATGTCTGGGTCTTGGCTCGGGTCTTGGTCTGGGTCTTGGTTCGGGTCTTGGTTCGGGTCTTGGTTCATGTCTGGGTCTTGGTTCGGGTCTTGGTCTGGGTCTTGGTTCGGGTCTTGGTTCGGGTCTTGGTTCGGGTCTTGGTTCATGTCTTCGTCTGGGTCTGGGTCTTGGTTCGGGTCTTGGTCTTGGTCTGGGTCTTGGTCTGAGTCTTGGTCTGGGTCTGGGTCTTGGTCTGGGTCTGGGTCTGGGTCTTGGTCTGGGTCTGGGTCTGGGTCTGGGTCTTGGTCTGGGTCTTGGTTCGGGTCTTGGTCTGGGTCTTTGTCCCAATCCTTGAAACAACTGATAACAAAATGATCGAAACTGGGCTTCATATGTGCACACCCGAATCATGTACTTTTTGCCCGCGTCCTATCTCGCAATGTTTAAAAAAAACTGAGGTGGCGCTATCGCGCCATTATTTTGAAATTAAAAATTTGGAAATAGTCAAAAGTTGTATCAGATCGGGTTTTGAATTTTAGGCCAAAATTTGACCGAAATTGGGCTTCATATGTGCAAATGGGAGCCATTTATTGTTTGCGATTAATTGCAAAATACTTCGTCCAGTTTGCGGCTTCGCCGCATAAAAACCGTAAAACGTAGAAAAATAATTTGGATAACTTTTAAAGTTCTACTTCTCAAGTTTATTTTCCACCCAAAATTAGCTCGTTCCGATAAACGCTCTAGGAGGAGATAGATTTTGTACGAAGTGAAAAATAGAGGCAGATTCCCGCTTCGCGGGCTTTCATCCAAAATGGCCGACAGCCAATATGGCTGACGGCGTTGCCGTAATAATATTTTTTGCTCAACTTTTCATGATGCACGTCTGTACCAATTTTTAGGATTCTACGACAAACTTCATTTTTGCCCGCGTCCTATCTCGCAATGTTATAAAAAAACTGAGGTGGCGCTGTCGCGCCATTATTTTGAAATTAAAAATTTGGAAATAGTCAAAAGTTGTATCGGATCGGGTTTGAATTTTAGGCCAAAATTTGACCGAAATTGGGCTTCATATGTGCAAATGGGAGCCATTTATTGTTTGCAATTAATTGCAAAATACTTCGTCCAGTTTGCGGCTTCGCCGCATAAAAACCGTAAAACTTAGAAAAATAATTTGGATAACTTTTAAAGTTCTACTTCTCAAGTTTATTTTCCACCCAAAATTAGCTTGTTCCGATAAACGCTCTAGGAGGAGATAGATTTTGTACGAAGTGAAAAATAGAGGCAGATTCCCGCTTCGCGGGCTTTCATCCAAAATGGCCGACAGCCAATATGGCCGACGGCGTTGCCGTAATAATATTTTTTGCTCAACTTTTCATGATGCACGTCTGTACCAATTTTTAGGATTCTACGACAAACTTCATTTTTGCCCGCGTCCTATCTCGCAATGTTAAAAAAAAACTGAGGTGGCGCTGTCGCGCCATTATTTTGAAATTAAAATTTTGGAAATAGTCAAAAGTTTCGTCGGATCGGGTTTGAATTTTGGGCCAAAATCTGGGACTTTTCGTTGATGTTCACTGGGTGAAAATCGCGACGGCGCGAAAGAAAGAAAGAAAGAAAGAAAGAAAGAAAGAAAGAAAGAAAGAAAGAATTAAAGCCGCAAGCGGCATCGAACGGCCCTCGCGGGCCGTGCCTCCTTTAGCGCCTCTGTAACACCACTACATTTTATTGCCCTGATGTACCATTAATCCGTCAATAAACACAGACGAAAAGTTGCATTTTAGCCTGTCCTTGTGAATAATGGCACCCACCTGAAGAGGGCGCTGGCGCGCCCACTATATTTTATTGCCCTTGAGTGCCATTAATCTTTGTCAGTAAACATGAAAACGGCATTTTTTGCCTCCATGTGAATAATGGCTCCAACATGCAGAGGGCGCTAGTGCGCCCATAATCTATTTAATTTCACAAGCAGCATCGGGCTCTATTTCACTGACCACCGTCTGTGCCTCGATTGTTGCATCTCCATTGCCCTACCCTACCGAGGGCGCTAACGCGCCAACTACATTTTATTGCCCTGATGTGCCATTAATCTTTGTCAAAACTAAATATTTAGCCTGTCCATGCGAATAATGGCTCCAACCTGTAGTGGGCGCTAGCGCGCCCCAAATCTTTTTTGTTTCACAAGCAGCGTTGTACGGCCGTACTTCAATGACCACTGGCCACAAGCTCCTGACAGGGGGCGCTAACGCGCTGTAATGTTGTATAATGTGAGATCTATGTGTCTGTCCCGTCAGAATAACATGGTGGGCCTCAGTCGTCTCCATGGCAACACCGTACAAAACACCGTGTGGTTCCTATTAGCTTATTTTATCAGGATGCCATCAACTATTATTCTGCCAAATTACATACATTTCCTACAAACTAATTGTTTGACTACCAATGCATTTTTTCTTCTCAAACTAGAGGGGGCGCTATCGCGCCCACTGTCATTGGTTTACATATGTTGTGTCCAGGGGTGAAGGGTCAATATACTGTTTATCTTTTTTTCATGGGAGTATTTTCACTTTTGTAGGTGGCGCTGTCGCGCCTTTTTTATTTCCCACAAATGGAACACATGTTTCAAAAAAATAAAAATCATTTTAACATTGAGTAAAACTTTGTGACTACACATACAGAAGGCGCCAACGTGCCTGGCATTTCTGACTTTACTTACATTAAGTGTGATTAAATCATGTGAGCGATCAGGCAAACACAGGATCTCATTATGCATCTCCACCTGTCATCAATGAACCACTATTCCACAGATTTAGCTTCTGTGTTGATTTATGTGAGTAACCCCCCCCAAAAAAACGACTTAAATGTTCAATAAATGACATGCTATTGTTGCAAATGCAAATATGCATTCTCTGGCCACTTTCTGTCCTTTCTTTAAGAGCAAATATTTTCCATCAGTATAATACATGTCTTATTTAATTATTGTAAATCACGTCATCACAGGAGTAAAAGTATATCTGTATAATATCTGTATATAAAGTACAAAGAACTCCCAGTTTAGAAACTACATCTCTCAAACTCCAGTCTGAGTGATTAACCATTGAGCCAAAGAGAAACAGAAATCTACTAAGAATTGTGATCAAATAACTCTCCCCTGATCACACAGCTCTTGTGCAGATATAAGTATCTCAGAAACAAATCATCTCTCCTGTCCTGGTTTATATTTGTAGTCCTTAAACTCACTAAACTAATCATGTCCAAACGGAGGCTGTTTCTGTGTCTGTTTCTGCTCCGCACAGAGCACGTCTCCTCAGCCCCTCCCATCCCTGTGTATTTTCTGCCCAGTAACAGCGCCCCTCCCCTCCCCCACGAGCCCCACCCTCCCCTCCCTCCGCTCTGATTGGTGGAGAGACGGCGCGATCTGTGACTCACTGGAGTCTATAAATAGAAGAGGGAGAGGACAGAGCGTTCCAGACTTCTGGAGAAGTCACTTGTGGTTGAACCAGAATTGTCCTCTCTACCTTGGCTTGCCTTTGCGATCATCGGATCATTGGATTACTGTTTTTTGGTTGTTAGTCTTTTGTAGTCTTTTGTGAGTTTTATCGTCTTTTGTGTGGACTTTTTTTTTGGATTGAGGACATCTTCTTCGGCTGGAGAAAGGACCGTCTGATCGTCTTTGACTTCAGCAAAGAGCCACTTTCCCAGGAGAAGGTAAGAAAAAACAATGTTTTACTCTCTTTATTGCTGTTTATTTCAAATGTTGGGTTAAAGTGCTAGCTTTTTTGTGATTAAGTTTAGTTTTGTTTGTTAGCCTATTGTTCTCAGATGCTAATGTTGCTAGCAGGTGGTGTTTGAAGACCTCGTGCATTAAGGCTGGCTTTTGTGTGATTTAATTTACTTCTGCTGGATGCTTATTGTTGGCTAAATGTCTATCACGCTGTTGTAGGTTGACAGAGTTCATTAATGTTGGCTTTAGGTTGATTTTCGTTTAGTTGTGGATGAAAGCCTCATGTTTTCTTCATATGCTAATGCGGCTAGTAGGCTTTTTTCACTGTGCCTTTGAAGTTGCGTCTCATGCTCCGGCGGCCATTACGTCTCTTCCATGTGCTATTATCTGCATAACACGGGCGGCCATTTTGTGTCTCATGTGTAACAGGGCTCTGTTTTATTGATCCATGTTAACTTTACTGTCGTGTTCTGACCTGGCTCATGGTCCAGTCTCAGTGTGGTACTGGTTCAGACCTAATGTTCCTCCTCGTGAGAGGTGTCTGTGTGATGGAGAGCCGCCATTTTGATTCTGGGACTGTGTTTGCATTAGACCTGCTGGTTCATCTTTTTTTATTCGTCATGTTGTAAATATGTTTTGGAACAGTTTTATAGTGTCACTTAACACCTAATGTTTCTTAAACAAAATGGCATGTTTTTTTAAAAAACTGATTTTATGGAGATTAAGTTGGCTTTTCTATCCTTTTCAAATCACTATCTTATTGAAGTTGAATTGTTAGTGAGGAACACTCTTATTTCTTGTTTGCATTAGGTGAAATGGTCCAGTTATTAACAGTTAGATCCTCTGTGGTGATGTGTTTTTTTTGTGTTTCTCTGCTGTGACAGCGTGTGTGATGAGGCTGTTTTATTGTGTGATGTGAAGGTAATGTAATGTAATTGTGTAATGTTCTGACTAAGGTTATGGTTCAGACCTGCTGTGAGGGGGAGGATGCTGCTCCTCTGTTTGTTATTGCAGCCAATGCTGTCGACCTGTTGGTTCATGACTTGTCGTCTTTCATGATGTGGAACATTCAGATTTATTGCACATGTTCTCTATGAAGATTTCTGCTTTAGTTCTGATGTTCTAGGTTAAGATTGAGTTGGTGTTTTGTGTTTTAAGTTGCATCGTGTATTTCTGATTAGTCCGCTTTTTGCAATTGCTTATCTGATCTGTTTGTGAATGTCTGAAATTGGCAATAGTTTTCAGTTGCTCATATAATCTGGAATGTTCCCACTGTGTGGCTTTAAAGTGATGGTCTGTACATTTCAGGCTAGTTTCTCGTTCTGTTAATGTCCTTGTGTTTTACTTAAAGCTTCATTGTGTAACTTTTAGGAGTGTTTTAAAGACCACTGTGATGGAAAGTAAAGGTGCCATGTTGACCACTCATATACAACCGCTGGGTCACTACAAGGTCAAATACACACATTTGATCTGTTTTTACTCTGACACCTCACAAGTAAATCATCATTTAAAACTGTTGTGAAGAAGTCTTTGTTCTTGGTTTTGCCTGTTTGCATTGGGTGAAATTTGGAGCACAGTTAGCCTCTGTGTGGTGGTGTTTTTTGCTGACTCTCTGCTGTGGCAGCGTGTGTGATGTACAGGTGTTTATATTATAATATCTGAAGTGCAGTGCTGTGGGCAGCCATTTCGTCTTTGTAAAAGGTTCATACTGTCTTGTTAGGTTAAGTCAATTCCAGTTTTGTTCTTTTAGTAATACAGAAGGTTTAGTTTACCTGCTTCACTAGTTTCAATCACTTCCTGTGATCTTCCTCTGGAAGGAGGGAGATGAAGAAGATCACAGGAAGCGATCGAAACTAGTGAAGGAGGTAAACTAAACCTTCTGTGTTACTAAAGGAACAAAACTGTAATAGGCAGCCATTTTGTGTCTGCAGGACAGTTGCTCAGGCGGTTTTATTGCAATGTGAATATACATGGGTAACACTTTATTTTACATTACCCTTGATTACTTTGTACCTGCCACATTTAGTACAATGTAATGTTCTATGTAACCATAACACATGGTTACAGAGCAGATTACACTGTACTAAATGTGGCAGGTACAATGTATCAGTGGTAGTGTAAAATAAAGTGTTACCTATAAATGTACTGTTATAGTGATTCATGTCAACATTACTGTAGTGTTCTGGTACTGGTTCAGACCTGATGTAGGGTTTGTACTTGTGAGAGGAGGTTCTATGTGTTTAAGGACAGCCGCCATTTTGTGTCAGATATGATACTGCTAATGTGTTTGCATTAGACTTGTTGGCTCGACTGTGACACTTCACAAATAAATCATCATTTAAAACTATTTTGTTCTAGTAGCTTAACTGTTTGTGGGGAACAAGTCTTTGTTGGTGTAGCCTGTAGTGTTGTGTGAAAATGTCCAGTTTTGACACAGTTGGCATCTATTTGTTTGCTTTTTTTCTGGTTCTCTGTTGTGAGATTGCATGTGATGAACAGGAGTACATATTCTCTGAAGCGCAGTGCTCTGGGTGGTCATTGTGTGTATTGCAGGTCATTTGCTCAGCCTGTTTTATTGTGTGACGTGAGGATAAATGCTATGAGAGCGTGTGTGATGATATAAATGTAATGTTCTGACTAGGGTTATGTTTCACACGTGTTTGTCCTTGTTTGAAGAACACGTCTGTGCTGAGCTGTGTTTGCATTAGACGTTTCAGTTCATGATTTAAACATCTTTAATGTTGTGGACAGTTTTATCAAGTCATGTGAATGTTCATGCAGTGATGATGACAGTCTTGTTGAAGACTTGGTTTAGTTCTGTGTTTTGGGGATCATTTTAATATGGCAGGTCTTCTATTCACAATAAAGTCTGACCCTGGCTCATGGTCCAGTCTCAGTGTGGTACTGGTTCAGACCTAATGTTCCTCCTCGTGAGAGGTGTCTGTGTGATGGAGAGCCGCCATTTTGATTCTGGGACTGTGTTTGCATTAGACCTGCTGGTTCATCTTTTTTTATTCGTCATGTTGTAAATATGTTTTGGAACAGTTTTATAGTGTCACTTAACACCTAATGTTTCTTAAACAAAATAGCATGTTTTTTTAAAAACTGATTTTATGGAGATTAAGTTGGCTTTTCTATCCTTTTCAAATCACTATCTTATTGAAGTTGTTTTGTTAGTGAGGAACACTCTTATTTCTTGTTTGCATTAGGTGAAATGGTCCAGTTATTAACAGTTATATCCTCTGTGGTGATGAGTTTTTTTTGTGTTTCTCTGCTGTGAGAGCGTGTGTGATGAGGCTGTTTTATTGTGTGATGTGAAGGTAATGTAATGTAATTGTGTAATGTTCTGACTAAGGTTATGGTTCAGACCTGCTGTGAGGGGGAGGATGCTGCTCCTCTGTTTGTTATTGCAGCCAATGCTGTCGACCTGTTGGTTCATGACTTGTCGTCTTTCATGATGTGGAACATTCAGATTTATTGCACATGTTCTCTATGAAGATTTCTGCTTTAGTTCTGATGTTCTAGGTTAAGATTGAGTTGGTGTTTTGTGTTTTAACTTGCATCGTGTATTTCTGATTAGTCCGCTTTTTGCAATTGCTTATCTGATCTGTTTGTGAATGTTTGAAATTGGCAATAGTTTTCAGTTGCTCATATAATCTGGAATGTTCCCACTGTGTGGCTTTAAAGTGATGGTCTGTACATTTCAGGCTAGTTTCTCGTTCTGTTAATGTCCTTGTGTTTTACTTAAAGCTTCATTGTGTAACTTTTAGGAGTGTTTTAAAGACCACTGTGATGGAAAGTAAAGGTGCCATGTTGACCACTCATATACAACCGCTGGGTCACTACAAGGTCAAATACACACATTTGATCTGTTTTTACTCTGACACCTCACAAGTAAATCATCATTTAAAACTGTTGTGAAGAAGTCTTTGTTCTTGGTTTTGCCTGTTTGCATTGGGTGAAATTTGGAGCACAGTTAGCCTCTGTGTGGTGGTGTTTTTTGCTGACTCTCTGCTGTGGTAGCGTGTGTGATGTACAGGTGTTTATATTATAATATCTGAAGTGCAGTGCTGTGGGCAGCCATTTCGTCTTTGTAAAAGGTTCATACTGTCTTGTTAGGTTAAGTCTATTCCAGTTTTGTTCTTTTAGTAATACAGAAGGTTTAGTTTACCTGCTTCACTAGTTTCAATCACTTCCTGTGATCTTCCTCTGGAAGGAGGGAGATGAAGAAGATCACAGGAAGCGATCGAAACTAGTGAAGGAGGTAAACTAAACCTTCTGTGTTACTAAAGGAACAAAACTGTAATAGGCAGCCATTTTGTGTCTGCAGGACAGTTGCTCAGGCGGTTTTATTGCAATGTGAATATACATGGGTAACACTTTATTTTACATTACCCTTGATTACTTTGTACCTGCCACATTTAGTACAATGTAATGTTCTATGTAACCATAACACATGGTTACAGAGCAGATTACACTGTACTAAATGTGGCAGGTACAATGTATCAGTGGTAGTGTAAAATAAAGTGTTACCTATAAATGTACTGTTATAGTGATTCATGTCAACATTACTGTAGTGTTCTGGTACTGGTTCAGACCTGATGTAGGGTTTGTACTTGTGAGAGGAGGTTCTATGTGTTTAAGGACAGCCGCCATTTTGTGTCAGATATGATACTGCTAATGTGTTTGCATTAGACTTGTTGGCTCGACTGTGACACTTCACAAATAAATCATCATTTAAAACTATTTTGTTCTAGTAGCTTAGCTGTTTGTGGGGAACAAGTCTTTGTTGGTGTAGCCTGTAGTGTTGTGTGAAAATGTCCAGTTTTGACACAGTTGGCATCTATTTGTTTGCTTTTTTTCTGGTTCTCTGTTGTGAGATTGCATGTGATGAACAGGAGTACATATTCTCTGAAGCGCAGTGCTCTGGGTGGTCATTGTGTGTATTGCAGGTCATTTGCTCAGCCTGTTTTATTGTGTGACGTGAGGATAAATGCTATGAGAGCGTGTGTGATGATATAAATGTAATGTTCTGACTAGGGTTATGTTTTACACGTGTTTGTCCTTGTTTGAAGAACACGTCTGTGCTGAGCTGTGTTTGCATTAGACGTTTCAGTTCATGATTTAAACATCTTTAATGTTGTGGACAGTTTTATCAAGTCATGTGAATGTTCATGCAGTGATGATGACAGTCTTGTTGAAGACTTGGTTTAGTTCTGTGTTTTGGGGATCATTTTAATATGGCAGGTCTTCTATTCACAATAAAGTCTGACCCTGGCTCATGGTCCAGTCTCAGTGTGGTACTGGTTCAGACCTAATGTTCCTCCTCGTGAGGGGTGTCTGTGTGATGGAGAGCCGCCATTTTGATTCTGGGACTGTGTTTGCATTAGACCTGCTGGTTCATCTTTTTTTATTCGTCATGTTGTAAATATGTTTTGGAGCAGTTTTATAGTGTCACTTAACACCTAATGTTTCTTAAACAAAATAGCATGTTTTTTTAAAAACTGATTTTATGGAGATTAAGTTGGCTTTTCTATCCTTTTCAAATCACTATCTTATTGAAGTTGTTTTGTTAGTGAGGAACACTCTTATTTCTTGTTTGCATTAGGTGAAATGGTCCAGTTATTAACAGTTAGATCCTCTGTGGTGATGTGTTTTTTTTTGTGTTTCTCTGCTGTGAGAGCGTGTGTGATGAGGCTGTTTTATTGTGTGATGTGAAGGTAATGTAATGTAATTGTGTAATGTTCTGACTAAGGTTATGGTTCAGACCTGCTGTGAGGGGGAGGATGCTGCTCCTCTGTTTGTTATTGCAGCCAATGCTGTCGACCTGTTGGTTCATGACTTGTCGTCTTTCATGATGTGGAACATTCAGATTTATTGCACATGTTCTCTATGAAGATTTCTGCTTTAGTTCTGATGTTCTAGGTTAAGATTGAGTTGGTGTTTTGTGTTTTAAGTTGCATCGTGTATTTCTGATTAGTCCGCTTTTTGCAATTGCTTATCTGATCTGTTTGTGAATGTTTGAAATTGGCAATAGTTTTCAGTTGCTCATATAATCTGGAATGTTCCCACTGTGTGGCTTTAAAGTGATGGTCTGTACATTTCAGGCTAGTTTCTCGTTCTGTTAATGTCCTTGTGTTTTACTTAAAGCTTCATTGTGTAACTTTTAGGAGTGTTTTAAAGACCACTGTGATGGAAAGTAAAGGTGCCATGTTGACCACTCATATACAACCGCTGGGTCACTACAAGGTCAAATACACACATTTGATCTGTTTTTACTCTGACACCTCACAAGTAAATCATCATTTAAAACTGTTGTGAAGAAGTCTTTGTTCTTGGTTTTGCCTGTTTGCATTGGGTGAAATTTGGAGCACCGTTAGCCTCTGTGTGGTGGTGTTTTTTGCTGACTCTCTGCTGTGGTAGCGTGTGTGATGTACAGGTGTTTATATTATAATATCTGAAGTGCAGTGCTGTGGGCAGCCATTTCGTCTTTGTAAAAGGTTCATACTGTCTTGTTAGGTTAAGTCTATTCCAGTTTTGTTCTTTTAGTAATACAGAAGGTTTAGTTTACCTGCTTCACTAGTTTCAATCACTTCCTGTGATCTTCCTCTGGAAGGAGGGAGATGAAGAAGATCACAGGAAGCGATCGAAACTAGTGAAGGAGGTAAACTAAACCTTCTGTGTTACTAAAGGAACAAAACTGTAATAGGCAGCCATTTTGTGTCTGCAGGACAGTTGCTCAGGCGGTTTTATTGCAATGTGAATATACATGGGTAACACTTTATTTTACATTACCCTTGATTACTTTGTACCTGCCACATTTAGTACAATGTAATGTTCTATGTAACCATAACACATGGTTACAGAGCAGATTACACTCTACTAAATGTGGCAGGTACAATGTATCAGTGGTAGTGTAAAATAAAGTGTTACCTATAAATGTACTGTTATAGTGATTCATGTCAACATTACTGTAGTGTTCTGGTACTGGTTCAGACCTGATGTAGGGTTTGTACTTGTGAGAGGAGGTTCTATGTGTTTAAGGACAGCCGCCATTTTGTGTCAGATATGATACTGCTAATGTGTTTGCATTAGACTTCTTGGCTCGACTGTGACACTTCACAAATAAATCATCATTTAAAACTATTTTGTTCTAGTAGCTTAGCTATTTGTGGGGAACAAGTCTTTGTTGGTGTAGCCTGTAGTGTTGTGTGAAAATGTCCAGTTTTGACACAGTTGGCATCTATTTGTTTTTTTTTTTTCTGGTTCTCTGTTGTGAGATTGCATGTGATGAACAGGAGTACATATTCTCTGAAGCGCAGTGCTCTGGGTGGTCATTGTGTGTATTGCAGGTCATTTGCTCAGCCTGTTTTATTGTGTGACGTGAGGATAAATGCTATGAGAGCGTGTGTGATGATATAAATGTAATGTTCTGACTAGGGTTATGTTTCACACGTGTTTGTCCTTGTTTGAAGAAAACGTCTGTGCTGAGCTGTGTTTGCATTAGACGTGTTTCAGTTCATGATTTAAACATCTTTAATGTTGTGGACAGTTTTATCAAGTCATGTGAATGTTCATGCAGTGATGATGACAGTCCTGTTGAAGACTTGGTTTAGTTCTGTGTTTTGTGGATCATTTTAATATGGCAGGTCTTCTATTTACAATAAAGTCTGACCCTGGTGGGTCTTATTGTTTGTGTAGGCCATGCAGAGTTCTGGTTCTTGTTTAGTCCTGTAGTGTCACGTTTTTACTGTACAGTTTTGTGCAACAGTTAAGTTGATCTGTTTGTGTATGTTTTAAAGTAACAATAGGTTTTAGTTGCTCATATAATCTGGAATGTTTCCACTGTGTGGCTTTAAAGTGATGGTCTGTCCATCTTTGCTGTCGCTGTTACGACACAACTGAACACTCAGTCGTTCACCAGGAGAGGGAGGAGCAGCTGCTCAGAGAACAGGATTCAGGAGGATTACTGAGAGCTGTGTGAATGAAGCCACAGACCACTCTGGGGTGTTTTTGATAAGGAAATAGCATAACAACATGGCTAAAAGCTCCAAAAAGTCAATTTTGCATGATATAGGACCTTTAAGTTGATCTGTTTGTGTATGTTTTAAAGTGACAATAGTTTTTAGTTGCTTGTATAATCTGAAATGTTTCCACTGTGTGGCTTTAAAGTGATGGTCTGTCCATCTTTGCCTGTTTACCTTATCTGCATTTAATTATAATCTGTCTATGACCACTTTTAGACACAGTTAGCCTCAGTATAGTATTTTGCTCTGGTTCTCTGTGTGAGATTGTGTGTGATGAACAGGAGTAGTTCAAAGGCTTTGTATTTTAAAAAGGCATTATGTTTACTCTTGTTGTTTCTGTGGTGCTGTGACCATGTTGTGACTCACAGGACAGTGGTTCTGTTATATTGATTCATGTGAACTTTCCTGTAGTGTTCTGGTTCACAGGTACTGGTTCAGACATGATGTAGTGTTCTGGTACTTGTGAGAGCGTGTCATGTAAGAGGATGTAATGTTTGGTTCTCTTTCTGTTTGTTAATGTCCTTGTGTCTTACTTAAAAGTGCATTGTTCATATTTTAGATTTAATCTAAATGAGTTCTGTTGTTGGGAGGACTCTGTTTACATGGTTTGTTTGTAGTTTGTTGAGTTCTGGTCCAAGCTTAGTGCGGATGTTGTTTCAGTGTAAGGTTTGTTAATGTCCTTGTGTCTTAAAGCTGCATTATGTAACTTTTATGTGGAAAAATAGTTTATATTTGTGGGTATTTGACCTTGTAGTAACCCAGTGGGTGTATGAGTGGTCAGCATGGTGCCTTTACTTTCCATCACAGTGGTCTCTATGACGCTCCAGGATCAATTGTTTAAAAGGTTTTCACTGCTGACTGAGCCTCATCAGAAAACGAAAGTTACGTATGTAACTACGGTTCTATGAATCCCGGATGACCGCCAGAGTTTCTCTGTCAGTGCTTACAGCACCGCCTCTGGCGGTCAGGAGGGAACCTACTTAACAATTGATCCAGGAGTGTTTTAAAGACCACTGTGGTGGAAAGTAAAGGTGCCATGTTGACCACTCATATACAGCCGCTGGGTCACTACAAGGTCAAATACACACATTTGATCTGTTTTTACTCTGACACCTCACAAGTAAATCATCATTTAAAACTGTTGTGAAGAAGTCTTTGTTCTTGGTTTTGCCTGTTTGCATTGGGTGAAATTTGGAGCACCGTTAGCCTCTGTGTGGTGGTGTTTTTTGCTGACTCTCTGCTGTGGTAGCGTGTGTGATGTAGAGGTGTTTATATTATAATATCTGAAGTGCAGTGCTGTGGGCAGCCATTTCGTCTTTGTAAAAGGTTCATACTGTCTTGTTAGGTTAAGTCTATTCCAGTTTTGTTCTTTTAGTAATACAGAAGGTTTAGTTTACCTGCTTCACTAGTTTCAATCACTTCCTGTGATCTTCCTCTGGAAGGAGGGAGATGAAGAAGATCACAGGAAGCGATCGAAACTAGTGAAGGAGGTAAACTAAACCTTCTGTGTTACTAAAGGAACAAAACTGTAATAGGCAGCCATTTTGTGTCTGCAGGACAGTTGCTCAGGCGGTTTTATTGCAATGTGAATATACATGGGTAACACTTTATTTTACATTACCCTTGATTACTTTGTACCTGCCACATTTAGTACAATGTAATGTTCTATGTAACCATAACACATGGTTACAGAGCAGATTACACTGTACTAAATGTGGCAGGTACAATGTATCAGTGGTAGTGTAAAATAAAGTGTTACCTATAAATGTACTGTTATAGTGATTCATGTCAACATTACTGTAGTGTTCTGGTACTGGTTCAGACCTGATGTAGGGTTTGTACTTGTGAGAGGAGGGACGATGTTCTGTGTGTTTAAGGAAAGCCGCCATTTTGTGTCAGATATGATGCTGCTAATGTGTTTGCATTAGACTTGTCGGCTCGATTGTGATACTTCACAAATAAATCATCATTTAAAACTATTTTGTTCTTGTAGCTTAACTGTTTGTGGGGAACAAGTCTTTGTTGGTGTAGCCTGTAGTGTTGTGTGAAAATGTCCAGTTTTGACACAGTTGGCATCTATTTGTTTGCTTTTTTCTGGTTCTCTGTTGTGAGATTGCATGTGATGAACAGGAGTACATATTCTCTGAAGCGCAGTGCTCTGGGTGGTCATTGTGTGTATTGCAGGTCATTCTGTTTTATTGTGTGAAGTGAGGATAAATGCTGTGACAGCGTGTGTGATGATATAAATGTAATGTTCTGACTAAGGTTAGGTTTCACACGTGTTCATGTTTGAACACGTCTGTGCTGAGCTGTGTTTGCATTAGATGTTTTAGTTCATGATTTAAACATCTTAAATGTTGTGCAGCTGCTGTTTTACCAAGTCATGTGACTATTCATGCAGTGATGATGACAGTCTTGTTGAAGACTTGGTTTAGTTCTGTGTTTTGGGGATCATTTTAATATGGCAGGTCTTCTATTCACAATAAAGTCTGACCCTGGTGGGTCTTATTGTTTGTGTAGGCCTTGCAGAGTTCTGGTTCTTGTTTAGTCCTGTAGTGTCACGTTTTTACTGTACAGTTTTGTGCAACAGTTAAGTTGATCTGTTTGTGTATGTTTTGGTTCTCTGTGTGAGATTGTGTGTGATGAACAGGAGTAGTTCTAAGGCTTTGTATTTTAAAAAGGCATTATGTTTACTCTTGTTGTTTCTGTGGTGCTGTGGCCATGTTGTGACTCACAGGACAGTGGTTTTGTTGTATTGATTCATGTGAACTTTCCTGTAGTGTTCTGGTACTTGTGAAAGCGTGTAAGAGGATATAATGTTTGGTTCTCTTTCTGTTTGTTTATGTCCTTGTGTCTTAAAAGTGCATTGTTCATATTTTAGATTTAATCTAAATGAGTTCTGTTCTTGGGAGGACTCTGTTTACATGGTTTGTTTGTAGTTTGTTGAGTTCTGGTCCAAGCTTAGTGCGGATGTTGTTTCAGTGTAAGGTTTGTTAATGTCCTTGTGTCTTAAAGCTGCATTATGTAACTTTTATGTGGAAAAATAGTTTATATTTGTGGGTATTTGACCTTGTTGTAACCCAGTGGGTGTATGAGTGGTCAGCATGGTGCCTTTACTTTCCATCACAGTGGTCTCTAGGATGCTCTAGGATCAATTGTTTAAAAGGTTTTCACTGCTGACTGAGCCTCATCAGAAAACGAAAGTTACGTATGTAACTACGGTTCTATGAATCCCGGATGACCGCCAGAGCTTCTCTGTCAGTGCTTACAGCACCGCCTCTGGCGGTCAGGAGGGAACCTACTTAACAATTGATCCAGGAGTGTTTTAAAGACCACTGTGGTGGAAAGTAAAGGTGCCATGTTGACCACTCATATACAGCCGCTGGGTCACTACAAGGTCAAATACACACATTTGATCTGTTTTTACTCTGACACCTCACAAGTAAACCATCATTTAAAACTGTTGTGAAGAAGTCTTTGTGCTTGGTTTTGCCTGTTCGCATTGGATGAAATGTCCAGTTTTGAACAGTTAGCACCTATTTGTTTGCTTTTTCTGGTTCTCTGTTGTGAGATTGCTTGTGATGAACAGGAGTACATATTCTCTGAAGTGCAGTGCTCTGGGTGGCCATTGTGTGTATTGCAGGTCATTCTGTTTTATTGTGTGATGTTTGGATAGATGCTGTGAGAGCATGTGTTAAGAACAGTAGTGTTGGCATGGCTGAAGGTTCAGCCTCAGTATGGTGCTCATTCAGACCTGATGTAGTGTTTATCGTTGTGACAGCACATCTGTGTGATAGAGAGCGGCCATTTTGTCTCAGATGTTTTGGTTCATGATTTCTCATCTTTCATGTTGTGGAACAGTTTCATTGTGTCGTGTATTCATGTTTGTTTTGGTGCAGACTTGGTTTTGTTCTGTGTCTTGTTGATTTGATTTATTTGTTTTCATTTTAAGCTAACTTGATAGATTCCTCTAAGATTTAATCTTAATGATTTCTGTTCCTGGTGGGACTGTTTACATGTTTTGTATAGTTTGCATTCTGGTCCAAGCTTGGTGCGGATGTTTCAGTTTAAGGTTTGTTTCTCGTTCTGTTTGTTAATGTCCTTGTGTCTCACTTAAAGCTGCATTATGCAACTTTTATGTGGAGAAAATAGTTGATATTTGTGGGTATTTGACCTTGACCCTGAAGTGCAGTGCTTTGGGTGGCCATTTTGTCTTTGTAAAAGGTTCATACTGTCTTGTTAGGTTAAGTCTATTACAGTTTTGTTATTTTAGTAAGACAGAAGGTTTAGATTACCTGCTTCACTAGTTTTGATCACTTCCTGTGATGATGAAGAAGATCACAGGAAGCGATCAAAACTAGTGAAGCAGATCAGCTAAACCGTCTGTCTTGCTAAAAGAACAAAACTGTAATAGGCAGCCATTTTGTGTCTTGCAGTACAGTTGCTCAGGCGGTTTTATTGTATGATGTGAATATAAATGGGTGTGTAATAACACATGGTTACATAGAACACATGGTTACAGAGCAGATTACACTGTACTAAATGTGGCAGGTACAATGTATCAGTGGTAGTGTGAAATAAAGTGCTACCTATAAATGTAATGTTATATTGATTCATGTCAACATTACTGTAGTGTTCTGGTACTGGTTCATACCTGATGTAGGGTTTGTACTTGTGAGAGGAGGGACGATGTTCTGTTTGTTTAAGGACAGCCGCCATTTTGTGTCAGATATGATACTGCTAATGTGTTTGCATTAGACTTGTTGGCTCGACTGTGACACTTCACAAATAAATCATCATTTAAAACTATTTTGTTCTAGTAGCTTAACTGTTTGTGGGGAACAAGTCTTGTTGGTGTAGCCTGTAGTGTTGTGTGAAAATGTCCAGTTTTGATACAGTTGGCACCTATTTGTTTGCTTTTTTCTGGTTCTCTGTTGTGAGATTGCTTGTGATGAACAGGAGTACATATTCTCTGAAGTGCCGTGCTCTGGGTGGTCATTGTGTGTATTGCAGGTCATTCTGTTTTATTGTGTGATGTTTGGATAGATGCTGTGAGAGCGTGTGTTAAGAACAGGAGTGTTGGCATGACTGAAGGTTCAGCCTCAGTATGGTGCTCGTTCAGACCTGATGTAGTGTTTATCGTTGTGACAGCACGTCTGTGTGATAGAGAGTGGCCATTTTGTCTCTGATGTTTTGGATCATGATTTCTCATCTTTTATGTTGAACAGTTTCATTGTGTCGTGTATTCATGTTTGTTTTGGTGCAGACTTGGTTTGGTTCTGTGTCTTGTTGATTTGATTTATTTGTTTTCATTTCAAGCTAACTTGATAGATTCCTCTAAGAATTTAATCTAAATGAGTTCTGTTCCTGGTGGGACTGTTTACATGTTTTGTGTAGAGTTTGTAGATATCTGGTCCAAGCTTGGTGCGGATGTTTTTTCAGTTTAAGGTTTGTTTCTCGTTCTGTTTGTTATTGTCCCTGTGTCTTACTTAAAGCAGTACTAAGTAACGTGTTTACCTTAATAAATCCTTTTCGTAGTCCCTGTGCGGGTAATAGAAGTGTTTATGGGATGATTGGAGGGTCTTTCATCTCTCCCTGGTGTCTCTGGACAGAAAACCATGTTTGCAACTTGACTGCCACCGGTGCGGAGAAAGCAATACACACTAATAAAATCACGAAGAAGAAGCTAACATGCTAACGGGCAAAGCTAACTGCGGGCTAACGTCACTTTAAACAGTATTTACAGCAAAGTTTGAGTGAAAAAAATATTTCCATTGTATAATTGGATGCACAGTAACCCTCTCTCCCTTCGCCTTTCCTGTTGGCGTAGTATTTACTCTCCAAGACAATTAATAAGTAAAAAAATCGTAACTTTCTACTACACCTGCAGTTGCGCTTATGGCCTCTAGGGGGAAGAGTTACTTAGTACTGCTTTAAAGCTGCATTATGTAACTTTTATGTGGAAAGAGTTGATATTTGTAGATATTTGACCTTGTATTTGACAGTGGCTCTGTTTTCTTGTGTCATGTGAACTTTACTGTAGTGCTGTAGTACGCAGGTTCTGGTTCAGACCTGATGTCGTGTTCTGGTACATGTGAGAGCGTGTCATGTAAGAGGATGTAATGTTTGGTTCTTTCTCTTTGTTAATGTCCTTGTGTCTTACTTAAAAGTGCATTGTTCATATTTTAGATTTAATCTAAATGAGTTCTGTTCTTGGGAGGACTCTGTTTACATGGTTTGTTTGTAGTTTGTGGAGTTCTGGTCCAAGCTTAGTGCGGATTTTGTTTCAGTGTAAGGTTTGTTAATGTCCTTGTGTCTTAAAGCTGCATTATGTAACTTTCATGTGGAAAAAGAGTTTATATTTGTGTGTATTTTACCTTGACCCTGAAGTGCAGTGCTCTGGGTGGCCATTGTGTGTATTGCAGGTCATTCTGTTTTATTGTGTGATGTTTGGATAGATGCTGTGAGAGCGTGTGTTAAGAACAAGAGTGTTGGCATGGCTGAAGGTTCAGCCTCAGTATGGTGCTCATTCAGACCTGATGTAGTGTTTATTGTTGTGACAGCACATCTGTGTGATAGAGAGCGGCCATTTTGTCTCAGATGTTTTGGTTCATGATTTCTCATCTTTCATGTTGTGGAACAGTTTCATTGTGTCACGTATTCATGTTTGTTTTGGTGCAGACTTGGTTTGGTTCTGTGTCTTGTTGATTTGATTTATTTGTTTTCATTTTAAGCTAATTTTAACTTGATAGATTCCTCTAAGATTTAATCTAAATGAGTTCTGTTCCTGGTGGAACTGTCTACATGTTTTGTATAGAGTTTGCATTCTGGTCCAAGCTTGGTGCGGATGTTTCAGTTTAAGGTTTGTTTCTCGTTCTGTTTGTTAATGTCCTTGTGTCTCACTTAAAGCTGCATTATGCAACTTTTATGTGGAGAAAATAGTTGATATTTGTGGGTATTTGACCTTGTGTTTGACAGCGGCTGTTTTCTTGATTCATGTGAACTTTACTGTAGTGTTCTGGTCTGGCTTAGGGTTCAGCCTCAGAGTGGTACTGTTTCAGACCTGATGCAGGGTTTGTATTTGTGACATGTCTGTGGTAGGAGGAGGAGCTGCCCTGTGTTTAAAGGCCCTATGTGACTTTGTTGATTGCAAACACAGAAAAGGAAATCACTAAATTAAAATGTTGTTTGTGGGCCAAACTCATTCCTAACTTTCGGAACATATTTGTAGCATCCAAATTTGTCAGTTTAAAGGCAATATATTAGACCTGTTGGTTCTTTCTTGTTGTGGAGCAGCGTCATGTTTTAATGTAGTGATGATAACACTGTTGGTGCAGACTTGGTGAGGCTCTGTGTCTTGTGTACGTCTTTTTTGTTTATTGCCTTATACCTGATGGGTCCCACTAATGATGAATTCTACAGTTCAGATGAATTCTACAGTTTAGATCATTTGACTGTTTTGAGTTAATAGTTTTTAGTTGCTTATGTTATGTGGAATGTTTTGATGAAACGGGCCGTAAATGACTGTCTTCTTGGTACAACTGAGATAGTGGCTTAGTACTGCTTGGGATAAGGTCTTTCTTTTGTTACTCTTTGGTGAAAATTTGGGAAGTGGAGCGTTTTCTGTTGTCAGATTTGGAAATGTATTGTCTGTGTCTGGCAGGTTGACTAAATCTCACTTTAGGCTATATTTGGTGTTAAACTAGATACATCTAGGATCATGTGGTTTTGGTTTTGCTGGTTCTGGCTTGGTCCATGTCTGGTCCTGTCTGTGAAGACACTGAGGACAGAAGTTGTTTCACATTAAACCTGAATTAAATCTTTAGCTGTTGACAGTGTGGACTGAGTCATACCAGTCCATGCTGTGGTCGTCTTTGCCTCAGTCCATTGATGCCAGAATGAGGTCAGTACCTTCTACAGCACCATCACAAGACTGAGGCTAGGATGATATGAAGTGTTGTTTCTCTATGCGTCTGACTTTAGTTTAAGACATGGCTACTTCGGTTTGATTGTTTGACCATTGTGTTGTTTACTCATTCCACTTTTGTATTTCAGATGCCGCGCGGCAAGGGGTCCAGGCGATCCCTTGCGGCCAAGAGGAGGAGGGAGAAGCAGCTCGCGGGGCAGTGCGCTGTTCCTGAGGAGGAGCTCGCGGGGCAGTCTTCTGTTCCCGTCGAGCTGCTCCCGGGGCAGTGCGCTGTACCTGACGAGCTGCTTGCGGGGCAGTCCGCTCTTCCCGAGGAGGAGCTCGCGGGGCAGTCCCCTGTTCCCGTCGAGCTGCTCCTGGGGGAGTCGTCTGGTCCCGTCGAGCTGCTCCCGGGGCAGTCGGCTGTTCACGAGGAGGAGCTCGCGGGGCAGTCCGCTGTTCCCGTCGAGCTGCTCCCGGGGCAGTCGGCTGTTCCTGAGGAGGAGCTCGATCCCTCTCCTCTTTGGCCCCCCGTCGAGGAACGTAAGTGGATTTCAGAATACTTCCACCTCCTTTTTAATTCTGTTTGATATTACAATGATTTCTCTTGTCTTTGAAGCCCGTGGACCCGGCTACCGACACCGTCCCCAGGTTTGGCCCACTGGAGTGTCCGGGAAGCAGCACCGGCTGGTGCTCCCGCAGGAGTCTCCCGACAAGAAGGCAAGTTCACGAGTTTGAGAAGGAAATAAATGTGTGACTTTTGATGTGCTGACAATCACTAAATACAGATTGTTTCTTTTTTGGTCTTAGTTCATTCTGCTTGTCGGGAACTCCCATCTGCGAGCCATCGTGGACCAGCACGTGCCGATGCAGGAGGGGCACTATTCCTTCGGCTTCAGCGCGACGCCTGGTGGTGGACCCTCGCACATCCACAGGGAGCTGGCTGGGACCACCCTGCCTCGAGGTGGGTACAGTTGTGCTAGCAACATTTTTGACTTTAAAAAAAAAAAAAAAAAAAAAAAAAAAATTTTTTTTTTTTTTTTTTTGACTCTGTCTCATATTGTTCAGCACGTTTGACCTCTGACCCTTCTCTTGTTGTCAGAGCCAGCGCTTGTGGTTCTCATGGCACCCTGCAACGGACTGACGACGTGCCGGACGTTGGACCAGGCTGCGAGGGAGTTCGGCCAGCTCCTGGCCTACGTCTGTGGACGCTGGCCCAAGGTGTGTACTTCACTTCTATGAGGTCTGAAAGTACTTCATTATTGTATTTAACATGTCTAAATTGTAATTTTGTGTTCGTAGGTGTGTGTCGTGGATTTTCCACCTCGGCTTAGCGCTGGGGTGGAGATTCAGACCCTCCTTCGGCAGGCGTACCACCGCATCGCTGTTGGCATGGGTATGTATAAAAAATGCAACTGTCATCACTATTTTCCTTAGAGTGGCGCATACTTTAACATGTTCTTTTTGTTGCTAACATCTGTTTTAGGGATCCGCTACTTCCGTGTAGCACACAAGTTTCCCCGGAGCGATGGGCATCTGTGGGCCAGGGATGGTGTAAGTACAGTCTCTCTCTTTAAAGTTGACCATTTTTATGACTGTTGTTTTATTTAACGTGGGTGAATGATGTGTTTCAGACTCACCTGAGCGACGACTTTGGCATGCCCATCCTCGTCCAGCTGCTGTGGCAGGCGTGCTACATGCAGCTGGAGCTGGATGACGCTGCCGCTGTTGCGCCGGTGTCTCCTCCCCCGCCCCGCCCGGTCACCAGGAGGGTTTCCCCAAGAGTGGAGGTGCCCGAGCCGCCGCCCGTGCCACCTCCACCCCCTCCTGAGTGGACCGAGGTTCGACGGGGCAGCAAGGTGAGAAACTGTTCCTGTTTTGTTAAAGCATTGTTAACTGAAGTTGCATTTTACTGACTGCTTTGTGTTTATCTCTGTCACTCAGCCTGGGATCTCCCCCGTGAGCCCCAAGGGACTGCTGCAGGCGCAGGAGGTTAGTGTTCTACTCTATAAAGCTATGGTTAGATTGTGAGTGCTGTAACTAAACTGTCTGTTTCCTTTGTTTTGAGGTGGAGACCGTGTTCTCCTTTCCCCTGTCGCCTTGCCTCTTCAGCCCTGCCATGCTGGTGGAGATGGAGCGCTTCTCTCCATCTCACGGCGGCTGTGGCCAGGGCATCGGCTCCTTTCCTTCGGGAAAGAAGGTAAGTATCAGATCTTGCGTGAAATGTTGTTGTTTAATCATGATTTCTGAGCTGGTGAAATAACACGTTTTTTTTTTTTAGACGTCTCGGGCGAGGCGTCGCAAGCGTGCTGCCCCAAAGAGACGCCGGCCCACGCGGCAGGTAGGTGTTTTTAAGGCTGTGCTCTTTATACATTCTAAAGAAATTAATGCATATTTGTTATTTTGTTTATTGTAGGCGCGGGCAGCACAAGAGGTTGTGGCGGTGAGACCCGGCTCATCTGCCAGCTCCGTGTCTACTATGGAGGAGTACCAGGTCAGTGTCGTTTAAAGTGGCTGAATAAGTTTATACATTGTAACTTCTTTGATTATTAACAAATGTTGTCCTCTAGGTGGCGGCAGCTGTCGTGGAGGTGACACCAGGAACGTCACCTACCAGCGTGGTCATCCTGGACGGCTTCCTGGAGGAGGAGGTGTGTGTACTTTTTATTAATTGACATTCTATGATCTGTCATGAAGTAGTATCTAACACGTTATTCTTTTTGCAGCTGGAGTTCGTGGATGTGGGGGTGATTCCAGGAGCATCACTCACCAGTTCCCCCGACGCCCCAGTGGTCTTCGTGGACCAGGTGAGATGATGATTTTTATGTATCATTTTCAAAAGCAGCTACACTGAACAGAGTGAGATCCGCTTTAGTTTGAGAGATGTCTAATGGTTATGTGTTTTCTTTGTGACTTGTAGATGAAGAGGACCAGCCCCCTTTCAGCCAGTCAGCCGTCTCCACGCCGCAGCATTCCACCAGCTGTCCACGGGGAGAGCGCTTCTGACGCCAGGGACCAAGATAAGTCTTGCATTTGTTGTGCACAGTCTGACATAGATGTTAGTGATAGTGAAAGCCTTATCACGTTTGGTAGTAGCGATGTAGAGATGGAGGTTGATAGTCCTGTAGCTTGTGCTGATATAGTTATGGAGGATAGCGTTCCTGTTGGTATTCCGAGTTGCGTTAGGGGTAGTTTTCATCAGGCTGATGACAGGTTCCCGTATGGAGGGGCTCAGTGTGCAGCCATAGCTCTGGTGGCATTAGCTAGGCACACTGTGTCCAGTGTGTTTACATGGCAGCAAAAGGATTTAGACAAGACTTTAGTGATTGGTGATGCTGTTTACACAGAGCTTAGGGATAACGACCTGACTCATGGGCACGAGCTCTTACTAGCTTCTGACTTGCCCAAAGAGTCAGTTATTGATGGTCAACCGTTTGAGTTTGAGTTCAGTCAGCCGGTCGCTGGGGCTGCAAATGTACTAGAGAGTGAGCTTATTGTTTCCGGTACCTGTGTGACCTTAGATGGTGGTTTAAGAGAGATGTTGGCACACTATGATGCATGTCTACTGACGATGTGTGGCAGCACTTGTGCAGTCATTAAAGACAGCGGTAGATACGCGGTGGTGGACTCACACAGTCGTAGTGCGACTGGGATGGTTGACCCTGATGGTAAAAGCGTTGTACTTTACTTTAGCAGCCTGGATGATTTATATGCTCATTTTTGCGCGTTAGCTGACTGTTATGAAGTTGAATATAAGTTGTTTGAGATTACAGGAGTTGTTGTTGTGGTTGTTGGTTTGAAGTGTGAAGCGTCTGAGGTCATTTTGCCTCAGACGCCTGACACTTCTGACCAAAGGCCAAAGCGTAAAAGGTCAGTTAAAGCTAAGTCGTCTGTTCCCAAACGCACACTCACAAGTAAGAGGGTGAAACGTGAACGTGAATGTGACGATTTGGATGTTGTGTGTGCTGATATAGTTATGGAGGATAGTGTTCCAGTTGATAGTCCTGTTGTAGCGTGTTCTGATATAGTTATGGAGGATAGCGTTCCCGTTGATATTCCGAGTTGTGTTAGGGGTAGTTTTCATCAGGCTGATAGCAGGTTCCCGTATGGAGGGGTGCAGTGTGCAGCCATAGCTCTGGTGGCATTAGCTAGGCACACTGTGTCCAGTGTGTTTACATGGCAGCAAAAGGATTTAGACAGGACTTTAGAGATTGGTGATGCTATTTTCACAGAGCTTAGGGGTAACGACCTGACTAATGGGAATGATAACTTGCTACCTTCTGACTTGCCCAAAGAGTCAGTTATTGATGGTCAACCGTTTGAGTTTGAGTTCAGTTGGCCGGTTGCTGGGGCTGCAAATGTAGTGGAGCATGAGTTTATTGTTTCTGGTTCTTGGGTCACCTTAGATGGTGGTTTAGGAGAGATGTTGGCACACTATGATGCATGTCTACTGACGATGTGTGGCAACACTTGTGCAGTCATTAAAGACAGCGGTAGATACGCGGTGGTGGACTCACACAGTCGTAGTGCGACTGGGATGGTTGACCCTGATGGTAAAAGTGTTGTAGTTTACTTTAGCAGCCTGGATGAAGTGTATGTTCATTTTTGCGCGTTAGCTGAGTGTTATGGACCTGAGTATAAGTTGTTTGAGATCACGGGTGTTGTTGTCGTGGTGGTTGGTTTGAAGTGTGAAGCGTCTGAGGTCATTTCCTCTCCGAAGCTTGACACTTCTGACCAAAAACCAAAGCATAAACGGTCAGTTAAAGCAAAGTCGTCTGTTCCCAAACACACACACGCACCTAAAAAGACAAAACATGATCGTGAATGTGATGTTGATTGGGATGTTGTTTGTACCGGTGCCACAGATGATGCTCTTGATTTTATTCCTCTTCAGGAGAACGTGTGTAGGGCACTGTGTAAAAACCTTAACATTGACTATGAGAGACTCGCTGTAGCAGAACCAGAAACAACAGATCCTTTGAGATCATTAAAGTTAGATGTGCCTTGTACAAATGATAAAATTGTTGCCGACGGTAACTGTTTCTTTCGCTCGATCTCGCAGGCTGTTAGTGGCACACAAAAACATCATAGGAAACTTAGACTTGCGGTCGTTAAACATCTTAAAAGTAATGCATCAAAATACAATAGTCTTTTGCGCAATGGCTGCACTTCTGTGGCCCAGTATATTAACGATAGTAATATGCATAGAGTTAACACGTGGGCCACTGAGATAGAGATCCAAGCAACAGCAGATCTTTTATGTGTAGATATATATACGTTTTTGAGTGGACGTTGGCTTAAATATGGTTGTACTACCAGGCCCTTGTCAACCAGCGGCATCTACCTAGAAAATATTAACAATATTCATTATGAAAATGTAACTTGCGTTAAAAACCCTGTGACCCATAGTTGTTACGGAAGCTGCCAAATTAATAGTTCTATTCTTATGGGTTACAACACTAGGTCTAGACAGGTAGATGCCCAATCAGTGGTTAGTCCAGACACTGAAACGAATGTACAACACAGTAAATTATCCAAGTACATTCAAAACAAAAAGCATAGACATTTAAAAAGCAAATATGCCACAATTAAAGATAGACTGCGTGAAACATTGAGAAGTAGATATAGGGAAAATGTAGATTATAGAGAGGGAAAGAAGACTGCAAATAGAGCTGCAGTCAACCTTAAATATAGAGATGATGTAGATTATAGACAGGGAAAGAAGGCCGCAAATAGAGCTGCAGTCAACCTTAAATATAGAGATGATGTAGATTACAGACAGGGAAAGAAGGCTGCAGACAAAGTTAAATATAGAGATGATGTAGATTATAGACAGGGAAAGAAGGCTGCAGACAAAGTTAAATATAGAGATGATGTAGATTATAGACAGGGAAAGAAGGCTGCAGACAAAGTTAAATATAGAGAAGATGTAGATTATAGACAGGGAAAGAAGGCTGCAGACAAAGTGAAATATAGGGAAGATGTAGATTTTAGAGAGGGAAAGAAGGCTGCAGACAAAGTCAAATATAGGGAAAATGTAGATTATAGACAGGGAAAGAAGGCTGCAGACAAACTTAAATATAGAGGAAATTTAGATTATAGACAGGCAAAGAAGGCTGCAGTCAATCTTAAATATAGAGACAATGTAGATTATAGAGAACAAAAAAAGTCTGCAAGCAGTGCTGCAGTCAATCTTAAATATAGAGAGAATGTATTTTATAAAGAGGAAAAGAAGGCTGCAGTCAATCTTAAATATAGCGACAATGTAGATTATAGAGAGAAAAGGAAAGTGGCAATCAAGGCAGCAAATAAAGATAAATATTGTGCTAATACAGAGTATAGACAAAAGAAAAAGGCAGCTAGCATTAAAAAGTATGAAGATAACTTAAAGCACAAACACAATGTCAGGGCCGCCAGTAAACAGAAGTACAAAGATAGTCCCAAACATAGGCAGAAAGTAAAAACCTATAGCAAAGTGAAATACCACAAAGATGAGCAATACAAAGCTCAAACTCGTGTTGCTTACAGAAATCGTAAACGGCAAATTAAGCAACAATTGGCCGATAATTTTGATTTGGTTAAGGAACGCTTTTGGCGGGAAGTTGAACACGGTCCTGAACACATTTGTTGCGTGTGCTTTAAATTATTATTTATCAACCAGGTCTTACCTTGTAGAAAGGATGATTTTATGGCTGATCCTAAATGTGCTGCTGTTGCTGAGGCCTGTATCTCGGATGCCTATTTACATACGTGCAGTAAGAGTTGTCCGTCACCGTGTCCGCTGTCTGATTGTAGAGGGAGTTTGTGGATCTGCTACACTTGTAACTCTAAACTCAAAAAGGGTCAAATGCCGGCTGAATGCTCAATAAACAATTTACAGTTAGATGATATTCCTCCTGAACTCGCGTGTTTGAACACTGTCGAACAGCATTTAGTGGCGCTCAATATAGTGTTTATGCAGATGTACGCTCTGCCAAAAGGGGGTCAAGGGGGGACTCATGGTCCGGCCACATGTGTGCCGTCCAATATTATTGACACTACTAAGCTGTTACCGCGTCGTAGCATGGACGGATGGTTGTTACCTGTGAAATTAAAGCGTAAACTTACTTACAAAGGCCATTATGAATATCAATACGTTGACACGGGTCGGATAAAGAGCGCGATAGCCTTTCTTAAAGCAAACAACCAGCATTATTTAGACATAGAGTTTGATGAAGAGTGGGTTAATGAGTTCGTGAGGCAGGAAGAGGAAGCTACGGATACGGGAGCGACACCGATGGAACAGGGACAGGCGGTGCAGGGACAGGCAACGCAGGGGCAGATGGGGGTGGCGCAGGGGCAGATGGGGGTGGCGCAGGGGCAGATGGGGGCGGCGCAGGGGCAGGCGGCGCAGGGGCAGGCGCAGGGGGCGCAGGGGCAGGCGGCGCAGGGGGCGCAGGGGCAGGCGGCGCAGGGACAGATGGGGGCTGCACAGGGACGGGAAGCGCAGGGACAGGCAGCACAGGGAAAGGCAACGCAGGGGCAGATGGGGGCTGCACAGGTACAGGAAGCACAGGGACAGGGGGTGAAAGGGCGGCCGGCAAAGGGACGCGCAGCGAAGGGACAGAAGGGGCGGGGACAGAAGGGGCGGGGACAGAAGGGGCAGGGACAGGAAACGCAGGGACAGGCAGCACAGGGACAGGGAGGAGAGGGACAGGCGGCACAGGGACAGGCGGCACAGGGACAGGCGGCACAGGGACAGGCGGCACAGGGACAGGCGGCACAGGGACAGGCGGCACAGGGACAGGCGGCACAGGGACAGGCGGCACAGGGACAGGCAGCACAGGGAGAGGATGAAGATTTAGATGATGAGCATCTCCATGACCGTCAGCGTCATTGTATGTTCCAGGACACCTTCTTTATGCCTGCAGATATGGCTCAGGAGGCTCTTGACCACTACTTCCAGGGTGTACTGAATTTGGCTCCGGCAGAGGGGAACAGTCCAGTGAGTTTGCTCACCGATAAGGAAAATGAAGCAAAATGCTTCCCAAAAGAGTTCCCCTTTGGGCGTAATACGTTTCACACCCGTAGGCCTGTTCGTATTACTTTGTGCCGGTATTTCATTAACAGACTATTGCACGCGGACGGTCGTTTCGCGCGCAATCTTAAATTTCTATTCATGGCTCTGTACATGTTGGAAGTAGAGCAGGTTGTATCGAAGGTCTCCATAGCTTTGCGAAAGGGACATGCGTGTCAGGGTTCGGGTAATGCTGCTGCAGATGAAGAATCTTTGGAAAATTTATTACAGTTTGATAGTGGTTATCGTTTTTTAAAGCCTATTAGAGGCACGCCCCCATACTGGCAAGCCACACTCAAAGACTTAATCGCGATGGTGCGCCAGCTCGGTATTCCAACATGGTTTTGTTCATTTAGTTCGGCAGATATGCGTTGGCCAGAAGTCCTCGAGGCCCTGTTAAAAATAGAAGGTAGTACCAGGAGTGTAGAGGACTTAAATTGGGCAGACAGATGTGATCTTTTGCGTCGCCACCCCACAACTGTCGCCCGTATGTTTGATCAGCGGTGGCATAGATTTCAAAATACCGTCCTGAAGTCCCCGGCTCACCCGATAGGCGAAATTATAGATTCCTTTTATCGTGTAGAGTTTCAGCAGCGCGGAAGCCCTCACGTACATTGTTTATATTGGGTTAGGGATGCTCCCAAGCTTGGAGTTAATACAGACGAGGAGGTAATTGACTTTATTGATAAGTACATTAGTTGTGAATTACCCTCTGATCCAAAATTATTGGAAAAAGTTACTTCAGTGCAGCAGCATTCAAAGCGTCACTCAAAAACCTGTAAAAAGGGAAAAAAGAAGTGTCGCTTTAATTTCCCACGTCCTCCGTCCATGCGCACATTTATTAAAAAAGTAGACCCGGAACAGGAACCGATTATGCCTAAAGAGGAAGCTGTGGCGTTTATGACTGCACTTAAAGATGCTATTGTAGATGAGAATGTTCCCATTGATAGTGTGCAGTCATTGTTTGCAGCTGCCGGTTTAACACAGGACTCGTTTGAAATGGTGTACCAGGCTTTAGGCGGTCACACTCATGTAGTTTTAAAGCGGGGGATTAAGGAAGTCTGGATTAATAATTATAACGCGAAATTGTTGGATGCTTGGGATGCGAATATGGATATTCAGTTTGTTGTAGATGCGTGGGCGTGCATAGTTTATATAATTTCCTATATTTCTAAGGCAGAGAGGGAGATGGGTTTGCTCTTGGGCGCTGCCCAAAAAGAAGCTTCCAAAGATAATGTTAGTGCAAAAGAGGCATTGAAAAAGTTAGGACGCGTTTATTTGCATAATCGTGATGTCTCTGCGCAGGAAGCTGTTTATCGCGTTACAAACATGCACCTTAAGGAATTCTCACGTAAAGTAGAATTCATTCCGACGGGAAACAACATTGTTAGATTGAGCAAACCTATCAGTCAGTTAGATGGTGATTCGGCTTCGGACGATATTTGGATGACAAACATTATAGATCGCTTTAAGAGTAGGCCAAACGATAGCACTTTTAATGATATGTGCATTGCTTCTTTTGTATCTGAATACCGTGTACTTAGTCAAACAGATACTTGTCAAAAGGCTATTCCTTTGCAAAATTCCTTAGGTGCTGTCGCTAAACGGCAGAACACCAAGCCTGCAATTGTTAGGTATGCACGGTTTTCAGAGACAAAAGATTCAGAGTTATTCCATCTAAGCATCCTTCAATTATTTTTACCGTATCGCGATGAAGCCGACCTTAAGCCGGCTCCATACGAAACATATAAGGACTTTTATGAAAATGGGGAAGTGCGCTATAGTGACGGGTCTGTGCATTCGGTGAAGGCAATCGTTGATGCAAATAGGTGTCGGTTTGAAGTGGAGGCTGAGGATCTGGATGAGATCCAAGAGGCAATGAACTCTGAAGAGCTTTTGGAAGAGGCATGGGCCGATCTCTGCCCAGAGCTGGAAGTTGAAAGGTTGGAGTCGAAGGAGGAGTTTAGGGAGATGTTGCAGGAGGTCCTCTCTGAGCATGAGCAAGAGCCCATCCCTGACTTAGCTGTAAGGAACGAGGACATTTGTCATTTGGAGAGGACATATGGTATGAGTCGTCCAGAGGGTCTCGCACTTGTGCGAAGCCTGAATGAGCAACAGCTGTCCATTTTTTACAAAATACGGCAATGGTGCTTAGACAAGGTTGCCGGTAACAACCCTGAGCCATTGCATGTATTTATATCAGGTGGAGCTGGCACCGGGAAGAGTCACCTGATTAGGGCTATTCAGTATGAAGCGTCGCGGTTATTGGCTCCTATTTGTCATAGTCCGGATAACATTAGCGTTTTATTAACGGCTCCGACCGGGATAGCAGCGTATAACTTAGAGGCGGCGACAATCCATACGACGTTTTCTATCCCTGCGAATCCTCCAGCAAAGTATGGTAAGCTCGGAGAGGAAAAGTTAAGTACACTGCGCGCTAGATACATCGATGTTAAAATTGTTGTAATCGACGAAATATCGATGGTTGACAAAAGGATGTTTGAGTGGATTGACGGTCGTTTGGGTCAAATTAAACAGACGGATGAGGAGATTAAATTTGGAAACGTTTGCGTTATTGCAGTTGGGGATTTTTATCAGTTAGCTCCTGTTGGGGGGGAGGTTCTGTATAAAGAAAATGTAGGCGTCGATTTTTTCAACGATTTGTTTAAAGTAGCGGAATTAAAAACTGTTGTTAGACAACAAGATAGTACTTTTGCGGACCTCTTAAACCGGTTAAGAGTGCGTACGAGAGGGACACCCATGCTCCAAAGCGACATAGATATATTGAAGCGTCGTGAAACAGGCGAAGAGCCCGACGTATTGCATATTTTCGCGAGGAGGGTTCATGTTGGGGAATATAACTTAAGAAAGCTTAGTAGCGTTTGTTCAGAGGTGATGACCATAGAGGCGCGGGATTTTGGGCTCGATAAGGGCTCAGGTAAAGTTAAGGAACTCCATGGTCATCTGTGTTTCCATAAGTCCAAAAAAATGAAACCTAGTTTGGCGGAGGCACTGCATATCGGCGTCAATGCACGCGTTATGCTTTGTAAAAACATAGATCTTTCTGACGGTCTAGTAAATGGGGTATGTGGCATTGTAACTTATATAGTCGAAGATCCCCAGAACAAGAGGTTTCCTTTAGCTATTTACGTGAAATTCGATGACGATAGAGTGGGCGCGAAGACAAGGAAACAGACCCGTACCCCTGCAGACCTGACTGGTTCTACCCGCATAGGACCAGCTGAAGAACAGGTGAATAAACGCACCGAGAGGCGTAGACAGTTTCCGCTTAAACTCGCGTGGGCCTGTACAGTACACAAGGTACAAGGGGTAACTGTAGATGAAGCTGTGGTGTCCCTGAAGAAAATATTTACCGCGGGTCAGGCATATGTGGCCTTAAGTCGCGTCCGGAGTTTAGAGGGTCTTGTAATTCAAGACTTTTCGGAAAAGGCCATTTACTGCAAGGACAACATTAGAGCCGCGTTAGAGAACCTGCCTCCCTTCGTGGTCGACAGTTTGCCCTGGCACAGACAAGAGGCACATGTTTTGACAGTATTTTTTATGAATGTACAGGGATTAGCCCGACATGTGTCTGACTTAGCTTCACGCACACAGCTTTTGCAGCCTAACTGTATCGCTGTGGTAGAGACATGGTTATCCGTAGACTCATCTTTTGATGGTTGTCAAATTGAAGGTTATACCTTCCATAGTCGTCCCCGTAGTATCTCCTACCAGCGCAGTAACCACACAGGGTTGGTTAGTTTACGTGGCCAACAGTACGGTGGAGTTGGCATGTACTGTGAGGAAAACCGTAACTATGAAATCACAGTACGAGATTTCGATTTGGAGTGTTTAGTTAATTATTTTGCAGAGCATCAAATCATCATAGCAGTAATTTACCGGCCACCGTCTTATCCCATGTCTCTATTCAAGTATAACTTTGACAGGTTATTGAATTGGCTGAGCTCACATTGTGCCACTGTGGCTGTGATGGGAGATTTTAATGACGACGTATTGAAATCTACAAGTCTCTGCAATTTTATGGTAGAAAGAGGTTATGTTCAATACGTCACATCTCCCACAACTGAGAGAGGGACATTAATTGATCATTTCTATCTAAAGTCAAGTGATTACGACATTGACTGTTCAGTCGTGCCAACATACTTTAGCGACCATGAAGGGATCGTCTGTTCTTTTAGGGGGAAGTGCGTTGAAATGCCACGTTTAGATTAGATTTCCTTTAGTTTAAATGGACAGCTGCTGTTTATTGGGTCGGCTCATCACATTGCTCCTTACATATGACTTGTCTTGTCTCTTACAACTTTGTCTTCCCATGCCCTTTCATCATGCCCTAAGCAGTCCATTCCTCTTGATTATTGAGCATTCAGGGTTTGACCCTTTGTCAAAAATTGTACATAACATTTTAATAATTCGCAGTAATCATGTATTTTGACTTATGTGTGTGTTTGTCTTTGGAAACATTTTGAGTGTTGTATATATTTATGTGTTGGTTCGTTTTGATGATAGCTTTAGATGTTGGATCATGGAAATTCAGTGATGGAGTATTTTGAGATATTTATTTGCAGAGGTTTTCTCTTTGCTGACAGGTTTTTTGTGAACATGCATTACAATATTGGTCTTCCTCCTCTCGTCCTCTTTATTAGGTGAAGCTGTGCTCAGTCTTGTAGTTTTCTAATGTCATTTTGTCAGACTGGGGAAACTTATCTGTGACCATGCAGTTAACGTTTTCCCATTTTGTCTGACAAAAGTACATTAGAAGACTACAAGACTTTACACAGTGACATCATGTGAAGAGGGAGGTTTCTGAGGAAAACCAAACTTGTAAAGCAGGCGAACAAACAAACCTGTCTGTGAAGAGACTGCTTAGCTTTGGATCATGTGTTTGCTGATTTAGGCGTTGTAGTTTTAGGGCTTTCGGTTGTAGTTGTTACTGTTGATTTAGTTTTGGCTTTATTGTGTGTTGTACCTTACAGTGATGCGTGCACACATACTGTAAGGTTTGTTGTCTCTGGTCTTGAACTATCCTGACTGGTTCAAAGGGTCCCTTGAATAATAAATTAATTATGTAATGTATATATGCATGCCAAATAATAATGTATGAATTGTATTTATATTGTATATTTTTATGTAATTTATGTAATGTTATGTATTTTATAATGTATTCTTGATGACATAATGTAAATCATGTATTCAATTGTAATGACACTAATAATGTTAATAAATTTTCCTCTCCTTGAACCACCACCTTATCGTGGTGGAGAGGTTTGAGCGCCTGAAGGATCCTAGGAGCTATGTTGTG
This sequence comes from Gobius niger, assembly GCF_951799975.1. Taxonomy (NCBI): domain Eukaryota; kingdom Metazoa; phylum Chordata; class Actinopteri; order Gobiiformes; family Gobiidae; genus Gobius; species Gobius niger. The sequence goes on along the minus strand of NC_136870.1, from coordinate 24,608,962 downwards.
AGGGGCTTTATGCCTCTGTAGGGACTCCCAGGGCAAACAGGTTCTAGGTGACAGGCCAGACCAAGAGTGGTTCAGATAATATTAAATTTCACTGATTTATCCTCATTTTTTGTTGTTGTGTATGATGTAAATAGGTTTGAATGTGTTCACAAGCTTTTTTAAAAGTAGTTATGTTGTAATACTGTGACAGAAATTAAAAATGTTCTGTGTTTTTATTTTAAGTTGCTATTGTTTGAAACATGTGTATAAATGTTTTGTCAATTTAAAGAAGTGTTCAACTCAATAAATGTTTTGTTACACTTTTGCTTACATTCAAGGCATGGTCATTTTTCTGTTGTAGAAATTTTATGACAAATTACAAAGGCAGCAGATGAAAGAATTCACAGACACATAGAGCAGATTAAGTGTTTCAGATACATGACACATGTTTATCTTAAATGGTCAAATACTGTCAGGTCTTTATAATGATTCCTGCCATTTTAGCTGCAACTTCTGAACACAAAGAAAACAAGGGAGGTCACAATTGATTTTGGGAGAGAACAAGAAAACACCTCACAGTGGTCTGTGGACTGATGGGGTGGAGGTGGAGAGGGTCTCAGACTTCAGGTTTTTGTGTGTGCAGATCAGTGAGGACCTGACATGGAGTGTAAACACCTCCATTATTAAAGTCCCTATACCTGATATTTTTATTTCAAATAATCGGCACTTTTCACAACTTGCAGGGTCACTTTTCAGGAACACTTTCGCCTATCATTTTACCATAGAAAGCATACTACTTGCATACATACATACTACTGCACAGCATGGTACGCGAGCTGCTGCTGAGAAGGACCTGCAGCGCGTGATAAGGACAGCAGACAGGATCTTGGGCTCCGCTCTGCCAAACCTGGACGACATCTACGCCACTCGACTGCTCACACGTGCAACCAACATGCTGAAGGATCCCACTCAACCAGCAAACTGCCTGAGGAGAGAGTGGTGAAGAGGCAGACTCCAAACTCCCAGGGCACACACAAATAGGCTGCAGAAAAGGTTTACCCACGATCAGTGGAAACATGGCCCAAAGTGAAATAAGTTGTGTTTGTAATCCTTTCTCAACTTAAGGTGTACTTAAAATAAACTCATGTTTATGATTATTTCTTATGGTATTGGGATAAACGGGGTAGAGACTGAGTGCACTTTAAACACATCAGTGTTTTGGTCTATGGTTCCATTGTATAAAGATCTGTCTTATCTTTTCTGCTTCTAAAAAAAAATTGCATCATTAGGTTGTGTTCTCATGATGTCACAAAAAACAGCCTACTATTTAAAATCAAGTTGACACAGTTACGAATTTTATTGTGGTAACCATGATTACTATTGGTTTATGGCTGGACCTATCCATATGAAACAAAACTTGTCCCAAGGTCCAGCGTCTTCTCAGCACATGAGCTAACGTCACATGACTTTCTAATTTTGGCTAAAATCTGTCACAATGTTCAGGATTTTCTGTCAACATGTATGAAATTAGGTCAATATATTTTCCCATAAATGTCCAAAGATTATTGTAAAAAAATAAAAAAATAAATAAGCTCAATGTGACTGTGGCACTTTCCAGCAATAACATTATGTTTGGTCACTGAGATGATGAGATAACGTATGAATGGGGGACAGTGCATTTTACCTTTCTCAGGTAACATTTTAGCCTCTCCATGTGAGAAAACAGCTCCAACCCACAGAGGGCGCTAGCATGCCCAAAATCCTTTTCATTTCACAAGGGAATTTGTACTTCCATGTCCGCTGTCCAAACGCACCTAACAGAGGGCGTCAACGCACTGTAATTTTGTACAATGAGACATTTATGACCAGCAGAGGGCGCTAGCAAGCCCCAAATCTTTCATAATTCACAAGCAGCATCGGACGGCCCCACACGCTGCTGACAGAGGGCGCTAACACGCTGTGATTGTGTATAATGTGACATTTACCCTGTGAACTGCTACCTTAACGTGGTGGGGTTGTTTGAGTGCCCGAATGATCCGAGGAGCTATGTTGTCTGGGGCTTTATGCCCCTGGTAGGGTCTCCCATGGCAAACAGGTCCAAGGTGACGGGCACAGCCCGAAGGGACGACGTGGGCCCGCCTTCCTGTGGACCCACCAGAGGGAGGGAGGGATCCGTAGGGGTTGGGTGCAGAGAGGACTGGGTGGCAGTCAGAGGCAGGTGCCTCGACGACCTGGTCCACATGCACAGCTTCAGGCGTTCGGGACATGGAACGTCACCTCGCTGGGGGGGAAGGAGCCTGAGCTTGTGCGGGAGGTTGAGAGATACCGGCTAGATATAGTCGGGCTCACCTCCACGCACAGCTTGGGTTCCGGATCCCAACTCCTGGAGAGAGGCTGGACTCTCCTTTTTTCTGGTGTTGCCCGCGGGGAGAGGCGGCGGGCTGGGGTGGGTTTGCTCATATCCCCCCGGCCGTACTTCCATGACCACTGTCCACAAGCTCCTGACAGAGGGCGCTAACACGCTGTAATGTTGTATAATGTGAGATTTATGTGCCAGCCCCATTGGATAACATTGTGGTTCCTGGTCGTTCCCATGGCAACACTGTACAAATTACAGTATGGGTCCCATTGGCTTTCTTGATCGGGATACCTATTTTTGTACTGAATTTCATCCATTTCCAAGAAACTAATTGTTTGACACATAATGCATTCTTCTTCTGCACATAGAGGGGGCGCTATCGCGCCCAATGTCCCTTTTTCACATTTGTTGTGTCCGAGGGTGAAAGGTCAATAAAATGTTTATTTCCGATTTTTAATCGGAGTTTGTTTGTTTGTTGTTGCGAATGGGAGCAATTTGTACTTTACAATAAGTCGCAAAATTCTTCGTGAAGATTACGGCTTTGCCGCAAACAAACTTGAATAATAAAAATGTGGATAACTTTTGATGATCCACATCTCTAGATGAGCTGGAGTGATTTTGAGCTCATTTGGTTAAAGGCCCTAGGGGGAGTTTGTTAAAATGCGATGTCAGCGAAAACGCTGACTCAGCATTTTTCAGACATCCTGTCAAAATGGTGGACTTCCGGTTTGTCGGGCGCGGCCACAATAATATTTTTTATTTGTCGTCACATGACGAATGTCTGTACTGAATCTCGTCGCTCTGCGACAAAGTTGACGTTGACCCCACCCCCATAGGTGCTATGTGTTTTTTCCCTCTCCTTGTGAATAATGGTTCCAAACTCCAGAGGGCGCTGGCGCGCCCATAATCTTGTTTGCTTCACAAGCAGGATCGGACGACCCTAACGGGCCTTATTTCAATTACTACTGTCCACACGCTAACGCGCCGTGATGGTGTATAATGTGAGATTTGTGTCAGCCCCATTGGAATAACATGGGGGTTCCCCGGTCGTTCCCATGGCAATACCGTACAAATTACGGTATGGGTCCCATTGGCTTTCTTGATCGGGATAACATCAACTATTTTTCTACCGATTTTCATCCATTTCCGAGAAACTAATTTTTTTCCCATAATGCATTTTTTCTTCTGCACCTGGAGGGGGCGCTATCGCGCCCAATGTCACTTTTTCACATTTGTTGTGTCCAGGGGTGAAAGGTCAATAAAATGTATATTTCCGATTTTTAATCGGAGTTTGTTTGTGCGAATGGGAGTGATTTTTAGTTTCCGATAAATTGTAAAAACCTTGGTAAAGATTGCGGCTTCGCCGCAAACAAACCGTAAAACATAGGCAAACAATTTGGATAACTTTTGATGCCCCACATCTCGAGATGAGCTCGAGCGATTTTGAGCTCATTTGGTGAAACGCCCTAGGAAGAGTTCGTTAAAATGCGATGTCAGCGAAAACGCTGAATCAGCATTCTCCAGACTTCCTGTCAAAATGGCGGACTTCCAGTTTGTCAGGGGGCGTGGCCACAATAATATTTTTTGTTTGGCTTCCCATGACGAATATCTGTCCCGAATCTCGTCGCTCTATGACAAAGTTGACGTTGGCCCCGCCTCCAGAGACGCAATGTATTTTGATTCACCATGGCAACACCGTACAAAATACAATATGGGTTTCATTGGCTTTTTCGATCGGGATGCCATCAACTATTTTTGTGCCGAATTTCGTTCATTTCCGAGAAACTATTTTTTTTCCCATAATGCATTTTTTCTTCTGCACCTGGAGGGGGCGCTATCGCGCCCAATGTCACTTTTTCACATTTGTTGCGTTCAGGGGTGAAAGGTCAATAAAATGTGTATTTCCGATTTATAATCGGAGTTTGTTTGTGCGAATGGGAGCGATTTTTAGTTTTTGATGAATGGCAAAATTCTTCGTACAGATTGCGGCTTCGCCGCAAACAAACCGTAAAACTTAGCCAAAAAATTTGGATAACTTTTGATGCCCCACATCTCGAGATGAGCTGGAGCGATTTTGAGCTCATTTGGTGAAACGCCCTAGGAAGAGTTCGTTAAAATGCGAAGTCAGCGAAAACGCTGACTCAGCATTCTCCGGGCTTCCTGTCAAAATGGCGGACTTCCGGTTTGTCAGGGGGCGTGGCCACAATAATATTTTTTTTTTGTCGTCACATGACGAATGTCTGTACTGAATCTCGTCGCTCTACGACAAAGTTTACTTCGGCCCCTCCCCCATTGGCGTAATGTATTTTCACTTTTGTAGGTGGCGCTGTCGCGCCATATTTTTTTTCCCCAATATGAAACACACATTTAAATTAATTTTTCACCAAAACTGAATTTTGGGCAAAGTTTGGTGAGTTTTCGACTATGTTCAGGGGGTCAAATTCCTGCTCAAAGAGCAGAAGAAAGAAAGAAGAAGAAGAAGAAGAAGAAGAAAGAAGAAAGAATAATAATATTTTCGACAAAAACAATATCGTCGCTTTCGCGACGATATCATATTATACATTTTTGGAAAGCTTTCAACGATCCGCACGCACCCGTGGGGCTCTGAGGTGGATGACGAGCGCTTCGCGCTCGTCATCCACTATATACCCCCATTCACACTATATACCCCCATTCATTTTAATGCAATAATAAGTATAAAGGGCCCACACCTCTGGTGTGGGCTGTCACTGTTTTACATGGTGAGTTTACGGTTGACATGGGGACAGCGCTTCGCGCTGTTTTTGTGCGCTCCGCGCACTTAGGTTCAGTGCGCTGCGCGCACTGCGCTGTGATTGCGATTACAATAGGCCCTTGCGACGGCAGGCCGCTCGGGCCTAATTAAAGCCGCAAGCGGCATCGAACGGCCCTCGCGGGCCGTGCCTCCTTTAGCGCCTCTAAGTAACCGTGCCACAACCCTACCAAGGGCGCCAGCGTTGCCACACTGCATTTTATTGCCCCGATGTGCCATTAATCTTTGTTAGTAAACATCAAAACAACATTTTTAGCCTCTCCATGTGAACAAGGGCTCCAGCCTGCAGAGGGCGCCAGCGCGCCCGTAATCTTTTTAATTTAAGAAGTAGCATCAGACGGCCCTGACGGGCCGTACTTCCATGACCACTGTCCACAAGCTCCTGACAGGGGGCGCTAACGCGCTGTACTGTTGCATAATGTGAGATTCATGTGTCAGCCCCATTAGAATTACATGGGGGACCCCGGGCATCACCATGGCAACACCGTAGAAAATACGGTATGGGTCTCATTGGCTTTTTGGATCGGGACGCCATCAACTATTTTTTTGCCGAATTTCATCCATTTCCGACAAACTAATTTTTTTCCCATATTGCAATTTTTCTTCTGCACCTGGAGGGGGCGCTATCGCGCCCAATGTCACTTTTTCACATTTGTTGTGTCCAGGGGTTAAAGGTCAACAAAATGTATATTTCCGATTTTTAATCGGAGTTTGTTTGTGCGAATGGGAGCGATTTTTAGTTTCCGATGAATCGCAAAATTCTTCTCAAAGATTGCGGCTTTGCCGCAAACAAACCGTAAAACTTAGCCAAAAAATTTGGATAACTTTTGATGCCCCACATCTCGAGATGAGCTGGAGCGATTTTGAGCTCATTTGGTCAAACGCCCTAGGAGGAGTTTGTTAAAATGTGATGTCAGAGAAAACGCTGACTCAGCATTTTCCAGACTTCCTGTCAAAATGGCGGACTTCCGGTTTGTCAAGGGGCGTGGCCACAATAATATTTTTTGTTTGTCGTCACATGACGAATATCTGTACCGAATCTCGTCGCTCTACGACAAAGTTGACGTTGGTCCCGCCTCCATGGACGCAATGTATTTTGATTCACCATGGCAACACCGTACAAAATACGATATGGGTCTCATTGGCTTTTTGGATCGGGACGCCATCAACTATTTTTGTACCGAATTTCATCCATTTCCGACAAACTAATTTTTTTCCCATAATGCATTTTTTCTTCTGCACCTGGAGGGGGCGCTATCGCGCCCAATGTCACTTTTTCACATTTGCTGTGTCCAGGGGTGAAAGGTCAACAAAATGTATATTTCCGATTTTTAATCGGAGTTTGTTTGCGCAAATGGGAGCATTTTTTAGTTTTTGATGAATCGCAAAATACTTCGGAAAGATTGCGGCTTCGCCGCAAACAAACCGTAAAACTTAGCCAAAAAATTTGGATAACTTTTGATGCCCCACATCTCGACATGAGCTGGAGCGATTTTGAGCTCATTTGGTGAAACGCCCTAGGAGGAGTTCGTTAAAATGCGAAGTCAGCGAAAACGCTGACTCAGCATTCTCCGGTCTTCCTTTCAAAATGGCGGACTTCCGGTTTGTCAGGGGGCGTGGCCACAATCATATTTTTTTTTTGTCGTCACATGACGAATATCTGTACCGAATCTCGTCGCTCTACGACAAAGTTTACTGCGGCCCCTCCCCCATTGGCGTAATGTATTTTGACTTTTGTAGGTGGCGCTGTCGCGCCATTTTTTTTTTCCCCAATATGAAACACACATTTTAATTAATTTTTCACCGGACCTGAATTTTGGGCAAAGTTTGGTGAGTTTTCGACTATGTTCAGGGGGTCAAATTCCTGCTCAAAGAGCAGAAGAAAGAAGAAGAAGAAAGAAAGAATAATAATATTTCCGAGAAAAACAATATAGTCGCTTTCGCGACGACATCATATAATACATTTTTGGAAAGCTTTCAACGATCCGCACGCACCCGTGGGGCTCCTGGGTGGATGACGAGCGCTTCGCGCTCGTCATCCACTATATACCCCCATTCACACTATATACCCCCATTCACACTATATACCCCCATTCATTTTAATACAATAACAAGTATAAAGGGCCCACACCTCCGGTGTGGGCTGTCACTGTTTTACATGGTGAGTTTACGGTTGACATGGGGACAGCGCTTCGCGCTGTTTTTGTGCGCTCCGCGCACTTAGGTTCAGTGCGCTGCGCGCACTGCGCTGTGATTACGATTACAATAGGCCCTTGCGACGGCAGGCCGCTCGGGCCTAATAATATTCTCACACGAAAACAGTGTTTCCGCTTACGCGGGTACCATAAACTATATATTTTCGGAAAGTGCTCGCGCATTCCTACCTCATGGTAGAGGTCCTGGGTCACTGACGGGCACTTCGTGCCCGTCAGTGACCGGAGCCCATTAACTTTTATGGGTTCTGTACAATTACAATGTTGATTTTTGCATTATATATGTATGTGCACAGGACGTGCACGACAAGTAGAGTGCATTAGTGAGTGTGTGAGAGGAGGGGAGCGCTTCGCACTCGTTTTTTCTGTGCGCTCCGCGCACTTTGGGTGAGTGCGCTCCGCTTCGCTCCGCGCACTGTCCAATTACAATGTTTGTTTTCTGATACATGCGCACGTGCACGGAACGTGCACGACGAGAGGAGTGTGTTAGTGCATGTTTGATAGGAGGCGAGCGCTTCGCGCTCGTTTTGTGCGCTCCGCGCACTTTGGGGGAGTGCGCTCCGCTTCGCTCCGCGCACTCTACGCGATTACAAGAGGCCCTTCGCCAGCCCTGATGGCGCTCGGGCCTAATAATAACAATCAGTTTTGTAGGCCTTAGCTTTCAAATGAGGCATTACATTGTTACTCTGCAGTGGAGAAGTTTTTAGATTTGGGTAAAGCAGAACTGGAGAAAATGTGCTCAGCTAAGGCAGGGGAAAAGACATTGAATTAAATAAATGGTTTGAAATGTATCCGCGATGACACATGTGGCTGAAATGAGTTTCCTTCGAGATCGGGTGAGGAGCTCAGTTACCCGGGAGGAGCTCGGAGTAGAGTCGCTGCTACTTCACGTCGAAAGGAGCAGCTGAGGTGGCTCGGGCGTCTGTTCCGGATACCTCCTGGTCGCCTCCCTCGAGAGGTGTTCCAGGCATGTCCTATTGGGACAAGGAAGACCCAGGACACGCTGGTGGGACTATGTCTCCGAGCTGGCCTGGTGTGGCCTCGGGGTCAGACCAGCTGGAGGAGGTCAGGGGTCCCCCAGAACAGCTGGAGGAGGTGTGTGTGGATTGGGAAGTCTGGGCCCCCGCGACCCGGCCCCGGATGAAGCAGAAGAAGAAAAAAAATCTAAGATCGTATAAAAATGCTAATGCCAGGATGGAACCAGCATGAATCCCATTTGAAATCAAACATTTGAGAAGAGGCACCAAGAGCCCCCCACACCTGCTGTACAGTGAAGACGCCACAAGAGGAGCTACAGGAAACAAGGAAGGGACAAAGGAGCAGGTATCCGGGCAAGACTCGCAGCTCAGCCACACAAATCTTCCATCCTGACTATTGTTTTGACTAATGTTAAGGATAATATTTCGTCTGCTTCGCTTTTCCCAGAGGATGGTGAAAGACTCTTTCACAGGTGACCCTCAGGTGAATGAAAGAAGGAGGAGGACAAAGATGAAGATGAGAAGGAGGGAGCGGAGGGAGCTGCGCAGGAGGAAGAGGAAGCAGGTGCAGGACACTACGCTCTGAAACAGCGACAAACCAAGGAGGCGCTGCACCGTTTCAGAGGATCAGAGGAGAGTGAAGGGAGTTCTCCAGGTTCCCCGACCTCCAAAAACATCCCGCTCAGGACAAACCCAACACCTGAGCGCAATAACGTTGTGCAATGACGGTGTTCACAGAATAAATTCACTGGTCGGGCTTTTGGATCCGAGGATGAATTCCCGCCGAGCCAGTGGAGCAACAGGAGGAGTTTGGGAAAACAAATGTGTGGTGCGTCACATAAGGAGAAGGTCCGAACAGTTGTCCCAGTATTATTAGACGTGATGACAAACGCTCCCTCCTCCACACGCCACCGGGTTTAGTCAGAGCCCACATTCACTCACCACAGGGACACATCAACCTAGACCAGGACCTTTATTTAAAAAAAAAAACACTGAAAAAACAGATTCTTAAAAAAAAACGTGCAAACTGTGATTTATTATCGCATTTTAAGTTCAGTCAGATGTGTTTTCTTACTTTGAGTTCAATAACATCTCCCCTGGCAGGTTTTTATGCCTACAGACTTGAGGAAATGTTGCCTATTTGTAGATTGCTTTTAACAGATTAGTGGGTAAGGAGGGAGGAAGAGAGGAAGTGAAGGAGGAAGACAAAAGGGAAGGACGAGAGGGAGAGAGGAGGGAAGAAGTTAGGAAGAGAGGGAAGGAAGGGATGGAGGAAGAGAGGGAGGGAGGAAAAGAAGGAAGGAGGAAGAGAGGGAGGGAGGGAGGAAGTGAAGGAGGAAGACAAAAGGGATGAAGAGAGGGAGAGAGGAGGGAAGAAGGAAGGATGAGGTGGAAGGAAGGGAGGGAGGAAGAGAAGGAAGGAGGAAGAGAGGAAGAAAGACAAAAGTAAGGAAGAGAGGGAGTGAGGAGGGAAGAAGTCAGGAAGAGGTGGGAGGAAGGAAGGAAGAGAGGGAGTGAGGAGGGAAGAAGTCAGGAAGAGGTGGGAGGAAGGGAGGGAGGGAAGAAGAGAGGGAGTGAAGAAGAGAGGAAGGGAGGAGGGAAGAACTCAGGAAGAGGTGGGAGGAAGGGAGGGAGGGAGGAAGAGAGTTAGTGAAGAAGAGAGGGAGGGAGGAGGGAAGAAGTCAGGAAGAGGAGGAAGGAAGGGAGGGAGGGAAGAAGGAAGGAACATCAAAGGGAGGAAGAGAGGGAGGGAGGGAGGGAGGGAGGGAGGAAGAAGAGATGGAAGGGAGGGAAAAAAGAAAAGACGGAACAAAGGGAGGGAGGGAACGAGGAATGTGGCAGGGAGGAAGAGAGGAAGTGAAGGTGGAAGGCAAAACGGATGAAGAGAGGGAGAGAGGAGGGAAGAAGTCAGGAAGAGGTGGAGGGAAGGGAGGGAGGAAGAGAGGGAAGAAGGAAGGAAGAGAAAAGTAAGGAAGAGGGGGAGAGAGGAGGGAAGAAGTCAGGAAGAGAGAGAAGGAAGGTAGGGAGGAAGAGAGGGAAGAATGAAGGAAGAGGTGAAAGGAAGGGAGGAAAGAAGAGAGGGAGGGAGGAAGAGAGGGAGGGAGGAAGGAAGGAAGGAAGGAAGGAAGGGAGGGAGGAAGACAAAAGGAAGGAAGGAAGGAAGGAAGGAAGAGAGGGAGAGAGGAGGGAAGAAGATAGGAAGAGAGGGAAGGAAGGGAGGAAATAAGAGAGGGAGGGAGGAAGGAAGGAAGGAAGGAAGGAAGGAAGGAAGGAAGGAAGGAAGGAAGGAAGGAAGGAAGGGAGGGAGGGAGGAAGACAAAAGGATGGAAGGAAGGAAGGGAGGGAGGGAGGAAAGAATGAAGGAAGAGAAAAGTACAGAAGAGAGGGAGAGAGGAGGGAAGAAGTCGGGAAGAGGTGGAAGGAAGGGACAGAGGAAGGAAGAGAGGGAGGGAGGGAGGAAGAGAGGGAGAGAGGAAGACAAAAGGAAGGAAGAGAGGGAGTGAGCAGAGAAGAAAAACATACAGGTCATCTTCCATGAAGGTCCTTGAGTCGTCTTCTGTAGCTGACTCAAGGACCTTCAATAAAGATGGATAACTCCTGCACGACTGAGAGCCAACACAGACATGGGCAGAGGAGATGTTCGGTCACCGTGGAAACCATTAAGAGCTGGACACACATCGGAAAACCCTCTTAGTTTGACAGTTTCTCTCACTCATTCTTTCATTCGGTGTAAAGTAATCACTCCCACCTCCGCGACGGTCCGCAAATGCATCGGGTTGCCGTGGGAACCAGTCTCAGGAGAGTGCCCCTCGAGAGAGTGCACTCAGGAAACTTTTCTCTCTCTTTAATCTAACGTTAGAGACAGACACGTTCCTTTTTTTTTGTTTTATCGCGCTGATTTCTCTTTTAGGAAAATTCAGTAGATTAATAGAAGTTGGCAAACATGCAAATACAAATGTGATTGTGATTCACGGACCAATACATGGATTTTTTGTTTGTTTTCTCCATAATAAAACACAAAAACACATAATACTAGACAAACCAGACACATTGTTAAGTGTCACATGAGGAGGCTTCAGGTTTCAGATTTCTGGGAGCAGCTTTGTTCTGACTGAATGTGCAGAGGAAGGTGGATCTTTAGTGACATCTAGAGGAGATTCACGTAACAACAGCCTGTCGCTCCAACACACTTTCAAATCTTTCACACCCAGAACGGCCTCATCAAATGTTTGTTCTTTAACCTCTTACCACCCGCCTAAACCAAATGCATTCTGTCCTCTTTTGGCATGTGTAACACCTCATTTGAAAGCTAAGACCCACGAAACTGATCTTTTCCCTCGCGTTGTTGCTGTGTTGTGTCACCTTTTGTATGTGTTTTTTTTTTTTTTTTCATTTTTGTCACATTTTTGTTGAATTTTTGTCACATTTTTGTTTTGTTTTTATGTCACTTTTTGTTGAATTTTTGTTGATTTTTTGTTGATTTTTTGTCACTTTTTGTTGAATTTTTGACATTTTTTTTGTTGGATTTTTGTCACTTTTTTGTTGAATTTTTGTCACTTTTTTGTTGAATTTTTGTCACATTTTTGTTGAATTTTTGTCACATTTTTGTTGAATTTTTGTCACTTTTTTTTTTTTTAAATTTCACTTTTTGTTGAATTTTTGACATTTTTTTTGTTGGATTTTTGTCACTTTTTTGTTGAATTTTGTCACTTTTTTGTTGAATTTTTGTCACTTTTTTGTTGAATTTTTGTCACATTTTTGTCGCGTTTCCATCCTTGCTTTCTTATTATTTTTTGTGGCTGTTTTGGTGTTTTTTCCCAAGAAGATTTTTGATTAGGGTAAAGCCAAGCTGGAGAAAATGGGATCCGTTCAGGTGGGAGTTAAGAGGTTAAAGCAACGTCAGGCCTAAATCTTAAAAGGGTCTAAAATACATATGAAGTGGACTTTTTTTTTCTCACCTCCATCATGGACAACACCTCCCACCCACTGCACGGGACTGTAGAGGAGCTGAGCAGCTCTTTCAGTGGCACTGAGACACCCTCAGGTCCTTCATCCCCACTGCTGTCAGACTGAACAGCAAGACTGTAAAGTAACATGTGCAATAACCTGTCTGCAAAACTACGTGCAATAATATCTGTACCAGCGTCACTTATTGAGAACCTGCACTAGGACTGTAAAACTGTGCACCTCGATTTTCTACTTTTTAGAATCTGTTCTAATGTTTTATCCTTTTTAAATTTATTATTATTTCCTTATTGTTTTAATTCCGCCTTCTAAGATTTTTGCTTTTACTTATTGTACATAAGAATCCTCTTTTTTTTTTACTATTTAACTGTAAAAACGTCCAGCTTCAGTGGGTGTAAAACCTAAAACAGCCACTAGATGGGGGTGTGGGTCTAAAATCCTCTGTGGTAATTCCTACACGACGATGATGATGATGATGATGATGATGATGATGATGAAGATGATGATGATGCACACACTTTTGTGGCCCCTTTTTCAATCCAAAGATTAATTCATTCTTTTCAAAGAATATCTTGTTTTTACTGCATCCACAGTTCTTATAATCTTAAACAGTAATTCACAAATAACAATGATAAAGCTTCTTATATGGAATCATAAGGTTTGTTTCAAACATTTTTATCTGAATGATGTGTGGCCAACATTTGGAATGACTGTCCTAAAGTTTTTCTATTCATGAAAACAGTCACTGTCTTTAGGCTGGACTATCATCAGCTGAAAATTGTTGCTATTTTTTTGTTAATCTTTCTTTATATTCGTTCCCCTCATATGTTATTAGAATTTAACTTCTTATGCCACTTGTCACTTTTTTGTCGAGTTCTTGTCACCTTTTGAGGATTTTTCTTTGCTCTTGTATCACTTTTTTCGTTGCTTTTTTGTCACTCTTTTGCCACTTTTTGTTGCATTTTCATCCTCGTTTTCGCCGCTCTAGTGATGCTTTTTTTTTAAGCTTTTAGATTTGGGTAAAGCCAAACTGTAGAAAATGCGCTCGGTTCAGGCGAGGGGTAAGAGGTTACATTAAACAATTATACGTTTTTGTGACATAACAATATTGAAAACACGTTATAGTAATAATGTCCCAGGTCAGAGCATTACCTTCAGATTTGTGTAAAGCCGTCGCTGGTGCTTTATTGGAAATCAATGTAAATCCTAAAGCTACTTATGACAGAATATGATCAAAGCCCCTCTTTGTTTCTCTCTCTCTGTTACATAAGCTGGTGTCCAGGATGACTGGTCTCTGTCAGAGGTGGATTTACTGTTTTGGAATTCATTTTACAGGATTAAGCGTCGGGATTGGGACCAAACAAACAGGAGCCGGTCTGACCTCGGACTCTGAGCCGTTTGTTTTCACACAAAGCAGGAGCCGAGGATCAACAACAGACAGTTCTGAAACACGGAGCTGCAGCACAGTCTTTAGAGGTAAATCAGGTTTTTCTGAGAGAGAGAATGGAGGCACAGGAGAGTCAGCCTCCACATGAAACCAGTCTGGCTTTACCCAAATCTGAAAGTGTGTGTGATGAAAACGAACCATCCATCAGACATAGTTGTGTCCTGGGTCTTCCACGAGGCCTACTCCCAATAGGACATGCCTGGAAAACATCCCGAGGGAGGGGGCCAGGAGGTATCTGGAACAGAGGCCCTAGCCACCTCAGCTGCTCCTCTCAACGTGAAGGAGCAGCGACTCTACTCGGAGCTCCTCCCGGGAAATGAACCAAAACGCAAAAAAAAGAAAACAGAAATGGGACGAAATAGTGACAAAAATTTGACAAAGAATGGACAAAAAATTGACAAAAATGCGACAAAAAAGTGACAAAAATGAGACGAAATAGTGACAAAAAAATTGAAAAAAATGGACAAAAAAATAAAATAAAATTACAAAAAATTTACAAAAAATTGACACAAATTTGACAAAAATGAGACGAAATAGTGACAAGAAAATGACAAAAATGAGACGAAATAATGACAAAAATGAGACAAAAAATTGACAAAAAAGTGACAAAAATTAAACGAAATAATGACAAAAAATGGACAAAAAATTGACAAAAAAGTGACAAAAATTTGACAAAAAATTGACAAAAAAGTGACAAAAATGAGACGAAATAATGACAAAAAATTGACAAAAAATTGACAAAAAATTGACAAAAAAGTGACAAAAAAGAGACGAAATTATGACAAAAATTAGACGAAATAGTAACAAAAAAATGACAAAAATTTGACAAAAATGTGAAGAATAGTAACAAATACGTGACAAAAATGCACCAAAAAAGCAAAACAACAACAGAAAAATAACCATATATTGAAAAAGTTACAAAACAATGATGTCAAAAAGGTGATGACAACATGGTGAATTTTGAGCTTTCAAATGAGGTGTTACACTGGCCTACAGGTTTATGGACCTTATGGATTTGGGTAAAGCTGAACTGGGGAAAATGCACTCGGTGAAGGCGGGGATTAAGTAGTGTTAATGTTGTTCAAAAACAACACCGAGTCACAGCGCCCCCTAGTGTAACAGTGTGAAGCAATGTGACAACCAGCCCTTGCCCTTTAATGCAGCTGAATGCCCTGGACGTTTTACGCATCTGCCCTTAAACGCCACACGCTCAGGGACACGTGAGGCGTTCACTGACCCCACATCACCGTATTAGATCACTCACTTCATATTCATATCAGTGACGGATTAAATGCAGTCGTTAGAAAGCAGCTGGAGCCGACTGTGGGAATTTAGTCCGGGATTAAAGCACAAATGAACGAGTAAAGACTACATGATGTACGTTTTTTAACAGTAGAAGAAGAGGTGGAGGTACTGCAGCCATGGCGGCCCCTGCATTGACTCACAACTATAAAGTTTAAGGGATATTTCAGGATTTTTGACATAGGGCCTCATTTATCCAGAGTTTAGTGGTGCTAGGCTAGTGCTAGGCTAGTGCATGTCTATGGTAACTAGTAGCCTGCATTAAAAAACCCTTCAAAATCATGGGCTCGTCCTCCAAACGTTGCCATATCTGATTTGTAGAAAGCTCCTTTGTGAATTCCACGTGTAGTAATGGCGGCCGCAGGTAAACAAACTACTGTAGATCCGGTAACCGAGCAGATCACTCCGCCGCTGCGTAGCTACAACCAGGAAGCTGCTCAAATATAAGTTCTTTTAAATGCAAAATGATTATATTTCAAACATTATTCAGTCGACACAGACATTTATATGGTTAGTCTGGTGCAGGGGGTAGGCAACGTCAGGCCCGAGTGCCAAATCCGGCCCTTCAGCACAGCACCTCTGGCCCTCAAGATGATTTTGAGAAACATTATCACACAAATCAGAGAGTACTTTTAACATTATTAGAGTTAAATGGGAGAAAGAAAAGGTAGAAATACTGTCAATACACCCAATTAGGTCAAATACTATGTACAACACTGGCATTTGAAGGAACTGGAAAAAGAATAATCGCTTTAAGGAAGAAATTAAGAGATTAAATCTAAGGTTTGAGTAGATTTGGTCTGGTTTTAGACGAGATAAAACCTCTAGTAGTATTTATTCTCTTAATAAAGATAATTTTGTGTCATTTTAAGTGAAAAACAGTTGATTTGATGTGGGTTTTTATTGTTGTTCCATTGGCGCTATAGCGTTTGTATCTTGGATTAGTTCAAACCGACTCAAATTCAGCGTAGAAGAACTTTTATTCAAGCAATTTTAAGTCATTTATCTCATTAAAGATGGTCATTTTTCCAGTGTTGTGTTTTACTTCCTTCCGTCCTTTCAGTTCCTAAAGTAAGGACTGACATGGGCAAAGAAGGCTTTTAAATATTGTGCTCCTTCTGATTGGAATCAACTGCAAAATGAGCTGAGTTTTCGTGAGCTGGTCTCTCTTAACTCTTTTAAATCTAAACTGAAAAAATGTGTACACAGCCGTGATGGTCGCTGTTGTTTTACCGAAGATGTATTTTATATTTTGTATTATATTTGATGTAACTGTTTTATGATGTGTTGCTGCCTCTCAGCCAGGTCGCTCTTGCAAACGAGATGATAAATCTCAATGAGGTTTTTACCTGGTTAAATAAAGGTTGAATAAAAAAATAAAAATTACTTTGGGCAAATAATCAGCGGCTTTGGCCCTCGGTCTATTTACAATAAAGAAAATTGTCCCTCCGCCAAGAAAACTTGCCTACCCCTGGTCTGGTGTTACAAGTGATTTGCCTCAGGTGCACTGTGTTTGGATCAGACTGTTTTTAATGCAGGCTACTAGTTACCATAGACATGCACTAGCCTAGCACTAGCCTAGCACCACTAAACTCTTCAAATATAAGGACTGCATGAATTAAAAAACAAAAAATATCTCCAGAAATCAACAACACTCTGGATAACTAGGAAATGAGGCCCCATGTCAAGAATCCTGAGCTTCTGGATTCCCATCGGTGAATCGGTTCATGACCCCTCCCTCTCTCTATGCTCCACTTTCTCCTCTTAAACCCGTGTCCTCCTCAGACTGAATTAACTGCGCATTCAGAGAAAAGCTAATCTCTGAGTGTCACCGTGAACTGTAACTGAGGAGGAAATGTTGGATCACAGAGGGTTATAGGGGGGTACAGGTAAGCTGTTTTACCGAATAGATACCGACGACAAATGCCCATATATGGTCACGCTCGAAGCAGCTGAAAACAAAGAAGAGAAAAAGCTTAAATTACTCCTATTTCTGCAGTATAACTTCAACAAATGCTGAATCGTGAATATATTTTTTCTACAAAATAGAAACAGAGACATGGAGAGGAGCAAAGTTTGTTCAACAGCCTAAAAACGGACAATGCTAACCAGGAAGTATGCTAACAAAATGCTAGCGTTAACGATGCTCACGAGTGCCATTTTGTAACCTCTTGTGGGAATCACGACTTTTCACAATTTTTAGCCGTTTTCTGCCAGACAATAAACCAAAATCAAACCATATGGAAGCGAAAAACGGCACTCGTTGCTAGCGTTAGCATATGGAGCATGAAGCTAATCCTGGCTAGCATCGTCTGTTTCTTCTGTGTTTATAGGCTGTTGAACCACTTTGCTCCTCTCCATGTCTCTGTATCTTTATTTAGTGTAAAATATATACATTGATAATTCAGCATTTGTTAAAGTAATGGTGGACAAATGGGAGAAAGTTCTTTTTTTTCCTTCATTGTTTTCCCCGTCTGGTTGTTTTGAACATATCATTCTGTGGAAAACATAAAGAGAATGGCTGTAGAGGTTTGCGGAGGAACGAGCGCCACTTTTGAGGCGTTGAAAGGTGGTTTAATCTCTTGTATCGGCTTTGACAGTCGTTGAGTTCGACGAGGCCGACCAGAGAAAGTGCGGCGGTTTTTAAGTGGCTTTAAGGACGGCCGAGGACGTTACATCACCCGAAGCTGTCAACGTGTAATACGACCATGTGCTGCTCAGCGCCGCCGCCCACGAGCCAGGAGGTCATGGGTTTAATTCTCAGGTGTTGGTTAGACTCCAGACTCTGAACCGGGGTTTATACAAACAGCAGCAGCAGCAGCAGTGGGTTTTGGGCCTATTTAACATGGACTTTCAATAGAATCCTATTGTTACCCAATGGCATGTTTATTTATTGCACTGATTCAATGTTTCTCTATAAATTTATTTCAGAATTATTTGTCATTTCAAGGACAATTTTCTCACTTGAATGCGACCTCCACAGAAGTAGCTCCTAAAGACTTCAAGCTTTCCAGTCTTGGACTTTCTATATTCTGAAGGTTTTTTCTTTAAAATATCTAATTCCCAGCCTGATTTATTAAGTTTTGATTGTTAAAAAACAAGGCATAATTTGATTTTTTTTTTTTACAGATTTTTCCACTAATTAACAGCCTATTCTAAATCTAAACAAGTAAGGAACTAAGGAAGTAAAGAAGGAGAAAAAGGAAGGAGGGAAGAAGGAAGGAAAGGAGGTGGGGAGAAGGAAGGAAGGAAGGAAGGAAGGAAGGAAGGAAGGAAGGAAGGAAGGAAGGAAGGAAAGAGGGACGAAAGAAGGAAGAAGGAGGGAGGGAGGAAAGATGGAAGGAAGGAAGGTGGGAAGGAAGGAAGAAATAACGAAGGAAGAAGGAAGGAAAAAGGGAAGAAGAAAGAAGCAAGGAAGGAAAGATGCAAGGAAGGAAGGAAGAAGTAAGGAAAGAAGGAAGGAAAGAGGGAAGAAGGAAGGAAGCAAGTAAGGAAGCAAGCAATCAAGGAAGGAAGGAAGGAGTGATCAAAGCAAGGAAGGAGGGAGGGAAGGAAGGTTGTTGTTCCTTCCCTCTCAAAAGGTCTTTATAACTAATATGTCAAATAACAAAATATGAATTCTTACAATGACAGAAACATTACGATACATTTTATTCTCATGATGTTTCAATATTTAGTACAAAGGCTCTTGTTATACAAATGACTTTATTAATATTGTTTAGCAGAAATGTTTCATCATTTGACACATTTGACGAAGGCCTACGGTGAACAATGAAGTCACAGCACAAAGTATTTTACACAGAGTTAGAAAAAACTAAATGCAGTCTCTTCATTTGCCTTTCTTTCCCTCCAGCGGCTCCGTGATCTTCTGCCCCGTGAGAAAGTTCCACACTCCAGGGCGGTAAAACTCGTTGGAAAAGGAGTAGATGAGGCAGTTGAAGATGGGGTTGGTCTTGGCGACGACTGGGAGAATCTGCAGGGGAGAGATACATGTTTAAATAATGCTCAATAAGTACGTTATCAGCTCATCATGTGGGCAAAGTTTAACCATTCACAAAAGACTGGTGGTTCACTTCCTACTTGACAATATACCCTGGCTCCGAAGTAGGCTACGAGAAGTTTGGATGAAATACAGGGAGTGTCAAGGGTAGGAATAGGAAGTCATGTGACCTTAATCACACAATCGGATCGGACTTTGAGAGACATCCAGTCTTTGTTCTTTTGACTATGAAGCCCTGAAGAAGACATTTGTAACGAGACCTACAAATTTCTTCTTCTGAAACACTGAAGAGACACCAAGAGCCCCCCACAGCTGCAGCACAGTGGAGGCGCTACAGGATCCGGGCAAGACTCGCAGCTAAGCCACACAAATCTGCTATCCCACTATTGTTCTGGCTGATGTACGTTAAAGCAGCACTAAGTAACTTGTTTCCCTCAATAAATCCTTTCCGTAGTCCCTCTGGGGGTAATGCAAGCGTTAATGGGATGATTGGAGGGTCTTTTATCTCCTCCTGGTGCCTCTGGCCAGAAAACCACAATTGCAACTTCGCTGCCACCGGGTCGGAGCCACCAATACACACTAATGGAATCACGAAGAAGAAGCTAACAGGCTAACGGGCAAAGCTAACTGCGGGCTAGCACCACTTAAACAGTATTTACAGCCAAGTTTGAGTGAAAAAAAAAATCTCTATTGTGTAATTGGATGTACAATATCCCTCTCTCACTTCATCTTTTCTGTCAGCGTAGTATTTACTCTCACGGACAATTAATGAGTAAAAAAATGCAACTTGCTACAACACCTGCAGTTGCGCTTATGGCCTCTAGGGGCAAGAGTTACTTTGTACTGCTTTAAGTGCAAAATACTTGTTCACTCATCTTGTCTTGGAAAAAAATGACTCAACCTCATATCAAATCTAAAAGCTTCTCGACAAAGACCTACGAAACTTATCTTAGCTTTGTGTCAAAAAATGTGGAGGAAAAAAAAAGGGAAAACAAGAACAAAATTGGGGCACAAATAATTGGATGTACAATGTCCCTCTCTCCCTTTGTCTTTTCTGTCGGTGTAGTAGTTGCTCTCACGGACAATTGATGAGTAAAAAAACACAACATGCTACAACACCTGCAGTGGCGCTTATGGCCTCTAGGGGCATGAGCTACTTAGTACTGCTTTAAAGTACGAGAATAAACTGGATTATATTCGTCTGCTCTTCCCAGAAGATGGTGAAAGACTTTTGTGGAGCGGAGGGAGCTGCGCAGGAGGAGGAGCTGACAGTGCAGAACACCACGCTGTGAAACAGGGACTCTGGTTTCCCCAACCTCCAAAAACATGCTGGTCAGGTCGGTCCACAGCAGCTCAGGACTAACCCAACATCTGAAAGCAATATCGTTGTACAATTGTACAATGACAAATAAAGCACTTACTTATTTAAGGGCCAGAGCTTCCACCTGAGGACGTCGCTCAGAGAAGAAAAGGGGTTGACTGAGCTTTGACTACGAGTGCTTCCCTTTCACCGCCCTATTATTTACATTGACATCGCGCACAGCCTACACACTATTTCTCCCACTGTGAGTTAATCTCTGTCCATCTCCCAGAATATAACGATTGTCCAGCTCTAGAGGCAGGACACTGGAAAAATAACCCTCTTAAATGAGATCAATGACTTCAAATAAGAGGTTTTATCTGATCTAAGACCAGACTGAACCTGCTCAGGTCATGATATCAGGTTAAGTCAGACTCAAGTCCACATCTCAGGGAGTCTGGTCAGGGGTACAAAGATACTGGATCATCTGATGGGGGACGTTGGAATGAACCCAACCTAGAAAACTCCACTCAGAAAGACCTTAAATACTTGAGGAATTGGCCAATTCGGTTTGGTGGCTCGATGCATTGACATACACATCTTTCACGATAGCAGATCATGCAGACTGACCATTCTGAGTTTTGGTGAGACGGCCCTGATGTCGGTGAAACATGCGACCACACACATGACCACGTACGGTCCCCAGCACATCAGCATGGTCTGCAGCGGGAGGGACGTGTTGAACTGGAACCCAGTGCAGAGAAAGGAGGTTAGACGCGACATAAGAGTCCAGAAGGCTCTCGATTGGAGACGTTTACCTTGTGGTTGTGGATCTTCTTGAAGTACTTGAAGATGGAGTCGTAGCAGGACAGCATGGTGAAGGAGGGGAAGGCCAGGTACAGGACCACCAGGCTCAACATGTACGTGACGTAGTCCCTGGGTCAGACAAACGAGGAAATACATTAGGAAGCCCGGCTTAAAAAAGACAAATGACTAAAAATCGCTTGATCATTTGATTGAAGTTTTACTTTATGTTGTATTTGTCAGTTTGAACTAATCAAAAATAAGATGAAAAAGGTAATGCCAATGGAACAAGCTTGAATCCCACTAGAAATCAGGCAAATCAACCTCTTAATCCCCACTTTAATGGAGCATCATTTCTCCAGTTCAGCTTTACCCAAGTCTAAAAGCTTCTTATAGCCGACGTTTTTGAAACTCTTCTGTGGTCATTTTTTCGCGTTTTTGTTTGTCTTTGGACACTTTTTTGCTGCGCTTTCATCCTCATTTACGTCTCATTTTTGTTGCTATTTGCTTCACCAACACCACCACCCATCAACCCATCATCCCCAACCATCCATTCATCCATCATCACCATCATTTCCATCCATCCATCCATCCATCCATCCATCCATCCATCCATCCATCCATCCATCCATCCATCCATCCATCCATCCATCCATCCATCCACCCACCCACCCATCCATCCATCCATCCATCAATCCATCACCATCATTTCCATCCATCCATCCATCACCACCACCATCATATCCATCCATCCATCCATCCATCCATCATCACCATCATCTCCATCCATCCACCCACCCACCCACCCACCCATCCATCCATCCATCCATCCATCCATCCATCCATCCATCCATCCATCCATCCATCCATCCATCCATCCATCCATCCATCCATCCATCCATCCATCCATCCATCCATTCATCCATCCATCCATCCATCCATCCATCCATCCATTCATCCATCCATCCATCCATCCATCCATCCATCCATCCATCCATCCATCATCACCATCCATCCAAAAGACGTCTTTTATGACCTGAAGAGCTTGAAGAAACTTCTGTTACTCGAAGCAAAACATCCTCAACAATATGATTTAACTTTTTCTACGATGGATACTCCCTGGCTTCATGAGCGCCTTCACTAACATACAGTACTAGTAATAGTAGTTGTTGCATTAGTAGAAGGAGCAGTACCGGTCTCCTCTGCTGTAGTCCAGCGTGCAGCAGGTCCTCAGTGGCTCAAAGTCGTACACTCCCCACCCGAGCAGAGGCAGCGCGGCCCAGAACACGGACAGGACCCAGATGATGCAGCTCATGGTGATGGTGGTGCTCCAGAACAACTTCTGCCCTGAAGAGCAGACCCACGCAGACCATTAAGGAAGGTACGTTTATTTGTACTGCACACGTTGTATCATAGTCAGTAATGATAGTGTCGTACTCACTCGTGCAGTAGACGTGGTATCGGTCCCAGGCGATGGCGGCCATGAAGCTGATGGAGGCCAACACCGAGATCATGCCCTGGAAAGCGTGGATTTGGCAGCCCTGCTCACCAAACGGCCAGTACCTACAACAACAACAACCAACTATGAATTTTCATCGCCACGTTACACGTCTCTCCGGGGGCGTAGAAGGATCAAAGGCCTGTTTTAGAGTTTGAAATCTCTAGTTTCCAACACAAAAGACCTTTCTGTTCCAAAGTTATGTCCATTATTATCGGCCATGTTGTAAATGGCGGGAGTATGAGGTTAAAAAATGAAGGCGCAATTTTACACCCCCTCCAGCAGATGGTGCACAAGACGGCCGCCTGGGTCGCCTATGCCTAGGTGATATATGACAATCCCAATTTTTTTTTCACTAATATTCTCCCAATTTCCCCCTATTTTTTCCACATATTTGTTGACATTGAAGATGAACCCGATATTGTAAATTTGCAGATCTTCCGCACATTATTCTTTTTCCTGAGGTAGGAGACGTAGGCGGTTAGTCAGACCCAATGGCCACTGGCTGCCCTGCTTTTTGACCACGACACTGGGGGCCGCCATTGCTCCGCCATTGCTGTAGTACCTCCATATCGCCGCTAGGCCCCCATTGAAAAGCATTGGACTTTAGACACGTTATAAACAACTTTTAACTGGTTTATATTTTTTCAACACTAGACTAGGTCAGATATTCCTCCTGTGATAACTCTGGGTTAGTCACAATTAAAGAAACCAGGCTGGTTTTCGTAAGAAGAATTTTTGAAATCTCGTACTTAATGAGGGTCGGACTGTTTGCATTGGAGCTGCGCAAGCTACACGTCACGCAAGAGCCAAGTCTACGGTGAAGATCGCGCCCTTATGTCCTTTTTAGGAACATGCTCCGACAGAGCTGGGGAGGGGGAGCCTATTAATCCGTTATGATTTCCCCCACGAGCGTGGTCATTATGGTAAACGGGGAGGAGCGAGCAGAAGCTGTCCATTTATATATACAGTCTATGTTCAGACCTGAGGTAGGAGGCGTAGGAGGTTAGTCAGACCTGAGGTAGGAGGCGTAGGGGGTTAGTCAGACCTGAGGTAGGAGGGGGTTAGTCAGAAATGAGGTAGGAGGCGTAGGGGGTTAGTCAGACCTGAGGTAGGAGGCGTAGGGGGTTAGTCAGACCTGAGGTAGGAGGCGTAGGGGGTTAGTCAGACCTGAGGTAGGAGGGGGTTAGTCAGACCTGAGGTAGGAGGAGGTTAGTCAGACCTGAGGTAGGAGGCATAGGCGGTTAGTCAGATCTGAGGTAGGAGGCGTAGGGGGTTAGTCAGACCTGAGGTAGGAGGCGTAGGGGGTTAGTCAGACCTGAGGTAGGAGGCGTAGGGGGTTAGTCAGACCTGAGGTAGGAGGCGTAGGAGGTTAGTCAGACCTGAGGTAGGAGGCGTAGGGGGTTAGTCAGACCTGAGGTAGGAGGCGTAGGAGGTTAGTCAGACCTGAGGTAGGAGGCGTAGGGGGTTAGTCAGACCTGAGGTAGGAGGCGTAGGGGGTTAGTCAGACCTGAGGTAGGAGGCGTAGGGGGTTAGTCAGACCTGAGGTAGGAGGAGGTTGGTCAGACCTGAGGTAGGAGGAGGTTAGTCAGACCTGAGGTAGGAGGCGTAGGCGGTTAGTCAGACCTGAGGTAGGAGGCGTAGGGGGTTAGTCAGACCTGAGGTAGGAGGCGTAGGCGGCCGTGAGCCCGTTGATGTTCAGACTCAGATCGGCCAAAGCCAAATTGAAGACGAAGAAGTTGCTCTGCGTTCGCATCTGCGACACTCGGAGGAACGACAGCACGGAGATGAAGTTCAGGAAGAATCCCACCACTCCTGCAGGAAACACGGCCAAACATATTCAAGTTAAAGCACATCTGATCTTCACAGAACATGTTTATTGCACTGATTCAAGGTTTTTACATAGATTTATTTGGGGGATTTATCATTTCAAAGGCCGTTTTCTCACATTGGTGCCACAATATCTCCACTCAAGTAGCAGACTTAACATTTCCAAGGCTTGGATGAGGGGTTTTTCAGAGGGATTTTTAACCTCTTCACCGATGCCTTAACCAAGTACATTTTCTCCAGTTCAGCTTTACCCAAATCTAAAAGCTTATAGACTATAGGCCAGTGTAATGCCTCATCTGAAAGCTAAGATCTACAAAATTCATTTAAACTCATCTTTTTACCTGCATTTTTGTCACTTTGTCTTTTGTGGCGTTTGTCACATTTTTGTCATATTTTTGTCACTTTTTAATCATATTTTCGGTACTTTTTTGTCAATTTTTGGCCCTTTTTTGGTGAATTTTTTATCATATTTTCATCACATTTTTATCACTTTTTCGTCACATTTTGATTGCTTTTTCATCATATTTTTGTCATTTTTTGTCAATTTTTTTTATCACATTTCATTCATATTTTTGTCACTTTTTCATCATATTTTTTTTGCTTTCATGTCACTTTACTATTATTCTTTGGTCACTTTTTCATCATATTTTTGTCTTTTTTTGTCAATTTTTCATCATATTTTCATCACATTTTTATCACTTTTTCCGTCACATTTTGATTGCTTTTTCATCATATTTTTGTCACTTTTTCATCAACTTTTTTGTCACTTTTTCATCATATTCTTGTCCATTTTTTTTATCACTTTCTCATCATATTTTCATCACATTTTTATCACTTTTTCGTCGCATTTTGATTGCTTTTTCATCATATTTTTGACACTTTTTCATCAACTTTTTTGTCACTTTTTATTCATATTTTTGGCACTTATTCATCATATTTTTGGCACTTTTTTGATAAATTTCTGATCAGATTTTCAGCACATTTTTCGTCACATTTTGTCACATTTTCGTTTCCTTTTTATCTTTGTCACTTTTTTTTATCAACTTTTTTGTCACTTTTTCATCATATTTTTGACGCTTTCTTGTCACTTTACTGTTATTCTTTGGTCACTTTCTTGCCTTTATCATCCTCGTTTTCGTCTCATGTTTGTTGCTTTTATGTTGCTATTTTTTTCAAGAAGCTTAAAGAAATTTCTTAAAAAAAGACGAAATATCAACATAACAGATTTTTCCCACTTATAAACAGCTTATTATTTAAAACTAAACAAGAAATCCAAAATCACATCTGTAAAAATCTTATGTCAACAAAATTAAACCATACATTTAAACCTGGCTCGATCAATTATTCAGATTTTGTCGGCGAAAAATTCAAATCTGGGATAAAACGCCTTATTTTTTATATGAAAACATAAAATGACAGAAAACTTGCAATACATTTTTTCCTCATATTTACGTCCGTAATCTACAGCAAAAGTTTCAAATCGATATCTCTGCATTTAAAAGTTTCCCCATTCACCTGCAGCATCTCGGTGAAGGTGGGAGCAGAGAAGGGGGCTCAGTGGTTTGTAGAAAGTCTTTATTCCTCGCATTAACTTGTTGCTGTAACAATGATGCAGGTCTGACATAATAACCCCGTGTGTGAATGAACCTTTGTGCTGCACAGTTGCATCACTAATCGGATAATCCAGAGGCTCAGATGGCAAGTCTCAAGTGATGGGAAATTAGCACCGTGACCGACTACACCGCGACATTTCAAAGCAAAAGTTTTCTTACTTTCAAATCTGCAACAGTCCAGTCACTTAAAGGGATGTTTCAGGATTTCCTAGTTATCCAAAGTATTGTTGATTTCTGGAGATTTGTTTTGTTTTTAATTCATGCAGTCCTTATATTTGAAGAGCTTTGTGGTGCTAGGCTAGTGCTAGGCTAGTGCATGTCTATGGTAACTAGTAGCCAACATATATAACACCAGACTACCCATATAAATGTCT
Organism: Gobius niger; assembly: GCF_951799975.1. Classification (NCBI taxonomy): domain Eukaryota; kingdom Metazoa; phylum Chordata; class Actinopteri; order Gobiiformes; family Gobiidae; genus Gobius; species Gobius niger. The sequence continues at coordinate 24,582,509 of NC_136870.1, read as the reverse complement.
GTGTGACTAAATAATGTTTGAAATATAACCATTTTGCATTTAAAATAACTTATATTTGAGCAGCTTCCTGGTTGTAGCTACGCAGTGGCGGAGTGATCTGCTCGGTTACCGGATCTACAGTAGTTCGTTTACCTGCGGCCGCCATAACTGCAAGTGGAATTCACAAAGGAGCTTTCTACTAATCAGATATGGCAACGTTTGGAGGATGAGCTCATTATTTTGAAGAGGTTTTTAATGCAGGCTACTAGTTACCATAGACATGCACTAGCCTAGGACTAGCCTAGCACAACTAAACCCTTCAAATATCAGGACTGCATGAGTTGAAACAAACAAAAAACTCTCCAGAAATCAACAACACTCTGGATGACTAGGAACTGAGGCCCTATGTCAAAAATCCTGAAATATCCCTTTAAATCCAATCATAAAAACTGTCTGATCGTAATTAAGTGCTTTATTTCTCATTATACAATTGTACTTGAAAGGATTTAGATGAAAAACATTGGACTCTGACTTGTGTCCACTGAGAACAGTCGATACAAATCAGGGTTATACAAGTTTAATGGACACACAGCGGCCGTGAGCAGAAAACACTGTTGTAAAAGTGGCTCAGACCTGCGTAAGTCACTGATAAAGGTTCCAGAGATAAGAAACAGCCGAGATCTCTTCACTCAAGCACTTCTGTGATCGTCCGAGTCGACAGCCTGTTTCCAATGATTGACTAAAGTCCAAAAGTGAAGATATTTTGGCGTCAGTGTTGAGACTAGAACGATATCATTATGTCGACGCATCTTAAAACGACGATAACGAGCTATTAGCACTTTCTTTCTAAAACGAAGAACGAACGCGATGAAAAAGTGGTTTGTCAAACTCTAGTCTTCTTCACCAAATACATTAGTGCTTTCACTCAATATTAGATCGAGCAGCTTTGATGTTTATTGGAGTGGTTACTTAAATTTTGTACTATATTCTATATTAGCAGTTACATCTTTAAAAATGTAGAATGTTTCTATTCCATATTACTGTTTCAGTACAGAGTTGCTGTTTCAGAGTTGCGCTTGTCATCGACTGCTTTCTTGTCAGTGTTGCGCCATGCCTGGATTTTTCACCTTTTTTCACGCGAGCAGTTACAAATGTGCCGCTTTCGCGGCACACGCCTATTTCACCGGACAGGTCGGGGTGCCGGGAGTCCCCCCTATTACTGTCTAATGCATGGGGAGAGCTCCGCGCTCTGTTTCTTGAGCACTGCGCACTCTTTTTTTTCGTCAGTGCGCGGAGCCTGTACAATTACAATAGGCCCGAGCCATGCAGGCCGCTCGGGCCTAATAATACATTGGTTTTATAAAGCGCTTTTCTGGACACTCAAAGATGCTTTACATTGCAATATTCATTCACTCCATACTTGGTGGTGGTAAGGTACTTTTGTAGCCACAGCTGCCCTGGGGTAGACTGACGGAAGCGAGGCAACCAGTCTGCGCCATCGGCCCCTCCGACCACCACCACTCACTCACTACATTCGCCCCAGGCTTCCTGGTGTTTCCCAAACAGTCTCCCATCCAAGAACCGACCAGGCCCTTCCTGCTGAGCTCTGAGGTCTGACGGGATCAGGCAGAGCAAAGGGGTGTGGCCACGATACCACCTTTGCTAATGTAGCCAAAATATATTGGGTAAAATATTAACATATTTTGTTTAAGTAATATGTTATATTCCTCAGTTACTGAAAACAGTTATATATTTTTACTGTCCCCCCAACTCTGAAACTGGGACGTCTGGTCACCCTGAGACGAGCAGAAGCGGGTCGTACTTAAATACATTCAGCCCAAATACTTCAGTAACTTTTTGATGAAATTATATTTCTTACAGTACGTTCTACTTCTACTTCAGTAACATTGTGATGGATTATCTGTTACCTTTTCCACAGTGAGAATTTAGGTGGAAAATGTTTCATTTTGATCAATAAAGTAAATGTAGATCGTCGTCATTCCTTGTTTTTAAGAAATATTTTGTTTATTATTCTGTATTTTCTGCCATTTTCCTGGAGTTTTCTTTGTAAATAGCCACAATCACAATTTATTCATGACTTCATGTTTTGTTTCATACAATTTATGGCGTCATTTTTTGTCACATTTTTTTCTTGTGTTTTCGTAGTTTTTTGTTGATTTTTTTTCTTTGCTTTTATAATTGCTGGGACGCTTTTTTCTTATGTTTTTGTCACTCTTTTATTGCGTTATTGTTGCTTTTCTGGCATTTTTCCCCCCGCTTTTTTAATCCTCGTTTTCGTCACTATTTTGGTGTTTTTTCCCCCTCCATTTTTGAAGAACTTTTAGATTTGGGTAAAGCCAAAGTGGAGAAAGTGCTCGGTTCAGGTGGGGGTTAAGAGGTTGGATTGTGTTTACCTACACAATCATTTCCAAACAAGTTGTAATGCCGTTTGTAACTCAAAGAAAAGTCTTAAACGTTGCCCTCGTGACGCACGTACAAGGCGCCGCTGTCCCTTTAAGAGCGCACAAACGCACCACAGTTCACACGAGGACCCTGGACTCACCTCCCACGAGCAGCGCGGTGCCGAACAGGAACATGTCGAGCTCCCCGAACCCCTCCGGTAACGTGTAGGCGGCCATCGTCACGAGTCCCCGAAACCACGACCCAAAAAAAAGACCCGAAAGACCCGAAACCTGCTCCGGACGCACCGAACGCGACTCCCGCAGCGCCCGAGTCCGCCTCAGACGCGCTTTATAAACGCTCTTTCACGTGAAAACGCTAAGCTCCCGGTTTAAGGACCCTGTCGCAATCCAGGCAGGAATGTCTTAACGAGCGCGCGACCCCAACTGGCCCGTGCGTAACGAGGAGAAGCTGGAGGCGAAAGTTTTGGGGGGTTTCTGTGAAGTTTTTTTTAAAGAGACAGAGACGAGGGAAATGGGTGGTCTCCGGGGATTATGGGAAATAGTGTTTTTTTGTGTAACGAGGACTGACCAGTGTGGTAATCAGACTCAGTTACGCTGCATTTATGAAGTAGCTTTTCGGAAATGGGGAGTTTTTTTTTTTTAAAGGAAATAGTGGTTTTGCAGGCGACATTTTTGACGTATTTCTAAATGATAATACATGAAACTTGTATAACGCTTTATGGACAATGAAAGAAACGGTGTCTTGCCCAATGACACAACAGCAGTGGAAGCCAGGGTCTTGTAATGCCTGGCCTGCCAAACTACATACTATACATAAACTATAATACTATTTCATAGATATTTCAAAGACATGTGGGAGCAAACATGATCTTAACGGTTTCCCGGTGGGCGTGATTGACAGACGGCATCAACCAATCAGAGCAAAGCTGGATACGCCGCAGCAACAAGGGGCAGGAAGCCTTTTAAAAACGTCCTTTTTTACGAGGAACGCTGTTGTTAAAATAGACGGAATAGCAGAACAAAACAGTGTGTCGGTCACCGCGCCGCCATCTTGAATATTTTGGAAGAGGACGTGGTGGTGATGGCTTCCGTCTCTCGGTGCGTGATTGGACCGATGTGTGCAGGCCCACCTTAATGCACCCACAGGGCCCAGGGCTTAAACAGATAGGCCCCCACCCCCCCTCAGTGCAGACCCTAACCCTAAAAACCTATAACCCTAACCCTAAATCACACAAAAACCCTAACCCTGCTACTCCTACAGGTGTCCCTCTGGGCCGGGTAGGGCGGGGCTACACACATAGGAGCGCAGTGCGATCATCTCACACGGTCAGTCACAGAGCCATGGGAAGATGTTTTAGCTAGGGGGTGCAGCTGAGGGACAAAATTTCCCCCCAAAATACTTTTTCTGTGCATAAATCCTATTTATTAACCTCTTAACTCCCGCCTGAACCGAGAGCATTTTCTCCAGTTCAGCTTTACCCAAATCCTGTAGGCCAGTGCAACGCCTCATTTGGAAGACCTACAAAACTAAATTGATCTTTTTCCTCACATCAGATTTTTTTTCATCATTTTTTTTTGTTGGGCAGTCGTCTCGTTTTTGTCAAATTTTGGTGACTTTTTTTTGTCACTTTTTCGTCAAATTATTCGCATTTTTTTGTCAAGTTCGTATCACTTTTTCGTCCATTTTTTCTGTAAATTTTTCTCACTTTTTTGTTCTCACCACTTTTGTCATTTTTTGTAAATTTTTTGTCACTTTTTCGTCAAATTATTCACATTTTGTGGTCAAATTCTTATCACTTTTTCGTCCATTTTTTCTCAATTTTTCCTCAATTTTTTCTCACTTTTTTGTCATTTTTTGTACATTTTTTGTCACTTTTTCGTCAATGTTTTCTCACTTTTTTCACATTTTCATCATTGTTTTCGTCTCGGTTTTTTTTGCTATTTTCACACCTTTTATCCAGAAGCTTTTGGATTGGGGTAAAGCTGGAGAAAATGTGCTCTGTTCTGGTGGGAGTTAAGGGGTTGATATTGCCTGCAGTTCACAAACTGTCCACCAGGGGGTGCTGCAGCGCCCTCAGCACCCTGGGTTCCCACGGCCTTGGTCAGTCACGCCGCAAAGTGAAGTGACGAAAATCAAGGAATCACCTTTCCTATTTTTCCCCTAATTCTGATAGGCCCTTGACTGTGGTCGGCCCCCGGGCTCCAGCCCCAGCGAGCCCGTTGGATAAGGTGGCTCTGGATGTGGGTCAACTCGTGAAATGATGCCCAGACAGTTCTTTTTTTGAGCAGAACAGAGGAGTGTCTGACAGGCCAGGCAAGTGTCTTTCCTCCGGTTTCCCCGATCCACTAAAAACATGCACAATAAAATCTCCCCTGGGAATGACATTCTTAATCTCAGAAGCGAGGGTCTTTTTTTGACAACATTTTTAGTTTTGGTCATGATTTTGTCATGTCGTATCCATTTTCTTCTGCTTTATCCGGGGCCGGGTCGAAGAGGCAGCGTCTGAGCAGAGACGCCCAGACCTCCTGATCCACTCACACCTCCTACTGCTGTTCGGGGGGGAGCTCGGAGACATAGTCCCACCAGCGTGCCCTGGGTCTGGGCCTCCTCCCAATAGCACATGCAGAGTATAGCATAGATTGATCAGTAAATCGAGAGCTTTGCCCCCCGACTGAGCTCTAAGGGCACTCCTGAACACGACCCCGAGATACTTGAACTCCTCCACTTGAGGCAAGGACTCTCCATCGACCCTTTTCCCACAGAGAACCATGACTTCAGATTTGGAGGTGCTGATCTTCATCCCGGCCCCTTCACACTCGGCTGCAAACCTCCCAATGCACACTCAAGGACTCTATTTTTGTTTTAGCATAGTTTTAATCAGCACAAATGTAAATTTAGACGAATAAACAAGTATACATTCATATTATTACATCCAAACTAAATAATATTCTCTCACTCAGACCTGTTGCAGTGAATTAAAGTTTAAACTGTTTTAGTTCTTTTCACATCTGGAGATCTTATTCTCATGAACTACTTTTTATTTAGCTTTATACGAAATTTAGACAACAAAACATATCACTTCCACTAAAGGTATAACTAAATATTTGAGTCGACAGCATGTACTACACGGGTGGGACCTTTGTTTGTCCTCGTCTATAATGTGTCTGTTTTCCTGGTGCGTCTTCTTCTCCGGACTTTTCCCTCTTCTTCCCGATCACATGACCTCCTCCCCCCTCGCCTGTCCTGACCTTTGACCCCCCTGTCCTTTTCCTGAACGGTGCCATTTGTGAAGCGCTTCTTCTAATCTGCGTCAGATTAACAATCGAATTAACCGCGGAGTCATCAAGTCCCGCTGGAGTCGTGGACGGACTTAAACGATCTGACCTCGGCTCTGCATCTGTCCCACAGGCTGCTCCCTGACCCACTTCTGCCCCGCTGTCAAACTACTGTACATGCACTCACGCCGTGTGTAGTATAAAGTACTACAGTATACGTCCTGCTCTGGGGCCCGGGTTCACAGTGAAACCTCTTCTGCAGATTACTGACGTTATAATGTGTTTTAATGGGAATAAATCGAGGAAAAAGATCCATTCAGGTGAGTTTTGTAGATCTTAGCCTTCACAGTGAGTAGTTCTGCTGCTGGTGTTATAGTTGTATAATTAAAATAATGTACAGTAACCTCTATACCTTGTGACCATATACGATGTGAATGTAGCTACAAGCTCTTACCATGTCAAATACTGCAAACTGTAAGTAAGTAAATAAGTGCTTTATTGTTATTGTAAAAGATTAGAACGAAACAGTGTTCAGGCGTCAGTCCTTGGAGGTCGGAGGAAACCTGGCTCCTCTGATCCTCTGATACGGTGGGTTTTTCCCTGTTTCAGAGCGTGGTGTCCTGCACTGGTCAGCTCCTCCTCCTTCCTCTTCCTCCAGTCTTTCACCATGTCCATTTGTCCCTTCCTTGTTTCCTGTAGCTCCTCTTGTGATGCCTCCTCAAATCTCAAATGGCTTTAGCTGATAAGCTAGAATTTTTGTTTACCTTTAAAAAGCTGTTTTCTTCAGGACCGTTTGGACTCTCAGAATAAACAAATCCACCAAACCTCCAGAAAAACACGGCCAAGACGTCCAAAAGTATCCAGAAAAACAACGTGGAACAGAAACTAGATAGATAGATAGATAGATAGATAGATAGATAGATAGATAGATAGATAGATAGATAGATAGATAGATAGATAGATAGATAGATAGATATATAGATAGAGTTGTACAGTACACGTTCGTGTGTGCCTGGGTATATGAAAAAGGAATACTTGAACTTTGCATAGTCTTGTGGTAACTTTATCAATGTAATGTGAATTGTTATAGTTGTTTTTAGTTGAGTTCCCAAAGGGAAAACAAATGTGAAATGCACAAGTACAGTGAGTATTGAATATAGGGGTCGGAGCACGTACACTTCAGCTTCAGCTTCAGCTTCAGTCGACTCCTTTAGAGCTTCCATTACTGTGTAATGATGTGACGTCTGTGACTATAAGAATGTAAACAGCTCAAATAAACTAAACTAAACAAATGAGGCGTTAGGCCTGTAGGCTGTGACCTGATGGATTTGGGTAAAGCTGAACTGGAGAAAATGCACTTGGTTAAGGCGGGGGTTAAATGTACGGGTTTGCTCTGGGATTTTTCTCTTTTGAATTTCTTATTTAATCTTTGAATAAACTAGTTACTACTGAAAAAGTCTGTACACTTTTGTGGTTCAAACTCAATATTATCGATTCAGGCCAGGGGAAAAAAATCGAAGTACACAAAAAGCCATGTCTTGACCCCATCTTTGAGATTAGATTTAGATTTATGTTCACAGTGCACAACATATACGGTACATTTAAGGACGACAACACAACGGTGGAAGCTCTCAGTCGTCCAGGAGTTTTTGCAGCTTTTACCCATAATAAAGTCCGAGGACCTTGTGCCGTCTTTGCTTTTTGCCGATTTGCTCTGACTCCACATCGAACTGTTCTCCCCCGAGGGATTCGCTTTCACAACGCAAAAGTTTTAATGACAAAATCTGATAATCTACGGAGCTCAGGCTGAGGCAACAGGAGCGTTGGCCAACAGCGAAGTGGGTCAGAGCCTCCGAGAAGGAAAGAAAGAAGTTTTTTTTTTAATTTTTACTACTTTATTTCAAATATTTAAGAACCACGTGGTGCAGATTATTGAGTCAACATGTTCCACGGATTACATAAACTGCACAAATAAAGCAAAAAGAACTCTTAATGGTGGAACAACATGAGTCAAAGTTTAAAAAAAAGAACATTTTGCTTGATCTGAGTGGTGCATTGGCAAATAGTGAATTACGACGTCATAATCTGCTGCTGTTGCAATGAAACAATGAAACAATGCTGCCAGTGTGGAGCGAGTTTACAAACCTGTGAACACAGACAACAAGCGGAGGAAACACAATTCTTTCTAACATTTCAACAAAACAACTGTTCCACGGAGTGACATGGGCCCGTTAGCAGACATGAAACAAGTGACTGCACACCCCTATATGCACCATGGTTTATTAAAGGGACGATACGGGGTTTCAACAATGTCCTAATGTGTAGAATGAGCTCAGACCTGTTCACCACAACTGCCTCTAAAATCCTGCACTGTCACTTCGGGTCCAAAGTGCCGTCATGCACGAGCTTAGCCTCTTACCACCCGCCTTAACCAAATGCATTCTGTCCTCTTTTGGCTGTGTAGCACCTCATTTGAAAGCTAAGACGCATCTTTTTCCTCGCGTTGCTGCTGTGTTGTGTCACCTTTTGTATGTTTTTTTTTTTTTTTTTCATTTTTGTCACATTTTTGTTGAGTTTTTGTCACTTTTTGGTTGCGTTTTTGTGACATTTTTGTTGAATTTTTGTAATTTTTTGTTTAGTTTTTGTGACATTTTTGTTGTGTTTTTGTCGCATTTTTGTTGAGTTTTTGTAATTTTTTTGTCACATTTTTGTTGAATTTTTGTGACATTTTTGTTGAGTTTTTGTCACATTTTTGTTGAGTTTTTGTCACATTTTTGTTGAATTTTTGCAATTATTTTGTGGAGTTTTTGTCACATTTTTGTTGAGTTTTTGCAATTATTTTGTGGAGTTTTTGTCACATTTTTGTTGAATTTTTGCAATTATTTTGTGGAGTTTTTGTCACATTTTTGTTGAGTTTTTGCAATTATTTTGTGGAGTTTTTGTCACATTTTTGTTGAATTTTTGCAATTATTTTGTGGAGTTTTTGTCACATTTTTGTTGAGTTTTTGCAATTATTTTGTGGAGTTTTTGTCACATTTTTGTTGAATTTTTGCAATTATTTTGTGGAGTTTTTGTCACATTTTTGTTGAATTTTTGCAATTATTTTGTGGAGTTTTTGTCACATTTTTGTTGAGTTTTTGCAATTATTTTGTGGAGTTTTTGTCACATTTTTGTTGAATTTTTGCAATTATTTTGTGGAGTTTTTGTCACATTTTTGTTGAATTTTTGCAATTATTTTGTGGAGTTTTTGTCACATTTTTGTTGAATTTTTGCAATTATTTTGTGGAGTTTTTGTCACATTTTTGTTGAGTTTTTGTCACATTTTTGTTGAATTTTTGTCACATTTTTGTTGAATTTTTGTCACATTTTTGTTGAGTTTTTGTCACATTTTTGTTGAATTTTTGCAATTATTTTGTGGAGTTTTTGTCACATTTTTGTTGAGTTTTTGTCACATTTTTGTTGAGTTTTTGTCACATTTTCGTGGAGTTTTTGTCACATTTTTGTTGAATTTTTGTAATTTTTTGTTTAGTTTTTGTGACATTTTTGTTGTGTTTTTGTCGCATTTTTGTTGAGTTTTTGTAATTTTTTTGTCACATTTTTGTTGAATTTTTGTGACATTTTTGTTGAGTTTTTGTCACATTTTTGTTGAGTTTTTGTCACATTTTTGTTGAATTTTTGCAATTATTTTGTGGAGTTTTTGTCACATTTTTGTTGAGTTTTTGCAATTATTTTGTGGAGTTTTTGTCACATTTTTGTTGAAGCTAAGACGCATCTTTTTCCTCGCGTTGCTGCTGTGTTGTGTCACCTTTTGTATGTTTTTTTTTTTTTTTTTTCATTTTTGTCACATTTTTGTTGAGTTTTTGTCACATTTTCGTGGAGTTTTTGTCACATTTTTGTTGAATTTTTGTGACATTTCTGTTGAGTTTTTGTCACATTTTTGTTGAATTTTTGTCACATTTTTGGTGCTTTTTTCCCAAGAATCTTTTTGATTAGGGTAAAGCCAAACTGGAGAAAATGGGATCCGTTCAGGTGGGAGTTAAGAGGTTAATATAGAAACAAGACTTAAAAATGCATATAACTGAAAGAATCTTATCTGCACTCTTGCCTCTTACTGTAATTGATTAATTCTATGTTGATGTTTTTATTGATTGTATTTGTTTTCTTATATTTATGCAACTGTGAAGCACTTTGAATTGCCTTGTGTATGAATTGTGCTCTACAAATAAACTTGCCTTGCCTAGAAGCTGCAGTTACATGTATGACCTGAGGTGGCAGTAGTGAGTATAAAATGGCAAACTTGCATCTATCCCCTTTAAACACTCCAATCTCAGTTTAGTTGTATGAAATAAATACTTATTAGCAATTGTTTTCATGTTTTGATACATTTGTGGGGGCCACAGTTTTGGGCGGGGGGGGGTGCGGCCCGACTACAGCCCGCGCAGGATAAAAGGTTGGGAACCACTGTAGTAAAGAATGAGATGAATTCATACAAAGACCAAGAGGGCGTCCGAAAAAAAAACTTTGTGCAATCGCTGTGTAATAATATTCTTGTCCAAAATCCTATTACTAATATATAAAAATATATACAAAAAATATATACATAAAGGCAAAAATATCATAGTCTAAGATTGAGGGAGACAAAATGCCCCCTTGCTCTGGGACGGGCTGAAGGAAAGGGCCAATAATCACGGCTACAATATTGTTTTTACACATTTACACAGGCCTTAATCTGAAAACTGAAAAGAAAAGGAGTTTTCTCTGAGGAGTCTCCACTTAATTGGATGAACTACTGGAGTCCACTATAGTCTTCATCTGTGTCTTCTTCAGTCCAGCTCCCTTCACATCTTTGCATAATGAGTTCTCTGCTCCGTCTGACCCTCTAATCCAGCCCACCCTCGTCGGGAAGAGAGCGCAGAAACGCCTGACTCATCACAGCCGGGCGTGTCGAGATGTTCGAGGCAGTAATCCCGTTTGTCCGATGTGAGACAATGGTGGTCCGAGGAGGGACGGGGGGGGGTTTCCGCCGCGGGACAAAGCTGCTTAAACAATCGATGAGAAGATTTGGGGATTAGGCTCATTTACGTTCAGACCTTTCCACCTGGGACCCCTCTGTCCACTGTCCCAAACACGGAGGGGCTGATGGCTCACGGGGCAGGGAAATGAGTCGTACATAGTTTTAAAAATGTCCGAGTAATGCTGTGTACAAAACTCAACCTCACTGCTGCCCTCTAGGGACTGCTCAAGGAAGTGTTGGAGTGCAGTAGATCCATATTTTCAAGATATTTACTATTTTCTTACTTGTAAAATATCCAAACTGGGGTCAGCAGTTAGCACAAAGCTGGTAGAAAATAGGGCCCAAACCAAGTGCATTTTCTCCAGTTCATCTTTACCTGAATCTAAAAGCTTCTCAAAAAAAGCATCATAACAGGCGACAAAAAGGTGATGAAAAAGCAATTAAAAAAAGCACCAAAGATGAGATGAAAAAGTGACAACCAGTGTTCATTTCCTCGACTAAAATATTTAGTCTTAATTTTAGTCAAAGTGATATTTTTGACGACTAAAATTGGACTAAAACTAAATTAAAAGTTTCTCATGAGACAAAAACTATGACTAAAATGTCCAGATATTTTAGTCGACTAAAATAAGACTAAATAAAAATGAAAAGGAGAGACTAAAATCATCCAAACTTGTATTGACCGTCTAAAAGAGCCTCAGATCATTTAAATTCACTGCCAAATGATCAGCTCTGAGCTTTGTTCATGTGGAGCAGCTCCATTAAGCAGAGGAACAAGATTAAATATGATTATAATGAATATTATAAATGCTAAGTCGACTAAATTAGTCTTAAATTTAGTCGACTAAAACTAGACTAAAATTGAAAAGATATTTTATTGACTAACACTAGACTAAAATCGAATTATATTTTAGTCAAAAGACTAAAATTAAAACTAAAATAAAATATGTCAAAATTACAGCAATTAAAGCTATTATCTAAAAGAAATATTGTTATATTGTGTTGTGTGAAGATGAGTTTCTCCATCAAACCCAGCCTTAGCCTCGTCCAATCAGGCGGCAGCATCTCGCCCTCTGTGGCGTGAATGCCTCTCTCTCTCTCCCTCTCTCCCCTCTCTCTCCTCTCTCTCCTCTCTCTCTCACCCTCCCTTCCTCCCTCTCTCTCTCTTCTCTCTCTCTCTCTCTCCCTCTCTCTCCCTCTCTCTCTCTCTCCTCTCTCTCTCACCCTCCCTTCCTCCCTCTCTCTCTCTTCTCTCTCTCTCTCTCTCCCTCTCTCTCTCTCTCTCTCTCTCTCCTCTCTCTCTCACCCTCCCTTCCTCCCTCTCTCTTCTCTCTCTCTCTCTCTCCCTCTCTCTCTCACCCTCCCTTCCTCCCTCTCTCTCTCTTCTCTCTCTCTCTCTCTCCCTCTCTCTCCCTCTCTCTCTCTCTCCTCTCTCTCTCACCCTCCCTTCCTCCCTCTCTCTCTCTTCTCTCTCTCTCTCTCTCTCTCCCTCTCTCTCCCTCTCTCTCTCTCCCTCTCTCTCTCCCTCTCTCTCTTCTCCCTCTCTCTCCTCTCTCTCTCTCCCTCTCTCCCCTCTCTCTCTCTCTCTCTCTCCCTCTCTCTCGCCCTCCCTCTCTCTCCTCTCTCTCTCTCCCTCTCTCCCCTCTCTCTCTCTCTCTCCCTCTCTCTCGCCCTCCCTCTCTCTCCTCTCTCTCTCTCCCTCTCTCCCCTCTCTCTCTCTTCTCTCTCTCTCCCTCTCTCTCTCTCCCTCTCTCTCCCCCCTCTCTCTCTCTCTCTCTTTCTCTCACTCTCCCCCTCTCTCTCTCCCTCTCTCTCCCCCCTCTCTCTCTCTCTCTCTCTTTCTCTCACTCTCCCTCTCTCTCCTCCCTCTCTCTCTCTTGTCTAATCCTCCCCTGTCTGTTTTATCCGCTGCATATGGACTGGATTCTTCCCCACGGAAACATGTACGGGACGTCCCGCTAGAGCCTCCGCCGACGCTCCGCTCTTTTAGAGTAGTCTTAGAGCTTCTAGCCGCTTCCTAAAGTCCTAAAGATGCGTTTTATTTTGGTGATTTTTTGCTTAGCCGCTGCTTACAAGCCGCTTGTGGTTCACTCCTGCCCCATCCAGTGCAGCTGCTTCTTCCACAAACTGAGCGATGGATCCAAAGCGAGGTACGTTCATGAAAAATCTTTGCAAACTGTTTTGAGGATGTGTTTTGACTGGAAATAGTTCTTCTGAGTATAGCGCTCTGAGCCACTGCAGATACACATGGGATTAACTTGGGGTTAATCTTCTTTGCTTGTTACTGGACAATGCTTTTTTTTCTTCCTCTATTAAACGCCTTTGTTGGACAGTAGAGCAAAAATCAATATCTCGATATCTTTGGTAAAGCGATATATTTGCAAACCATCAGGAATATGTAAAAATGTGCTGCAAACGTCTAAAATTACTGAGATAGAAGATAAGTGTCCAGAACAGGCTACAAAAGGCCAGTACAAAAACATTTTCCCCCAATTTCCCCCCACATTTTCTCCCTGTTTCCCTACATTCCCCCCACTGTCCCTCCTATTCTTTATTTTTCAATTCCTCCCCACCTTTTTGCCCAATTTCTGCACCATTTTCTCCCAGTTTCCCTACATTACATTACGCCCATTTATTCCCCCCATTCTCTCCCCATTTTCTCAAAATTTCTTTTTCCAATTTTCCCCAATTTGTTCTCAATTTCTTCCCCACTCTTCCCCCTTTTCCTCCCCTAGTTTTCTTCAACTTTTTTTCCTTCCATTTCCCTCTACATTGTCTCCCTGTTTCCCTACATCCCCCATTGTCCCTCCTAGTTTTTATTTTTGAATTCCTCCCCATTGTTTTCCCCACCTTTTTGCCCAATTTCTGCCCCATTTTTTCCCCGTTTCCCTACATTACGCCCATTTATTCCCCCCCCATTTTCTCAAAATTTCTTTTTCCAATTTTCCCCAATTTTTTCTCAATTTCTTCCCCACTCTTCCCCCTTTCCTCCCCTAATCTTCAACTTTCCTTCCTTTTCCCTCTACATTTTCTCCCTGTTTCCCTACATCCCCCCATTTCCCTGCTATGTTTTATTTTTCAATACCCACATTTTTGCCCAATTTCTGCCCCAATTCTCTCCCATTTTCTCCCCGTTTCCCTACATGACCCCTATTTATTCCCCCCAAATTCCCCCCTATTTTCCCCCCCATTTTCTCTCATTTTTTGTTCCAATTTTCTCCTGATTTTTCCCCATTTCTTTCTCAATTTCTTCCCCACCCTTCCCCCTTTTTCTCCCCTAATTTTCTTTAGCTTTTCCCCCTCCATTTCCCCCAAGTTCTTCCCCAATTCCCCACACATTTTCTCCGTTTCCCTATATCCCCCCATTATTCTTGCTATTTTTTCTATTTTTCCCCCCCAATCCCCCCCTTTTTTTCCTTCAAATTTTTGCCCATTTTCTGCCCCAATCCTCTACCCCATTTTCTCCCCCGTTTCCCTACATTACCCCTATTTATTACCCCTAATTTTTCCCTCCCATTTCCCCCCTAAATCACTATCAAATTTGAATGCCATTTTAATACAAAAATATACTAAATGTTTGATGCTAAAAATGCAAAAAGTCATTGTCATTTTTTAAAGGTGCAATATGCAACTTTTTGTGGGAGAAAAAAAAGTTGATATTTGTGTGTATTTCACATTGTAGAGAGAAAACCTTCCAAACAATTGATCCTGGAGTATCCTATAAACAATGGTGATGGAAAGTAAAAAAGCCATGCTGACCGCTCCTGCAGCCGCTGGGCCACTACGAGGTCAAATACACAAAAATATCAACTTTATTTTCAACATAGAAAGTTACATAATGCAGCTTTAAGGCAAGGCAGGTTATTTATACCGTGCGTTTCATACACAAGGTGACTCAATGCGCCTTAACAAAGGAAAGTATGTGAAATTACAATCAATTGAGAAAAGGTCATGAATGCAGATGCAGAAGGTTTGGGGCGTGGCTAGGGAGGGTGTTTGTGTATGAGCCTCAGTCCGTATCTAGTTTAGCTCTGTGACTTGACCTTAAAGGGGCTCGATGCAAGTTGGCCATTTTATACTCACTACTGCCACCTCAGGTCATACGTGTAACTGCACCTTCTATATGAAGCTCGGGCATGACGGCACTTCGGACCCGAATTAAAAACCTTTTGGAGTGACAGTGCAGGATTTTAGAGGCAGTTGTATTAGGATATTGTTGGAACATGTAGAGGGAGGAAAATACATAATTTTGACATTTTTAAACTCTGTATAGTCCCTTTAAATGGGGAATGTTGACTTTATATTACTAGTTATATATATATAGTGTTTATAATTAATTAGCTTTTACTTGGTCTCAGATTTTGTTCAGTTCTACAGAGCAGGTTCTCTCCACAGATAATCCCCTTTCCTGCCAAAAAATAGCCCACCTTCTTTTTAAAGCAAGTAATTTGTTTACCTCAATACACACTAATGGAATCACGAAGAAGAAGCTAACAGGCTAACGGGCAAAGCTAACTGAGGGCTAGCACCACTTAAACAGTATTTACAGCCAAGTTTGAGTGAAAAAAATGGTGTAATTGGATGTACAATATCCCTCTGTCCCTTTGTCTTTTCTGTCAGCGTAGTATTTACGATCACAGAGAATTCATGAGTAAAAAAACGTAACATGCTTCGACACCTGCAGTTGCGCTTATGGCCTCTAGGGGCATGAGTTACCTTACCATGAGAGGCAAAACAGCGGCTTTGGACTGTATGTTTTGGATGTTTGATGGACTTTTCCAGTAATAATCGTCATTATTCCCAAAAAACCCTGGAAAGCCTGTCTTAATTGATGGTTTCACAAATATATTCTGTCTTGTAGGAGCGTCCTTTGCAACGATCCCGAAATCACCGCCATCCCGTCCAACTTCCCGACGGACACCTCCAAACTGCGGATCGAGAAGACGGCCATTTCCCGCATCCCCGCCGACAACTTCCACTACCTGAGCGGCCTGGAGTTCCTCTGGATGTCCTTCAACTCCATCTCGTCGCTGAACGCCGACAGCTTCCGGGGCCTGAGCAACCTGAACGAGCTGCGGCTGGACGGCAACGCGCTGGCGGCGTTCCCCTGGGAGTCGCTCAACAGCGCCCCCAACCTGCGGCTGCTGGACCTGCACAACAACAAGATCAGCTCCGTGCCGGCCGAAGCGGTGGCGTTCATCGAGAACATCACCTACCTGGACCTGTCGAGCAACGATCTGGGGACGGTGCCGGCGAACGTGCTGAACATGTGGCTGAGCGTCAAGCCGAGCGTCCAGGACACGGAGTCCAAGCTGATTCTGGGTGAGTTTGAAACGGGGGAGACTGTGGGGCAAGAGCTTTGTTTTGCAGAGGGTAAGGTTACCATTTAAACGATTCCGGGACTTTAATCCTTCATCAGTTTGCTCAACCATTTGGTATAGAGCATGTTTTATCGAATCCAGTGTCGTTCTTAATCTGCCTATCACTACCATTCGGTTCAAGTGTCTAATACTCCAAATATCCAGATTGGGGTTGGACCAGTTTAGACCAAGTTTGGACTGTTTTAGAGCAGGTTTGGACTGGTATAGACCTGTTTTGGGCTAGTTTTGGACCTGTTTGGACCGGATTAGACCTGGTTTGGGCTGGTTTAGACCTGTTTGGACCGGTTTATACCTGGTGTGGACCAGTTTCGACCTGTTTTGGACCAGTTTAGACCTGTTCTGGGCTTGTTTAGACCTGTTTGGACCGGTTTAGACCTGGTGTGGTCCAGTTTTGACCTGTTTTGGACCAGTTTAGACCTGTTTTGGGCTTGTTTAGACCTGTTTGGACCAGTTTAGACCTGGTGTGGACGAGTTTAGACCTGTTTTGGACCAGTTTAGACCTGTTTTGGGCTGGTTTAGACCTGTTTGGACCGGTTTAGACCTGATGTGGACCAGTTTAGACCTGTTTTGGACCAGTTTAGACCTGGTGTGGACCAGTTTAGACCCGTTTTGGACCGGTTTAGGGCTTGTTTAGACCTTTCCACCCGGAGCGCATGGCTACTTAATGTGCATCAACAAAAGGACGTACTTTCACTCCAACTACAGCTGATTCTAAAAGAGTTCTGACTCCACTCTTAAGGCGACATGGAAACACTGCAAAGGCTATTTTCTTGCATTATGGCCGTGCATCATGACCCACTGTGATAAATAGTGATTTAAAAGAGTGACTAACTGGACAAACAAGCCTTTGCTTTTTCTTCTCCGCTTTGTGGGAGTGTTCCTCAGGCTGGAGTTAAACTTTCTCTATACTGCTGCTTCGACTAGGTTTGAGACGTAATATGACTTTATTGGCGGAGGTAAAGGCCTCACTTGCGAGTTTGAAGAAGGTAAAAAACAAAATTTAAAACACTTTCGTTTACTTTTCTTGGAGATTTAAAAACAAACATGGACATAGAGTATATGCTATTTACAACCACTCCTGCAGTACAAAACGTTCCCCAATCTATAACGGGTAGTAAGTAATCAGGTCTTACAAGTGATCACATGATTGACTAGACTTTGACCATAGTCTTTTTTAAACACTGTAAAGGTGGAAGAATAGTGACTAGAAGACTATTCCAGCTTGTGCACCGTTTTACAGAAATGGTGTTTAGTCCAGTGCCGGTTCATCTGAATGGAACTTACAGTCCTCCCTTGTGGCTCATCTGGTTCTAAAATTATATTATTTTCATTGAATGAATGAGGCCAAACTATGGAGGGATTTGTGAACAAGACAAGCTCCCATTTTTCTTGCTCTGAACTCAAAGTCATGGGAAATGTCTATATATACACAACAGACCCATGTCTCACAAATATAGTTCACAATCTGTATAAATCTGGGTTTTGTTTGTTAAGATAATCCATCCCTCCTCACAGTATATCACACAGTTGGCTTAGGCTGTCTACAATAAAAATCCATCCATCCATCATATCCATCATATCCATCATATCCATCCATCCATCCATCCATCCATCCATCCATCCATCCATCCATCCATCCATCCATCCATCCATCCATCCATCCATCCATCCATCCATCCATCCATCCATCCATCCATCCATCCATCCATCCATCCATCCATCCATCCATCCATCCATCCATTTTCTTGACCATCATTTGCCTCACACAGTGCAACATATCTCCAAAGGAATATTGATCTGGATGTGGTTTTGAGGCATCAGCGAGTTTGACCATAGCGTAGTCAGTCTTTTTGATCCACTTTGTGACTTTTATCTGGGATACATCCCATAAGAATCCCTCTGCTTCCTCGACCGGGAACATAAGTTCACACTGCTGCTCCTAATTAAAAAAGTTTAATTAAATCTTCCTCAGAGAATATGGGGCTTAATTCTTGCCAATTAAAGACCGTTAAGTCCAAACTTTTCAAAGTCCAGAGTCCATTAGCGGCTGCTCAATGTATTTTTCCTATAGCCGTTAGCATTAGCCATCAAACATAGCAAATTATGAATGATCCAACTGTTAGGACTGGTTTAGACCTGTTTTGAACCAGTTTAGACCTGGTTTGGACTGGATTGGACCTGTTATGGACCGGTTTAGACCTGGTTTGGACTGCTTCATGCTGCTTTTGACAGGTTTTGCCTTGTGTAGACCTGGTTTTTACTGGTTTTGGGGAAGTTTGGATGGGTTTTATGCTGGTTTAGATCAGGTTAGGACTGGTTTAGAGCAGATAACATAAGTTCACACTGCTGCTCCAAATTTAAAAAAGCTTAATTAAATCTTCCTCAGAGAATATGGGGCTGATTCTTGCCAATTAAAAACCGTTGAGTCCAAACTTTTCAGAGTCCAGGGTCCATTAGCGCCTGCTCAATGTATTTTTCCTATAGCCGTTAGCATTAGCCATCAAACATCGCAAATTATGAACGATCCAGATGTTTTCAGCTGTTGTCAACCCATTGATCACATTTACTATTAGTCAAAGCCTTGTTAGAAAACCTTGATGAATGTACAGACCTTTGTAGATTTTACTTTAGATACAAATCAGTGTCTCAAAGAGTCTGAGCTAAATGCTAACTCAAATGCTAGCTCAAATTCAGTTAAGTTTCTGCTTTTTGTGAAGTCGGATACACAACCAATGACCACTAAATATCATGTTATAAACGTCAATGATTATGATTTATAAAAATAGTTATTAAAATGATAATAAAGACAAACATTGTGCGCATTTAGCGATGAGCACGAATAGCCTTGTTGCAATAAAGCTCCTCTAAAGAAGCACAATCTTGCCCGAGTAAATGTGTCCTAAAGCCCTGGTAAATAAAGACGGTGTTCTCGCGGTTAAGCCGTCGCCGCTGTCGCACTCTCTCCCTTTAAGGAAAGGTGGAACGGAGATTAGTCTAAATATACAGTGTGTCAGCAGCGTCAGTGCTTCTCAGAAAAAGACTGAATAGTGACGCGTTGTCTTTGAATAACCAGCTCTCGACGTCCACAAGGGAAGACCTCTGGCTCGCGATGGGATCAGAAAGTAAAGCAGTGAGGTAAAAAAAGGTCAACTGTCACATTGGATCAGTGCTTTCTTTACCTGAGCAGTGTGTTTTTGTTTAGAACTCCATTATATTTCCATAAATGGCTCACAACAAGGAAGAGGTTTTGTCCCCGTTGTGTTGTTGCAGTACAGGCAGTGGATTCTGGTGCAATTTTTGTGTTTTTGAAGCTGCAATGTTATGTAGCAGCCGAGGCTTAACTTAAATCAAAAGTGTATCTACTTTAAGAATTACCAACAACGCCACCTTGGATTCTGGGCCCAAGGAACCACAATTATTTGTTTACAAGGTCACAGGTTCGAGAGGAGCGTGAAAATGGACAGACAGCAAAAGTTATTATACAAAATACTTTATTTTAGTTTTATAGAAAAAGCATTTTTTTGTTAAATTTGTAAGTCTATTTTAAAAGCATTGAACACACACAACCGCATTCACACTCATTCGTATCCACATC
The DNA here is from genome assembly GCF_951799975.1 of Gobius niger. Classification (NCBI taxonomy): domain Eukaryota; kingdom Metazoa; phylum Chordata; class Actinopteri; order Gobiiformes; family Gobiidae; genus Gobius; species Gobius niger. The sequence continues at coordinate 24,562,841 of NC_136870.1, read as the reverse complement.
CACTCAACAATTAATAAAATAAAACAAAATCCACTAATCCTATTGCAGTGTGGCGCTCAGGGCCAAGCTCCACAACTTGGAGACTAGGATAGGAACGAAGTCTTACAGCAGCCGTTGCGTATTAGGGCCACGCAGATGGCGATAGCCTTGTTACCTTGTTTGTGGAGGAGTAGTTCGTGAGACCAGCGGGGAGCGCACTCAGGTGCGGGAGCCCTCGCGCCCTGGTCAATTGAGTTCAGTTCAGTTCGTACGCAGCTTTAACTTTGTGCGCCGGGTGGGCGCTTACTTTAACCAAGCGACCAGCAGTTCGAAGCGATCACGACCATATGGCAAAAGAAAGGGAGGTAGGAACAGGATCCTATGAAAATATGACTTGTTTTAGAAGGAGAAGCACGCATACATTTGTTTCCTGGAAGCACTGTGAAAACATACCGTCAATTGAAGCACTCCGCACACGATTCGCCCGGTCCTCTCTCAATACGACCGCGTTGCACCGCATACGCACGGCGAGGAAAAAGCCCCAACGCCACAGCCCACGGGGACGGCAGGTAGAGCACGCGCACGGCAGAGGCGTGAGCTCGAGAAACGCCAACATGCTACAAACAGCACGGTTTTAGGACAGATCGAACTAGATTTAATGAATGAAAACCACACGAAAACTTACCAAAGACGCATACGGCGAAAGCGTAGTTCAGTTGCGCGGCCTTACGCCTTGTACAACTGAATCGTGTGTTTGGCACGAGACGCCGGCCAAACGCAGCAGCTCCGTCCCCAGGCTAAGCTATGCGACGTCAGAGGCGAAAGGGAGGGCAGAAGGTGCGTTGCGCCCCTAATATAGCGTCGGGTGTAGCGGTGATTGGTTTGCCAGCGGAAGTGCGTACTACCACATTCCACCCCTTCTCCCTGGATCGTCGCCCCGACGATCGACCTTACCAAACGACTAATGCGGGCTCCTTGCTCGAACAAAAGACACTGCACTAGACATAGGATGGGCAGATCGCGGCAAATTATGTGGGTTTGGATGGCGACCGGCCGTGGGACGTGTGGACCTACGCACTCCTGTGTTGTCAACGGGAAGAATGAAAGGAGGATCAAGAGGGCCCTGCACTGACGGGCCAGCCACGGGCTCGTCTGAAACAACTGAAGGTAACTGGACAGGAGGAGCCTGTGTCGCAACTATTTGAACTGGAAGTGATTGTGGTGCAGCTTGAGCTGGCACAGAAAGCAACAAGTCTCCATCACAAGACAACTCATCCGACGGACGTCGCGGTACCATCGCTGGTACATCGCAAGGAGCCAACTGTAAAGGATCCGCCCCATGTAGCGGCTTCACTACTGAGCGATGAACTCGTTTCACCAATGTTTGATTCTTCACCGGAGCAATTGTATAAACAGCTCCACCCTGAGAGGGTGCCTGCAAGACAACATAAGGTTCGGACCGCCACATATCACGAGTCTTACACCGACCCCGGACACCTAAATTTCTCAACAACACGAGCTGGCCTTCTCCTAAGGGTGCATCTCGCACACGCTGGTCATGTTGCACCTTCCTGCGATCCGCAGCTCCCTTTGAGCGTACCCTAGCCCTCTCAAATGCTAGTTGCAACCGGGTCTGATGTTCGACAATCCACTCGTGTGGTTCTCCGCCCACAGGATCTTCAACTCTTCCCAACAAAAAGTCTACAGGGAGCCTTGGCTCTTGGCCGAACAACAAAAAGAATGGAGATTCGCCGGTAGACTGGTGAGGAGTTGTGTTGTATGCGTACAATAGCTGAGGTAAGCTGGAGCACCAATCGCGCTTCCTAGATTCGGGCAGTGTACGAAGCAGGTTGTGCAGTGTTCTATTGAACCTTTCACACTGGCCATTCCCCATAGGATGGTAGGGAGTGGTTCGCGATTTAGCAACCCCATAGAAACCGCAAAGCTGTTGAATCAAACTACTCTCAAAACAACGTCCCTGATCTGAATGGATCCGAATGGGGACCCCGAATTTTGAGAACCATTCTGTAACTAAAACATGAGCCACAGTGGTGGCGCGCTGGTCACGAGTCGGGACAGCTAGTGTGTATTTGCTGAAAACATCAGTGATGACTAATACATTTTCAATTCCGTTTCGGGACGGTTCCAACAGGGTAAAGTCAAGTGCTATAATTTCGTTGGGCCTCGACGCCAAGAGATGACCCATGGGGGCGCGCGCCGGAGGGCGAGAATCTTTCGCAACCTGACACCTTTCACATTCACGACACCACAGTGCCACATCCCTGGCCATCCCTGGCCAGTAACAACGAGGTCTGAGAAGGGCCAAGGTTCGCTCAACGCCTTGATGGCCGTGCTCCTGGTGGACCTGATTTAAAACATCCTTAATTAGGGAGTTTGGCAGGAGCAGTTGTAACACCCTTTCGCCACCATCAGGGCGGAGCACCTGCCTGTAAAACAGCCCATCCTTCTCGACCAAACGATCCCACAGACGGAGTAACCCCTGGGCGGGCAGAGACATTTGCTGTCGCTCTGCATAACTAGGATGTCTCCTCTGCTTCCAAAAGGACACCACTTCCTGAATAACCAGGTCACTCTCCTGGAGAGCACGAACGTCGGATGGTGGGTGTCCAGGAAAGGCTGCCACTACTGCCTGGACTACCTCCACCTGCGGCTGGCACACAGCTTCCCGGAGAGACGGTGGCATCAAAGTCCCTGGTACAAGAGCTGCCAGTTGGTCTACACTAGGGCCATGCTGGCGCGACAATGCATCGGCATTGCGGTTGCTCTTCCCTGACCTATACCGCAATTCGAAATCGAAAGAGGCCAGTTGGGCTGCCCAACGTTGTTCAACGGCGCCTAATTTTGCTGTATTGAGGTGGCTCAACGGGTTGTTATCGGTAAAGACGACGCATTGATGACCTAACAGGTATTCTCGAAACTTTTCGGTCAAGGCCCATTTTAGAGCCAGTAGCTCCAGCTTCATGGAGCTGTAGTTGGACATATTTCTCTCAGTGGGCCGCAAGCCTCGACTAGCATACGCTATAGGCCGCACTTTCCCGCCCTGCTCTTGTGAGAGCACTGCGCCTAAGCCACTATGACTAGCGTCGACCTCAAGCACGAACGGCAACGAAAAATCGGCATAAGCGAGCACCGGTGCGGCGCAGAGCTTTGCTTTCAGAGCGCTGAAACTCGCCTGACACTCCTCATCCCAAAACTCTGTCCCCCATTTAGCAGCTTTCCTCTTTGCCTGACCGGACAACTCCGCGACCCGTCGATGTAATGGTGCAGCTAATTTGGCAAAACCCTCCACAAATCTGCGATAATAGCTCGCAAATCCTAAGAAAGAGCGGAGCTCCGAGACTGTGGTGGGGACCTGCCAATCGGCTACCGCCGCGATCTTATCTGGATCAGTAGACACGCCCTGATCGGAAATAACGTGACCTAGATAGCGAACCTCCCGCCTGAAAAAGCTGCACTTCGAGAGCTTGGCCTTCAAGTTTTCCTGTTGCAAACGCCCCAGCACCCCCTCCAGCCGCTGCAGATGCTGCTGAACACTAGATGAAAAGACCACGATATCATCCAGGTACAGCAACAATGACTGTCCCTGCTGAGCCCCAAAAATCCTCTGCATAAGCCTTTGGAAGGTGCTGGGCGCGTTGCACAGACCGAAGGGCATCCGGTTCCACTCAAAAAGACCGAACGGAGTGCAGAATGCCGTCTTCGGCCGGTCGGCTTCAGTAACCGGCACCTGGTTATAACCACTCGCCAGGTCCATGGTGGAGAACCAGCAGGCACCAGTGAGGCTGTCTAGGGTTTCCTCAATCCTGGGGAGCGGAAAAGCGTCCTTACGGGTTTTAAGGTTTAACTGCCGGTAGTCCACGCAGAGCCGGAGACTACCATCCTTTTTCCGAACTAACACAATCGGCGACGCATAGGGGCTCGAGCTCTCGCGAATGATCCGGGCCTCTAACAGATTGTTTATGTGTTCCTTCACCAGTTCGTATTCGGACGGCGGGATTCGTCTATGTCGTTGACGTACAGGGGCCTCGTCTAACAAAGGGATGTCATGCGAAATCAAAGTGGTGCAACCTAAATCCTGATCTGACGCTGCAAAGACAGACTCATACTGCCGGAGAAGGGTCCTAGCTGCAGCTTGCTCCTCCTGAGGCAAGCTTGACAAATCGACAGCATCAACTTGATCTGCCACGGTGGACGCGGTTTGAGATGCTACATGTGCAGAAAAAGGTGGAACCTCGTCCACTCCTGCTGGCATGCTGATCACGTTGACATGGTCAAGAGTGCCCATTACAGTATGGGGATGGAGCAACAACTCTGTAGTCCCTACATTAACGACAGGAATATAGGCTGTTCCACGCACAACATGAACCAAGGCTGGTGATGCTAGCAACCCAGCTGGCAAGCCGAATTCAGGAGGCTCAAACAACACCGGAGAGTTCGAAAACTGTTCAGAACAGGTGGCCGTTATGATCTTCATGGAGCCACCAGGAATGCGACAGGCTCGCTTTCCGCGCACCCTCACCTTACCCGGATGGACTAATGGAGCCTGCAGGCTAGCTGTGTGGCACTTTTGCATGGCGTCCATAAGAAAAGTAGGACAGGAATCTGGAGTCATCTGAAAGAGTGAGGGGCCATACTCGCCAAACAGCTCTTGATAACACTTTCGAATTATATTCATTCCTAGAACACCGGGTGCCTGTGTAGATGTACTTCCAGGGGGGTCCCGCACAACCAGAACACCACAGTGAGGCATCTGTTTACCACATAGAACAACATCAAGCTCTAAGTAACCAATGTAGGGGATGGATAAGCCGTTAGCAGCCTTAAGCTTAAGCCAGTGGCAGGCCTTAAGTCGGTCTTCTCCCAGAGGTGCGAAGTGTTCCATAAAGCAGCGTTCCGTGATGGTCGACACCATCGATCCTGTGTCCACCAGACATGGCACCGAAACACCACTCATACAAACCTTGATATGTGGACAGGAGGAAATGAGCTTCGGCGCGTCTTCCAAACCATTCGAAACATTGTCCGAGCCAGTGAGTGCCCCACCCGAGCCGTGGCCCTGCAACCCGGTGGGCACTAGTTTTCCGGATGTGACCGAGATTGCCCCTGCATCGGCAGCTGCGAACGATGAGGGTCACGTTGTCTGTCACAGTCCCGGGAAATGTGTCCAGGCTGTTGACATCGCCTACAGATAATAGGGCCAAAGCGCGGGGAGCGGTTACGCTGACGAGGATTGTGAGATTCCTCCAAGCGGGCAATGCTTTGTGTCAGACGATCAAGTTGCTCTTGTTGTCGCCGCAACATTTCCTTCATTTCGTTTACCTCGGCCCCCGGAGGAGCAGTAGTGGTACGCTGGTAACCACCCTGAACGGCGTACTGGATACCAAAGGCGGAGGGGACAGAATTACTGCGGGCACGCACCCCCGCTGGCAACCCCTCACGCTCCCACCTTAGTGCTTCACCTCTGACGTCGAGCAAAGTGGCGGCGGGAGTATTACGGACATATTGCTTTAGCTCGCGACGGAGAGCGCCATCTAAGACTTGTTCGACGAATTGATCGCGAAGCAATGTTTCCGCGTTGGTCATGTTATTGGGAGCGCGCTGTTTTACCCTCTCCATTAAAGCCATAAGCGCAAGGGAATACTCTAGCAAACTTTCGCCCTCTTGCTGCCGTCGGGAGAAAAACGCCTCCTGCAGTGAAACATAAGACTCAACGCATCCATAAAGGTCCTGCAAAATGGAAATTATCCGATTGGGATCCGATCGCTCCGCACTTGAACGATACTTAATTTCTTCTCTAGCCTCCCCTTCCAAATGGTCATATAAAAAGAACGCCTGATCTGCGGCAGATAAGTGCCTAGCACGTATACACGCCTGAGCTTCTTCTAGCCACTCACCTAGACTAGTACCAGACCTACCTTTGAACATTGGACATTTTCTGTCCCGCGGCACAAAAACTAGTCGATCCGTATTAATTGGGTTAGATGTAGAAGCAGCGATTGACGACGCACCTGATGTTGAGGCTGTATCACCAACAGTAGTCGGCACAGGTTGTGTACGTTCGTTACGCAATTGCTCATTGTCAGCCCTCAACTGAGCTAACTGTTCACGCAACTCCTGTAAAGCTTCCTCCATAATTTAGATGAAAGGGCAAAACAAACTGCTGTAATCCTGTTCACTATACAAAAAATGTATCAGAATGTTGACACGGACCAGCTAATCCCGGTAGCCGCGACAGTAGTAACCTAAAGGTGTTAACAAAGCAAAAAAAAACCTATATGCAAGCAATAGTTTACACACAAAAAGAAACACAGCAAAACTAAAACATGCAAATAATCAAATGAAAAACCACAAAACATGCACAAAAATAATGCTTTAACTCAAGCAGTAAACAAAAATGCTTAGCACAGGAATTAATTACTTTTGTATAGACCTCCTACTGGCTACAACTATCTAGTACCAAGTATTAGCAAAATCCTAAATACCCTGATTAAACCCACCAAAAGAAACGTTTTGCCTTTGTCCACTTTCAGTCCATCCTGCCTGCAGCGCCAAGAATGTAGCAGCCGAGGCTTAACTTAAATCAAAAGTGTATCTACTTTAAGAATTACCAACAACGCCACCTTGGATTCTGGGCCCAAGGAACCACAATTATTTGTTTACAAGGTCACAGGTTCGAGAGGAGCGTGAAAATGGACAGACAGCAAAAGTTATTATACAAAATACTTTATTTTAGTTTTATAGAAAAAGCATTTTTTTGTTAAATTTGTAAGTCTATTTTAAAAGCATTGAACACACACAACCGCATTCACACTCATTCGTATCCACATCCACTCAACAATTAATAAAATAAAACAAAATCCACTAATCCTATTGCAGTGTGGCGCTCAGGGCCAAGCTCCACAACTTGGAGACTAGGATAGGAACGAAGTCTTACAGCAGCCGTTGCGTATTAGGGCCACGCAGATGGCGATAGCCTTGTTACCTTGTTTGTGGAGGAGTAGTTCGTGAGACCAGCGGGGAGCGCACTCAGGTGCGGGAGCCCTCGCGCCCTGGTCAATTGAGTTCAGTTCAGTTCGTACGCAGCTTTAACTTTGTGCGCCGGGTGGGCGCTTACTTTAACCAAGCGACCAGCAGTTCGAAGCGATCACGACCATATGGCAAAAGAAAGGGAGGTAGGAACAGGATCCTATGAAAATATGACTTGTTTTAGAAGGAGAAGCACGCATACATTTGTTTCCTGGAAGCACTGTGAAAACATACCGTCAATTGAAGCACTCCGCACACGATTCGCCCGGTCCTCTCTCAATACGACCGCGTTGCACCGCATACACACGGCGAGGAAAAAGCCCCAACGCCACAGCCCACGGGGACGGCAGGTAGAGCACGCGCACGGCAGAGGCGTGAGCTCGAGAAACGCCAACATGCTACAAACAGCACGGTTTTAGGACAGATCGAACTAGATTTAATGAATGAAAACCACACGAAAACTTACCAAAGACGCATATGGCGAAAGCGTAGTTCAGTTGCGCGGCCTTACGCCTTGTACAACTGAATCGTGTGTTTGGCACGAGACGCCGGCCAAACGCAGCAGCTCCGTCCCCAGGCTAAGCTATGCGACGTCAGAGGCGAAAGGGAGGGCAGAAGGTGCGTTGCGCCCCTAATATAGCGTCGGGTGTAGCGGTGATTGGTTTGCCAGCGGAAGTGCGTACTACCACAGTTATTTTTCCCAACACTTATTTGTACTTTCTTTGAATACTTACAAATGTATGTAAAGAAAGAGCAGAGTGTTTAGGTTTCTCAGTAAAGGGAAAGTTCAGAGCAATTCACCGTGGATAAGAGTTTTCTTCAAAGTAGTACAAATTGACTTCAGGGCTGTGGCATTGATAATAAATCTACACACTGCCACCTGGTGTTTGCTAGTGTGCATTTTAAGGCTTAAAATGGGACAAATTCTGAACTTTTGTCGAAGGAGTAAAAGTGATAAATTCTCGACAAATAATAGCTACTACTCAAGTAAAGAGCAGATTCCCCAAAAAACAACTTAACCCTCTCCATTAGCTTGATGAAGAATCCAATTTCCGTGAAGTGAATGGCTTGAATTAGACTCAAATAAGTAGGGCTGGGTGCTGTTAAAAGATACCACTGGTAGAGAGTTAGTGGTATCGAAAAACAATATTTGTCTTCAGATACCAATGCCTAAAGGAAGTGACTTGGTTGTTTCAGCTAAAACAAATGATAGACAAAGTTTTTTATGGACTAAATTGACATTATTGTTCCGTAGAGCTGTCACGATAAATACTGTATCGACTTATCGTTCAATCAAAAACAGATAAACGATACATTTTGGGCTCGATATTTATCGTCTGTACATATATTAGCATGTCCCCCCATTCTTCCTTTGCAAAACTTTGATTTTTCACTGAAGCAACTATATTTCAAGTTTATCGCGGGTTGTTTGGTATTTTAGGACATGATTATGGACTTTTACAACTAAGGTTTACTGTCATTTTCATGCCTGAGAGTCAATATTATCGTTTATCGCGATACTTTCCTGCCTCAATATATCGAACTTAAAATTTATCATCATGACAGGCCTATTGTTCTGTTTTCTGAGTCTAGATGACAAATATTTTACTAAAGGTAATAAAAAAAAAACATTCAGATATTGTGAACCAAGCAGTTTAAAAGTAATGACTTACAAAAATATGTCACTTTTTTCAGTGACTAAGGAACATAAATTACTAGATGCAAGTTTGCCATTTTATGCTCACTACTGCCACCCCAGGTCATGCGTGTAACTGCAGCTTCTATATTAAGCTCGTGGTGAACAGGTCTGAGCTCATTCTACACATTAGGACATGGCTGGAACATGTAGGGGGAGGAAAATACTTAACATTTTTAAACTCTCTATAGTCCCTTTAAAACAAATACTGTCATACTGTATTTGTGATTACAATGTAAGTAACTCAACTGCATTTAAATGATTTGTATTGATGTATGAAGGAAAAATCAAGTTGGAGGTTGGTGAAGTTGTGTGAAGCTAATGTTAAAGGAAGTCTTTCACTGCACTTTTGCTTTGTCGCATTATCACTATTTTCAGTTTATATTTTGCCAAAAGAAGTAACTCAGCTACATTTCTGAAACAACAAAATGTAAAACAAACATATTACAGTTTTAAAGCCGTACTAAGTAACGTGTTTACCTTAATAAATCCTTCCCGTAGTCCCTGTGGGGGTGATACAAGTGTTAATGGGATGATTGGAGGGTCTTTCATCTCCCCCTGGTCAACTTGTCTGCCACCGGACCGGAGCCACCAATACACACTAATAGAATCACGAAGAAGAAGGTAGCAGGCTAACGGGCAAAGCTAACTGCGGGCTAGCGTCCCTTTAAACAGTATTTACAGCCAAGTTTGAGTGAAATTTCCATTGTATAATTGGATGTACAATATCCCTCCCTCCCTTTGTCTTTTCTGTCAGCGTAGTATTTACTCTCCAAGACAATTAATAAGTAAAAAAAAATCGTAACTTGCTACGACACCTGCAGTTGCGCTCATGGCCTCTAGGGGCAAGAGTTACTTAGTACTGCTTTAAAGCTGTAACTACTAATATATCACAATTTTAAGTAACTTGCCCAACACTGGAACCAAATATCGTCAAAGTACTGGTATCGAAAAACACTACTGACATAACTGAGCAAACACAAGAAAACAGCACAAGCCGAGCAGGAGGTACAAAAAATGACTTTTCCAGCCTCTTTCTAGTAGTGAAAGAGAAAAAAATATATATAAAATTATACATATTTGTAGAAACAACACTGTGCATCTAATTATAATGCATTTTCATGAACTTTTGGGCAAGTTTGTGAGGTCAAGGTCTGGGAAGATATCTTTAATCAATACACAGATAGAAGAATGAGCCAGTAAGTGTCCCCTGAGCCAAATACTAAATCATTTTCCATTAAATGAATCTTCTTCGTGTTGTTTCTCAGGTCTCCATGACAACCCGTGGACCTGCGACTGCCGCCTGTTCGAGCTGGTCCAGTTCCAGAAGTCGCCGTCCTCGTCGGTGGCGCTGATCGACACGCGTCTGAAGTGCAGCTCCCCCGACAGCCTGGCGGGGGTGCTGTTCTCGGAGGCGGAGCTGCAGAGGTGTCAGGCGCCCAAAGTCCACACCGCCGTGGCCCGGGTCCGCAGCTCCCTGGGCAACAACGTGCTGCTGCGCTGCGGGACCATCGGCGTGCCCATCCCCGAGCTGTCCTGGAGCCGCGCCGACGGGAAGAAGGTCAACGGCACCAGTGAGTTTCAATTGTGCTTGTGCAAAAAAAAATGATGAAAAATCTGGAATAACTGATCTGTAGCTAATCAGTTTAAATGATTGAGGTCTTTCTTTTAGATGTGTTTTTCTTTTGTTTTGTTTGTTGTCCCAGTCTTGTCTAGGGCAGTGGTTCCCAAAGTGGGGATTGGGACTCAATGGGGGGGGGGGGTTGCGGGACACAGTTTAGGAGGGGTCGCAAGATGATTTTCAGACAATGCTTTATACATTTTTGACATTGAGGTCCCGAGTTGTTGATTGTGTGATTTTGGGGGTCGCGGCCTGAAAAGTCCCCCGGCTCAGGGCAGGGGTTCCCGACTTTTTTGATGGGACTCCAAAAATTCACAAGATATTGTGTCTTATGCTACTCTAGGACAAATCAAGCTGTATTTAAATGCATTTAAAGGGACTCTACGGAGTTTAAAAATGTTAAAATGAAGTATTTTCCTACATGTTCTAATCATGTCCTAATATGTAGAATGAGCTCAGACCTGTTCACCACAACTGCCTCTAAAATCCTGCACTGTCACTCAAAAAGTTGTTGCTTCGGGTCTGAAGTGCCGTCATGCACGAGCTTAATATAGAAGCTGCAGTTACGCGTAAGACCTGAGGTGGCAGTATTGAGCATAAAATGGCCAACTTGCTTCTAGCCCCTTTAAACAGTTTTAAAAACAGTAGCATTTTAATTTTTATTTCATCTTGTAATCATCTGGGGACTCCCATACAAGGCCTCTCGACCCCCTGAGGGGTCCCGACCCCCACTTTGAGAACCAGAAGAATCAGCACTGGTGGTTCTTGATTTCATTACTAGCGTAAACTGACAGGATTCATGGGGCTCACATTGTGAAAGGAGGAGAATGAGATGGATTGGCCACAGAGTCCAGATCTTAACCCCATTCAGAATCTTTGGGATGTGCTGGAGAAGGCTTTGCACAGTGGTCACGCTCTCCCCCCATCAATATACAAGATCTTGGCGAAAAACACTGGATCTTTTGACATTGCAGATGCTTATTGGAACAACACTACAGCTGTAATCAAATGTAAAGGTGCAAGTTTGCCATTCTCTGCTCACTACTGCCACTCCAGGTCATACGTGTAACTGCACCTTCTATATTAAACTCTTGCATGACGGCATTTCGGACCCAAAGTAACTCCTTTGTGAGCGACAGTGCAGGATTTTAGAGGCAGTTGTGGTGAACTGCCTCTAAATATATAGCATGGACACTTTTAGGTCCATGCTACTATATTTACTATATTTCCAGTCGAATACCAGGCAGCTGTGTTACTAACAGTTGTATGAGATTAATTCTGAACCTTTTCCTGTGTTTCTGTTCCAGTCCAACAGGAGATCTCCAAAGAAGGCATCATCTGGTCCATCCTGAGCGTCCCGGCCGTCTCCTACAGGGACTCGGGGAAGTACGTCTGCAAAGCCACGAACTTCGTGGGCACCGCGGACGCCCTCATCTCGCTGGTCATCACCGACTCGCTCCGCTCCGACGAGGCGGGCGGAGGAGCGTCCAAGCGCAACCGCGGGGGACGCAAGAACGGCATGGGCCGGGCCGCCTACCAGGAGAAACTCATCGCCAGATACGTCCCGCCCCCGACCTCCGCGCCCAACCAACCCATCATCGAACCGCTCAACAAGAAGGCGGTCACCGGGAAGTACGAGATCGAAAGCTACAGCGTTTCCGACGATTCCAAAAACACTCCAGCGGAAAAGGAGGTCCTGACCAACGACGTCGCCAACGCTTCCTCCTTACAGGCTCCGGAAAAACGCGTGGTTCGATCCGTCAAAGTCATCGGCGACACCGACCACACCGTTTCCCTAAACTGGCGAGCGCCGACCGCGACCAACACGACGGAGTTCAGCGTCCTGTACGCCGTGTTCGGGGAGCGGGACATGCGGAGGATCAACGTGGGCGCGGGGAAGAACCGCATCACCATCGACGGGCTGGTGCCGAAAACCAAATACATCGCCTGCGTGTGCGTGAAGGGGCTGATCCCGAAGAAGGAGCAGTGCGTGATCTTCTCCACGGACGAGGCGGCGAGCGCCAGCGGGACGCAGAAGCTCATCAACGTGGTGGTGATCACCGTGGCCTGCGTGATCGCCGTGCCGCTGACGCTCATCGTCTGCTGCGGCGCCATCAAGAAGCGGTGCCAGAAGCTGCTGGGGAGGGAGTCCAAGGACATCCAGGACTCGTACGTGACTTTCGAGACGCTGGGGCCGGCGGGGAAGGGGAAAGGAGGGGAGGGGGACTTTCTGACGCGCCTGGACGAGTCCAATCGGTTGCTTTCGGCGCGATCGAGCGTGGATTCGGAGGCGACGGCCCGGACCGAGGCGCTGCCCAATGAGTACTTCTGCTGAGGGCTCTGACGGCAAAGAGGGCACGGACATGGAAAAGCGACGCACATTTATTATTGTTTTGTAAAAGACTCTGAAGAGCGAGACATGGATTTTAAAATCTAACACACGTTGTGACAAATGAGGGCTAAACACTTTAAGGCGAACACTGCAGGGGAATACATGCCTTTCAGTCATGTGATTTTTGTTGTTATGGCGGCCATTTTGAATACAAAAGTAGAATTATGCAGTATTACAGCATGTAACAATATCTCTACTCAGGATACAAATGAAAGACAACATTGCTCAAGAAGATAATAGTAAAACACGGCCCCAGAGACGCACGTTTAAGTGAAGAAACCAGTGCTCAAGACGTTAGCATGCTACTGGTTAGCATTTAGTGGAAGAAGAAGATCTTTATTTATATAGCGCCTTTCACAGGCTTTACATGAGACAATTGTACATTCACTCCATACTCGGTGGTGGTAAACTACGTTTGTAGCTTCAGTTTCCCCTTGGGGAGACTGACAGAAGCGCTGTCACGACTGCGCCAACGGTCCCTCTGACCACCACCATGCATTCACTCACACACATCAATCATCCTGGCCTATTGTACATGTTTTTAGTGGTAGGGAAACCGGAGGAAACCTACGCAGACATGGGGAGAACATGCAAACTCCACAGAGAAAGGGCCCGTCCAGGTGGGAATCGAACCTTGGATTTTCTAGCTGTGAAGCAAAAGCGCTAACTGCTGAGCTAGTAGTAGTTTATTTTCTTCGGTCATTATAAACATTTAGATCACAAGTCACATGTTTTTCAAAGATCTTATACATTATACAATAAGAAAAACGTGTACATTAACACTTTAAGTGCTAAATGATGCCTGACTTCAACACGATGAGCCCTGAACCACACAAAACATCTAGCCTTGGATACAACATGTGACAGAGGTCAGACCTGAGCTGTTACTGTAGTATTTCCTCATTGTCATAGATGTGAGCCACACATGTGTTTATCGTGTTGAAGCCATTGGCAGCTGATTGACAGTTGCTAACCGGTAGCATGCTAACGTCTTGAGCTGCTTAAACACTGACTCACTGGTTTCTTCAGATAAACGTTTGTGTTTTTACTGTTGTCTTCTTGAGCAACTGTACATACAAATGCCACTGTCAATCAGATGAGTAGATATTGTTACATGCTGTAGTACTGCATAATTCTACTTCAGTATTCAAAATGGCCGCCGAAACTATGTGTGATGTCATTGGAAACACATGTATGGGTGGAAAAAACAGAATTTCAGACATAGTAATTTCAGAAAATCTTGTCAAGAGCAAGAGTTTGGATTCTGTAGGTGTTATTTTAAGAGTGGAAGGGAAATCGTCCCGGAAGTTACAATCCCCCATGTAAATCTACGGAAAAAACGGTCACGCATTGCAGTACTTCAACATCTTATTGTATAAAATTAAGGCAAGTATTTGTTTGAAAGAGTCTGTCGGTCCATTTCTCTTTTACTGTCAAACCAAAGTCTGCCTCAGAGTTCAACAATGCACTTTTACACCACCCCACGGCCCACAACAGGACCTTTACTTAGAGATTAACAGTTTTTTTGTTGTTTTTTTTACTTCTGGACAGACTGTTTAGTCGCCTTTCAACCCGCCCAGAGTTCCTCCTGGTTTGTAAATGTATGTACAAATCGTTTCTTTGCACATGTAAATACTTCGCAAAGGAGAAAATGTCGAGTTTTCCTGATCATTATATATACCGTGTATGTACTGTACGAAAGCAAACGTTAGCTTCATTTACGAGTGTGACGTGCCAGGTTTGATTTGAGGTCAAACCTAAAACACACTGGGTTTTTTTTCTCAATGTGAATATTTGTTATTATTTACTGAATAAAAGCTGTAACTTTATGGAAATAAATATTTTTACACAAAAAGGTAAACAGACGCTTGAATGTTTGTGTCAGTCCGCGGTTTTAGATCAGTGGTTCTCACTCCCAAGGGGGTCACGAGACAAATTTGGGGGGTCGCCAGATCATGTAGATAAAATACACATACTTTTTTTAGCGTATATTATACTATTTCATTGTCGCATGTGTTTGCTATTTTACCAGAGGGCCATTATATGTTCATAATTTGATGAATTTTATTTTAGCCATTTGTTTTTTTCTTTGTTTTTTGAAGAATTGTGCAGGCGAATGTTCCGATTTCTCACAGTGTGACCCGGGCGGGGGGTCACAAACCCCTTTAACTGTTATAAAGTTATTTAGCCTTCAGCCATGTTGCTTTTTATGTAATATTGGCTGTAAAATAAAACAATTTCCTTTGAATAGATAATAATAATACCAGGAGTAGTTCGAAATCCGCACAGTAGTATCTTCACTTTACTGCGTGGATGCCAAACTACTCCTGGTATTTTTACGCCTTACAATATAGTTCCCCCTTTTATCCGCTTGGAAAATCCACATTGTTTAATTTTGTGTAATTATACTTTGTGTAACACTTCACGTAGTTAAATAGGGAAACGTGGAAGAGCTTGTTTTGGAGCTATATTGGAGAGGGGGAGAGGCTAAATGCTAACGCCGTCTGCGCTGTGTTTACGTGACTGAAGGCACGGGTGAAGATCAGACAGGTCCTAAAGAACTCGTCTAAGCTCAGGTAAGAACATATCTCAGTATGTAAAAACGGTGGCCTATTCCTTTAATTCGTGTCCGAAGTGCTGTCATGCACGAGCTTAACATAGAAGCTGCAGCTACGTATAAGACCTGAGGTGGCAGTAGTGAGCATAAAATGACAAACTTGCATCTAGCCCCTTTAAGTTATAACTTCAGTAATGTCTGGAGTCTGTATCCCTCTCTCCAGCTCCTAACAGAGGCGGAGCTGACACAGGCAGCAGAGCATTTATTCAGTTGTTGTTTGAATTGTTAAAACACACAACATTGCAAAGGCTGAAAATGGATGTCTTTATTGAGGAATAATTCGGAGATATTTCTTTCTCACTCAACAATCATTTTAAACCAGGCCAAAAGGATTGTCAACACAGGTGCGTACATTTGCCCTGTGCCCGGCTAAAGTGTAAACACATCCTTGTCTTTAACCTGAGAGAGTGGGATTACGGAGGTCAGATTACCGCCATCTGTCTCTGCGTTTCTCCTCTTCCTCCCATCTCTCCTCTCCCTCTCTGCTCTCTCTCCTCTCGATAATCCCGGTGGCATGGCCCAGTTAACACAGATGGGACGTCCTGTCAGCCTGGTCCTCTGTCTGGAACACATAAAGTGAATTAGGCTTTCGGGACGATGAGTCAATTCACCTGGGATCGGGAAGTGCTTTGGTAGATTTTAGGCTCAGAAAAGCGATACAGGAGTTCGTGCAGCCTAATATTGCACTCTGTGAACAGTGTTTGTATTCATTTATTTATGTTATTTAAAGGAATAGGCCAGAGATATGTTCTTACCTGAGCTTAGACGAGTTCATGTGTACCTGTCTGGTCTTCACGCGTGCCCTCAGTCACATAAACACAGCACAGACGGCGTTAGCATTTAGCCTCTCCTCCTCTATAGCTCCAAACCAGGTGAAGATAGAAGCTACCAAGCTCTTTCACGTTTTCCTGATTTAAATATGGTTGTGCTGTGTTTACGTGACTGAGGACACGCGTGAAGACCAGACAGGTACACATGAACTCGTCTAAGCTCAGGTAAGAACATATCTCAGTATGTAAAAATGGTGGCCTAGTCCTTTAACTCAAAATCCATCCATCCATTTATTTTCTTCCTCTGTTTCCATGGCCGTGTCGCTGGGGCAGCCGTCTCAGCAGAGATGCCCAAACTTCCCGATCCACACACACCTCCTCCAGCTGTTCTGACCCCGAGGCCACACCAGGCCAGACATAGACATAGACATAGACATAGACATAGTCCCACCAGCGTGTCCCGGGTCTTCCATGAGGCCTTGTCCCACTAGGACATGCCTGGAACACCTCCCGCGGGAGGCGACCAGGAGGTATCCGCACTATGGGAGATAGGGCCTTCCAGGCAGCTGCGCCTCGACTGTGGAATGCCCTACCCAACCATCTGAGGGCACCACAGTCTATTGATGTTTTTAAAAATAAACTGAAGTCCCACTTATTTTGTGCGGCTTTCTCTTGGTATGTTTATTTTGTGTTTTTACTGCTAATATGCTTCATGTTTTTACTACTGATATGTTCTGTTCTTTTTTTGTGGCAATTGTAGCACTTTGAGATGTGTTTTTCATGTGTAAAGTGCAATACAAATAAAATGTATTATTATTATCCGAAACAGATGCCCGAGCCACCTCAGCTGCTCCTTTCAGTGTGAAGGATCAGCGACTCTACTCCGAGCTCCTCCCGGGTAACTGAGCTCAAAACTCAAACTGTGAAACTAATATATGATAAATACTCATTACATGCAAAGTGACATATGTCAAGCCTTTGATTTTGGCTTACAGTCCATTTTCAAAATACTCTAGTTTGATGAGATTTTTAAATTGGGGTTTTTACAAGCTGAGCCATAAAAATAATCAGAATTATAACAAATAAAGGATATACATGTAATGAGCCCATCACAGTTACACAGTCTAAGTTGAATAACAGAAATGAATGCACTTTTTAACAATATTCTAAATTTCCGAGTTTCACCTGTACAGTTGTGCCAATAAATTTACACACACTTGTGGATTTTTTGGGGGGGCATTTCTCAAAGAATATGAATGAAAACTCACTCATGGTCAGAGATGTTGTGAAGCCATTTATTGTGAGAAAAAAAAAATGTGTGAAAATACAATACAAAAATTACTGAATGAAGTTTAACCCCTTAACTCCCACCTGAACCGAGCACATTTTCTCCAGTTTGGCTTTACCCCAGTCCAAAAGCTTCTGGAAAAAAGCTGTGAAAAGAGCAACAAAACTGAGACAAAAACAATGATGGAAATGTGACAAAAAAGTGAGAAAACATTGATGAAAAAGTGGTAAAAATATCACAAAAATGCCACAAGAAATTGACAAGAAATTGACGGAAAAAAGGACAAAAATGTGACAAAAATGTGATAAAAAAATTCCGAAAAAATAAAAATAAAAATGGACACAAAAATGACAAATAAAATTACAAAAATGTGACAAAATAAATTACAAAAAAATAACAAAAATGTGATAAAAAATGGACGAAAAAAATGACAAAAAAGTTACAAAAATTAGTTGAATACTCACCAAAAAAAGATGGAAAAAAAAATCTGCTGATGTGAGGAAAAAGATCCTCTCAGTTCAGACGGGAGTTAAAAGGTTAAACACCTTGTTGACAACTAGGCCCATGATGAAAAATGCACCAATTTCTGTGGTTTCTTTATCATCAGCATATGTTTTGCATGTGTTTGCATTTAGCTGTAAAATCTCCAAAAGTCTGTACGTTCATTAATGATTTCTAAAGCTAAATGCGGTCGATGGGTTAACAGCTAAAAACATCTGGATCGTTTGGTGGCTCATGCTAACGGCTATAGAAATAATACACTGAACAGGCTAACGGACTCTGAAAAGTCTCCCGGACTAGCCTACTTGCTAACTATCCACATACGTTAGAATCAAACAATTAAATTATATTGCTCGTATGTCCATTTCTTGCTCGTGTGGACTTAAATCTAACTCCATACAAAAGTCTGCTGGGAACTGTCCAAGGTGCTGAAACAACACTGGACGGGGCCGGCAGGCGAGAGGACGTCACAGTAAATGGACTCAACTTATACAGCGTCACTCATTCACTGTCTCATTCATACACCGGTGTACGCAGGCACAGGAGGCAAGTAGGGTGAAGTGTCTTGCCCAAGGACACAAAGTCAGTGTGCATTTGCAAAATGTTTAACCTGAATTGTGTCAATTACAATCGAATAAAAACAGCAGTATACAAAAACATGAATAAAAACATCTATAAAACAGATTCGTAGGCAGGTGCTTGAGCAACATCTGGGCTCTATCTGTGCACGTGTCTGGAGTGGGTCATTGAACAAAAAAAACATCAGAGCTGCAACAGAAGCCGCAGAAAGAGCTTCAAGATGGCTGTGGATAAAGAGGGGGAATCCGTGGACAACTGCTGCTGGGACGCAAGGCGGGGCTCGATCAACCCCGGCTGGGTCGCCCGGGCCAGGGTGTCTGATGTTGCAGGACCCGAAATAGACCGGGAGCCAGACCCCCTCCTCAGGCACATTTTTGCTACCTTTTCCAAACTAGTATCTTTCAATAGAGTACATCCTGGGTCATTACCAGTGGGGACCCCCGATTACAACTCGGCCCCGTTCGGCTGTGGGACCCCAAAAACCACTTTAACGGGACAGGCTTCAGACGAAACTTTGTGATTCTATCCAAAGTATGTGCTGTGGTCTCAAACAGAGTCACAGATGAATGAATTTAGAACAAAGAAAGCTGACATGATGAGGAACAAAGGAATATGACAGTGTTGGGCTTTAGCTTTTTCTTTTTCCGTATATTCAACTATATATCTGCAAAAATGAAAGATAAATGTCATATAGATAAGAAAAGCGCTTCACAAATGAGTCCATTATTGTCTTTTTTGTTTATTTTTACCTTTTCAAATGTAAATAGAAAACTGCCCCAACTCACTAGCTTCACATTAAGCCCAAGATGAGCTCAGTACCTCAAATGGATCAGCAGCTATAACAGAGGATGTGTTCATGTTCCCTCTCAGAGCTGTGGATCCTCATGCATTTGTCCATATAGGCCTGTGAGACCATTCCATGGTGAAGTTACAGCTTTTAGGACAACAGTTCAACTTCACCTTTTTGGATTTGCTTCAAACTTGGCACAGTTGATGTTGATATACTAAATATTCTGTGAATACAATTTGAGCTGCATATCTTTTTTAATGGATGAGTTTTAGGGGATTTCAAAAGGGGTTAAAATCAGGCCTTGATGCAACAACAAGTTTCACTAACTTTAGAGACTACGGACTTTGTGCCGAACTAAAACACCCAATGAACCCGGGACACATCACTGATGATGCATCCGTAGGGTGTATTGCACAAATCATTTACTGTGCAATTGTGATAGCATGAGAAGACAGTGTCTATCTGCGGGATAGGCCTGTGCATTTGAATAAACAAATGTAAACAAATGAGGGCGTGATCTGGAGGGTTGGAGACGGATTTCTTGACCTGGAGTAGGAGCGGCTTAATGTAAATGACTTTTATGACCGCCTGATAAACACACAGGCGAGTGCAGCCAAGGTTAAACCTCACCAAGTTTTCCATTTCCTAGTTATCCAGAGTGCTTTTTTTTGTAGTTCATGCAGTTCTTATATTTGAAGAGTTACGTGGCGCTAGGCTAGTGCAAGGCTAGCCATATAAATGTCTGTGTCGATAGAATAATTTCAACCATTTTGCATTTAAAGTAACTTATATTTGAGCAGCATCAGCTTCATGGTTGTATAAGCTACGCAGCGGCGGAGTGATCTGCTAGAAAATAGTCCCTCAAAATGCGATCATTCATGTGATGTAAGGTTATATTCCAAAAATGACTCTATGGACACAGACATTTATATGGTTAGTCTGGTGTTATAAGTGCTTTGCCTCAGGTGCTCTGGGGAGCGGGTCAATAGAAGTTTGGATGATTTTAGTCTCATTCAGTCATTTCTATTTAGTCTTATTTTAGTCGACTAGAATATCTGGACATTTTAGTCATAGTTTTAGTCTCATTAACAACTTTTAATTTAGTTTTAGTCCAATTTTAGTCGTCAAAAATATCACTTTGACTAAAATTAAGACTAAATATTTTGGTTGACGAAATTAACACTGAACGATCGCATTTTGAGGGACTATTTTCTAGCAGATCACTCCACCACTGTGTAGCTTATACAACCACGAAGCTGATGCTGCTCAAATAAAAGGTATTTTAAAAGCAAAATGGTTAAAATTACTCTATCCACACAGACATTTATATGGTTAGTCTGGTGTTATAAGTGATTTGCCTCAGGTGCACTGTGGAGCGGGTCACACTGTTTTTAATGCAGGCTAGCTGATACCATAGAAATGCACTAGCCTTGCATTAGCCTAGCGCCACAAACTCTTCAAATACAAGAACTGCATGGATTACAAAAAAAAATACCTCTGGATAACTAGGAAATGAGGCTCTATGTCAAAAATCCTGAAACATCCCTTTAACACTTGTATTACCCCCAGAGGGACGACGGAACAGATTTCTTAAGATAAACAAGTTACTTAGTATTGCTTTAAAAGGGAATTTTATCATGACATGATGGCTATAAAGGTACTTAACAATAAATAAATCATTGCTTCAAGTGTCAGAGAAAGGTAGTAAAACTGTTCCATTGTCACCAAAGCACAAGCAAAGAATCAGGAAACTTCTTCTTTCACATCTTCGTGCTGAGCAGCAACAGCGCAGAGGTTTCTTCCCCAGAGTCGCTGCTCGGTGGCGCCGCGATACGTGCAGTTCGGTGGAAACGCCACATCTGACTCTTCATCCAAACTTTATGCACTTCAGGTTGTTCTTGAAGAAGTGCAGCTGGTATTTGAACGTTTCGTCGGAGTTGCCCGACGGCGTCCGATACTTGTTGTACAGGTTGGTGTTAGTCTTTTGTTGGTGCTGGATGGACACTTCACCGCAGGACGCCACCATCATGGAACCCAGTCCGTCCATAAACCACTCTATGAACAGATAAAGGGTGATTTTATATAGGACATTGGGGAAGGACATATTTTAAAGAGACTATACGCAGTTTGAAAATGGCAAAATTATGTGTTTTCCTCCCCCTACATGTTCCAACAATGTCCTAATGTGTAGAATGAGCTCAAAAATCCTCTAAAATCCTGCACTGTCACTCAAAAACGTGTTAATTCGGGTCAGAAGTGCCGTCATGCACGAGCTTAAAGGGATATTTCAGGATTTTTGACATAGGGCCTCATTTCCTAGTTATCCAGAGTGTTGCTGATTTCTGGACATATTTTTTTTGTAATTCATGCAGTTCTTATATTTGAAGAGTTTCGTGGTGCTAGGCTAATGCAAGGCTAGTGCATGTCTATGGTATCAGCTAGCACAAGGTGATACAAGGTCAGTTATATCCCAAAAATTACTCTATGGACACAGACATTTATATGGTTAGTCTGGTGTTATAAGTGATTTGCCTCAGGTGCTCTGTGGAGCGGGTCACACTGTTTTTAATGCAGGCTAGCTGATACCATATCATAACATGCACTAGCCTAGCGCCACTAAACTCAAATATAAGAACTGCATGAATTACAAAAAAAAAAAATCTCCAGAAATCAGCAACACTCTGGATAACTAGGAAATGAGGCCCTATGTCAAAAATCCTGAAATATCCCTTTAATATAGAAGCTGCAGTTACACGTATGACCTGAGGTGGCAGTAGTGAGCATACAATGGCGAACTTGCATTTGTGAGGAAGCTGGCCACGAGGGGTTGAAATGGGCAGGCAGACTTAACAAAGTTAGAGTTCTCACCAGACATTTATTGCTCACGCAAACAGAACTTCTGACACACAGATACAAAATGGCCGACACAGACCACGCCTCTTCCTTTCTCACCAGGTGGTACAGGTAAATGATATAATTATTAACATATACATGAATCGGAGGGTTATTGTTGGCTGGTGTATATTGCAAACGAAACAAAAAACAAAAAATAACAAACACACACAATGGGACAAACCCACTTTGTCACAGCATTTAGTTGCCCCTTTAAGTATCTTTTATATGCCTAGAAGAATACTTTTTGCTCACCTGAATGTGCTACTCTCTGTAGAAGGGGGTCGAATCTGGATTTCAGGACCGAGTCGGTCCGGGCCAGGAAGAAATTGACCACTCCACTGGCCAGGAAGCACTGTGGGTGACCAGGAAGGGCGGTGAACCTTCCCCGAGACTTTCTGTACAGACAGCCGCCTTCAGTCTCGTCGCCCTCGTCATACTCCAGGGAAAAGTCAAACTGGTTTCCCTGCACTGAGCCCCCAACCTGAACAAAGGAAACATCCACAGTTTCAATACTCGTTTCTCCATTTAAGACCACATTAGTTCAAAGCACCGACCACATCAAGCTCAGGATGGGCCTCCATGACTTCCACGAACTTCTCGATCTTTGTGTCTTCAGTGAACAGAAAGTCGTCGTCCGCCCACAGAAAATACTTGGTTGTGACTTGAGAAATTGCCAAGTTTCTGCCGGCAAACCATCCCTGATGAAACAGAGGAGAAAAGGGAAATGTGTCAAGGGTTTTCTGCGTTTACATGGTCTGAGAAAACAGATAATCAGATCTGATGTGTTTACATTCCGAAAATCTGAGAGTCCACATGAGCCAGAGCAGATGTAGATTTTTTTAGAGCGACTGAATTGTCTCCACGGCTCTGGAGGAGGTGGAAGAACGATTGTACTTCCAACTATTGTCCACGTGGCAGCAGCTTCTTCTGGATTCAGCACAGGGTTAAGCACCTCAGAGGTGTAGGGTTCAAATCCGGTTTTCTGAAGTAATTAAAGAACCATAATAACAAACTGTGCTTTAACCCCTTAACTCCCACCTGAACAGAGCACGTTTTCTCCAGTTTGGCTTTACCCCAATGCAAAAGCTTTTGGAAAAAAGGTGTGAAAATAGCGACAGAACTGAGACGGAAACAATGATAAAGATGTGACAAAAAAGTGAGAAAACTTTGATAAAAAAGTGATGAAAAAATGACAAAAAATGTGACAAAAAAATGACAGAAAAAGATAAAAAACAAATTGACAAAAAAGCAAAAAAAAAAGAATAAAAATTGGCAAAAAAATTACGAAAAATGTGACAAAAATGTGACAAAAAATTACAAAAAGACAAAAAAAAGACAATTGACAAAAAATGACAAAAAAAAATACAAAAAATGTGAAAAAAAATGTGAAAAAAATTTGATAAAAAATGACAAAAAAGCAAAAAAAGACAAAAATTTGACGAGAAAATGACAGAAAAAGACTAAAAATTGACAAAGAAAATTACCAAAAATGTGACAAAAATGTGCCAAAAAATTACAAAAAAGACAAAAAAAAGACAATTGACAAAAAATGACAAAAAAGACAAAACATGATAAAAAAGGACAAAAATATGACAAAAAAAAAGACAAAAAAATGTGACAAAAAATGACAAAAAAATGACAGAAAAAGATAAAAAACAAATTGACAAAAAAGCAAAAAAAAAAGAATAAAAATTGGCTAAAAAATTACGAAAAATGGGACAAAAATGTGACAAAAAATTACAAAAAAGACAAAAAAAAAGACAATTGACAAAAAATTACAAAAAAAAGACAAAAAATGTGAAAAAAAATGTGAAAAAAATGTGATAAAAAATGACAAAAAAGCAAAAAAAGACAAAAATTTGATGAGAAAATGACAGAAAAAGACTAAAAATTGACAAAGAAAATTACCAAAAATGTGACAAAAATGTGCCAAAAAATTACAAAAAAGACAAAAAAAAGACAATTGACAAAAAATGACAAAAAAGACAAAACATGATAAAAAAGGACAAAAATACGACAAAAAAAAATGACAAAAAATGTGACAAAAAATGATTAAAAAAATTACAAAAAATGACAAAAAAATTACAAAAAAATGTGACGAAAAATGACAAAAAAAGTACAAAAATGAGTTGAATACCCCCCCCTCCCCCCCCCCAAAAAAACGGAAAAAAATCTGATGATGTGAGGAAAAAGATACATTTAGATGAGTTTTGTAGATCTTAGCTTTCAAATGAGGCGTTACACTGGCCTACAGGATTTGGGTAAAGCTGAACTAGGGAAAATGCTCTCGGTTCAGGCGGGAGTTAAGAGGTTAACTTCTATTAAAAAAGTAAGGCTGAGGAGAATGGGGAGACAATTCATTAAATGATCAGGGCGGGGATTCAAACTCACGCTAAGGAGGTCATAATGTTCTGCATATGTGCCGCAGCCTAACCCACTCGACTGTCAGCAGCACATTTACTCTACAAACTAATGTGAGATTTATTTCATGGATAACTTTTGTGATTATTTTTCTTTCAATTTTTAAAGCAGTTCTAAGTAGCAGGTGTCGTAGCAAGTTTTTTAGCTTTTTAATTGTCTTGGAGAGTAAATACTACGCTGACAGGAAAGACAAAGGGACAGAGGGATATTGTACATTCAAATACACAATGGAGATCATTTATTTCACTCAAACTTGGCTGTAAATACTGTTTAAAGTGACGCTAGCCCGCTGTTAGCGTTGCCCGTTAGCCTGTTAGCTTCTTCTTTGTGATTCCATTAGTGTGTATTGGTGGCTCTGGTCCGGTGGCAGTCAAGTTGCAAGTGTGTTTTTCTGGCCAGAGACACCAGGGGGAGATGAAAGACCCTCCAATCATCCCATAAACACTTGTATTACCCCCACAGGGACTACGGAGAGGATTTATCAAGGTAAACACGTTACTTAGTACTGCTTTAAAATAAACATACTTTCGTATTTTTCTTATATTTTTAATCTTTGTCTTTTTGTCCTGATTTTGGCCTTTTTGCCGTATTTTCCTGTTAGTTTAGGCACATGTGTGAAAGAACAGGAAGAAATCAGATTAGATCGATATCAGATTATGCTGTTTACATGTCTCATCAATAATCTCAGAATTCCAGACATGTGAGTGAGTGGCTGGTGGTGGTCGGAGGGGCTGATGGCACAGTCTAGTAGCCTCGCTTCTGTCAGTCTATCCCAGGGCAGCTGTGGCTACAATTGTGGCTTTCCACGACCGAGTATGGAGTGAATGAAGTGTCCAGAAAAGCTCTATATGAAACCAATGCATTATTATTATTATTATTATTTTTATTATTTTTATTATTTTTTTTAATTATTTTTATTATTATTTTTTTTACTATTATTTTTTATTATTATTTTTATTTTTTATCATTTTTGTATTTATTATTTTTAATTATTTTTTTAATTATTATTTTAATTATTATTTTTATTATCATTTTTATCATTATTTGAATTATTATTTGTATTATTTTTGTATTATTTTTGTATTATTATTTGTATTATTTGTATTATCATTTTTATTATAATTTTTCTTATTATTTTTATTACTATTTTTATAATTTTTATTATTTGTATTATTATTATTATTATTATTATTATTATTATTATTATTATTATTATTATTATTATTTTTTTTTTTTTATTTATTTATTTTTTTTACATTGCAAACAAAGCTTTACAGAGTCTAAGTCTTTGCTGAGTGAGTGAATGCGAGGGTTACCTGAGCTGGTGGCATGAAATACTGCTGAATGTTGTCCCCAGTTATCTTCTCTGGTTCAAAGCTGTCGTCTGCAATGATCACAGTCATGTTTGGGTAAAAGCTGCGGATGCTGCTCAGTAAGACTTTGAGGTTGTTGTAGCGCAGAAAGGTCTTAACGGTGATGGTGACTTGAGAGTTAATGTCTAAGAGACAAAGAGGAAATCACAAAACAAACTGCTTAGTACAAAACATCAAAACACACGGACCCACCACTGGGAAGCTGTTGAAAATGCAGAAGAATAGTTGTTCTCACATTCATTGTTACTTCAGCCACTACTACAACTACTTCTCTAGTTCCTCTGCTGCCAGACGAACCATATAAATGTCTGTGTCGATGTCTGACCTTGCATCACATGAATGATCGCATTTTGATGGACTATTTTCTAGCAGATCACTCCGCCGCTGCGAAGCTTATACAACCAGGAAGCTGAAGCTGCTCAAATATAAGTTCTTTTAAATGCAAAATGGTTAAAATTATTCTATCCACACAGACATTTATACCAGGAATAATACCAGGAGTAGTTCGGCATCCGCACCGTAAAGTGAAGATATTACAGCGTGGATGCCAAACTACTCCTACTCCTCCTACTCCTTATTATTACGCCTTACAATATAGTTCCCCCTTTTATCCGCTTAGAAAATCCACATTGTTTGATTTCTATCTTGACCTGTTTTGGAGCTATAGTGGAGAGGGGGAGAGGCTAAATGCTAACGCCGTCTGTGCTGTGTTTACGTGATTGAAGACACGGGTGAAGACCAGACAGGTCCTAAAGAACTCGTCAAAGCTCAGGTAAGAACATATCTCGGTAACGCTTTACCGAATTCATGCATGAATTCATGACTTAATTCATTATGAATTCATGGGAGGTCATGATGATTCATCATGAAATACTCATGAATTCACATCGTTAATTCAGGCAATGAACTCATTAATGATAATGATTAATTCATCATGATCTTAATGATTTTTTTTTGCGAAGAAACCAACCACACCAAGGACCAAACTTTGTTTAAACTTTGTTTGAATAGAAGCAAAACATCTTCAAATCAACCAACTCAGGCCTGTCAATGATTTAGAGCTTCACTAAATGAATACTTCCTGGGTGACTGAGAGCTTCTGCAAACATACTGCCATAATATTTACTAAAGCACTGTTACATTTTTGAATTGTGTAATCATAAATGAATAAATAAAGTCTTGAATGTTGATTTAAGCTCTCCTGTGTGTAATTGTTCTCCTAAAACAGGTGCTGTATCTTTTAAGTTATCAAAGCTGCAACGCTTCATTTTAGATCATTTTTAGTTGTAAGTTTATACAAAGTTTGGTCCTTGGTGTGGTTGGTTTCTTCGCAAACCAAAAAAATCATTAAGATCATGATGAATTAATCATTATCATTAATGAGTTCATTGCCTGAATTAACGGTGTGAATTCATGAGCATTTCATCATGAATCACCGTGACCTCCCATGAATTCATAATGAATTAAGTCATGAATTCATGCTGAATTAGGATGAATTCATGCATGAATTCATGTACCCTTATTATAAAGCGTCACCCATATCTCAGTATGTAAAAACTTTAAATGCAGGCTAGCTGATATGAATGCGCTAGCCTAGCACCATGTAACACTTCAAACATAAGAACTGCATGAATTACAAAATAAAATATCTCCAGAAATCAGCAACACTCTGGAAAACTAGGAAATGAGGCCAATGAAGTCAAAAATCCTGAAATATCCCTGTAATGTTTTGTTTTTCTGTGCAGTAACATCAGACATACTGGAGTGCATCTCTGCTCACTCTTTAAACATTATTGGATCATTTCGTAGACGTCGCCCACCTAAGTTAGGACATTTCCTGCTTTGTACAGCTGCAGTGACTGAAATAATAAGGTTAAGCGATCACTGTGGTTAATCAGACGTGAGGGCGGTGCAGAAACCAGAGTTCACTGACTTGGCCCCGTTGCAGAGAGGATGTGGTCACAGACTGAACTCACCGGTTCCCATGTTGAACAGGACGGGCAGCTGAGGCTGTCTGATCACAATGGGAAACATGGCCTGATGATTCTCAAAGCTGAAAGAGACTAAAACACAGACATTAATAAAACACGTTCCTTTGTGCTCATCTCAGAGGGGAGGGGGTTTGGACGTACCGAGATCTGCCGTGTGGACGTGGTAGATGGTGCTCGTGTAGGATATTGTTGCCAGGACAGCGTTGAGACGGTCCAGGCTGCCGGACGTCAGTGTGAGCTCGGCCTCGCCTTTACCTGTGTTTGAAATGACAAGATGAAGGAGCGGCGGCTGAAACACCGTTCACCCTCATGGGGCCTTCGCTGTTATGTTCTGGGCATTTGGATGCAAGGTGACACAAGGGGGCGCCCTTCCAACCTTCTCAGTGTAAATGTGAATTGACTTTCTTCAGACTTAGACTTTAGGTCAAACCCCATGAGTGACAGTAACATGACACTAAAAACAGTGAGCTCTTTGTTTTAAAGGGGGGGTATTATGCAAAATCGACTTTTTCGAGCTTTACATCATGTTATTATGTCATTCCCTCATTAAAAACATGCCTGAAGCGTTGCCTTGGCACATTCACGTATTTCTGAGTAATCTGTAAAAACTCTGATGGCGGCCATTTTAGGGATAGGTTTGCCTGAGTCCTCCTAGGAACGCCCCCACCTCCTGGAGACGCCCCCGAGCTTTCGTCACCAGCCGAGTAACCGACCACTGCTCCTCAGCAGAAGCCCCTCCCCACTGATGCCACAGACAGCGTGTGGAGGGGGCGTGTCGGAAAGGCTCAGAGGTTCTTAAAGAGACAGAGGCCTATTTCAAGACATTTTGAGAGAGCAATTTTATACACAGCAGTTATTCTAATTTGCTGCATTTACAGACCAACAGAAGGTTTGGTCATCATTGTAGTGTGGTATAGACTGGTGCTAAAAAGGCTCAGGCCTCATTGCTCTTCGGTGACAGACTTAGAAATGAGGAAGGAAGTCATGGAGCTTCTGCTTTAGACAGAACGTCAGACTTCTGCTGAGAACTGTTGTAAATAAATTAAGAATGAAGTGAGAATTCTAATTAAACTCTGATTATTTCTGAATTCTTATTATTTCTATGTATCTATATTATTTTTTATGCAGAAATGCTTGAATTTCAATCTTTTATCTTAAAATTGCTTGAATAAAAGTTCTTCTATGTTGAATTTGAGTTGGTACAAATGCTATAGTGCCAACGGAACAACAATAAAACCCACGTCAAATCAAGTGTTTTTCACTTAAAATGACACAAAATTATCTTTATTAAGAGAATAAATACTACTAGAGGTTTTATCTCATCTAAGACCAGACCAAATCTACTCAAACCTTAGATTTAATCTCTTAATTTCTTCCTTAAAACGATTATTCTTTTTCCAGTGCACTTCCTTCAAATGCCAGTGTTGTAAATAATATTTAACCTAATTGGGTGTATGGACAGTATTTCTACCTTTTTTTCCTCCCATTTAACTCTAATAATGTTAAAAGTACTCTCTGATTTGTGTGATAATGTTTCTCAAAATCATCTTGAGGGCCAGAAGTTCTGTGCTGAAGGGCCGGATTTGGCCCTCGGGCCTGACGTTGCCTACCCCTGCTTTATGCTGACAATAAAGAGCTCAGTATTTAGCATCATGTTACTGTGACTCACGGTGACTCTGCAGCCAATCAGATCACAGAGACTCAGAGTGGGCGGGGCCGAATGTGACCAAACGCCAAGATCTGAGACTAAAAATAATATTTCAGTGCTTTAACAGGTTAAGGGCCACACGAGGGTTAAAAACACAGTGTTCGTATAAGCTCTCAGTCATACAGGAGTTCTCCATCAGAGACAAATGTTTTTAGCCGTTAATAAAGGTTTTTTGAGCAATTTGAGAAAAGCTTTGTAGAATAAAGATGAGAGCTTTAGTGCTATGTGTTTAGTGATGTTGTCCTTGTGTCTTTGATAAAGATTGAGTCCAAACCAGGAGCTTACCCGTCACAGTCACTGCTCTGTCAGAGTCGTCTGAGCCGAGGACGCCTTTGCTCACTTTCAGGGTCACCTACACAGTTAATCATAAACATGTAGGAGTTTCAAAAGGGTTTGTGTTTTAGATTGAAATCACAAGCTTATTCAAGACTAGGCTGACTTTAGGTTCAGATTTATCTTATATCACGATGACAGGACAGACCCATTCTGTCTCATCAGGACTCCTCTGTTCAGTCCACTCACACACTCACCTTGTAGCTGCTCAGTGCTTCTGCCTGCAGAGCCAAACCTGTGCCAAGACAAACTCATTTATCAATGTAAGAAAAAAAAGAACGTATTTTCCTTCTTTTAGGTCTACATGTGGATGACACGTTACCCACTAACGCGGTGACGTACCTGGGATGAGGCTCCTCCTCAGGGGCACGACGGTCACTCCTTGAATGGGATACTGCAGAGGAGAGTTGGGCAGAGCGAGCAGCACTTTGGACAGTTCAGTCTTTGTCCTGTGGGAAACAGATCATCGTCACTTTTCAATCTTTGATCATTGATTGTGTTCACACATGATTGTGATGAGTTGGATACGTTTGAAAGATTTGGGGAAGCACATAAAAGACTTCCAACCCCGGCCAGAGGTCCCTTAGGAAATCTCTCCATCACACTCAGTGGTGGTAAGCTGCAGAGCTGTCCTGGGGCAGGCTGTCCTTTTACCACGTGGCTATCATGTGTTGTTTATATCCTGATCTCTTGTTACTGAGGAATTTCCTTTCTCTCTCTCTCTCTCTCTCTCTCTCTCTCTCTCTCTCTCTCTCTCTCTCTTCTTTTATTATTTTTTATTTAAGCTGCCCCCTAGTGGCTGGAGTGAGCATTCTTTTTTCTGTAACTCCACACAGGAGTGGCCAACAGACTTAGTTTTTTTTTACATGCTCTGGAATCTGTGCTCTACAAGTCGAGGGCTCACTGGAGCCTCTCCGCCCGCAGGCCGCCTGCTGGAGATGCCGTGTCACTGTCCACACAGCCGTACCTTTCTTTGTGCTTCTCAAACTCTTCCTTCCTCTGCTGAGACACTTTGTCACGTTGGTCCAAAGGAAACTTGTCTTTGAGCATCGTAGAGCCAGGCTGGCATTCACAGGGGCCCCGGGACACGGGGGCCATCCTGGAAGAGAGGAGGAACAACTCAGCTAGAAAAACTAAACGTACTTGACTGAAGGAGTTACACTACAAAAAGTAAATATTAAGCATTGGCTTAAATGACTTGAATTGAGGAAATGTATCCTGTTTTTGTCGGTTTTCACTCATTTAGACACTTTTCCTGATCGGACCAAGTTTATTTTGCTTGTTTGAGGACATTTCAGACCAGTTCTAGGGTAAATCTCGCTTGAAATAAGAAAGTAAAATTGCCAATGAGATAAGACCAATTTTCTTACCCCATTGGCAAAGAAAATATCTCAGAACAAGTGAAATAATCTAGGACAAATGCCCAAGAACTTCTTAACTAAAAAACAACTCAAAACAACTAAAATGTGGATGCTCAAATTGAGATGTTTATACTGATCTAGTTAAATACTTTTTGCAGTGTATCAATTGGAGAGATTTTCAACTGGACTACAGTCGACATGATCTGCCTTCAAACACCTCCTTAAACCTGTCAGACCCGTTTTAAACCCATTATCTAAAAGCTTATGAGGGTCATATTTCCATTTGTCTCTTTGCCAACACAAAGTATTTCCATGACAGCTTTATCAAACACAAACACTGCAGGACGTTGCCATGAGAAGCATGAGCTCCGTCCTGGCTGATTCTTCTAAGTCACATAAAGTAGAAGCAAATGGTGTAAAAGGTCAGAGATAATGAACTTACCAGGGCGTCCTTTTCGTGACTGAACCACCTTTGTGATTGTGTCTGTGACTGACCCAAGGGCCGGGGAAAGTCGTCACTGGACAGGTGTAAAAAATGAACAAGGACAACACAAACACCAGGATGACACAGGTCACAGCTTTCATAGCCTTTGACTCCAACATCTGTGGACAAACACACATGTTCTCAGAGTGTTAATGTGATGATTTATGAAGAGGGGAAAATATGTGCAGATGGACGTGCAGTGCTGTGTTTTCAGTATAGGGGAAGGTTTCACAGAGTGCACTCAGAAAGCTTAAGGAAAAGCCAGTACAAATTTAAATGTTGGCGTCATCAATCCCAGCACACTTTGCTTATCATTTACCTAAAAGAGTCTGTGGTGAAATGTGAATCACAGTTTGACAGGCTCAGGTTTGAAAGCTGTACACTGCAAAAAGTGGATTCTAAGCAAGTAAAAAATGTCTTACTTTAAGAAATACGTTCTTATTTTTTCCCCTTTTCCTTATTTTAGGAAATAAAATCTAGCCATTTCTTGTTCAGATATATTTGCTAAAAAACATGCTATTTTTTCTTGTAACAAGAAAGAAAGACTTTTTGAATCTTTTTCAGCGTCAGACAAATAATATTTTTTTCTTATTTTAAAGGGGCTGGATGCAAGTTGGCCATTTTATACTCACTACTGCCACCTCGGGCCATACGTGTAACTGCACCTTCTATATTAAGCTCGTGCATGACGGCACCTCAGTCCCGAGGTAACACCTTTCTGAGTGACAGTGCAGGATTTTAGAGGCAGTACACATTAGGCCATGGCTGGAACATGTAGGGTGAGGAAAATACTTAATTTTAACATTTTAAATTAAAAACATGCCTGAAGTGTTGCCTTGGCACATTCACGTATTTTTGAGTAATCTGTAAAATCTCTGATGGCGGCCATTTTAGGGATAGGTTTGCCTGAGTCCTCCTAGGAACGCCCCCACCTCCTGGAGACGCCTCCGAGCTTTCGTCACCAGCCGAGTAACCAACCACTGCCCCTCAGCAGAACCCCCTCCCTACTGATGCCACAGACAGCGTGTGGGGGGGGCGTGTCGGAAAGAGTCAGAGGTTCTTAAAGAGACAGAGGCCTATTTCAAGACATTCACTACAGCCATTTTGAGAGAGACATTTTATACAAGGCAGTTATTCTAATTTACTGCATTTACAGACCAACAGAAGGTTTGGTCATCATTGTAGTGTGATATAGACTGGTGCTATGTGATTGAAAAAAGCAGAATACCCCCTCTTTAAAAAAAAATAAGATCAGAACAACTCTTAATTTAAAGGTACACTGCGCAACATTTACTGATGTGGCAAAACCAAACATGCTCCTAATGACACAGAAAATGTTGTTATTGCAGTGTGTAATAAAAGAATGGATTTGGATGAGAAACTACCCTGTTTAAATCCCATATTCTACTGCCTTTCGTCACATCTCCATGGAGACGAGCTGGAGACGCACTCCCAGTAAAGTTTACAGTCAAATCTTAGGAGGAGTGAGCCTCATAAATGTTTGTTTCTGCCTTCATGAGGTATTTTTCAATGACGAAAAAATCTGTCATAAAATAAATGCTTGTATTTCAATTTTATTCATCCATCCATTTTCTTCCTCTTTATCCGGGGCCGGGTCGCGGGGGCAGCAGTCTCAGCAGAGATGCCCAAACTTCCCGATCCACACACACCTCCTCCAGCTGTTCTGACCCCGAGGCGACACCAGGCCAGCTCGGAGACATAGTCCCACCACCGTGTCCTGGGCCTTCCACGAGGCCTTGTCCCACTAGGACATGCCTGGAACACCTCCCGCGGGAGGCGACCAGGAGGCATCCGAAACAGATGCCCGAGCCACCTCAGCTGGCTCCTTTCGACGTGAAGGAGCAGCGACTCTACTCCGAGCTCCTCCCGGGTAACTGAGCTCCTCACCCGATCTCGGAGGGTGCGCCCAGCCACCCTGCGAAGGAAACTCATTTCGGCCGCTTGTATTCGCGATCTTGTCCTTTCGGTCATGACCCAAATCTCATGACCATAGGTGAGGGTGGGAACGTAGATCGATCGGTAAATCGAGAGCTTTGCCCCGACTCAGCTCCCTCTTCACCACGACAGACCGATACAGCGACCGCATCACTGCTGACGCCGCACCGATCCGTCTGTCGATCTCACACTCCATCCGTCCCCCACTCGTGAACAAGACCCCGAGATACTTGAACTCCTCCACTTGAGGCAAGGACTCCCCACCGACCTGTAGAGGGGAAACCACCTTTTTCCGGTGGAGAACCATGGCCTCGGATTTGGAGGTGCTGATCCTCATCCCGGCCGCTACACACTCGGCTGCAAACCGCCCCAGTGCGTGCTGAAGGTCCTGGTTCGTTGAAGCCATTAGAACAACATCGTCCGCAAACAGCAGAGATGAGACTCTGAGGCTCCCAAACCGGACGCCCTCCGGCCCCTGGCTGCGCCTAGAAATTCTGTCCATAAAAGTAATGAACAGAACCGGTGACAAAGGGCAGCAATTTTATTTATTGGTTAAATTCTACGCGGTGTGGCTTTAAGAATGGATTCTCACAGATAGATAATACATTCCATTCTTTTTACACTCAAAATTAAAGTGTATCAATTCCATAACTGTATTTATGAACATTACAGCAATTGCAACATATACGAAGTTGGTTCTGCACAAAGTAAAAATGTAGTCCACAGTGAACATTTATGTTGCATTTAAAGAACTAACACAAGGTGCAGGTTATTACAGATGTTTACAAAGCACATTACATTGTACTAAACGTAGTTATAGGTACAATGTATTAAGGTAGTGTAAAATAAAGTGATACCAGATTATCTTTCCCAAAATATTTTCTTTGAATATTAGTACATTTTGCTCAAAAATTGGTAGAATTTATAACATTTTGCTTAAATCAAGCAACATTTAAGTAAAATACCCCACATCTTTCACTAAATAAGAACATTTTGCTTAATTCTAGCTATTTGCTTAAATTTAGTGTTTCTTTCTTGTTTCATAATAAGAAAAATATTCCAGAAATAAGAATTCTTAGCAAGAAAAATATGCTTTCCTTTACAAAATGTCGTATTTTAAGATGTTTTTCCCCAGTTTTTTGTAGGGTACTTTTTGCAGCCCTGACCCTGTAACACCATCTTCAAGCCTGGTGTGAAAACATTTCTTTATAAGTGCTTTCAAATGTCTGTCTGGGCAGTGCCTATATGTCTGGGCAGTGCCTATATGTCTGGGCAGTGCCTATATGTCTGGGCAGTGCCTATATGTTTATTCGACACATAAAGGCATAGATTAGAAGAGAAGCAAATCACGCCTGGCTCGTTTACAAATCCACATAAAAAGCATAATAAATATCCCACATCCAGGCTTCTATTTCCAAGGCTCATCACATTCTGTCTCCATATCTTATCTAAAGCAGTGGTTCTAAAACTGTGGTAAATTTCGTACTGGTGGTAGCAGTACATTTTACAGATAGCAATAGAGATGCATCCAAGTTATGACCTGGTTTACGCTCAGTTCAGATATAAAACTCTAATTTCAAGTCCTCTTAGTTGGTTTAGTTTATCTCCGGTGGTTCTTGGTTTGAAAAGTTCCTAAAAGTTAAGATGAACTGCCAAATAAACACATTTCTATACGATGAAACCATCTGCTTTATTCTGAGTAACATATAAGTGTAGATAGACATGGATGAATAAATGAATAGACTTTTGTGTGAACAGATACAAGTTTCCCTTTGTTTCCAACCTGGACAATAAAATATAAATCTCTTACCTTTCTGACGCGGCGAGTGCGATAATTGGGTATAGTGTACATGTATTGTTCACAGGGGATGAAAGGTGTCTTGGGAGAGAAAAGTAGAGCGGTTTCCTGAAGTCAATTGTGCTGTGGGCTGGACAAAAACGACTGAAGAAGCCACATCCCACTGAGAGCTGTCGTCATTTTTATACCAGAAACGCGACATTCTGCTCCAGAGATGCAGAAACAGCACAGATTCAGATTTAAACCCCACATTTCCCATTAAAGTGTGATCACGACCAACCGGGAGGAAAGTCTGTCATGGTTGAACTTTGGCACAATGTTGCCTTCAGTGTCATGAATGAATGTCATGTTGATATCTGAACAGCAAGATTCCTGATTTGAATGAGGCTATGCAGATTCTATTTAAATCTCAATAGAAATGGTACTTGGAGAGATAGCCACTCGATTTTCCTATGACATCATGTGCACGGGCTTGAAAAGCAAACGACATCAAGGTGCTTTGCATGTCCTGCAGGTCCACTAGTGAACTGAAGATGAGCGGCCTCATGACAGAAGAGATCAACACACAACAAATACCCTGGTCCGGGCGTGGAAGTCCAGGGAGGGTCCGATCCACGGCTGGACGGGGCCTCTCTCTGTGTCCCTACCACTAAAACATGCACAATAGGCCAAGTTGAGAGAGAGTGTGTTTGAGAGTGCGTGTAGTGCAAGGTTTACTGTTACTGTGCGAGAGATAGTGCAGATAAAAAATAAAAAAAAACACTTCCTTTCCTGATATTGAAGTCGCTTGGTATTGCTATGTCGACCACAACGGATTTCCTCTGCTCTTTGTCACCACCACAATGTCCGGTTGGTTCATTACCATTCTGTCCGTCTGTATCTAGAAGTCCCACAGGATCTTGGCTCGATCATTCTCTACCACCTTTGGAGGTGTTTCCCACTTTGACCTTGGGGTTTCCAGCCCATACTCTGCACAGATGTTCCTGTACACTATACCAGCCACTTGGTTATGGCGCTCCAAGTAAGCTTTCCCTGCCAGCATCTTACACCCTGCAGTTATGTTCTTACACCCTGCAGCATCTTACACCTGCAGTTATGTTCTTACACCCTGCACCATCTTACACCCTGCAGTTATGTTCTTACACCTGCAGTTATGTAAAGCTGGATTGTCTCATTGGCCTCTTTGCACAGTCTACACCTGGGCTCTTGTCTGGTGTGGTAGATCTGGGCCTCTATTGCTCTGGTGCTCAAGGCTCCTGTGCAGCCATGATGAGCCTCTGTGCTGTCCTTTAGTCCGGCTCTGTCTAGCCATTGGTAGGATTTCTGTATATCCGCCACTTCAGTTATGTTTCGGTGGTACATGCCGTGTAGGGGCTTGTCCTCCCATGACGGGACCTTCAGCACCTCATCTTTTGTTCCCCATTGTCTGAGACATTCACTGAGCACGTCATCTGTCGGAGCCTTGTCCTTGATGTACTTATGGATCTTGGATGTTTCATCCTGGATAGTGGCTCTCACACTCACTAGTCCTCGGCCTCCTTCCTTACGGCTAGCGTACAGTCTCAGGGTGCTGGATTTGGGGTGGAACCCTCCGTGCATGGTTAGGAGCTTTCGCGTCTTAACATCTGTGGTCTGTATCTCATCCTTTGGACAGTTTATTATTCCTGCAGGGGGAAAAAAATTATATATATATATATATATATATATATATATATATATATATATATATATATATATATATACACATAGGTGACAGGTTCTGTTCAGGGAGGGTGTCCACGCTCTGGGGCGGTATGCAGCCGAGTGTGAAGCGGCCGGGATGAGGATCAGTTCCTCCAAATCCGAGGCCATGGTTCTCCATCGGGAAAAGGTTGGTGGGAAGTCCTTACCTCAAGTGGAGGAGTTCAAGTATCTCAGGTCTTGTTCACGAGTGAGGAACGGATGGAGCGTGAGATCGACAGACGGATCGGTGCGGCGTCAGCAGTGATGCGGTCGTTGTATCGGACTGTTGTGGTGAAGAGGGAGCTGAGTCTGGGACAAAGCTCTCGATTTACTGATCGATCTATGTTCCCACTCTCACCTATGGTCAGGAGCTCGGAGTAGAGTCGCTGCTCCTTCACGTCGAAAGGAGCAGCTGAGGTGGCTCGGGCATCTGTTTCGGAGCCTCCTGGCCTCCTCCCTCGGGACGTGTTCCAGGCATGTTCTATTGGGAGGAGGCCTCGTGGAAGACCTAGGACACACTGGTGGGACTATGTCTCTGACCTGGCGTCGCCTCGGGGTCAGAACAGCTGGAGGAGGTGTGTGTGGATCAGGACGTCTGGGCATCTCTGCTGAGACTGCTGCTCCGCGAGTAACAGGAAGAAAATATGATTAACAGGAAGAAAATATGATTAACAGGAAGAAAATATGATTAACAGGAAGAAAATTGACTTTGATGTAGAGAGGACAACACAGTCAGGAACTGAACATCTACCGGTTTATATGCGTGAAGAGATCCACATAGATTTCCAATGTTTAGAAAAAGGCAGTATCTTTAATTTAACAATTTATGAAATGCATCCATGAGATTAGAGTACTGCGTGTGCTATGGGTAATTGGTAATTGTTCTGTTGCTACATGATTAGTCAGTCATTTTTTCCATATTGAATTGTGTGATTTCCAGTAATTGCGATAGTTTTCGTGGCTAGAATGAATGCAATGGGAAACACGGGACAATCAACTCCCTGATTGGTCAGATTCATTCAAACGCCTGAAAGACACCTTTTGTAAACTCCACTATCCTTAAGGTTAGGATTAGGGTCAGGCATACGGTTAGTTTGCATTAGTTTATTATTTGTATTGCTTTATACGGATTTTGTACATTTTTTATTCGCATACAAGCGTATAAAGGCATGCGTACGATGTCTGGTTGTTTATAAATGCTTGTACTAGAAAAATAAATAAAAATACACCTCTATTAACCTCTTAACCACCACCTGATTAGTTTAAATGAGTGTTGTTTTGTTGTCCATGGTTGGAGCTCCACTTACTGGCCAATCAGGGAGCGGCTACGGAAAAAAAATAATCCCCGCCCCCACCCAAAAAAAGGCTAGGCTAGTGCTAGGCTAGTGCATGTCTAGCCTAGCACTAGCCTAGTAGCCTGCATTAAAAACCTCTTCAAAATCATAGGGTCGTCCTCCAAACGTTGCCATATCTGATTTGTAGAAAGCTCCTTTGTGAATTGTAGTAATGCCGACCACAAGTAAACAAACTACTGTAGATCCGGTAACCGAGCAGATCACTCCGCCACTGCGTAGCTACAACCAGGAAGCTAATGCTGCTCA
The DNA here is from genome assembly GCF_951799975.1 of Gobius niger. Classification (NCBI taxonomy): domain Eukaryota; kingdom Metazoa; phylum Chordata; class Actinopteri; order Gobiiformes; family Gobiidae; genus Gobius; species Gobius niger. The sequence continues at coordinate 24,523,918 of NC_136870.1, read as the reverse complement.
GATATAAGTTCTTTTAAAGGGGGGGTATTATGCAAAATCGACTTTTTCAAGCTTTACATCATGTTATTATGTCACTCCCTCATTAAAAACATGCCTGAAGTGTTGCCTTGGCACATTCACGTATTTTTGAGTAATCTGTAAAAACTCTGATGGCGGCCATTTTAGGGATAGGTTTGCCTGAGTCCTCCTAGGAACGCCCCCACCTCCTGGAGACGCCTCCGAGCTTTCGTCACCAGCCGAGTAACCAACCACTGCTCCTCAGCAGAGCCCCCTCCCCACTGATGCCACAGACAGCGTGTGGAGGGGGCGTGTCGGAAAGGGTCGGAGGTTCTTAAAGAGACAGAGGCCTATTTCAAGACATTCACTACAGCCATTTTGAGAGAGCAATTTTATACAAGGCAGTGATTCTAATTTACTGCATTTACAGACCAACAGAAGGTTTGGTCATCATTGTAGTGTGATATAGACTGGTGCTATGTGATTGAAAAAAGCATAATACCCCCTCTTTAAATGCAAAATGGTTATATTTCAAACATTATTCAGTCGACACAGACATTTATATGGGTCGTCTGGTGTTATGAGTGATTTGCCTCAGGTGCTCTGTGCTTGGGTCAGACTGTTTTTAATGCAGGCTACTAGTTACCAATGACATGCACTAGCCTAGCACTAGCCTACCTTTAGCCTGGCACCACTAATCTCTTCAAATATAAGGACTGCATGAATTTAAAAAAATCACTAGGAAATGAGGCCCTATGTCAAAAGTAGAGTAGACTGGTAGTGGCGAGCAGTGCAGAGTTTGATCATACAGTGACTGAAGGGAGGAGCCTTCTTTTGCAGATCTTAGCTGTCTGTCTGGACCACACTCGGAGAGTCCTCCTGTATTTGCAAAGAGGAGCTGGTGGAAGTGCAGACAGTGGTTTTATGGCCGGATGTAGACATATTGTAAAACAGGTGAAGAAAGACAGAATCAGACACACAGTCAACTCCAGAAAAGGAAGTGGTAAAATCATGTGTTTCCACTCTGCACATTGCTTTTGAACCCTTTCCTTTTATTATTTGTGTTTGGTCATGGTTCACCGTAAATAACAATATTTATTCATACTACTGTGCGAATGTTAAAAACACTGCCTGGCTTTTTTATTACAATATTTTAGTTTTTAACCGGAAGGGCTTTTATCAAGTCACTTGGGCCCACAGCCTCTCAGAGAAGTCGTGGTGCAGTAGTCCGGCTGTGGCCTCTTACACCTGTGCGACGTGTAAGTGCCATTTATATTATAATTATATAGTTTATATAAAATAGGCCTATATGTCAATCGTTTGTGCTGCGTTTCTACTGTTGTAGAAATCTTTTTTTGTGCTGTTCTTGTTTTTGAGATATTAAAGGGATATTTCAGGATTTTTGACATAGGGCCTCATTTCCTAGTTATCCAGAGTGTTGCTGATTTCTGGAGATATTTTTTTTTGTAATTCAAGCAGTTCTTGTATTTGAAGAGTTACGTGGAGCTAGGCTAATGCAAGGCTAGTTCATGTCTATGGTATCAGCTAGCCTGCATTAAAAACACTCTGACCCGCTCCACAGAGCACCTGAGGCAAATCACTTATAACGCCAGACTAACCATATAAATGTTTGTGTCCATAGAATAATTTTTGGAATATAACTGACCTGCATCTCATGAATGATCGCATTTTGAGGGACTATTTTCTAGCAGATCACTCCGCCGCTGCGTAGCTTATACAACCACGAAGCTGATGCTGCTCACATATAAGTTATTTTAAATGCAAAATGGTTAAAATTATTCTTTCAACACAGACATTTATATGGTTAGTCTGGTGTTATAAGTGATTTGCCTCAGGTTCTCTGTGGAGCGGGTCAGACTGTTTTTAATGCAGGCTAGCTGATACCATAGAAATGCACTAGCCTTGCATTAGCCTAGCGCCACGAAACTCTTCAAACATAAGAACTGCATGAATTACAAAAAAAATATCTCCAGAAATCAGCAACACTCTGGATAACTAGGACATGAGGCCCTATGTCAAAAATCCTGAAACATCCCTTTAATGATTGTTTGACTGGTCAGATCTGAGGTCATCCTGCTCATTATAAAGTGGACTTGTGGCGTAAATCTAACAGCATATAAATCCCGCTGTATTTATCTTATGTCTATATAAAACTTAAAATTTAGTCGGGCTGGGACGATCGACTTTTGTCACGATCCGATTCGCTCTACGATACTCAGGGGCCGATCCGATACGAATTGCGATACATTTTTATGAAAAACAAAATGTATAAGTATCGATACTTGGTATTGCAGCACAAAGTATTGCGATCCAAATCCAATCCAATATTTTGTCCTACTTTTTAGCCTGACTATGACTCCAGTCAGAGCTTCTCTTTCAGCCAGCACAGCGGCTCGGTAAAGAATACATGAAAAACCCGTATGTCCGCGACATTTTCCCCCAAATACTTTGACAAATGTCTCGACTTGTCACATTTAGCTCATGCTTCTTGCAAAAGTGCAGACGGCTAACTAGCACGATGCTAAAAATACCCTCTCCCTCTCCCCCTCGGTGTTGTCTTAGGAGTTGCGTCACTGCGATTAGCTTAATGGGTTTAAGTGTCGGGGGCCTGCCCTGCCGTCTTTCCACTGGCTCCCGATGCGCTGCCAACAACATGGACGACGTTTATGGCATTTTGCGAATCGTTCTGGTGATTTCCTTCGCTGCGCCGGGGAATTCGGATTGCTTAGCGGGATGTTCGTGCACCGATGACCACTTGGGGAGGTAAGATTTTGGGCAAAGTTTGGCCCCTTATGTCGGCAGAGACAAGCGTCTGTGCTGTTAAGTAACGATAACCTACTTCAAGTGCCAAACAGACGCTAGCATATTCAGATAAAACAATAAAGACATAAACTATAGACCCTTTAACTGGTGACATCATCAGTGACATCATCCGGAGGCAGGAAGTGATCAGGAGAAATAAGATTAACCCCTTAACTCCCACCTGAACGGATCCCATTATCTCCAGTTTGGCTTCACACTAATCAAAAAGCTTCTTGGGAAAAAAGCACTGAAACAGCCACAAAAAAGAAGAAGAAAACAAGGATGTAAACGCAAGAAAAAAGTGACAAAAACTACCAAAAAAAAGTAACAAAAATTCAACAAAAATGTGACAAAAATGTAAAAAAAAAGTGACAAAAATTCAACAAAAATGTGACAAAAATGTAAAAAAAAAAAGTGACAAAAATTCAGCAAAAATGTGACAAAAATTCAGCAAAAAATTGACAAAAATTCAGCAAAAATGTGACAAAAATTCAGCAAAAATTTGACAAAAACTCAACCAAAATGTGACAAAAATTTAGCAAAAATGTGACAAAAACTCAACAAAAAAATTACAAAAACTCTAAGCTCTAAACTAAAAAAAACAAAAAAACATAAAAAAGGTGACACAACACAGCAACAACGCGAGGAAAAAGATCAGTTTTGCTTTCAAATGAGGTGTTACACAGACCGATATAATGGCCAAACAGGACAGAATGCATTTGGTTCAGGCGGGTGGTAAGAGGTTAAACTAAAACTACAACTAAAAAATGTGGTCTTGTTGTGACTTAAGGTGCAACACCAAGAGGAATGACATTTGAGATGATAAAATAATTTATTTGATATTTCCCAAAACAGTTGTTGTTCCTGCACCGATGACCACTTGGGGAGGTAAGATTTTGGGCAAAGTTTGGCCCCTTATGTCGGCAGAGGGAAGCATCATCAGTGACATCATCCGGAGGCAGGAAGTGATCAAGAGAAATAAGATTAAACAAAACTAGCGATTATAAGTGCAAAACTACAACTAAAAATGTGGTCTAGGGTCTATATGAAGCTGGAGAACTGAAGTAAGAAGTACAAGGTGCAAGTAACTAATGTCATCAACTAAGTACAGAGTAAAGCTAAGGTGCTCAAGGCTATTAGCCCACTTACCGATGTGTGCCATTAGGCTTGATTAAAAGTTGTGCAGAAGCTTCAACAAACAGAATGATTTTAAGACGCAATGTATTAAATGTAAAAATGTCTTTTAACCGTACCATATTTTACATCAGCTTTGAAGTATTTGCTGTCAAAATATCGAAGTATTCAAAGTAGAAAGAACACATCTGTTTGAATAAATGTTAGAAAACAACGGGGACAAAACTTCTTCCTTGTGGTGAGCCAGTGGCATTGACAGTAATAATAATAATAATGCATTGGTTTTATATAGTGCTTTTCTGGACACTCAAAGACGCTTCACATTTGCATTATTCGTTCACTCCATACTCGATGGTGGTAAGCTATTGTAGCCACAGCTGCCCTGGGGTAGACTGATGGGAGCGAGGCAACTAGTCTGCGCCATCGGCCCCTCCGACCACCACCAACCACTCACTCACTACATTCGCCCAGGCTTCCCGGTGTTCCCAAACAGTCTCCCATCCAAGTCCTGCCAGGCCCTTCCCTGCTAAATAGAGATTTTAAATACTACATTTTAAAGGAGCTATATCATGCTATTTTAGCCATTCCAAAGTGAAGTATAGGCATTTATATGATATATTATTATACCTCTACCACTATGGAGCACTCATTTTTGTGATAAATATAAGTGTTTTCTGGAGGTATTTTTCGAACCCGGAAGACACAACGCTTCGATTCAGTTAACTCCGCCCCCTCTCTCCGCGCATACAACTTTACCGTAATATAAATAAACAACAATAAGTGAAGTCACTTCACGATCCAGTTATACGGAGTTGACATCTGCAACACAGCTTCATAAATGGCTAACACACATGCTAATATGCTAACACACAAGCTAATATGCTAACCCGCGTTTGGACTGACTCACCCTCTGGTCCATCGCTGTTTACATTATGGGACTTGCGTTGGTTATAAAAGTTAATCCACTTTGATTCTGGCGAAGGTTCACCAAACATCCATCAGTGACAGTCACAGAAAAACAATATTTTGGTGATAGTCGCTGAATCCAGGAGAAAAAAACAGCTGAGTGGCCTCTTCTTGAAAAAGGCTGAATAAACTCTTCGTCCTCGTAGCCAAACGCGCTTCTTTTTCTCCGTGACATTATCGTTAGTTAAGAATAAAGAACAGGTGTGTCCAGTTATAACGAGCTCCATCTTCACAGCTGCAGCGCAAACATGACTGATCTGTTCAGACGCTCAGGGGATGTGTTTGTTTTGGCCTCAGCTGACCTGGAAGCACTTCGGGCACATCCTTTTTTTTTTTTATTATTATTATTTTTTTTACCCTTTGTTTCTCTCTTACGACAGAAATAATGAAAACGCTGTTTTACAAATTAAAATCCGGCCGTAAGCATAGAATTAAGACATTACATTACAGACGTCGAGCACTTCCGTTCCGCTGTTACGACACAACTGAACACTCAGTCGTTCACCAGGAGAGGGAGGAGCAGCTGCTCAGAGAGCAGGATTCAGGAGGATTACTGAGAGCTGCGTGAATGAAGCCACAAACCACTCTGGGGGTGTTTTTGATAAGGAAATAGCATAACAACATGGCTAAAAGCAACAAAAAGTCGATTTTGCATGATATAGGACCTTTAACAAATACATATACTGAGACACCCTCAGTGCAGGACGGAGCGCTACCGCAAAGCCTTCATCCTCACTGCTGTCAGACTGTACAATAAGACTGTGAAGTAACATGTGCAATAATCTCTCTATCAGCTGCACTTTATTAACTCTGAGTGATCTTCTTGAACGCCGACTGTAACAAGTGAATTTCTCCTTTGTGAGATCAATAAAGGTTTATCTTATCTTATCTTATCTTACATTTCCTTTCAGATATATATATTTTGAGTACACTTTACTTTGGAGGCCGTCTGCAGTGGCTCTGAGGACCCCCATACGGCCCTGCCCGGACCACACTTTCACTCTCTCCCATCATCAATACAAGATCTTGGTTAAACTTGGATCTTTTGACTTTTCTGAAGCTTTTTGAAATGTCACAGCGAAGGTTTCTTTTTTGTGTATGTTGATAAAACATTAAAGCAGTACTCAAGTAACTCATGCCCCTAGAGGCCATAAGCGCAACTGCAGGCGTCGTAGAAAGTTGAGATTTTTTTACTCATAAATTGACCGTGAGAGAAAAGACTATGCTGACAGAAAAGACAAAAGATAGATAGATAGATAGATAGATAGATAGATAGATAGATAGATAGATAGATAGATAGATAGATAGATAGATAGATAGATAGATAGATAGCATCAGGCAGCAGCACCCATTCAGTGCGCACCACTCTTTTCTTCGAAAATTACAGAAAAAGTTAAAGCAAGTCTTAAGCACATACGCACACATTTAACACATTACATTTTTTTGGATGATACACAGTGCGTGCGGAAAGCACCGTGGAAATTTTTCTTGGGTACAAAAGGGAGGGGTGGTGGGGGCTAGTAGTGAGGCGGACTCAGAGGGAGGGGGGGTAGGATAGGGGCGGGACACTTCGTGTTGTGCAGTATGAGGCTTTTCTGCAGAAAAACCTTGAATTGTTTATGTCTGTGTATCAGCCCAGCGTCAGTCCTATCAGTCCTTTCCCCGTGGCTTGGCCTTGGTGTGTGATGTAGACACTGCACAGGAAAGACATCGGCCCAGCTGCTCTCCTGTGTTCCATGGAGGGTGAAATTATTCAGTTTTTCAACTTTAAGTAAATCAATGTGATTTTTTTCAACTTTATTCCGACATCCGCAGCAGGTAGTGGCCTTCTCAGTCCATCCAAAGTTCTGCAAAGCCCCGAGATCTGTCCCAAGACCTCCTGAGACGTCTCCCCTGACTTTGCCAAGACGTAATCCATCTTCCGTAATCCTTCCTCGTAATCAGTTCCTCACTTTTCGCTACTTTCCGTTGTAACTCCATCATATATATTTCGGTTGACAGCTTCTCCTTCTCCTTTTTTGCTGCCAATTTGCCAACTTTGCGATAAACCAGGGCAACTCCTAGTCCGGTAAGCAGGCACCCTGTCTACCCCAATGGGCAGCTGTGGCTACATTTGTGACTTGAATGAATGAAGGTGACAGTGTGGAGCTGTGAGAAACTTGGTAACACAGGCTTGTAAAGGGAAATACATGTCAATGACAATTTGATTGAATAGGACTGGACAATATATCACAAAAAATATCATATCACGATATAAGGTGAGGCACTATTGGTATCGCAAGAAGCCACAATATATTACAACATCATTCAAGTCTATATCACACATTTGAAACAACAACAGTTCAGTGTTAGTGACACTTTTCCTCATTTAATTAAATGTTTTGATCCTGATTTTGTGTTTCTTGAGGACTTCTGCAAGGTGAAAACGTTTGAGAGAACTTTTGCGATTTGTCTTTAACCCCTTAACTCCCACCTGTACATGTTTTCTCCTGTTCTCCAAATCTAAAAGCTTCTTCAAAACGGAGGCAAAAAATGAGAAGAAAATGAGGATGAAAACGCAACAACAAAGCGTTAAAAAGGGACCAAAAAAAAGTGACAAAAATGACAAAAACTCAACAAAAAGTTGACAAAAGAGCAGCAAAAAAGTGACAAAAATCCAGCAGAAAAAATGACAAAAATCCAACAAAACAGACAAAAATCCAGCAAAAAAGACAAAAATCCAACAAAAAAGACAAAAATCCAGCAAAAACAGACAAAAATCCAGCAAAAAAGACAAAATCCAACAAAAAAGACAAAAATCCAGCAAAACAGACAAAAATCCAGCAAAAACAGACAAAAATCCAGCAAAACAGACAAAAATCCAGCAAAAACAGACAAAAATCCAGCAAAAACAGACAAAAATCCAGCAAAACAGACAAAAATCCAGCAAAAACAGACAAAAATCCAGCAAAAAAGACAAAAATCCAGCAAAAAAGACAAAAATCCAGCAAAACAGACAAAAATCCAGCAAAAAAGACAAAAATCCAGCAAAAACAGACAAAAATCCAACAAAAAAGACAGAAATTCAGCAAAATAAGACAATCCAGCAAAAAAAGACAAAAATCCAGCAAAAACAGACAAAAATCCAACAAAAAAAAGACAAAAATCCAGCAAAATAAGACAATCCAGCAAAAAAAGACAAAAATCCAGCAAAATAAGACAATCCAGCAAAAAAAGACAAAAATCCAGCAAAAAAAAACAAAAATCCAGCAAAAAATGATAAAAATGTGACAAAAAAATGACAAAAATGTGACAAAAAAATGACAAAAATCCAGAAAAAAAGACAAAAATATAGAAAAAAGTGACAAAAATCCAGAAAAAAAGACAAAAATGTGACAAATAAAAAGACAAAAATGTGACAAATAAAATGACAAAAATGTGACAAAATGTGACAAAAATGTGAAAAAAAATTGACAAAAAAATGACAAAAATGTGACAAAAAAATAACTAAAATGAGTTGAACACCCAACAAAAAAATTATGGAAAAAAATCTGATTACGTGAGGAAAAAGATCCTCTCGGTTCAGGCGGGAGTTAAGAGGTTAATCTGAATATTGCCCCGCCGTTTCGCACATCTCAAGTTTCTTCAATATCCTGCAGCCCTAATTTTGAAGAAATCCACAGGCAGACTGGATAAATTAGTCAAGTCTGCTCAGTCTTTGGAGTCATCTAACATAATTAAGTTTACCCATTAACAACAAGCCCTGCAAACTATTTCCCTGTTTGCAAATGTCTGTTAGCTTCAACATTGACACCGTCTATTAAAATGACTTGGACAGTGTGAGATACTTGGTTTGAACATCTTCATTTAACAATTGAAATTCTAAAAAGTCTGTCTATTGTTCTTCAAAATGGTGGCTACATCTTTGTCTAACGTTGTCTTTGTTGCCCCGTCTAGGTCCCTTCATTGCATGGAATCCCCTCTGGCCCGAATCCCGGACAACATCTCTCACGATTTCGCCAAAATCCGCATTGAAAACTGCCACCTGACCGAGCTACCTCCGGGCTCCTTCTCCACCGTCAGCGCCTTAGAGTTCCTGTGGCTGAACTTCAACGAAATCACTCTGATGAACATAAAAAGCCTGGACGGACTGGCCAACCTCACCGAATTACGCCTGCAAGGGAACAAGCTCACGTCAATCCCGTGGACGGCCTTCCAGGACACGCCCAAACTCAAAATCCTGGACCTCAAGCACAACCGGCTGGACGTTCTGCCCGAGCACGCTTTACGACACCTCGCCGGGCTGACGTACTTGGACTTATCGTTCAATCGCTTAAGCATCATCTCGAAAGACGTTTTCCTGAATTGGCCGCTTTACCGCAGAACCGAAAAGACCTGGAGCAAAGAAGGAGTCGTGTCGAACGTGGTCTTGGCTTTGCACGACAATCCGTGGACCTGCGACTGCCGCTTGAAGGGCTTCGTCGAGTTCATCAGAGCGGTCAGCCCGCCGATCATTCTGATGAACTCGTATTTGATGTGCAAAAGCCCCGCCTCCAGAGTCGGAAAGTTCTTCCACGAGGTCCAGCTGAAGACCTGCATGACGCCCAACGCTACGTCTCCGGACGCCAACGTTACTTTGCCGTTGGGCGCGAACGCCACGTTGAGATGTTTAGTCAAAGCCAGACCGGAGCCGAGCATTCAGTGGGTCTACGGCCTGAAGATCATAAGAGGATTTACTGGTACGATTTCTTTTTTTTTTTTCATACTGACCATTAAAGTGCAGTGATTATGCGGTGGGAACATTCAGCGGTGGGGATTGTGGACAATATGCTGGACACAATGTGCATTTGACTATTTTAGGTTCAGACAAAAACATTGCAAATACTTAAAGGATCTGCATCATGCCATTTTAGCCATCCCAAAGTAAAGCATATGCATTTTTATGATATATTGTACCTCTACCACTACGGAGTACTATTTTTTGTGAGAAATATAAGTATTATCTGGGGGTATTTTGCAAGACGCTTCGATTTGGTTAACTCCGCCCCCTCTCCCCAAGATAATCTGCCCGTTCAAAATTAGCGGTAAAAGAAATATAAATCACAGCAATAAAGGAAGTTACTAAACGAAACTAAATCTGCAACACACGCAAACACACACGCGTTTTGAACCATCCACTACTCCATCCATCTGACCATCCAGGGTTACATGGCCTCATCAGTGAACAAGACAATGTTCATGTTGGAAAATGAGTATTTCTGAGCCACTTCAGCTGTTTCTGCTCGTCAGCTTCAAAGAACAGTTTAGGGGAGGCCGGAGAGAAGGTTTATGCACAACTGCAGCCTCTGGAGGGTCCTACACCTTGATGTTCGGGAGACTCCAGCAGTTCCAGATACCAGTTTGCTGCTTTGTAGCAGCTGTTTTCTTAATCTGATGTGTTTGTCTGGCATAAATTGTCCTCATTGTGCCTTTATCAAACCCGTGTGTGTCTGAATCATCTACAAACATCTCAACAGTACGATGATCATGCTTCATCTTTCATGAAATATCAAAGGTTTTCATACCTAGACCAAGGCATTCAACTGTTTCATGCTTTTCATCAGCAGAGAGATCCTTTTTCTGTCCTATTTTGTTAGAAAATGATGATCTGCTTAATAATGTGGAACATCCTTTTTCAGTATTTTTTCCCTTAACTGGGCTTAACCGGAAAACTAATCATCCCAGGTCTCTGAGATTAATGTGAGTGATTCAAAGCGCCTGAGACACAAAACCATCCATGAGTTTCAGTGAAAAGCATTTATTTTTTTACCTTTATGGCACTGTCTAATAAAGAAGTTCCCGTACACCATCAAATCCTTGGAGAAGGTTTATTTAAATTACAACGCTGTAATTTGTGCGTGAACTTCTTTATGAGACTTTTCAGCCTTCATCCTACGCACCCATGGCCAATCGATGTGCAAAGTCTCCTCACTAGTTTCTACCTTTATGGCACTGAAACACAATTTGCAAAATAACACAGTGTATGGTGAAGTATTACTAGAGATTTTGTGAATTATCTACAGATAAAAACATTTAAATATGTTCTTCTGTCTTGTGTCACAGCCACTGAAACCCAAATCGACGAGGACACCTTCAGCTCCCACCTGGCCATCCCCTCCCTGCACTTGGCCGACCGCGGACTCTACACCTGCAGCGCCAACAACTTCATCGGCAACTCCTCCGTCAGCATCCTGGTCGGCATCAGCTCCCCGAACTCCTCCGCCCCCCTGCCGCCGCCCGTCCCCATCCTCTCCCCGGACGAAAACCCGTTCATCGACATCCGCATCGCCAAGCAGACCGTCTACGGCATCACGCTGGAATGGTTCGCCGCCACGGAGAACCCCGCGGAGACCTGGTTCACCGTCCATTTCGGGAAATACGACTCTCCCAAGAAGGAAATGACGTACATCGGGCCGGGCATCAACTCCTACTCCGTGGAGAACCTGCTCCCCATGACGAAGTACGAAGTGTGCGTGGCGCTGAAGAACCACCCGCCGCGGGAAGGCCAGTGCGTGGTGTTTGTGACGGGGAACGACGTGAGCGAGAGGGAGCAGAGGGAGAGGCTGATCCACATCATCGTGATCGTCTGCGCGATGGTTCTGGCGGTGCCGGCCGGGATGTACGCCTGCACCGCGGAGACGAGGGTGGGCTGCGGGGAGCGGTGCGCCGGCCTGTGGAAGCGGCGGCGGCGGCGGCAGGGCGACATGCAGGAGATGGAGAGGCAGGGCACGTTCGACAGTCTGCAGGCCGGCAGCAGCGACACGCTGTGCAGAGACACGGAGAAGCCCAAGGCGAGGACCCGGGGGGGCAGCGCCGCGCAGCTGTACTGAAGAAATGAACTTCCTTTCTGCGGAAATGAGGGTGTGTTTGGTTTAATGCTGTTAAAGGGGACGCATCATGCATTCGTCGACTAAAATATTTTGTCTTAAAGGGATATTTCAGGATTTTTGACATAAGACCTCATTTCCTAGTTATCCACAGTGTTATTATTTAATGCCGTTCTTATATTTGAAGAGTTTAGCGGTGCTAGGCTAGTGCATGTCTATGGTAACTAGTAGCCTGCATTAAAAACAGTCTGACCCAAGCACAGTGCACCTGGGGTAAATCACTTATAAGTTTATAGTTTTTGAAATACAACCATTTTGCATTCATAAGAACTTATATTTGAGCCGCATCAGCTTCCTGGTTGTAGCTACGCAGCGGCGGAGTGATCTGCTCGGTTGCCGGATCTACAGTAGTTTGTTTACCTGCGGCCGCATTACTACAATTCACAAAGGAGCTTTCTACAAATCAGACATGGCAACGTTTGGAGGACGAGCCCATGATTTTGAAGAGGTTTTTAATGCAGGCTACTAGCTACCATAGACATGCACTAGCCTATCAGTAGCCTAGCTCCACTAAACTCTGCATGAATCAAAAAATATATATATCTCCAGAAATCAACAACTCTCTGGACAACTAGGAAATGAGGCCCTATGTCAAAAATCCTGAAATATCCCTTTAAGGGGAGACACTACAGGCCAAATTGGTCTCATAATACGTACATAAACTTCAGTGTTGGGGAGAAACATACAAAAATATATTACTTTTTTCAATAACTAAGGAATATAACATAGTACATACACAAAATACGGGAATATATTAGTCGTTACAATTCAAGTAGCTTGAGTTACAAGAGCATTTAAATGTATGAATAAAAAGATGCCAAACTCCCCCCAAATAAAATGCAGCGTGCCAGATAAAGTTGGAGGTTGGTGTGTAAGATACGGCCCAACCCTATTGGATAAAAATAGTACATAATGACTAAAATCTACAGATATTTGTCGACCAGAAAAGACTAAATAAAAGTCTAAGAAGCACCATGCAGCTGTGGACTTCGTTGAAATGGGATTAAATTAAACTAACTGACCAAAAATAAAAATGTCCGCCTGGATTTAACAGACTGTTCTGATCTGGAGTTGCTGCTGTTGGTCAGAAGGTCGAGATCAACTGAACATCCTGAATGGATCCCAAATCCCTTTTTTTTTGTCCAAAATTAATTGTTTTTGTAAAGAGAAATTCGTATATGGTTCAAACATTGCTCTGAATTTCAAACCTCTTTTTTAAAAATGCTTGACTCCAGTGATTTTATTATCGTATGTATTTTTATGCTGTAATGTAAATATTTTCCACATTTATACTGAACTGAAACACGTAGCTCAAACTGGAGAGGCCTTTTTTTCTGATAGAACCAATAAAGTTTACAACCTGACTGTAGCTGGACAAAAAACAGCTATAATCTTTTTTTTTTTAAATGACACAACTTGGACGGGAATTGTATTTGTAGCTTGAAACCCCTTAACTCCCACCTGAACCAAGCACGTTTTCTCCAGCTCTACCCCAATGCAAAAGCTTCTGGAAAAAAGGTGTGAAAATAGCAACAAAACTGAGATGAAAACAATGATGAAAATGCGGAAAAAAGTGAGGAAAAATGGACGAAAAATTGACAAAAAAATGACAAAAATTTGACAAAAAAAGTGAGAAAAATTTGACGAAAAATTGAGAAAAAATTGACGAAAAATGGACAAAAAATGGACAAAATAGTGATAAGAAAGTGATTGTAAGTTTTTGTCACATTTTTGTTGTTTTTGTAGCTTTTTCTTTACTTTTTTTTCCGTTGCTTTTGGGCATGTTTTTGTCACTTTTTGTGTCACTTTATTGTTTTTTCAGAGCTTTTTTTTTCATTGCTTTGTTGTGTTTTCGTCTCTTTTTGTCATGGTTTTGCCACGTTTTTTGTCACTTTATTAAAAAAGTAGGATGAAAACAAGGATGAAAATGCGGAAAAAACTGAGGAAAAATTGACGAAAAATGTACAAAAAAATGACAAAAAATTGACAAAAAAAAGTGAGAAAAATTTGACGAAAAATTTAGAAAAAATGGACGAAAATGTGACCAAAAATGGACAAAAAAGTGCTAAGAATTTGACAAAAAAATGCGAATAATTTGACGAAAAAGTGACAAAAAAGTGACCAAAAAAATGGACAAAAAAAATGGACAAAAAAAATTCGAAAATGTGATGAAAAAAATCTGATGATGTGAGGAAAAAGATCAGTTTTGTAGGTCTTAACTTTCGAATGAGGCGTTACACTGGCCCTACAGGATTTGGGTAATACTGAACTGGAGAAAATGCTCTCGGTTCAGGCGGGAGTTAAGAGGTTAACTTGGATTGTTCAAATACTACAAGTAAGAGAAACATATTTTCCCACAGATGTCGTACCAGCTGTCCTGCACTTTGCATGTTATTGTAAATATCTTTGTCTAGTCCAGGACACGGATGTATAAATCACTTTTTTGTATCGTGTGACATTGTTTCCCTGCTGCAACGGAGCGAGGCGACGTGCGACTGGGATTAAAGAGGATCCAAGGTGGCCGCCGCGTGGTTATATAAGTGTGTTTCTGTTACATTTATACATAACGCCGTAAGAGGATTACACACGGGCCATCTGCACAACACATGATATATTTATGTCCAGCGACAGGTCGATATGTTCATCGTTATGACATGAAAAGGACGGACACAGTGAATTAGGTGAAACTATGGGTAAAGGAGAGACTTTACAGGCAAACTTATGCAGTACATAGAGTTTTTATTTTCAGGTTTGAGGACAGATTGGTCTAAACTTTCACATTGATATTGTTTATGACGTATAATTACAAAAATGAAGATTGTTGGAACATCTGTTATTAATAATGAACTCTTTAAGTCTCTCGGCCAATGGAGCGGCAGATACAGCGTCATGTGACACAGTGTTTGTATGAACTGTGGCTTAAGGCGTTTCTATATCTTATTTTAGGAGAAAAAACAGGTCAAAAGTTCTTTCTTAATAATGTTGTGCAATGTGGAGCTAAAATGTCATGATTGATACTGGGATGTTTCCCCTGTCAGAGTGTACAGGGACCAGCCCGGCCCAAATGAGCATAAATGCACTTCCACAAAGATGTATTTTAAGCTCTTACCCTCCGCCTAAACTGAGAGCTTTTTCCCCAGCTTTACCCAAATCTAAAAGCTTCTCAACTGGAGAGAAACAGAGCAACACCTCATTTGGAAGCTAAGGCTAAGCTAAAGTGATTTTTCGTTGCTTTTTGTTATGTTATGGTTTTTTGTCACTTTATTGTTGCTTTTCCGGCACATTTTTTCTCTGTTCTCATCCTTGTTTTCAACTCTATTTTGATGCTTTTCTTTAAAGCTTTTAGATTTGGGTAAAGCTCGGTTAAGGCGGGGAGTAAGAGGTTAAATTGAGGGGCCAAACCGGTGGCCCTTCTGTGCTCTTCCAGAATGGACATATGGCCGGTCCGCCCCTGGTATCTGTATTCTAAATTAGGGCCTGACTGATATATCGGCCGGCCGATACTAGGATACTTTCAATATCAGCTATCGGCCAAAATTACCCGATAAAAAGGCCGATATCTCCGGAACCGAAAGTGAGAGAGACTTCCCATTTTCAGCATCAGAAAGAGCTGAAAATGAGCCTCCCACAGCTTCCTGGGCCTCGGGGGGGGGGGGGGGGTTCAAACAAGCTCCCTCTGAAGTACCTGCTAAACATGAATATACAGCGCCCCCTGCTGTCACAGGTCAACACTGACACATTTAGACACATTATAGACGAGATTTCAAAAATGTCAAAATATCAGTGGTGCACGCCGGCATCCGCCAATCAAAATCCCCGATAGTCGGTATCAGCCAATCAGAAAAACCCACATCGGTCGACCAATATTCCTATATTTTTTTATGATTTAACTATAATACTACTAAACTATAATAATAAATGTTAACTTTAGGGTGTTTGAGATACAAATAGCCTAATTAAACTACTGAAAATATCGACCAGGCCAACCCCCTTCATATCGGTATCGGACCCCGAAAATCCATATTGGGCGGGCCTTATTCTTTTTTTTTTGTGATCAATTTTTTATTGATTTTCCATTAAAGTGTAGGAGTGAGAATCCACATATTCAGCATGTATATAGTACAGCAAGAGATGCACAAAAAAAAAAAAAAAAATACCCCACCCCAACCATTGGGACCCAACATCCGCCCCCCATCCCCCCCACCCCTGGACCCTGACCCCATGGCATTTTCTATTGACAAAATTCAGAATTGACATTCGTCCATTTCTTACCCTTAATTGATTGAACCAAGATTAAACAGACACATAGATACTGAAATATAACAGTAAAAATTACAATGAAATCAAGGATATAGATGTTCAATGGATTTACAGCAGTAAATACCTTGTCCCAGAAAATTACATTTTTTGACCTTGCATTATGCATTTGTGAGGCCCATTGTTCCAGTTTTGCCAAATCTAAGAAATCACTAAGACATTTTTGCATGGTGACCAAGTGTAGTGTCTTCCATCTACAAGCAAGTATTCGACCAGCTAACCATACACGCTTCTCCATTACATCGAGGTCTAGAGTGGAGCTATGATTGAGGAGTAAAACTTCAGGAGTGCAGGGAATATTCTTTAGCAACAGGTCAGTTAGAGTCTTTGAAACAGGGCGGGCCTTTATTCTGAATACTCTCACATGAAAGAGGAACTTTACCAGAATACAGTCACTCAAAATAACACTAAACAAACACACATTTTTGTTCAAATATTTATTCAAAATCAAGACGGTACAAAGACATATTAAAGTCATCATGTTTTTACTTCTGCTACATAAGAATACAGAGGGTACACGGTCTACATGTGAAGGCCTTCAGAGTCATTCAGCTCCAACAGGAAGAGCTAGAGGAGAAACTGTAGGGGAATCATATGTACACTGCATTTTATATGACATTTTCCACACAAAGACGTTTTTATTGTCCATACGTAACAATATACTTCAGCTTTTACTAGTATGATACAGGGCTGTACACTAGAATAAAACGGTCGAAAGGGCTTTAGTGAAATGACAATGATAGTCGCTCAAACTAAATAAATTCATTGTACTTTGAATTTTCCACATGAGTTTGAACATTTTCTCAGAATTTTCTTTTACCTGATAATTTATGCTTCAAACCTTTGCAGTTTGTTCACAATAGTCTTTCCAGAATGAATATAAAACAGAGATTTACATTCAAATTAACACTGTCTTTTCCCCCCTTGCGTCTTCATCAAAAGCCTATTTAAAGTCTACAGTGGCACATCGGAGTCAGTCAAAAGTACTCGCTTGTATTCGTAATGATACTTTGAGGAGACTGTTCATACAGCGTTGACAGTGAGTCCTGGTATAATCCCGTCTTGAGCGTTTAAAGATTTTCTAATCCGCCTGAAGATGGCAGTGTGGGACTCGTCATGTGGAGACGCCGTGGATCAGGGTGGAGATGTTAAGTTGAGTGGGTCACACTGGATTCTACTCTCGGTGGAAGCCAAATAAGTGATCAGGGATTGTGCTGGAAATATATCTTTTTTTCACCAACTGAATACACACAAATAGTTCAAGTCTTGTTTCAGTCGATCAAAACTCAAAGGGCCTGATCTTGTGTCTCTAAACTATAGTGTAAACTTTGTCACAAACGATGGGCAAACTGTGAGATCTTCCAGCTCCAGACCTTAAAGAAGAACTAAGTAACTTGTTTACCATAATAAATCCTTTCCATAGTCCCTCTGGGGGTAATACAAGTGTTAATGGGATGATTGGGGGGTCTTTCATCTCCCCCTGGTGTCTAATAGAATCACGAAGAAGAAGTAGTATTTACTCTCACAGACAATGAGTAAAAAAACGCAATGATGCTACGATGCTAGGATCATTGGTCATGGCCTCTACACCCATGACCAACAACGATGTTACGTAGAACAACCTTTTTCCTTCAATCAGATTATTTCTGCGGCAGGGAAGAGGCGAGTGCAAGGGGGGTTGGGGGAAGTGGAGGTTAACACGTGCCTTTGTTTGGATCGCGTGGGGACCCACACTAATGCAAAACTGACCGGTGTGTTCTCTTTCTCTTTGGACACCGGACACAGACAGTGTTTAACTCACGGTGGGATAAATAAAGTTTGTGGTTTGACCTGTGTAGCCTGGTTTTACCAGACCCTCGTACTCATTTGAGGGTGAAGCAGCTGTTTTAACTCTTGGGGGCATTCCTTGCGAATTCCAAGGCTTCAATTTAAATGTCTGAATA
Organism: Gobius niger; assembly: GCF_951799975.1. Lineage (NCBI taxonomy): Eukaryota > Metazoa > Chordata > Actinopteri > Gobiiformes > Gobiidae > Gobius > Gobius niger. The sequence goes on along the minus strand of NC_136870.1, from coordinate 24,505,833 downwards.
TTTGGGAGCCGAGCCAGAACTTTCGTATTCGGCGCCATTGCCAAACTACAACCAGCAAATGCGGTGCAGATGCTTGACGTCACCGACAAGCCCCGCCTCCCCCACTCACTGAATGGTCGGTTGAAACCAATGGCCGCTGGCTGCCCTGCTTTTTGACCACAAACATGGGGGCCGCCATTGCTCTGCCGTTGCTGCAGTACCTCCATATCGCCGCTAGGCCCCCATTGAAAAGCATTGGACTTTAGACACGTTAAAAACTACTTTAAAGCCTGGTTTCAATTGTTTCAACGCTAGACTAGGCTAGATATTCCCCCTGAGATAACGCTGGGTTAATAACAATATATGAAACCAGGCTGGTTTTCGTAATATGAATTTTTGAAATCTCGTACTTAATGAGGCTCGGACTGTTAGCATTAGAGCAGCGCGAGCTACACGTCACGCAAGGGCCGAGTCTACGGTGAAAATCCCGCCCGTATGTCCTTTTTAGGAACATGCTTCGTCAAAGCTGGGGAGGGGGAGCCTGTAAATCCGCCATGAATTGCCCCACGGCCGTGGTCATTCTGGTAAACGGGGAGGAGTGAGCATAAGACGTCCATTTTTTCTACAGTCTATGGTTGAAACTGAGATCAGACCGAGACATACATGTAGGGAAATGATATTTGACCGGAGTTTACGGATGGCTAAGGCCAGGCTAATGAGAGTGTTTAAAACCCTATAATGCTGATGGAAGAATGCGACGTAAACAAGGAAAAGCTGTGAGGCTCTAAATAGGGAACAGAGCTCTCAGTGCTGTTCGTTTTCTTATTACAAGCCACGCCCTCTAGCTCGTAGGGCAGTCAAATAGTGCAACAGCTGTGCACATGCAAGATGACAGCCATGTTTAGAGCAACGCTGTCCTTGCGCCGGGCGGAAGATCAGGCCCAAAAGGTTTTAATCAATTTCAGTAAATGAAAAACAGCATTAGTACTTCAACATTTAGGTCGATAAGTATTGGAAATCGGGATGAAGGTTGACAGATTCCACCACAGTGGGCAGAAGTGTTGTTACTGTATCGTTACATATGTTCATACTGCTGCTGTATTTCATTGGGGAAAAAACCCTGTCCTCAGACTTGAACTGGCTCTGTCACGGGTCTGTTCTGCAATGTCACACTCAGACCTAGAGTGTGAACGTCTGACAGTCCACCCTCAACATTTTCATCTCGCCAAAGAAAACTTGTAAACGTCTTGTCATGTTTTAATCACCAAAGAGCCATTTTAGCTCGTTATCGTCCACACTACGCTTTAATGTAAGATTCAAAGTGGATCAAACACAACTTCAGGCTTGTTTTTGATGAAAGAGCGACGCTGTAATAGGGATGGGCACCGTTTGTTTTTTCTGATCCCACTGCTTTAACGATTCCGGTGCCTTAACGGTACTTTTTTCGATACCTACGTTATTTTAATTTAATAAAAATAACGTGTATTAAAAGGATCATTCAGGAAAAAGACCGAAAACAGCACAGCAGAGGCGACCCAGGCAGCAGCGTCGCTTATAACTTCGTGTTTTGAGCAGAATTTCCACTTAAGCAGAGATAAAAAGAGAGAAAGGACATTATTCCCTCCTGAGCTGCAGAGTCAGATCCACCTCAGGACTCGGTTTCTTTCAGCTAAACTTTTCTAAACTCACTGCACTTTGACGAAGCGAAAGCTCCACACGTCAAAGATCCTCACATGGTGTGAGCGCTCCCTCTGCCACTAATCATTTACCAAAACTGTACCAACAATGTCTAATACAGAGTGAGCGCTCACTTTTCTATAAACCATCTTGGATATTCCCGTCTCTGTAGCTGCAGTAAAGTTGTAACAACAGCACGTAAGCTCCGCCCAACAGCACGTAAGCTCCGCCTCCGGGTCTGTCGCTAACCCGGGTCTGTTGTCACGGCTTGGTTTTGCTTTTCAATTTGCCTAAAAAGTAAAGTTTCTTATTCAGTCCTGGTTTAGTTTAGCTCTGGGTTTTATGACCGGAGTAAGTCCTGGTTTAGACCTGGCTCAGTCCTGACACAGACTCTACCATCTCTATTATTTTAGTTCATAGGCTACTCCAGTTCTCGCGTCTTGTGAAGTATGAAGAGGCCTGTAAGTTATAGCTATTGCTGGGTTTCAGGTTCTAGAAAATGATGTCATCGGACCCAGCGGGGGCGGAGCCAGTTTTTCCTATTAACAGCATTACACTTTCACAAGTCGTAGCTAAAAAGCAAAATTAATTAGAAAAATGTCCATTAATATCAGTCACTGGGTCCATGATCTCTATGTACAAGACCAAAAATGTCCTCAAAAACAAAATATTTTTTCCTCTATATAATAGTATAGGCCTTTAGAATGCTGTGATGTCACCTGCAACCCAGCAATAGGACTCAATGCGGTCTGGAGAGAAAAAGAACCGAAAACTGATACCGAAATAATTTTATTTTTTCGATACCACCCCCGACCGGAGCTTTTCGGTCGGCACCAAGTAGGTACTGTTTAACGGTGCCCATCCCTACACTGTAACACGGTAAAAAGCTCTAAAAAGTCGATTTTGCGTAACACCCCCCTTTAAAATCCAAACCAGGTTCCTTTCCCCCGTGGACACAGACGATAACGCCTCAACAATAATACCCCTTGTTACTCTCAATGATCTTCTGCTCCAGTTTCATTTTCAGCTCGGACACCAACGCCGAGCTGAGGTTCCCCTCTTTGCGCCAGCTCTGCTTCCCCCTCCCGCCCCCTTTGGTCGCCAGCGCTCCGGATATGGTGGGCACCGCTCTGGGCCTGTCGCACGCCCGGCTAGCGCACGACGACGACGGCGGAGGCGGGGGCATGGGCGCGCAGGGAGGCGGCGGTCTCGCCCTGGGACTCGCCGCCCTGGCTTCGCAATCCGCCCCGGCCCCGTCCGCCTCCGCGACCAGGAACTTCTCGCCGGGACGCGTCAGCCTGAAGAGCGGCATTTGGAGCTTCCACGTGGAGATCTGCTGAGCGTGCTGCCGCTGCTGCTGCTGGTCCTTCGGTCGCCGTTTGATGATGCGGCGGACCGGCATGATTTTGTTGGACTTGGAGTTGCGTAAAAACATGGCGGCGGACAACATGGCGGTCACACCTACCAACACGGTTATGACGCAGATTACCATACCTATAGCCTTCATGGGATTGTCCCTACTGCGTAATAAAAAGGCAGCCATAGGCCCCTTGAGGTGATCCTGCAAGAGAAGATAGATGATTAAGCATTTGGATAAAACGCTGCTAGCTAGGTTAGCATGGCGCTAGCATCATTTCGAAGCATGCAAGTAAGCCTAGGAGTTAGCGTTTGAAGCCAGTGTTAAATGAGCAAGCAATGACAGAGAATACCAATCAATGTGGCGTGTTTTGAAGAATGAAGAAACTGAATGAGTGAAATGTGGGTTTACGGGCGACACACAGACAAACCGACCTCTTTAATACTTGGTGGATTAGCCCAGGGTCTGCCAGTAGGTAAAGCTTAATCCAATGGTTTACCAATGGTTTACCAGCGACTAAAACAGTTGTTTTCATTAATTTGTGTTGCGTTTTGTTCAAACACCTGGTTGCACTTCTTTATGACTGCGAGGCTAGTGGCTGACATTGCCCACCATTGCTGCAGTATATCCATAAGTGGGCGGCAAAACAAGCTAGTTTTCCATTAGAAAGCATTGCACTTTACATACATTTTAAGCAACTGTAAAGCCTGGTTTCTAATTTTTCAACTAGATATTCCACCTGTGATAAAGCTGGGTTTGTTACAATTAAAGAAACCAGGCTGGTTTTCGTAAGGTACATTTTAGAAATCTTGTATACAAATGAGGGCCTGCCTTTGACTGACAGGCCGCTAGCATTCAAGCTAATGGCGCGGCCGCGGCTATGTTGCGAGAGTCTGTAAATCCATGATTTCCCTTTCGAAGGTGGTCATTATGGTAACCGTGGAGGAGTGAGCAAACGGAGTCTATTCATTATTATGTTTAAGGTCGCAAGCTTTTTCCTGGGAACAGTACTTTAAATATTCATCTCCAGAAAAAGTATGGTAAAACTGTCTGGGTCTATAAACAATTTTAGGGTTAACTAACACTATAATTTGTGGGGAAAATACAATATTTTGCATTATATAAGGCAAATTCATTCTTATTTGGATCCCTTTCCATTCTAGCCTGATGCTGGGTCACAACACCTTGTCCATTGAGAACCTCCCGTCTATTGACCATCGCAGCGCACTTCTTTTCAGAATGCATTAGGGGAAATCTTGAAAGCACTACTTTTTTCTCTCTGGACATTCGGACACCACGACAAAATGGCGTCACCACGATGTACTGAATAGAGTGGACATTCGGACACAGCCCCTGATACCATGGCTTGTTGCACGGTGTGGTTATGCTAGTTCCTCTGACCTGAAGTAGTGAGCGCCAGTACTTCCCGTCTGTATTCTTTTCCTATAGAGATTAGCTCAGACCTACTGGAATTATAGTCATATTTTCTAAAGATTACGTGGTGGGCAGTGAGTTCCTGGTAGATCATTTACTGTGTGTTCAAATCTTGATGTTGGATGTAACGAGTTCAGAGGAGACTCCTGTGATCATAAAGGATTGATAGTTTTTCTTGAAGCTAAAGGCTAAAATGCTATAAAAATGGAGTAAAAATAAATACCGATAAAAATGATGGTTTATATGCAGATTAGTTTATATTTGAGGCACTATTTCAAACTTTCATGCATGAAATTAATGTTAGCCTTTAGCTTCAAGACAAACTCACAGATCCTTATAAACATAGACGTCTCCTCCACTGAAATGTTTACACTGTACAGCAACTCGTTCACCTGCAGGAAGTGATCATCTACCAGGAACTCACCGTCCACCACAGAACCTTTAGGAAATGATTAATGTAAATTAATATGAACAGGAAGTACTAGCGCCCACAACTTCAGCTCAGAGGAGCTAGCGTAGCCACAACAAGCCAATTCACCAACTGTTTTAGGAGAACGAGATATTACATCCCATAGTAGTCAACAATACAACCATTCTTTACCATTTTTATTCATAGACAATGCAAAGATGGAGCAAAAAGAAAGGAAATTGGTGTGCTAGCTGCCATTCAAAACCACACAGATGTATCTGTGCCTTGTTTTTATGCCAATTCAGGGCCATGAGTTTCATCAAATTCACCCTGGAAGTTTAAACTCGGTTAAAAGCTAAATATATTACTCACTTAAATACTCAATGATTTACAAACTTTACATCCAGTTTAAGACTCATTTTCTGCTTTTCTACAAATGTGGTTGATATTTCCGGCATTGTGAACAAAAAAGAGACCCAATGTATAAAAAAAAGAACATAAAATCATATTCCCATTATCTTTTACTCTGTTACAATGTTTGCGTCTATCTAAATGTACAATCCAAAGTTCCTAACCACCAAAGGGCTAATGTCATAATGCATATACTGAGAACAATTCAATTTATATCCTTCAAAATGTGCAGCGTATAAAAATAATGTCTTTTCGCGGCTTATAAAATCCCCTTTTACAAAAAAAAAAAAGTAGTCCAGGCAGCGGATCACTTGACCCGCCGGATCACCTTGATATAGTTACTCTCCGGGTTGATGCGGGACTTTTTCACAGAGCTACAGTACAAAATGGTGGAGATGCAGATGGTCAGTAAAATGAGCGAGGTGACCATGCTGAAACAGATCCCGAACACGGTGAGGGGCCGTTTGCTCAGGCCGCGAAAGTACGTGATTATGCGACCCTTGATCTGGAACACAGCCACAGTTCACGAGACAAAGACAAGAGCGGGAGACAAGGCGAGTTACCACAGTGGAATGGACCGGGAAAATATAGATAAATAATGATGAAAATGGGAGTAAACTGAGTATGGAAAGTGGAGATTTTCAAATATCGTTGATTGACTGGACTGGGTCGATTGAGTTGTGGACGGTAAATGAAAATCTCTCCTACGATGGATCATTCCCAAGACGACTGGGAGCCTTCACAAACAAGTATAAAGGATGCCATTGGCTTGATTTCACACTTTGCTAACTTATTTTTAGATGAATAGAGTCAAAAGTCAAAAGTTTAGGAGTTTTCTGAAGCACTGATATATGCTTTTACACTTTTTCGGTGGAGTCCCTCAAGGATCAGCCTTAGGCCCTGTGCTATACATGCGTTTCCAATGACATCACGCGTAGTTCCGGTGGCCATTTTGAATCCCGAAGTAACATTATGCAGGCTAAACTAACTCATCAAAGAGGAAACAGAAAACCTTCCTCTGTGATTTTTACAGTTTTCATGTCAACAGAGTCTCAGTCTGAGTCAGTGTTTAAGCTGCTCAAGAAGTTAGCATGCTACCGGTTAGCAACTGTGAACCGCCAATGGCTTCACCACGATAAACACATGTGTGGCTCACATCTATGAACACTGGGGAATTATTACAGTAACAGCTCAGCTGAGCTGTTGAAGCTAAATGCTAACCGGTAGCATGCAAACATCTTAAACACTGACTCACTGGTTTCTACACTCTGGGTTCTTGTTTTTACTGTGATCTTGAGCAATGAGTACATAAAAATGCCACTGTCAATCAATTGCCTTTCATTTTCATCTTGAGTCGAGATATTGTTACATGTGGTAGTACTACATAGTGCTACTTTGGCATTCAAAATGGCCAACCTAACAACAATGGTCACATGACTGAAAGGCATGTATTTACTGAATTTCAATTGTGAAGATTTTTGCGAATATTTCATCAAAAAGAGGAATAAGGTGACATTTTGATTTCCAAAAGCAGATTGGATACAACAGCTACTTTTAAGCAGAAAAATGTGAAGAATTTCAGCCAAAACTGCAGTTTTGCATCTTTAATTTCTGTATTTGTATGTATGCAACAAAAATAGTTGAGAAATGTTTTTTCTTTTCTTTTTTGACTTTTAAGGCGAGACACAGCAGGTAAAAAAGCGAAACAAGATATCAAGTCGAAACCTTTGCTGTTGATTACTGATATACAGTGGGGAAAAAAAGCATTTGGTCAGTTCACGCAAAGACTGCCTATTGGATTTCAGATAAATAATTTTTTCCCCCACTGTAAATATGAAAATTAAATATTTTCTGTTATTTGTTAGAGTCAGATCTAAATTTATGGTTTTATTTTGTTACAAAGAGGGGATTTTAGTTGTCTGCTATATATAAACTGTGCCTTTAATAGCTCAATGAATTTGGCTCGGAAATGGATATTAAAAAATCTCTCTGAAAGTTTGGATTCTGTAGCAGCGACTGAAGTCGAGATGTTGTTGCAAGAGTGTCAAGAACACCTAATTTGAAAAACCCAGGCCCTAAAGCTTTGTATATTTCTCCCGTCATTAACTGCTGCTGTCTCCCAGAAAGGAAATGACTATATTTGGATTACAACGCCATCTCGGTTGCCTAATCATGTCAACAGTTGCAAATGTCTGTGCAGGAAACTGGATGGTACGGCGAGATGTTATGGTTATGTCTGACATTAAAACTAAGATGTTATGAGAGAAAACTAGCTAATACCTCAGCATTGACCACTGCATGAAAAAGCAATGTTCTCACCTGCTGTGTCTCGCCATACACTGCTAATAAATGAATTGGACGTCGTAACAAAGCTTAAAACAACCAATGTCATCCTTTAAGAAAACACAACCTCAATATGAACCAGAGCATTAGCAGCAAGCACCAGAATGTCCTAAATCTCTAAAGCATTACTATCACAGCCTATTTCTGCTACTTTTAGCCTACAGGAGCCTGGAGCATGACTTACCGCCTCTGTGATGTCTATATTGACCACGGCGGTCGTGCTGAAGGAAGGGGATCCCAAGTCTTTGGCCTGGATTACGAGAGACCACGTGCAATCCTTCTGCTGGGTGATGTTCTGGACGATCTCCATGGACTTTATGTAGGGCTTCAGGAAGATCTCTCCCGTCTCCGCGTTGATGTCGAAGGCGTTGTCGGGGTCGGCTTTCGCGATGGAGTATTCGATGACGTTATTGGGCGACTCCGCGTCGTCGTCCACGGCCTGGGGAAAGGAACAATAATTGAGAGTGAGGTTTGTTGCGTTAAAGCTCCTGAAACCAGCCTTTAATGTCTGACCTCCACTCGGACCGGAGACCCAATGATCATGGTCTTCTCCAGCAGTTTCTCGTTGAACTCCGGCGGATGGTCGTTCATGTCCATCACGCTCACGAAGACCTCGGCCAGGCTGTACTTGCCCTCGGAATCCTCCGCTTTCACGTAGAAGTTGTACTTGGACCGCACCTCGGCGTCTAAACTGGTCCAGGGCTGAGTGGTGATGAGGCCGGACGACGGGTGGATCGCAAACCTTCAACCAGAGACACGGGACCGTTAAATATTACGGAAAATACTGTAGTTCCTAGCAGATAAATATTTAAAGACCAACTAGTTTTTATTGTAAGACTCCAACAGTATTTCACTAATTCTTCAGTGGAAATGTCCTCATGATCAGAGGTGGGTAGAGTAGCCAAAATATTGAATATACGTTTTTTATTACTTTTACTCAAGTAGAAGTAAGTAGTAACCCAAATAAATGTTAAGAAAATGTTACTTGAGTACTGTGAGTAACAGTTTGAGTGAAAAATTATGATTTCCGTTTCATTTGTGACAGAAATAATGACAAAATAAAACTTGTAGTGATGTGTAAATCCTAATATTTCCAAAGAAAATGCCATAAAAATGCATTTCTAAAGAAAAAGGGGCAGGAAACACAAACTTCATGCAGTATTTTATGTCGACTTGAAGCCTTTTTTTTTTTTCTTTTTTACTTCATTACAATAGAAGTAAAAAGTACTGAGGCCTTGGGTGGTGGTCCCCAGATGATATCAAGATGAAATAAAGAGAAAAATGCTACAGTTTTAGTATATTTTTGAGTGTAAAACATCATATAGTTTGTGAAATCCATTCAAATAGTCAAAGCAAACGGATTCAATACATAAACTTCGTAACGTTCATTGTGTCTACTTGTGTTCTAGTATCACTTTTTAGGTTCGTTTTGTCAGACACTAAGGTTAGAGATGTTAAAGATCTTTTACCTTGATTTTAATTGCCCTTAAGTAGCTTAAGGGGCAGTAACTTCACACAATGGGGGTCCCGAGTTGTTAACGTGTCTATTTTTGGGGTCCCAACAAAAACACTTTGGGAACCCCTGTTCTAGAGGACATTTGGGACAAGGTCTTGTGTTTCTAAACGCAGACTATACAGTGGGGAAAAAGGTATTTGGCCAAAATCCAATAGAAAGTCTATGGGAAGCTGACCAAATACTTTTTTCCCCCACTGTAGCTAAAATCTATAGTCTGTGCTCCTACTGTTGCACTTAGTAGGAGCGCACTTTAAGATCTAGGCTTAGAGCTTTCAAGTAGGAGAAACAACCATGGCCAATGGCGACGTTATGTACAAGAGCCTTTTCCTCCAATCAGACTCCACGGCAAGGAAGGGGTGATGGGTTGTGGGGGTGAACATGTGTTTTTGTTTTGGTTACGTTAACGCAATTACGGCCGAGCGAGTGCAGATCCGTGCCAAAGCAGGACCGGCTGTAGCTACATCAAAACACTGTTTAGCTCACAATGGGGTTGATAAAGTTTTTAGTTTGACCTGTGAGAGCCTGTAATGCTTAAGGAAGAACACAAAGCAACGAGAGGACATGAATGTGAGCCATCAGAGACCAGAGACCGTGCTCAGTGTAATAAACCGCCTTAGACCTCTTAGTTTTTGCCTTGGTAAATTTTGCATATTTCTCTTGTTTTCTGATAATCTTTCTTCTAAATAAAAAAAAATCACTTACTCTTCAGTCTCTCATGCCTCACAAATTCACCCAAAGTCACCTCCTGTACAGCAACACAACAGGGACAAACCTTCTTCCTTGTTATGAGTCAGTGACTTTGATAGTACATCTGCACAGCGCCACCTACTGCTTATAGAGTGTGCATAAATAGGCTTTTAAACTGTGTAGAATGTATTATATTTCTCTTTCAAAGGTACAGATGCTCAAAAACACTACTTAGGTATAGCACTTATACTTTAGTGAGCTCCTGAATACGTGGAATAACAGAGGGAAAGTTTCCTGTCTGCTTTTGCCAAAAACACACAAAATACCAAACTTTTAGTTAATTTACATGTTTTATTTCACTGCTCCTTCTCCCCCTTTCTCTCTCTCTCCTTCACTTTCTCCTTCCTCTCTGTCTCTGACGCACCCGGGCTCCGCTGAACCATCTGGTGCTAAACCCAGAGCCCCGAGGCAGCCCTCAGCCAAAAATACCGTGTTCTCTCACCCCAATAACACCTCGAGGGCTGCGAGGTACAGTGCCAAACATTACTAACTCACTACAGCCATTTGAGCATCTGTCAGGCTTGTTTATAATGCAAATGGCATGACTCGCTCTGTTTTATCAATAGAAACAGATGATGATTCTCGTCAAACTGTCACTTTGCTTATGACTCTCCTTAAAGACCGACCACGTGCGGTCAGGGGAGGCAAGTCAGGCAGACTGTATAAAAACACGCTCTTTTTTTGAGGATGCTATGATTTTGATCAGTTTTGTCGTTAGAAACGGCCTAATGTTTTATTGGTTGTTGATATTGTGTAAAAATATGGAGCGGCAGCGAGCCTCCGTTGTCTCCACACACACACGCGTTTGTAATGCTGTCTTGGTTAGGACACTCATAGACATAATGTATTACCCAGACCCTAACCCTAAACCCTAACCTTAATCCTAACCCTAATCTAAACCCAATTCTAACCCTAACCCTAAAACCACATCTTGACCCTCAAACAGTCCTTTAAATAAGTGAGGACCACCCAAAATGTCCTCACTTTCCAAAAATGTCCTCACTATGTTGGTTAAAAACTCAAACTGGTCCTCACAATGTCGTAATTACAAGAAGACACACACACACACACACACACACACACACACACACACATGAAGAATCTGGCTCGTGTGCAATACATTCAACCTTTTAAATTGACTTTAAAGTACGTTTTGAAAGAGCCGAGGAGAGTCCAAACGCACTGCCCCTGACGATGTGAAGGGGGCGCTGTGTCTGTGTGTGGACTATAAGGTAAAACCAGTGTGTTGTCTGTGTGTATAGCGTGAAAGGCGATCGAGATGATGCTGTAATCCAAATATGGCGATTTCTTTTCTGGGAAACAGCTGTGGCCAAATGTGCAGGTGTAGAAACTGTAGGAGCCGCCGTTCTCTCAAAATTAGATTTTCTTTACACTCTTTGGGCAGTGGCGCAGCGCTTAGGGCTTGTGCTTCACAGCTAGAAGGTCCCGAGTTCGACTCCCACCCTTTCTGTGTGGAGTTTGCATCTTCTCCCCATGTCCGTGTAGGTTTCCTCCGGTTTCCCATACCACTAAAAACATGTACAATGGGCCAGGATGAATGAGAGTGTGAGAGAGAGTGAGTGTGGGACAACGGATACAAATTAGCATTAACATGCACTGTCCCGACCAAATAAACAAACAATCTCATAATTACAGCCTCCATATTTAATTCATGCCTGATTAATTGATCTTTGAGCTTGTCAGATCTCGGATTACTAATGTATTTACCTGCAGTGTCGAATCTTAAAAAAGGTGATATCGCTTATCACTTTTTCACAACCATTCAAATTAAAATAAAACCAGGCAGCAGAAATGCCGTAATAGTCCCCTCAGAGTTTAGATAATAATAATAAAGGTCTAGTAATCAATAATAATCAATATTCTTAAACGAATTGCAACACATTTCCGTCGCTCTGCCGCTTTTCCTTCCGACTCGACTCTGTCTGCTGCTTCTCCCGCCTTGTTTCACACCACAAAAATTCACAACTTTTCTTTTTGCAACTGACAACTTTCACACCATTAGCTCAGGTGGCGGCTCGAGTATAAATTTTCACTTCCCCCCCCTCCCTACTTCCAAGGCTGTCACAGAGATGCTAATTGGCCCCCCACCGTAAGAAACCGGCGCTATTTTTAAACCGCGATCATCCAATTAGGAGATTAGCCGACGGCGTCTCTCGCAGCGGGCGCCATTTCGGAGCGAGAGGGTTGTTGTCGTCGCCGCGGAGCCGAAAGGGCCCGTCCGAAACATGACCGCGGAGTTCACACCTGGCGCTCAAGCCGTGAGTCAGAACAAGATGGCGGATTGTGTTATGGGAGGGGGAAAAGTGCTATGACTAAGTGAAATCTGCCCGGCAACAAGGAGAGCGTAAAATATTTGACCTTCCATGAACCACCAGGGCTAAGATCAAATCAGGAAAACAAATCAGGGGCACACAACGGAGCTGGATTAGAGGGTTATTCGGGTAAATTTATAGCGTCCCGATCAGGGTAGATCTCCATGGCAACATGCCCTTAGCGCCTGAATTGGGAGTTGGAGAATATTTTTATTACATTTCTGACATTGAATTGAAAGTATTTTTGATTGAAAATGGCATATTTTAGTGGAATTAAGCCAAATATCAAAATACAGTATCGAAACTAACATCATTAAGCCAGTTTTGAAATGTTTTGCACCTTAAATTATTATAAATGCTAATAACATTTTACAGAAGGAGGTCCCGAGGGGTTATTTAAGTGTGTTTTTTTCATTATTTACTGTTTCTGGTTTAATGATGTTTTCTTGTGCAGCACTTTTGGAAACTCTTGTTTATGAAATGTGCTATAGAAATAAAGTTGGATTGGATTTTGGGGGTCGCGGCCTGAAAAGTCTGGGAACCCCTTAGCTCATAACCTGCCCTGGATCCTGGTGACGTCCCAGCTTAGACAAGAAGACGACTCCTTGACCAATCAGAGGAGAGAATCCTCCGCATGTGGGGTGTTTGAACCACTGGCGGGCCCTACTTAGCCTGGGAACCAGATTAATCACGAAACTAATCTACTGTTGGTTCTATTGGTATTGAGGCACATGACACAAATAAATAAATCTGATTGCACGGGATCGTTTTGATTTTTCTGATGCCGCCAACTGGGTAGACTGATCCCCCTCTGTATAAAGAAATATAGAGGGGGTTCATTCTGGCCACCAGGCAATAGGCCCTACTCAGCCCTGTGCCTGGTCCACCCGGTAACGTGACGTGAACAGCCTGCTGGGCTCTGATTGGCCAAACGAGAGAGAGCACCGCCCTCACAGCAATAACAGGCAGGTCAGATTTAAAGAGGGGGTATTATGCTTTTTTCAGTCACATAGCACCAGTCTATATCACACTACAATGATGACCAAACTTTCTGTTGGTCTGTAAATGCAGTAAATTAGAATAACTGCCTTGTATAAAATTGCTCTCTCAAAATGGCTGTAGTGAATGTCTTGAAATAGGCCTCTGTCTCTTTAAGAACCTCTGAGCCTTTCCGACACGCCCCCTCCACACGCTGTCTGTGGCATCAGTGGGGAGGGGGCTCTGCTGAGGAGCAGTGGTTGGTTACTCGGCTGGTGACGAAAGCTCGGAGGCGTCTCCAGGAGGTGGGGGCGTTCCTAGGAGGACTCAGGCAAACCTATCCCTAAAATGGCCGCCATCAGAGTTTTTACAGATTACTCAAAAGTACGTGAATGTGCCAAGGCAACACTTCAGGCATGTTTTTAATGAGGGAACGACATAATAACATGATGTAAAGCTTGAAAAAGTCAATTTTGCATAATACCCCCCCTTTAATATTTTACAACATCATACCGCTGGTGATTTTGCCAATGGTAGCATTTAGCCGCTATTAGCACAACTTTAGCTGGTCTTAGAAAAACATTAGCTTTTTGCTTAAGCGCCCGCCCACTATAACTGTGATACCAGGGCCGCTGCAAGCCACTTTGGTGCCCTAAGCAGAAATGTTTAATGGTGCCCCCCAAGGCAGGAAAAAACAGATTTTTCTTATCAGGCAGTGGATTTTATTAAATCTAATTTCTAGCCTGATTTATAGAATTTTGAACCACCAAAACGTGGCAACATTTTAATTTTTTTTTGTATTTTTCACTTCAAAGTCCAACATCCCCCTCAGCAAATCGTTGTAACTAATAGATCAACAAAATAAAACCAAAAATTCCAACCTGAACATGTGATGAAGCGAATTTTGTATCATTATTATGCATGAAAAGACAAAATGACTGAAAAGTTGCCACATGGCGCTTCAAACGAACGCCGTGAACAAAAGGAGAAAATACTGAAACTCCACCCAGAGATGAATTACTCACAGATCTGCTCCAGATCCGTGGATGGTGTAGCTGACTTCTCCCCAAAGCCCAGAGTCCGGATCATCAGCCTGAAGAGAGACACAGTTTTTAGCAACAGGAGAAACAGGAGAAACGGGAGAAACAGGAACAACAGGAGAAACAGGCAGGCAAGAGCAAAAGACATAGAAAGACCTTTATTATAAGATCAGGTAGAAGAAATTCAAATATAATGCTTTCAAATGCTCTTTTAATGCCTAGACAACATTTTTCTCACCACAAACTTGACAAATCGAGGCATTTGTAATTTCAAAGGATTTGCAAACAATAGATTAATTGGTTGGTTTAGACCATACATTCTTTTTTGATGAATTCATGGTGTAATTCCAAGAAATTCTGCCTGTGGTAGAGTTGTCCATTGAGAGCAGTGCAGTGAAGGAGGGTCCTAATCTCTCAGTGGGAGGGGATTATAAAGGACCTGGACAACATGGAGGTCACTGTGATTAACCTTTAAATTAAATTAAGCGTTTTACTCGACAGAGGCAGCAGCAGCATATTGTGCAGAGATTATTCTGCAGGACAATAGTAGTGGGAGTGTTGGCTGTGATTGTATTGTGTGCAGTATTTATACTGCTTCTACTTTTGATATACAGTGCAACAACTCAATCTTTATTTGTGCTGTTCTTTACAACAGCACCTGCTGGACCAAAGTACTTTCAGTGCAGTAAAACATTCTCAATGATAAACAAAAAAATACACAAATGTGAAGTTAGCACATTAGATCTATAGCTTAGAGTCGTGTCAGTGACTCGTAACAGGCAGAGTGTCCAGAGCCGAGGACCAGCCACTGAAGAAGAACCATCACCCACAGCCTGCTCTTAGTCCTGAGGACCTCAGCAGGACCTCAGCAGGACCTCAGCAGGTGTTGTCCTGCAGCTCTCCTGGGCTGATGTGCAACGAGCAGGTCACATAAAGACACATTTATTAGCAAGAGCCAGACTGATGTCACAGTGCCAATGACATTACACTCAAATCAATCTGGGTTTGCGTCATCTTGAATTATTATACACTTTTGGTCCAGCATTTGAATTGGATCAAATCCATAAAATATTTAGCTTAAAAAAATGTTAAGTGTATTTGCAATGTAGTAATAATTATGGATCGGTTTTATATAGCGCTTTTCTGGACACTCAAAGACGCTTTACATCGCGCTATTCGTTCACTCCATACTCGGTGGTGGTAAGCTACTATTGTAGCCACAGCTGCCCTGGGGTAGACTGAGGCAACCAGTCTGCGCCATCGGCCCCTCCGACCACCACCACTCACCCACTCACGCACTACATTCGCTAGGCTTCCTGGTGTTCCCAAAGTCCTGCCAGACCCTTCCCTGTTTAGCTTCCCAGGCCTGACGGGATCGGGCGGTTTGGCCACTGTTTGTAGCAGCATAACTCCATTATTCCACTAAATAACCATCTAGTCCAAACCGCTTTTGGTTCGGGGACAATCAGGTCAGTGGGAGCAGCACAAGAAGGATTCTTATGTGTTTGTTTGTGAAATCACAGCAGGTCAATATTTTTGTGCAAGTGTATGCACGTTTTCTTGCAGGTGGGACGACTTTTTCCTAGTCAAAAGATGGTAGTTTTTCTACGATGCCCCGAAACTTCAACACCTTTTTTCTACAAACACTAGTCTGATTAGTTAGACGGGTCAGGGGGTCCTCTCCTGGGATAATCTTTGAGGAAATTGATCACAATTACAATATTTTGTGGGCGTATACAAGTTTTTAGATCTTAAATCTCAGGTCTTTGGGTTTGAGTCCTGCTCAGACAATTTGCTGAATGTCTCTCCCTGCTCTTCGCCCCCTTTCACCGTGAACTGTCCTGTCAAATGAAGCCTCCGGGACAGACAAAAACTGCCCCCTTTCTGAGCGGAGCATCAAAAAGCAGAATCCTCCATCGCCCAAAGGCTGGACGTCTGAACCTCGTCCAAGTGACACAAAGGTAGATCTAAGTCTGTCGTGACATGAAAAATCCCTCTTTCACCTGATGAACCCAAAACCAATCTCCATTTAGGCCACGGGCCGGATTATGTCATCACTGTAATGTTTTTAATCTTCATCGCCGCACGCTTTACGGGACTCACCGTGACGGACACGACGCTGGAGCCTCCGGGAGAGTTCTCGGGCACTCGGGCGATGTAATATTCCGAGGTGAACTTCGGAGTGTTGTCGTTGGTGTCCAGGAGGTTGATGAGGATGTCGGCCGTGGAGCTGAACCTCTCCGGGGTGTCAATCTCTACGGCCAGAAGCTGAGGAAACAAAGATTGTATAAAGTTAAGCTTATCTTCGGTCTCCCGATCATGGAAAATGTGCAACCATAATAAAAAAAATGCATATAGCTTTACATAAATGTTATCGTATTCAAACATATTCATCATATTCTCTGCTTCATGTTTTCTTCTTGGGCATGAACACAGCACAGACCCGTTTCTTTGGCAGTGAAGTTAAAGGATTTGGGGCTCTTTACATGTTTCTAGTCCCAATTTTTTTTATTTTATTCAGTTTTTATGAGTCAATGAAAATATCTGAATACTGAAGTTACAGTTGTATTCTCGTTAACTACTTTTATTTAAATTTGAGGCTTAAAAATAGAGGAAAAAATAGAGGAAAAGAGGAAAAATAACAGTTTTACTCCACCATAAGTTTAACAAATGGTGAATCATGAATGTATTTTCTACCGAATAAAGATAAAGAGACACGGTGAGGAACAGAGTGGTTAAACAGCCCAAATTTGCACATATAACGGGGAAAACTAACCATAGTGCTAACGTTAGCTTCATGCTACATGCTAGCCGCGAGCTTCGAGCAAACGGTGGGGACAGAGGTGGATGTTATTTGGGGATAAATCTTGTCCCTCAGCACTTCTTAACAAAAAATATCTTCCTACGACTCTGGCTCACAAGTGTTGGTTTTCACTTCTAGTGTAACATCTGCTGTCAAAACATTAATAATGATACAATTTTTATTTGAATGTATTTGTGTGTGTTGTAAATATGCTCATACATGTCAAACGAGTGAAATAAAATGAGGATTCCCATGTCAAGCTTTCATCCCCCTGGATTAGCCACACCCCCTAGTACGCCAGTTTGAATTCCAGCTTTTTAATGACATTTAAAAGGAAAAGGCCACTGTTTTTCCAAACTGAGATATGTTCTTACCTGAGCTTAGACGAGTTGATATGTACCTGTCTGGTCTTTGTGCCTGTGGAAGAGCTTGGTCGCTTCTAACTTCACCCCGTCTGGAGCTATAGGAATATGCTGGGAAAGGCCAAATGCTAACAACATCTTTGGTCGTTGTGCGTGACTGAGCGCACGCACAAAGACCAGAAAGGTACGCATCAACTCGTCTAAGCTCAGGTAAGAACATATCTCAGTATGGAAAAAACGGTGTTCTGTTACTTTGAGGTCTTAATTTACGCCGCAGTGCATTTAAACCTCTTTGAAGCCTCCTCACCTTGAAGGACAGAGTTGGTCCTTTCTCGTAGTCGATGCCGGAAGTGTCCTCCACGATGATGGTGACCTGCGCCTCGTTCAGCACCGTCTGAGGCACCACCCTCAGGATGTGGCTCGGACCGACCAGGCGCAGCTTGAACTTCGCATTAGCGCCCTGAGAATAGACACAAGAGATGAAAGAAGATTGGCAATACATTCCCATGAGTAAAAGTGGCATCATGAAAACCCCATGCTGAGCAATCATTTGAATTAAAAACATGGATTATTAATGTTAGTGTTGTAGGGCATTTGAAGGAGATAAAAGGATTATTATGTAATCATTTTGGGGCCGTACGTGGGTCATTAGACAAACAGATGTGTTAAACGTCTGTTTTATTCATTTTTAAAGCGGCATCTGGTCCAAGGCTAAGAAGCATAATCCTGATGATGATATGATTCTCACAGTGGTTTTGGGATCATGTTTTTAACCGGAATAAACATGTGACCCACCACGAGAACGGGGGACACAACTGGGTTTTGGGGCATTCTGAGCGGGACTGGGCTTGTCAAAGTGTCGTCTCCAAAGTTTCCAACAATGTGTAACGCATGGAAATCTGATCATATTTGGAGAAGATGTGGCAAGTTTAGGAAGTGGAAATATGTCAGTTGCTTAAAAGTAACTCAAAGTAACTCAAAAGCAACTAGAAGTAACTCATAAGTAACTCAAAAGTAACTCAAAGTAACTCAAACTAACTCAAAGTAACTCAAAGTAGCTCAAAAGTAATTAAACGTAACCCAAACTAACTCAAAGTAACTCACAGTGACTGAAAAGTAACTCAAAGTAACTGTAAAGTAACTCAAAGTAACGCAAAGTAACTCAAAGTAACTCACAGTGACTGAAAAGTAACTCAAAGTAACTGAAAAGGACCTCAAAGTAACTCAAAGTTGCTCAAAAGTTACTCAAAGTTACGCAAAAGTAACTAAAGTAACTCAAACTAACTAAGAGAGGAATCAGCCTCTAAACTTTTGGGCTGTTCTCACCTCTCTGGGAGTGACAATAGGGCTCATTTACATCTCATTTACATAAAGCCATACTGTAAAGCTCCCCCTGTCGACGGCCAAAATCATGCAGTGTACACTCGGCTTTAGGTGGAGGTCACTCTGGAGAGCCTATAGGATAATAAATTTGATTCCCTTTACGGTATTTACTTGAATGTTTGTGGATTTGGTGCACAAAGAGGAAACGCAGCCGTAAATGTAACCCATCCATCTTTTAAGGAGCTACTTGTAAAGGACAGTCGATCCTGACCTGGTCCGAGTCGTTGACCGTGATCTTGAAGCCTCTGAGGATCTCCCCGGCCGGCGGGTGCTCCGTCATGGTGAGCTCGAAGTGGTTTTGGGGGCCGTTCTCTCCGTAGAAGGTGGGAGGGTGGTTGTTCAGATCCACCACTCGAACCGTCACCGTGGTCAGGTCGAAGTCCAGGAGCTGAGAGTCCGGGCCCACCTCGGACGCCTGCAGGAAACAATGGATGAGTCAAGGATCGGAAAGAATGCTGAAAGACCTGGCTCAAGACCTGGAGATGAGTCGCAGGCAGAACGGACTGAATTTCATCTATAAATACATAAATATTACCTTGACTACAATCTCGTACAGCTCGTTTCTCATACTGGTGGGGTAGGTGTTCAGGGTGATGCATCCGCTGGTGCTGTTTATGTCGAACACGCTGTCGCTGCCTGGAATAACAAGACATGACTTGGTTTATGGGTGATATCTCTGTAAAGGCTGCACCTGTCCACGTGAAACGAAAGCTGTCACAAAGTAAGGTCACATGACTGTCTCATAAAGGCGTCCAAAAGTGGAGACAATATTCAAAATAAGCAAAGGACTTCCAGCCTGAATCCAAAACATCAAACACAGGAATGAGGCAAATTGGACATAAATAGCAATTTTTGAGAGACAAAAATAATAGACATTGCGTAAATTTCAGCTAAAACTTAAGTTGAATGTGGTTTTGACCATCATTTTGGTATTGTTGAAGAACTTATGCAGTAAAAATAGTTGAGACGGAAATAATTTTTCAGGAAACTAATATGTATTGCCATTTGAATCCGATTTAATGCTTCTGAATGAAGGCCATAACTGTGAAACAATTCATTTATGGCGTGGAAGCCTTGAATAAGTCTGTGTAGGCTCTCAGTCGTACAGGAGTTGTCCATCTTCAATGAAGGTTCTTGAGTCATCTTCTGTACTCTGTAGCTTCGTCAGCGACACTAAAGTTTCAGCTCAGGCGGCAGACTAGATATAGACCATAGGGGGGGGGTTTAGCTTGGCTCAGTCCCGCCCCTCTATTAACGACTACTCTCACCTGTCAATGAGAGTAGTCGTGGTTATGTGGTTATGTGTCTTGGTAGTTCTAAGTCCGAACGACCTGAGTTTCAGTCTAAACCACCCCTTGAGTCGTGGATTTATACTCTGAGTACCCCCTACCTTGAGGATTTTGCCAATATTATTACAAAGTGACCAACTAAATTAACATTATACAGTATTTAACAGTGTGTTGTGTTCAAAATTAAGCTAAAATACTCTCAAAATCAAACCATTTACTGAAAAACATAATTAAAACTCAAATTCATATTGAAATTCTATTCAGTTTCTTTTTTTATCTGAAATAATTCCAAGTACCCCCTGCTAAGTGCTCAAGTAGTTCCTCTGGTTGGGAAACACTGGTCTAAACAACCCTACTCTCAGCTGATCACTGATAAATACCTGAATATTGATCTGTCCTGGGCTGAGTTTCAGCTTCATTAGCAACACAGAGCTCTGCAGGCCTGCACTGCTGTACAGTGGAGACAAGTGAAATCTAAGTCCACCCCCAGTGGTCTATGTCTAGTCTGTGGGCTGAGCTTAAACTTGTCGCTGACGAAGCCTTTTGGATGAGAGGTGAAACGTTCTACACTTTAACTACAGAGTATAGAAGATGACTCAAGAACCTTCATTGAAAACCTTGAATAAATGAACATTCACAGAGGGCGTACCGTTGACGATCTGGTAGTGCATGGCGTTGGGGTTGCCTTGGTCTCCATCTCTGGCACTGACGGTGAACACCTCCGAGCCCTGAGCAATGAATGAAACAGTTTCAATTCAGGATTCGTGAAAAATCTGTGACATTCATGAAATCCTTCTTACGGGCACGGAGACTTCGTAGACGTATCCGAAGTAGGGCGTCCCCACGAAGGCGGGCGGCATGTCCTGGGAGTCCTCGATGTTCACGGTGACTGTGGCCAAGGACGTCAGGACCTGGTGCTTCCCCTTGTACTTCCCTCCTCCGTCCTGACGACAGACACACATCCTTCTTTATCACCGTCTTACACCAGAAAATGCAATATTGAACTAAAACAGCTGAAAAATAAATATCCAAGAGTCCACTTCCTGGTTATTCAAGAGATCTCACATTAGCTGTCCTATTCCAATCCTATTTAAAAGGGAATAAATCAACCCCAAATTAATGTTATTTATAAATATAAAAACTATCATTAAAAGTAAATTATCTGTGTGACAGTGTTTGGTCCAAGTGCTTAAAACTGTAGTGCTGCCCCCTGCTGTCCTGACTGAACTCTTGATCATTATTGGCCTCTATTGACTGTGAAATCAGTGGAGCACTGCTGCCGCATTAATATGCATGACGTCGCTCATTAATATGTATGACGTAATCAAAGTATCGATATCGGGGAAAAAAAGTATTGGTATCATATCGTCTCGCAAAATATCGCGATTTAATGGAAAATCGATCCTACTGTGGAAGATTCAAAGATTACTCAAAGATGCGAGAGTGCTTCAAAATACAACTCCGAACAACACTACATGGCAAAAAGCTCTAATAAATTGATTTTTCATAATTCCGCCTCTTTAAAAATAATGAAATTCTATTCTAACATGAATACAGGGTTTATACAGGTAGCAGCAGGTCAAATTAAATAATTTTTAATGCTCTTTTAATGCCCAAATGCTAGATTTTTAAAGCCACATGCGAAGAAAAAGAAAGCATTTATAATTTCTATACAAAGGAATGAAGTAAGGTATTTATTTAAAAGCAAACAGGACACAATGGGAAACTTCTGAGCCTGAAAATTGCCTTTTCGAAAGGACTCCAGTAGAAAAAGGTCAATCAATGTATCTATTTCCCCTCAAAAATAGAGCTCCACAGTCCCTAACCCTAACCCTAACCCTAACCCTTGCAGTCTTGTTGCTCCGGTCCGGAAGCAAAAAATCCCTGTCTACACGACCGTCGATTTTCCAAAAATTCAAATATTAAGAGTTTAACGTCTCCGCAAAAGCTAATCCGCTATGTAGCAATTCGTGACCATAAAATGTTTCATTTCAATCCAAAAAGAAGACATAATGTTGAAGAAAAGGCAAAGGTACAAGGCTGTGACATCATTCACTTCCTGACTATAGAAACTCCGTATCCCAAGAGCCATTGCGACATCGCGCCCGCTGGTCAAGGCAACGAGGTTTTCAGCAAACACGGCGAGTTTCTTTTACTTTGCAGACAAAAGTTCTATATTATTTCACTATTAAACAATCTGAATCCTGCTAATTGGAATAAAAATGATTGGTGGTTCGTTTAATTGGATCGTTGGGAACATTATTTTGATCCATCTGACGTTTTTTCTTACGATCAATGTTAGATTTGGATAAAACGTCAACTATCTGCCGGCATTATGTTTTAATACATTGTTTATAATATGTTGTCTACATTACAATAAATAAACACGTGTGGGAACGTGAAGCTCCACCAATCAAAAGCCTCGTAGTAGATCATGGGACTCCCGAGCATCCTGGGTAATGTAGTTCTAGGACGAAGGCTCTATTAGATTTAATGCTTGTTGGAATCAATGTTATCCTTTTTAACTATTAACCCCTTAACTCCGACATTAACTGAGCACATTTTCTCCACTTCGGCTTTACCCAAATCTTAGAGCTTCTTGACCTGAGAGTTTACAGAGCTAATGTAACGGATCATTTGAAAGCTAAGGCCTATTCTCTTTCCACACGTTTCAACACACACCGCTGAGCTTTACACAGAAGTCTATTTTTTCCTTCCAGCCGACTGTAAAAGCTATGAAAGTTTCAGTGCGATGTTGTGGGAATAGAAACAAGCCCCCGGCGTCCCGACACTTCCGTCTCGGTCCACACCTTCGTCTGGATTTCACACGGCGTCGCCATGGAAACGCGCACGAACGTGAGGATGTAAAGCTAACGGGCGAGAGTTCCTGTGTTCGAAGCAGCCAGGAGGAAAACAAAGCTACGACGCCAGTACTAAAACAAATGCTGAATTAGGGATGGATTTTTTTAAGAAAGAGACAAGGAGAAGAGCAGAGTGATTCAACAGCCTATGAATCACATCACAGAGAATGCTAACGACAATGCTAACGCTAGCTTATTTCTACATTTGGCTAGATTCGAGTGCCATTTTTTCCACTTCCACAGGACAATCGATCGTAGGAATGGAACAAAACACAGGACTTTATGACGATGATTTAATATGACGAAGCTTGACTAGTTTGAAGATGTTTGTTTACCTTCGCGATCACGGTGATGAAGTGAGTGGGCGTGGTCTCGTAGTCCAAAGTCTCTCCAGGTTTGACCCTCAGGATGCCGCTGTGGGCGTCTATCGTGAACTGGGCCGAAGGGGAGGCCTAAACAGGAAGATATGAAGTCATACTTTAAACAGACGACGAGTTTAATGTGGCATGAATTATTGTGGCCAAACAAAGAACAGGGTGTTGTGTTTGTTTTCGCCTGTTTATTCCTCTCATCATGTCACATATGCTTTATGGATGTTTGACCATTACATACAGTGACCTATATTCATTGAGCATTACCTCATTTGTTCCTTCAAGATAACTTTATTTGTTCTTTGCATAACCAGTCATCTAATCTATAGAAATGCCCTTGTCCATGGCTCCTTATGTATCTGCTGTATCTGTGCATTTCATCTTTGCATCTCAACAATGTAAGGCTGCTTTGACCATCACATCATTGGTTACACCATTGGTCTACTCTGAGTGTATGATCTTATACAGTCTGTTTGTATAAATACCATGTCCTGGCTCTGGACTGGCAGAGCATCTTTGTACAACCTGTGCAAAATGTCTCTGCATATGCATATGTCAAATATACCTGCATTCTTGATTCATGACAACTTCTCTCCGGTTTTCATTCAATATAGTCTCAATGTTCACCATAACAGCCCGCTCGTGCTCGTACTTAGTAAATGCGCTGCAAACGTAAGTGCAGATCCTGACAAAACTTTTGCATAATGCAGTGTTCTCTGATGCCTGTGCTCACAGCAGCAAGTGAGAAAGGAAAGAGAGGAAGGCAAATGGAGGGAAGGCACCACCCAATTTTACAAAGATTATTGGTGTAATTTTGACAACCCTCTTCTCCGTGCTTAGGGGAAAATGGCTTGCTGACTCATGCTTTGCTTACACGCTACAGAACAAGAAGACCATGTCACTGAGATTAGCTGATAGACAATGGTCCACGCCATAAACATTCTGAACATAACGTGAAGTACAGAAATATACAAACACATAGACACAAACAACTGACTCACAGATTGGCAGTCACCCTCTCTACGCAGAGAAGTGCAAGACTAGGATAAAAGGGGACTGTCAACGGAGGTCTGAACTTCACTTCTCTTTCTCTGAAGTCACCAGCTGGTTATACTGCTTTGTAACTAGGAACAACGGCAATAAAAGCCTTATCTTTGAGACAACTTCTATCTCCAGTGTATGCTTTGGCTATATCCAAAAACTGTTCTCGCGTGATACAAAAGAACCAGATCCTAAGAATAGGCACATACAGTGGTAGCGCCTCACATCAAAAAGGGGGGCCTTTCTGCATGCCAGTTTGTGTGTTCTCCCTTTGTCTGGAAGAGTTTTCCTCTGGTCCATCTGCCCACCATCAACTTCTCACTCACACTATATTCACCCAGGCTTCCCAAATGGTCTCCCATCCAAGTACCAACCGTTCCCTGCTTAGCTTCCAAGATCAGATGGGATTGGGTAGAACAAAGGTGGTATGACCATAAAATTACCTTTGTTTAATATGGAAAAAGCTCTCTGCAAATCCCATGATGCTTAGCGATATGGCATGACGATCCTAAACTCTATTGTAGCCACATTATACATGCCTTTCAGTCATGTGACTTTTTTTGTTATGGTGGCCATTTTGAATACCGAAGTAGAATTATGTAGTACTACAACACAATGACAATATCTCTACTCAGGATGAAAATGAAAGACAACTGATGGACAGCGGCATTTTTATTTACTCGTAATCATTGCTCAAGAAGATAATAGTTTAAACACGGCCCCAGAGACGCACGTTTATGTGAAGAAACCGGTAAATCTGTGTTTAAGCAGCTCAAGATGTTAGCATGCTACTGGTTAGCATTTAGCTTCAACAAGAAAAGCCTCTCCAAAAGAAAGCCCTGAACACTCCAAACATCTAGCCTGGATACAACATGTGACAGAGGTCAGAGCTGAGCTGTTGCTGTAGTATTTCCTCAGTGTTCATAGATGTGTTTATTGTGTTGAAGCTGTTGACAGTTGCTAACCGGTAGCATGCTAACGTCTTGAGCAGCTTAAACACTGACTCAGACTGAGACTCTGTTGACATGACAAACTGTAAAAATCACAGAGAAAGGTTTTCTGTTTCCTCTTTGATGTATTAATGTCGTCTTCAGAGTGAAGCAGATCTTTAGTAAATCCTGCTGTAGCTCCACAGACAGAGCTGCTACGTCTGTGCCGCATTTGCTGCTTATATCAGATAAATGTGCGTCTCTGGGGCCATGTTTTAAATGTTATCTTCTTGAGCAATGATTACGAGTACATAAAAATGCCACTGCAGTCAGTTGTCTTTCATTTTCATCCTGAGTAGAGATATTGTTACATGTTGTAGTACTGCATAATTGTACTTTGGGATTCAAAATGGCCGCCGGAACTATGCGTGATGTCATTGGAAATGCATGTATAGTAGCCAACCACTCACTCACACAGGCAAACATAGTCTCACTCAGTCTGGCCTAGTCTACATGTTTTCAGTGGTAGGGGAAACCACAGTACCTGGAGAAAACCTACAAAGACACACACGAGATCCCCTTGTTCTTCTCTTGACTTACTCTTGACCATATGTAGCAAAGAGAAAGAGAATATCTAGCGAACGGGTCACTGCTGCTCCTGACCATTGCACAGGGACGATAAAGAACACCTTGGCCTTACTGCATTGTTATTGTGCATAACATATTCAGATGCTTCGCTCCATTATCATTCGGAGTCACCTTTCTGACACCTTTCTCTGATCGAACACACACAAAGCTTAAGCCGCCGCTAAACCTCTGGCTCTTTGCTCAAATGTGATTGAATTTTTAATCCAGTCACGGCTCTCTTCCTGTGAGAACAAGGCCCTGCCCTCGGCCCCTCGCCGTCCCGGGACGATGTCACGCCTGCACCTATACGGGGAGGGGTCGGACTCGTGAGGTGATGATCACCGTAATACATGCACTAAATATATGCACTGAAAGGTTTATTTTAGGATTTTTGATAGACCTCTGAGTTACCTGCCTAAAAACCAGTCCAAACCTGATCTAAACCAGCACAAACCAGTCCAGCCAGACCTGATCTAAACCTGGTCGAAACCAATCGAAACCTCCTCTAAGCCAGTGACAAACAGCTCTAAACCTGTCAAAACCAGCATAAACCAGTCCAAACTTGGTTTAGACCAGTCCAAACCTGGTCTAAACTGGTCCAAACCAGGTCTAAACCAGTCTAAAACTGCTCTAAACCAGTCCAAACCTGCTGTAAACCAGTCAAAACCAGCATAAACCAGTCCCAACCTGGTCTTAACCAGTCCAAGCCTGATCTAAACTAGTCCAAATCTGTCAAAACCAGCATAAACCAATCCAAACCTGGTCTAAACTGGTCCAAACCAGTCCAAAGCCATCTAAAACTGCTCTAAACCAGTCCAACCCAGTCCAAAACTGCTCCAGACCTGTCAAAACCAGCATAAACCAGTCCAAACCTGGTCTTAACCAGTCCAAAACTGATCTAAACTGGTCCAAACCTGTCAAAACCAGCATAAACCAGTCCAAACCAGGTCTAAACCAGTCCAAAGCCATCTAAAACTGCTCTAAACCAGTCCAACCCAGTCCAAACTGCTCCAAACCTGTCAAAACCAGCATAAACCAGTCCAAACCTGGTCTGAACCAGTCCAAACCTGGTCTAAACTGGTCCAAACCAGGTCTAAACCAGTCAAAAACTGCTCTAAACATGTCAAAACCAGCATGAACCAATCCAAACCCACACTAGTCCAAGCTGGATATTTTGAGCATTACAAACTTGAACCGAATGGTAGCGATAGGCAGAATTAGAAACAACACATGATTCAATAAAGTGTGCTCTACCAAACGGTTGAGCAAACTACTAAAGGGTTAATCCTCCAGCTACTGTAGGCGTTCCTGACCGAGATCCTATATATTTTTGACCTGCTAACCCCTCTGCTTTTGGGCATCGTCATAGCGACAGGTGACTGGACGTTATCGCGCCTCGTCCGGCCTCATTCCTAAAATCCTTAACACATAACACAAAGTGGTTACGGGATCATCTCTGGCCTTGGTTTATAATTGGAAAGGTCTGGGAGGCACATGTTCTCCGCCAGAGCTAATCCACCAACGGCTAAAATCATACCGAGCACGTGCAGAAGCGAATATTAATGACACAGGGATTTCCAAAGCAGTAAATCCCTCAGCGTTAGAAAGCAAAACAAAGCTGAAAAGGGTCAGCAATTATCATTATCGGCTAATGCCAGCGCTGAGGTTAATGAAATGTAAAGACCATAGCCCTTATCACGCAATATAGGCTTTAATGCATAGATTAATAGCCAATTCATTTATCTAAAAGGCTTTTACTCATAAAGAGATTGTCCTAATTCAAACAAGCAGATGCCATGTGTGGAGCATTATTTAACATTAACCTCTTACCACCCACCAAAACCAAATGCATTCTCTCCTCTTTGCCATTGTCGTCACTTTTTATTTCCCTTATGTGTTTTTGTCACTTTTTTATTGCACTTTTTCTGACTTTTTTGTTACTTTATTGATGCATTTTTGTCATTTTTTGCTGGATTTTTGTCATTATTTTTGCTGGATTTCTGTCACCTTTTTCTGTATTTTTGTCTTTTATTGCTGGATTTCTGTCACTTTTTTCTGGATTTTTGTCCTTTTTTTTTGCTGGATTTCTGTCACTTTTTTGCTGGATTTGTGTCTTTTTTGCTGGATTTTTGTCATTTTTTCTGCTGGATTTCTGTCATTTTTTCTGCTGGATTTTTGTCACTTTTTTATTGCCCTTTTCGTCACCTTTTTGTTGAGTTTTTATCATTTTTGTCGCTTTTTTTGGTCACTTTTTAACGCTTTTTTGTTGCGTCCAGCCAGACCTGATCTAAACCTGGTCGAAACCATTCGAAACCTCCTCTAAACCAGTGACAAACAGCTCTAAACCTGTCAAAACCAGCATAAACCAGTCCAAATCTGGTTTAGACCAGTCCAAACCTGGTCTAAACCGGTCCAAACAAGATCTACACCAGTCTAAAACTGCTCTAAACCAGTCCAAACCAGTCCAAAACTGCTGTAAACCAGTCAAAACCAGAGTAAACCAGTCCAAACCTGGTCTTAACCAGTCCAAACCAGTCCAAAACTGCTGTAAACCAGTCAAAACCAGAGTAAACCAGTCCAAACCTGATCTAAACTGGTCCAAACCTGGTATAAACTGGTCCAAACCTGTCAAAACCAGAGTAAACCAGTCCAAACCTGGTCTAAACTGGTCCAAACCAGGTCTAAACTGGTCCAAACCTTTCAAAACCAGCATAAACCAGTCCAAACCAGGTCAAAACCAATCCAAACCAGTTCAACGCTGTCTAAAACTGCTCTAAACCAGTTTTAGAGTGGATTTCTGTCACTTTTTTTGCTGAATTTCTCTCACTTTTTTTGTTGCTCTTTTGTCACTTTTTTGTTGAGTTTTTGTCATTTTTGTCGCTTTTTTTGTCACTTTTTAACGCTTTTTTGTTGCGTTTTCATCCTCATTTTCTTCTCGTTTTTTTCCCTCTGTTTTGAAGAAGCTTTTAGATTTGGAGAATTTGGAGAAAACGTGTTCAGGTGGGAGTGAAGAGGTTAATAGATTATAGCTATAGTACCTGCAGAGAGTAGGAGACGCTTCCTCCTGAGCCCATGTCTTTGTCTATGGCCTGGACTTTGTAGACACTGGTCCCTGGAGCCGTGTCCTGGAGAAACAGAAAAAAATATTTATCACGGTCTGTCAGAAAACACCTTTCTGAGCAAATCTGTAGCAAAAATATAGTGCATCTGATTACAAAGCCATGAACTTGCAGGACGGTTCATGAAACTGTTACCCTGAAAAGTGAGTCTGGAACATCGCGGCCCCCTTATAGATCCACAATTCTCTCAGGGCCCCCCCAATAGTAATAACTTACTCTATTCCAATTAATTGAGTTTGATTTTACAGCTAAAATTAAGTGACAGTATACCGTAGTGCCTCCGAGGCCCCCCAGACAGCTTCAGCTCTTAGTTAAAGGTGCACTATACAACTTTTTGCGGGAAAATAAAGGTTTTTGGACTCTCCAGGATCAATTGCTTAGAAGGTTTTCTCTGCTGACGGAGCCTCTCACCAGAAAACCTACTAAACAATTAATCCTGGAGCGTTGTAGAGGCCACTGTGATGGAAAGAAAAGGCGCCATGCTGACCACTCCAGCTGCTGAGTCACTACAAGGTCAAATACGCACAAATATCAACTTTTATTCCCACACATAAAGTTGCATAATGCACCTTTAAGAGTTCAGCAGTCTTTTGGCCTAAGGATTGAAGCTATTGCAGAACCTTGCAGTGAATTGTCCTGTCATTTTTGTCATTTTCTGTGCAAATTACTGTGTCTGGAAATCATTTAGTTCTTTCACCTGGTCAACTCTTTATTTAAAGCAGCACTAAATAACTCATGCCCCTAGAGGCCATAAGCGCAACTGCAGGTGTCGTAGCAAGTTATGATTTTGTAACTTATTAATTGTCTTGGAGAGTAAATACTAGGCTGACAGGAAAGGCGACGGGAGAGAGGGATATTGTACATCCAATTATACAATGGAAATCATTTTTTTCACTCAAACTTGGCTGTAAATACAGTTTAAAGTGACGTTAGCCCGCAGTTAGCTTTGCCCGTTAGCATGCTAGCTTCTTCTTTGTGATTCCATTAGTGTGTACTGGTGGCTCCGGTCCGGTGGCGGTCAATTTGCAAACATGGTTTTCTGTCTAGAGACACCAGGGGGAGATGAAAGACCCTCCAATCATCCCATAAACACTTGTGTTACCACCACACGGACTACGGGAAGGATTTATTAAGGTAAACACGTTGCTTAGTACTGCTTTAAAACTCATCTTCATAAAAATACTATCGCATTATCCCATCAATCTAAGTCTACCAATGTTACCTCTGGGATGCTGATGATAAACGGCACGTTCTGAAACTCCGGGGCTTCGTCGTTGGCGTCTGTCACGAACACTCTGACGGTCTCCACCACCTCAAACCAAAAAAAGAATCATCTAGTTAGGAAGCTTCATGAGTGTCTCGTGCTGCTGCTGTTCAAAGCTGTGAGCGCAGACTCTCACCTTGTTGCGTCCGTCTGTTATGCTCACAGACAGCGAGATCTCGTCCTGTTTCTGCAGAGGGAAACACAAGCACAAAGTCAGGATGATCCACACGACAAAATGAGTCATGTGGTTTTCCTGTGGAGGACAGATTCTCGTATAATCGCACCAAGTCAAATTTAATGCCAGAGGAATTTTAAGGATATTAAGGCGAGACACTGCAGGTGAATAAGGAAACTTTTTTAATGTTTAATTTGCTGTATTACTGACATAAATATTCAGTCTTTTCATGTTTTCATATAAAAATAAGTCCTTTTCTGCTACAAAATATGAATAATGGTTAGAACCAGGTTTAAATGGATGATTTTATTTTATTTCATCAATCAGGCTAGGATTTAGAATTAAATATTAAAAAATCCCTCAGAAAAAAACCTGCACAGTGTTCTTCAGTGGAAGGTTGGAAAGTTGGAAGTCTGTAGGAGCGACTAAAGTGGAGATATTGTCGCACAAATGTGAGACAAATGCATTTTGAGAAAATGAACCTTGATATTACAATTCCTCAAACAAATCTATTGGGAAACATTCAATCAGTGCAACGATTACACATGTTATTGTGAAGATTCAGTTGTTTTGTTTTGTTTCCAGGTGAAAGTTTATATCTTAAGAGGCCCATAACGTTGGTACTTTTGGATAAAAAAAAATGTTGAGCAATGTCACTATTTTCCAAGATTTTTAGATATAATGCCAATTTGACTTCATTTTAAAGGGGCTAGACGCAAGTTCGACATTTTATGCTCACTACTGCCACCTCAGGTCTTATGTGTAACAGCAGCTTCTATATTAAGCTCATGCATGACGGCACTTCAGACCCGAATTAACAACTTTCTGACAGGTCTGAGCTCATTCTACACATTAGGCTGGAACATGTCGGGGGAGGAAAAAACATAATTTTAACATTTTTAAACTCTGTATAGTCCCTTTAATGCTTTAAAGAGGGGTTATTATGCTTTTTTCAATCACATAGCACCAGTCTATATCACACTACAATGATGACCAAACCTTCTGTTGGTCTGTAAATGCAGTAAATTAGAATAACTGCCTTGTATAAAATTGCTCTCTCAAAATGGCTGTAGTGAATGTCTTGAAATAGGCCTCTGTCTCTTTAAGAACCTCTGACCCTTTCCGACACGCCCCCTCCACACGCTGTCTGTGGCATCAGTGGGGAGGGGGTTCTGCTGAGGAGCAGTGGTTGGTTACTCGGCTGGTGACGAAAGCTCGGAGGCGTCTCCAGGAGGTGGGGGCGTTCCTAGGAGGACTCAGGCAAACCTATCCCTAAAATGGCCGCCATCAGAGTTTTTACAGATTACTCAAAAATACGTGAATGTGCCAAGGCAACACTTCAGGCATGTTTTTAATGAGGGAATGACATAATAACATGATGTAAAGCTTGAAAAAGTCTTTACATAAGATAAGATTTTACATAATACCCCCCCTTTAAATAACATTTAAAGCCTAATTCTGTTAAGCACACACTTTAATGACTTTTAAGTGAGCGATAATGTATAGAACGCTGGTCATTATTGGGAAAATAAGTAAGGTACTTATGTAATAATGACAATAATGACCAGTGTTCTATACATTATCCCACTTATTATACGGCCATTTGCCAACTGAACACACTCAACATAAACTT
Source organism: Gobius niger (assembly GCF_951799975.1). Lineage (NCBI taxonomy): Eukaryota > Metazoa > Chordata > Actinopteri > Gobiiformes > Gobiidae > Gobius > Gobius niger. The sequence continues at coordinate 24,473,752 of NC_136870.1, read as the reverse complement.
CATACACTTTTATGAAGACCAATAGATTTAGCTAGGCTAGTAGCAGCTAGGCTAATAGCTAGCCAAGCTACTTAGTTGAAGGTGCAGTAAGTCGGACTCCCGTTAACTTCATGAGCGTTTCCCCCAACGTCTCTCTTATGGACGGGGACAGAGACAGTGTCCGCTACTACATACGTGCGGAGTGATATGAAAAACCTGCATTACAAGCACGAACTCTGTTGCTATTGGCAGCGGTCATTATACTTTTCAGAGGTCCTCTAGCAGAAGATAATGAGTGGTAGAACGTTAGAAAATCCCATTCAAGTCAATGGAGCGTCCTTACGTTGTGTAATAAGACTCTTTAATGCCCCTGCTGGTGAATTTGGGTGTAGTTTTGGCACAAGCGCTCATATAAAGCAGCTAATTCATTTGAAAAGCGTCGAAGCAAATGTATAAATATCCGTCGTCGTGGCCGACCTCTCTGTCCAGCTCCTGCGTGAGAGTGACGTTCCCAGACTTGGAGTCCACCCTGAAAAACTCTGTGGTTCCCTTTTCAAACGTGAGGCCGTAGCGAACCGGGTCGTCCTCCGGGTCTGTGCCGTTCAGCACGTAGATCAAGGCTCCTGCGGGACAATAAAAGGGATTAGTCGTTTCTGGTTCAAAACTCAATTATGTAGAAAGGGAGTGATGTAAAGACGAGAGAAACAGGTGTAGGTGTGATTTCTGTAGGTGTTAAAGCTACAATTTCCCATAAAATGCTTTGGAGAAACACCTTTGTTACACCTCACTGTGAAAGTTTGCCAGACATTTGTTTCCAAGCTAAATATAATATGTTAAGAACGTGAGCTTTAGCGCCGCACGATATGAGGGAAAAAAATTCAATATTCTTACATTTTAACAACATTAATGTGTTATCTTATGGCAGCGTTTTCACACAGTGCGATTCAGTGTTTTTTGTGTAAAACAAGACATAACAATATTCAATAATGGCCGATAACTCCAAACTCTGTCCTAATTTATTGGGAACATCCAAACTCTTTACAGGGACGAGTTAAAAGACACATTTCACAACTTGCAGGGTCACTTTTCAGACGTTCAAACATGTGAGTTTCCAATATAATATAGGAGGACAAAACACATTTCATTCGTGGTCATTATACAACTGCACAACAAAATCTGTCCTCTGCATTTGACCCATCTTTCCAAGCCGCTGGGAGGAGCAGTGGGCGGTGCTGCACCCGGGCCCCCACCTCCAGATGTGGGGCCATTCTAACGGTCAGGATTTGCCCACATGCTTTTAGTGGTAGGGGAAACCTACGCAGACCCGGGGAGAACATGCAAACTCCACATGGAACCAGGGACCTTCTAGCTGTGAAGCACGAGCGCTAACCACTGCGCCAGCAATAACACATTTCTTTGAATAGAGGTAAATATATTATTATTGGGGGCTTCTGAGAGATTTTCGGATCGATAAGGGGGCCGCGATGTCCTAAACCAGGGGCCATTTTGTGTCATAAAGGGCCGATTTTCATCATCGCCAAAACACAAAGTGCCGAACCTCACTATAGGGGTATAAAAATGCTGCATTTTCCACACAGGTTTTTATTGAACAAATAGAAGAAACAGTTTTAAGAGATCAAAACAATCCAGTAACATTCCCTATTGCTGGGTTGCAGATGATGTCACAGGACCCAGTGGGGGCAGGAGCCAGTTTTTTCTATTAAAGGAATATAAGTTCGAAATCCGCGCAGTAATCTTCACTTTACTGCGCAGTATTCTTCACTTTACTGTGCGGGTGCCAAATTACTCCTGGTATTATTACGCCTTACAATATAGTCCCCTCTTTTATCCGCTTAGAAAATCCACATTGTTTAATTACACTTTGTAGTGGAACACTTCACGTAACCATATTTAAATAAGGAAAACGTGGAAGAGCTTGGTAGCTTCTATCTTGACCTGTTTTGGAGCTATAGTGGAGAGAGGGAGAGGCTAAATGCTAACGCCGTCTGCGCTGTGTTTACGTGACTGAAGGCACGGGTGAAAACCAGACAGGACCTAAAGAACTCGTCAAAGCTCAGGTAAGAACATATCTCAGTATGTAAAAACGGTGGCCTATTCCTTTAACTGCATTACTCTTTCACAAGTCGTATCTAAAAAGAAAATTCATGAATTACAAAAATGATCATTAATATCAATCACTGTGTCCATGGTCTCTCTGAAAAGACCAAATGTCCTCAAAAACACCTCTATATAATATTATAGGCCTTTAGAACGCTGTGATGTCACCTGCAACCCAGCAATACCTGCTGACACTATTTCTCACATTTTTAGAGAACTTTAACCCTGGGTATTTGATCTCTCATTGGCATAATAATATTTCTCAAATTTATCTTGAGGGTCAGAGGTACTGGCGGGCCGGATTTGTCCCCCGGGCCTGACGTTGCCTACCACTGTCCTAGACTTTGGGAGAGGATGGCCTGAGCACAAAATGAATGTACCTTCACTGACAATGGCAATACAACCTCATTCTGATTCTGAACATCATGATATTTTTAGTTTATAATCATTTTTGGCCATGTGTATATGAAATTGTTTGTTCTTGCGATATTGATATTGAAATCTTCTCATTTGATATACTGAAAAACACGTTTTTTTTAAGCAAAGTTCCCTTTCACAGCTCGCTCAAAGTCCCAAATGCTAATCATCAAACAATTCCTACATTACCGTCATGAGCTGCTTTTCCCGTAAACCTTTGTACGTCACAACAATGCTCTGACAACACCTAATCTACCAGCCATAACCGCATGTCAATATCACCAATCAATAAATATGAATAAACAATAATTATGAGCCCAGATGAGCTTAAATAGAAACACTTTTGCCTTACCGACTGGTGTGTCCTCTGAAATACTGAATAAGGCCATGTTCCCGTTGGTGCTGCTCGGTCCATTATCGTAAAAATACGGAGCGTAATCAGTTTGCCCTGTTAAAAGAATATTAAATAAGTCAGAAGTCGAAATAAACCGTCAAAATGTCCAATTATTTTCAAAAGAATTCATTGGAAGTTTTAAAAAATGTGGTGGAAAAGTGACAGGGAACTTACTTGCTATGAGGATAAGACATCGAGTGGCGTGAAAAGAGCGGGAAATGAGATATATTTAATCATTTTGTGTGATTTTTGTGTGAAGAAAAGCATGTTTAGAAGCATCAATAGCCACTCGGAGATGCCTTATGCGCTAGGGGATTAGGCGATAAGTAACTAGCCAATAATTCCCGGCAACACGGTGCGTACCTGAGCTGAAGTGCAGCGCCAAGATGAGTATCAGAGCTTGCGTTTTCTTTTCTTTCTTCATCCTGGCGGGAGCGTGAGAGGGAGCATTGAGGAATTTAAGTGAGAACTGGAAAAGGAATGAAGGAAAAAAGTGGACAAGAAGAGCTGGAGGTGGAGAGGAGCGGGAGGATATAGAGAGCTCCTTAATCCTGTGACACTGCCGGAGCTGCGTTCAAGGAGCGGGGGACGTCTTAGCTCCGCTGTCGATGAGGGAGGGAGGGAGGGAGGGAGGGAGAACATCACACCCTGAAGGATCCTGCGACAGGGGAGGGAGGGGAATCAGAGGGAGAGAAATGAAGATAATTACTGCACAAAGGAAGACGATACATAACAATATATTTTAAAGGAACAGGCCACCGTTTATCCATACTGAGATATGTTCTTACCTGAGCTTAGACGAGTTGATGCGTACCTGTCTGGTCTGACTGAGCGACTGAGCGCACGCACAAAGACCAAAGATGTTGTTAGCATTTGGCCTCTCCCAGTATATTTCTATAGCTCCAAACATGGTGAAGTTATATGGAAGTGATTGAATTCACAAACCTGTAAATGGATTTTAAATTCTTTGACCTGAAGACCACAAAGGGTCAAAATCAATGGTCGTTTTCCTGATGGGCTGTGTGTTAGAACTGGTTTCCCCACAGGGGTGTATTTTGACCCCCCTGTTGTTCACGTTTTATACTCATGACTTTGTAGCATCTCATGATAAAAAGACAGTGGTAATTAATTATGCAGATGATACAGCCATCACTGGGTTAAATAGTTTAAACCAATGGTTCTCAACTGACCCAAAAGTGGGTCCCGACTTTTCCAGGGAACATTTCCTTCTTAACCAAAAAATGTTAAACATCTGAACCAGGAAATGCGACCATATTAGCCCAGTGGAATAGAATTTAAAACAAGTCCTGTTCGTTACAAGTCTTCTCATAATTTAGCACCACAGTCCATCTCTGACATGTTAGAACCAGATGAACCATCTTGGGCCCTGAGAACTTCAGGGAGGGGTCTCCTGGTGGTTAAAATAAAGTCTGGAACGGTCGTCATGTGAGACAAGCGTCAACTCTGACGAAAAACCAGGCTGAAAACAGTTATTTTTACCAGAGCATATGACACTGAAAGTATTTTATTTGCACTCTTGCTTATTACTGTAATTAATTCATCTTCATGTCTATGTCTTATGCATTGATTGTATCTTTTTTCTTGTAATTTATGCAACTGTAAAGCTCGTTGAAATGCTGTGTGTATAAACTGAGCTCTACAAATAAACTTGCCTTGCCTTTAATCTGTAATAATGAAAGGTCGTCGTTTCAGGCTTATTGAATGCTTATTCGATATTAATTTCCTGGGAATATATAGTATCTAGATGATATATAAGAATCAAATTCTTGTTTGGGTCGCGGCTTATCATCCTTGAATATGGGCAGGTCCTGACAGCATCTCATTAAAGGAGCTATATCTGATTTTACTTATAGAAATGGAATTACATTTATTTTGTCCTCCTTTACTATTGTTAACTCAAACGTTTGTGGGGAAAACAGCGTGCACCAAATTGTAAAACATTTGTATCAATTTTATGAACTTTCAGGCTATTTTTCCAGTATTTTTGTGAAAATGACCCTGAAAAGTGACCCTGCGAGTTGTGAAATGTATATGTATATAATGTATGATAAACTTGTCCCTGTAAAGAATTTGGATGCTACAAATATATTAATAAAGTTCCGAATGGGTTTGGACCACAACACACACAATTTTAATTTAGTGGCTTCCCCTTTAATTATTTGCAATCAAAAATCAGGTATAGGGCCTTTAAGAAGAATGTTGTTCAATGGAGAACAAAACCTGCTTTCTAACAAAAAAACATGATTTTTGCCACAAAATGAATCCGTTTCCTTTTACTCTTCATGATTCTGAGATGCAGATTGTTCATAAATGCAAACTCTCGGGTGTGACCCTTTCACATATTGTACTAAGATTGTAAAGTATGTAAATGAAACACAAACGGCGTGGTCTGTAGTGTAGGTGATCCGCCGCAGGGACCTGACAGCTGTGAAAAGGTGTCGAGCTCAGAGTGAGTCAGGTCCTGAATTTACAAGTTTAAATATAATCACTGACGTTTGTTCAGTGTTGGAAGAAAAAGTGACGCACAAGCAAACGAGACGCAGGATACAGGAATAAACATGGAGATGAGACGGAGGTGGCGGTACGAGAGCAGTAGTACAACTCTTCCTGCTGTGGACAAACAAATGATAAATAATATGAATAACGGCCATTACAGACAATGTTAGATGAACTAGAAACCCCTTTATTCAATTTTACTAGATTGGATTTAGTACTTTATACTAACTTTGAGCCCGTTAAGTTTTTCTTTTGCGTCAACGATTCTAAATGTTTGAGTCACGGTTGTTCTGGGGAAAAATATTGCGATTTCACGAAAATTCACCATAATCAAAATTAAGGAAGAAAATAGCTTTTTACACCATGGCTCAACCCCGTGAACTGCTACCTTAACGTGGTGGGGTTGTTTGAGTACCCGAATGATCCGAGGAGCTATGTTGTCTGGGGCTTTATGCCCCTGGTAGGGTCTCCCATGGCAAACAGGTCCGAGGTGACGGGTCAGACGAAGAGCAGTTCAGAAGACTCTTATGGACGTACAACATACAAGGACCGTGACATCGCCCCGCATGGCGCAGCTGGGGCCCCACCCTGGAGCCAGACCTGGGGTTGGGCCCGGCACAGCCCGAAGGGACGACGTGGGCCCGCCCTCCTGTGGACCCAACACCCGCAGAGGGACCCGTAGGGGTCGGGTGCGGAGAGGACTGGGTGGCAGTTAGAGGCAGGTGCCTCGACGACCAGGTGAGCGTGAGATCGATACGGATCGGTGCGGCGTCAGCAGTGATGCGGTCGCTGTATCGGTCTGTCGTGGTGAAGAGGGAGCTGAGTCGGGGGCAAAGCTCTCGATTTACCGATCGATCTACGTTCCCACCCTCACCTATGGTCATGAGATTATGAGATTTGGGTCATGACCGAAAGGACAAGATCGCGAATACAAGTGGCCGAAATGAGTTTCCTTCGCAGGGTGGCTGGGCGCACCCTCCGAGATCGGGTGAGGAGCTCAGTTACCCGAGAGGAGCTCGGAGTAGAGTCGCTGCTCCTTCACGTCGAAAGGAGCCAGCTGAGGTGGCTCGGGCATCTGTTCCGGATGCCTCCTGGTCGCCTCCCACGGGAGGCGTTCCAGGCATGTCCTAGAGGGACAAGGCCTCGTGGAAGACCCAGGACACACTGGTGGGACTATGTCTCCGAGCTGGCCTGGTGTCGCCTCGGGGTCCCCCCAGAACAGCTGGAGGAGGTGTGCGAGGATCTGGAGGTCTGGGCATCTCTGCTGAGACTGCTGCCTTTGCGACCCGGCCCCGGATAAAGCGGAAGAAAATGGATGGATGGATGGACTATGGCTGAATGTTCACAAAACAAGAAACAAGTTTATTTAAGAGTTCTTTTTAACTCATTGACTGCCAGCCATTTTCAAATCAGAGAGCTCCTCGCTGCCAGAGGTTTTTCAGGATTTTGACTGTTTTTTCAAGACCCACAGAAAATTTAGGTCTAGGTCTATGTCTATGCATGAAGTACAATAAAAAAAATATCCCCAGAAATCACAACACTCTGGATAACTAGGAAATGCGGCCCTATGTCAAAAATCCTGAAATATCCCTTTAACCTTTTGTAGAAAAGTATTATAATTGACTTTGAACAGTATATTAAACAAAAATACTGCTCAATAGAAGTACAGATGTGGGCAAGGAGGCAGGACCTGGAGGATCAGCCTTTTTAGACGCTATATTTGTGTCCTAAAATAACCCAGTCTGCCCGTATTGTCTCACAGCTTGGACAGAGAGAGAGTGTTTCTGAAGATTTTGGATTAAACTCCGGTGTTGTGTGCTGAACTCGGACAGATTACGGTCGGCCGCGGTTAAAACGAGGTCAGTGAGTCAGAGCAGACACACCTGTCCCGCCGCAAAAACAAGGGAATTACAGGCACGGGAGCAGCGGACTCCGGGAGGGGGAACACAATCTGTCTGTTTGAGGAAGAAACACAGCTGATACTCACAGAAAAGAAACATGAAGTCCAGTCCCATGGCTTAATTCCAGAGGCCCACAGTAACGCTATGAAGGAAGTTCTTTTGCTAGTAATTTTCCCACATAAAAAAGCACATGAACACAAACCAACAGGGGCCAATGATGTTACATCTTGGGGAAAACGAGCACCCCAGTCCAATGGCCGCTGGCTACTCTGCTTTTCGACGAAGACACTAGAGGCCGCCATTGCTGTAGTACAGGGGTAGGCAACGTCAGATCCGGCCCTCCAGCACAGAACCTCTGGCCCCCAAGATGATTTTGAGAAATATTAATATGCATATAAGAGATCAAATACCTGTTAAAGTACTCTTAAAATGCGAGAAATAGTCAGTATTTTAAAAATGTCCTGTCAGAACACACCGCTTGGTCATATATAATGATAAACAGTGATTCTCTACTGGTGGGTCGCGAGTCTATAGGGAACTTTTATTCAATATTTTCCATCTGAAACTGGAAACACTAACTGTGTCTGTTGAAATGAATGTTATTGGGTTGTTTTGATCATACTTTCAGTCTTAAAGGGAACTCTACAGCTTGTGCAACAAAAACTTGGAAACTACAATATTTTATATGATATATGACAAATTACAGTTTTATTTGGGTCCTCAGCTCGTCATCCGAGGGTAACGGTGGGTCCTAAAGCCCGGCCACTTGGGAACCACTGATATAAAACATTGGCATTTGCAGAAAATAGCTCTTTACTTTAGGCTACAATGTTGAGGTTTGGCCCTTGGGTGTTTTGGCAATGATGAAAATCGTCCCTCCACGATGCAAACTTGCCCACCCCTGCTGTAGTACCTCCACATAGCCACTTGTCCCCCATTGGAATGCATTGGACTTTACACTTTAGAGCCAGGTCCCTAATTTTCTTAAACTTTCTACAGCTAGATATTGCTACTGTGATAACGCTGGGACCAGGCTGTTTTTTGTAAGAATTTTTTTTGAAATCTCGTACTTAATGAGGGCCGGACTGTTAGCATTGGAGCAGCGCGAGCTACCCGTCACACAAGGGCGGAGTCTACAGTTAAGATCCCGCCCTTATGCCCTTTTTAGGAACATGCTTCGTCAGAGCTGGTAGGAGGAGTCTGTAAATCTGCCATGATTTCCCCCTCGAACGTGGTCATTGTGGTAAACGGGGTGAGCATTTTTCAACCCCTACTCAATGGGAGATTTTCGGAATAATGAGACGTCGGACAAATGGGTTATCGGACTAATGGGCCGACACCAGGTGATTGTGGGTCCCATTGCTCTACCACTAAGAACCACTGTTACAGAACATAGTGACAGAGGGAAAGTTCCTGTAATTTCTCAAGTGTACAACTGTACAGCACACGTTATAGGAACCAAACCTCTTCTTGTGCCACATTGTGCAACCCAGGATCAATTATAAACATCACCAAAGAAACAACTACATTGAAAACTAGGTAAAATTGACTGTTTTGGTGATGACTTTGTCCAGTTCTTTTTCATTCCCAAGTTCCGTCTGCTTTCATCAGTCTTATGTCATAATGCTGTGGCCCATCGCTATAAGCTTCAGCTCTGAAAGTGGTCATCCATGTCTGGGGTCAGCATTGATCCACAGCTTTGGCCTTGTTCCATCCGCGACTTCCCCTTTATCCTCTCCATCGCTCCCCTTATGGCTGTGATGAAATGTAGTTATACAAAACGCCAGCAGAGGGCCCTGTATCTACATATGGACGGTGAAAAGTGAAACTACTTGGTGCAAACTTCATGGGTGAAAAGTTTTGTCCTGCCTTTACACCATTTTTCCTCAGACTTCTTTTCTGAATCTACCTGAGCATTTGCAGATGTTTACGGGACGTCCTGTCCGGTGTGAGCGTCGCGGTGATGCTTTAATTTTAGAGGAGCTCCTGGACAGATGGGGGACAAGAGGATTAGCTGCTAAGCCTTTGTCATCTGTTGCTAACGCTAACAGGCTACAGCAACAACACGAGGTGGACACGGGGGCAGGAGTTACTCTGAGGACCGGTGATATTTACAGAAATCACAGGTCTGGGGCGATATTGCATTAAAAAACTGAATCGTGACCTGATCCTTGCTTTATTTTTGTTATCGGCGTATCGTGATTCAGTGGTTTATTTAAGTTAAGCTAGGTTTAATGCGGCATATGCTCCAACACAGACGCTTTTCCCTCTGCAGCTCAGTCTCGCCCAGCTCTGTGCGGCTGACAATGGGATTTAAACAATCACAGTCAAGTGTGAGCTTTCAGATGAGTCAGTTGGCTGTAGTTGCCGCTAAAAGGCGATACACAAAAACAAAGTGCACTTGAATGGTGATAAAAACATTTCATGCCTTTCAGTCATTTGACCTTTGTTGTTATGGCGGCCATTTTTAATACTGAAGTAGCACTATGTAGTACTACCACATGCAATAATATCTCTACTCTTCATTGCTCAAGAAGATAACAGTAAAAACACAGCCCCAGAGATGCATGTTTATGTGAAGAAACCAGTGAGTCAGTGTTTAAGATGTTAGCATGCTACCGGTTAGCATGTAGCTTCAACAGCTCAATTCCAACTTCTCCAAGAAAAAGCCCTGAACCACACTCCACACCTTGGATACAACATGTGAAAGAGGTCAGAGCTGAGCTGTTACTGTAGTACAGGGATAGGCAACGTCAGGCCCGCGGGCCAAATCTGGCCCTCCAGCAGAGAACCTCTGGCCCTCAAGATGATTTTGAGAAACATTATTATGCAAATAAGAGATCAAATTCCTTTAAGTGTACTCTAAAAATGCAAGAAATAGTGTCAGTATTCAAAAAATGCCCTGGCAGAATATCCCACTTGGTCCTGCAGTAAAACAGTGAATCTCAACTGGTGGGTCGGGACCCAAAAGTGGGTCGCAGAACCTTTTTCAGTGGGTCGCGAGTCCATAGGAAACTTTTTTTCAACATGTTCCACCTGAAACTGCATGGAATTTCATATTTAAAGGCATATCTACTGCTTGTTCAAAACTTGTGTGGGAAAACACAATATTTCGTACAATAGATGACAAATTAAGGTTTTATTTGGGTTATTTGGGCCTGCCTTCCAAGGGTAACGTTGGGTCCCGACTTGGGAACCACTTATGTAAAACTTTGGCATTTGCAGAAAAGGTTCTTTACTTTAGGCTACAATGTTGAGGATCGGCCCTTGGTGTTTTGGCGATGATGAAAATCGGCCCTCCTCAACGCAAACTTGCCCACCCCTGCTGTAGTATTTCCTCACTGTTCCTATATGTGAGCCACACATGTGTTTATTGTGTTGAAGCCACTGACAGTTGATTGAATCAGTTGCTAACCGGTAGCATGCAAACGCCTTGAGCAGCTTAAACGCTGACTCAGACTGAGACTGTGTTGACATGACAAACTGTAAAGATCACAGAGAACGGTTTTCTGTTTCCTCTTTGATGAGATAATTTAGCCTGCATAACGCTATTTTGGTATTCAAAATGGCCGCCGGAACTATGTAATTGGAAACGCATGTATAGGCCAAAGAAAAAATGCTATATGAATGTTTTTGCGTAACCCACCTCTAAAAGGAGACAGCAAAACAAAACAAAAAATGTATATACAATTTGTTCTTTATTTAGATGTTTGTTTTGCAGTCTCCATACCCAGAAAGGTGAGTGCTTCAGTGAGTGCAAAATATAATGCGAGATACACGTACTCTTCCAGTGAAACGAGTCCATGAGACGAAGATGAAGCAAACGAAATCCGAGGTCTTTTGTTTTATTAGAAGTTCTTCATTCAGACGGACACGCCGACGAGTTTGATTCACGTGCAACCATCTTCAGGGCATCTACAACAGGTAGAGCAGAGCTGAAAAAGGCAAAACACACTTCGTAAATGAAACAAGCAGAAGATGTGATGGTATAGCCTATAGAGCAGGGGTAGGCAACGTCAGGCCCGGGGGCCAAAACCGGCCCTCCATCATCAAACTCTGGCCCTCGAGATGATTTTGAGATATTATGACCCAAATCAAAATGCCTGTTAAAGTGCTCTAGAAATGTGAAAAATACTGTTAATTCCTTAAAATGTCTTAGCAGAGCACCCTTTTAGGCCACAATCCTAAAAGAATACTTTAAAAATACTAAGAAATGACTTAAATCTACTTAATTAAAAGATTAAATCTAAAGGTTGAGTAGATTGATCTGGCCTTAAAGCAGATAAAACCTATTCTTGCCAATGGAACTTTTTTCTTAATTTAGATTATTTTGTAAAATTTCAAGTGAAAAATAAAGAATTTTTACTGTAAAATGAATTTGTCTGATTTCCAGGGGGATTTCTATTTGTTCCATTGGCATTGGCGTTTTTATCTGATCTTAGATTAGTGCAAACCGACTCAAATTTAACCACAAAATTGCCACCTCAGGTTTTACGCGTTGTGGTGAACAGGTCTGAGCTCATTCTACACATTAGGACATTACTGGAACATGTAGGGGGAGGAAAATACATAATTTTAACTTTTTAAACTCTGCATAGTTCCTTTAACATAAAAAAAAAAAACTTTATCCAAGCGATTTTAAGTCATTTATCTAATTTAAGATGTTTTTTCCAGTGTATATGATAGTGTATATGTAGAAAGTGATGCTTTACTTCAGTTGCTTCAATCGGAGGGTCCGGCCCTTGGTCTTTTGACGATGAAGAAAACCGGCCCTCCACCGAGCAAACTTGCCGACCCCTGCTGTAGAGCGTCTCAAATCAAGCGTTGGTGAATACAACACTCTCAGCTTCATTGAAAACAATGGCAGACGCTGCATTGGGTGTTTGTCATTGGACTTGAGAGGATTTATTAAAGGAACAGGCCACCGTTTCTACATACTGAATGTTCTTACCTGAGCTTAGACGAGTTGATACGTACCTGTCTGGTCTCTCTGGTCAGCTTTTTCTGGCTACAGTGGGCTACTAAAAGCTTACAAATGGTTTGGCATATTGAATAGTTGCAAGTCTCTTTGGACAGGATCAGTTTTAGTAAACTTGCCAACGTTCACATCTCTGATGAGCAGAAACCACGTCAGACAGCGGGGCAGCGGTTCACTCAGCCTGACGCTGGAGCCTCCTGCGGCTGCAGCTACGGGGAAATGGCATAATTGGCGTAACAGCACCAGTGACTATTTTACAAGCCTCAGACAGTGCATAGTTTATTTACACGTTACACTCATTTTTTTTAATTGCAGATCTACACGATTCACATAAACATTGACAATGCACATAAATGGCATTGTCCGAGGTCAAAATGGCGGATTTCACCAAAAGGCGACAGATTTCTCATTACAGATTTCTCATTACAGCTGTCAGTGTTTCGGCCATGGACATTTTGTACTTGTTTGTTCTGATGTGACAGATTGTGGACAGATAAAGAGCTTGGTTTAAATTACATTAATGACTCGGCAAAAAATAAAATAAAATAAAATTGAAGCTTAGAATCGTGTCTTTGGATCGTATAGGATTTGCGTTTTATAGAGCTTTGCTGACATCTGGTGGTAGAAATAAACATGGCAATTGCATTGCAGATTTGGGATGGGTCAAAATATACAATCTTAAAATAAAGTTAAAGAAACAAAACCATTACGTCGTTCTTTTGTCAACACAAAGCTTTGTCAAGGTGTAAATATTATAAACAAGTAGTGACACTTCAAAAATAAACAAGTAGGCAACGAAATGTTTTGGCTAACTTCCTGTAGGGCAGGGGTGTCCAAACTTTTATCATGGGGGGCCGCATACTGAAGCGTACAGGGTGAAGGGCCATAGATCGGTGGTTAGTGCCGCAAAACCTTTGACTAGCAGAGGTTTAAATTGCGCCCCACACCTTTTATTTCTGCTCAAAACCTTCATGCCAGCTCTGTCTCACAGTAAAAGGTTAGTTGTTAGGTTAGAATTGTGTAGAATTATTGCATTTCAAATAAAAAGGACTATCTCTGATGATGTATCCCGATTCAGCAAGAAGGCAGAGGGCCACCAAAAATTGGTCTGAGGGCCACATTTGGCCCCCGGGCCGCACTTTGGACACCCCTGCTGTAGGGTAAACACTACTTCCGGTCCACAATTCAACGTATTTAAGAAAAAACTGCTAAAAAAAAACTAGAAAACCTATATGAACGTCAAGTCAACTGTGTTTCATAAATATTAGTTCAGATAGTGGGGCTATTTCAACATTTGTTAGCGTTAAATTAATGTCGGAGCCGAATTTTCAGATACCATTATGATCTGCCATCTTTGTAGCAGTTAGCATACATTTCCATTGAGCTAAAAACAGTATAGCTGCAGAGTTAATGCTGGTAAATACATCTAACACACTGTGGTGTCCAAGTGGTTTAATGTGAGCAATAACTCCTGTATTTTAATTTTTAAAATCTCCATTAGTTTACAATTGCTTCTAATCTCATAATGCTCAGCGATACGACATCACATTCCCGAACTCTATTAGAGAACAGCAGAGCAAAAGGCAGTAACTCCAGACAAATCCCTTTTTGTGAGTTTTATTGCTGAAATTATGGCATTTTCCATGAACACAAAACAAATATCCCCATTTTCTCATTCACCCAGAGCAGTTTGAACTCAGCCGTATCACCAGACACTTACAACATGGCTTTAAGCTGTGGATCACTGCGACAACATAGTTATTATAGTTAAAATAAATATAAAACATGCTCCATATACTGTATACCATCCGACTATCAACCAAGTTTCATTAAGAAGTGCTTCCGAACAAAATCGTCTTCCAAAACCAGTCCATTCTCCCTGGAGTTGTTGCTAGGAGGTCATTTAGAAGAAACGACGATTTTAAAGCAGATTGATAGAGCTATGTCCGACAGAGGATGCGATGCAGATCTGTGGAAGTGAATTTTAGTGGATTTTGGTGTTTACTTCCTCCTGCCTCCGCCGCCGTTCGACAGAATCATCACGAGCCTAATGAAGATGTTTAGTGTGTCCATGTAAATGCCCAAACATCTGCAAAAAGGGAAAGAAAAGGTCAACAAAGCAATGACATTTTACATTTTAAGGGGAGATATCACAGGCAAAACTCTTTTATATAAACTTCCTCATAGAAAAAAAGAAGCTGCCCTCATAATTTCAACCAAATCTCCACCGTAGTAGCTCATACAGACTCCAAACTATGTAAAATGTCTGTGTACGTACGCGTTGATGGGGTCGAATTTCTGCACGCCGTAGAGCGGGTGAGTCTCCGCTCTCTTGATGACCTTCTGTGTGTCGTACAGCAGGAAGGCGCTGAAGAGGAGCAGACCGCCGTAAACCGCCACGGAGTACAGCCCCGCGCCGAACATCGAGGTCGGGGGCAGGAACATCGAGCCTACGGGGGAAACAAGGCTAGTAAATAACACAGGATAAGACGGAGGACTGAAGACAGGAAACACCCAACTGTTAAAGTAATCTCTGCCGCGACTGCTTTCAGGATCTCAAAAGAAAAACATTTGGAAGCCGTTTTTTCTTTTTTTCTGCTTGTATTAACTTACTACAGGATTTCTTGGAGACGGTTGTCAATCACAGCAGAGGCATGAGGATGAGAAAACTAAAATTGACTCTGTGTATAACTTCAAATCATAACAACACCGCCCAAGAAGTGACTTCCTGTTTAGATCCAGCACGCCAAAATAAAAGCACACAGCTCGTCTCATTGATTAGTTCAGCAGGTACTTGCAACATTACAAGAATATAATTAAATACACACATTTTAAGTGTTTTGTTGGTTAATAGTTAGGCAGAAAGAAAGGTGAACTAATGAACTGCTGAATTCATGAATAAGATGGTGCTTTTATTTTGGTGTGCTGGATCGAAACAGGAAGTCACTTCTTGGGCGGCGCTGTAATTGTCCAAACTTTGTAAAAATAAACGACCTTTTTTAGATTTTAATATTTGGCCATATCGCCCAGCCCCATCGTGATGCAGCAGCAAGTCAAATTTCATGCCTTTTAATACAATTTTAATGCCAAATTTTGGTTTGCATTTATTTGTGGACAAAAAGACTGGACCCAGCGGGCAGAATTGTTAAATAAAAATGTATCTATAACTGAGTGTTGATCTGTCATGTTAACATTAGGTCGGCACTGTTTCTTTACTCGCATATTTCCCATTAAATGACATTTTAGTTTTGGCTAGTGAAATCATATCCAATCAATCGGTGGGGAGTAACTTTAGAAACCAAATAAAGTTAAGTCGAGGCATTGAAATGTACATTTTCAATTTCTACTGAACTCATGTAGTAATTAAATCGATCAGAGAAATTATTTGTAAAGACATGTAGATTTGACGCCTGTTGGAATCAAGTTCAAAGCTATTAAATCACATCTAAGGCTTTCACACTTCTTTTAATAACTTATTGAAATTATTTATCTTCAGATATCTCCAGATTTTTTGCCTGCTTCCCCTCACCGCCGCATAATATTCAATCACACTCTTTGTCACTCATTTCTCAGTTTCAATAAATGTATAAAGTCTTCCGTTTCAGTCTTTACCGATGGAGGAGGCGAAGACGACTCCGAACCCGACGGCCAGAGGTCCTCCCATGTTCAGGAACTTCTCACTGGGGGCGCACATGGCGACGGTGGACAGGCCGCCCACGATCCCGGCCGTGTACCAGGCGGCGCGGAGCATCAGGGGCCCGCCCAGGAGGGTCATGGGGGCGATGACGGCGCCCATCACACCTGCAGGAGGAGAGGGGACAGTGGGTAAGATGCAGATCACAGAGGAGGGAGCAACCTGGAGGTAAATCAGGATAAGAAAACAAATCCCACAAAAATCCCACAAGTATCATCAGCTAGATTTAAGACCTGGAGCTGTGTTTTGATCCACTCGCGCATATTTGAGTATTTTCTTTCTCCATTGATTACACTCAGTGGCAGCTTTCAAAAAGTTCCTGCTGTGAGGTCCTACATATCCATCCATGTAATGCTTGTTAATGCTCAAATACTATATTTGTAATGCCACAAATGCACTTACAACATTTCTAAAGATCTGCAGACATTTCAGAAGCGAGGGGTGAAATTTTCATACAACAGGCAACTAAATGTGCTCAATTTCAGCCAAAACTGCAACAGTTTTAGTTGAAACTGTTACAAAAAAAATAATTGAGCATGGTCATAATTTTCAGAAGAAATATAGATTTCGTGTGAATCATGATCGTGACATTTAACCTCTTAAAGTGATAGTCTGGAAGTCTAAATGTTTTACAAATTTTATAAAATGTGCACACGTATCCACCTAGTTTTGCATTTTGCATGTATGTATTATTTTTTTTCTATTATTGTTTCATCCCGTGTTGACCAATGAGACGAGCTTTTCCAATGAACCAGCCTGTCAGGTCCAATCAGGAGGGAGGGGGAGGAGCTTGGTTGTTTACTTTTCCAGCTCTCCTCATTTTTCAAACTAAGAAGGGCTTTCTGGTTAAAGAGGGGAGGAATTTTATTGTTTATTTTGAAATTTTAATCTACCTCTCCTCACTTTGCAAACCTACAAACACTTTAACCCCCCCTTAACCCAGTGTTTTTTCTCCAGTTCAGCTTTACCCAAATCTAAAATGTTATAGCCTAGAGGCCAGTGTAACGCCTCATTTGAAAGCTAAGACCTACAAAACTCATCAAAATAGATCTTTTTTTCTCGCGTTGTCGTCAATTTTTTGTTGCATTTTCATCCTTGTTTGTGTCTCATTTTTGTTGCCACTTTGACACTTTTTTCAAGAAGTTTTTAGAGTTGGGTAAGGCCAAACGTCTTGTTAAAACAGCTGTGCAGCAAAGGAGAGCAAAAGGAGGGGGAGTGGGAGGAGCTTCTGGAAAGTTCACTTCACTTGAACAACCGAGTGAAACTACCAGATATTTTGTTTTCTCTTTTATAAATCAACATTGTATTTTCAAACCAGCGAAGGGTAAGACAGAGGAAAAAGATGTGTTTGATCGAATACGCAAATCTAATTACCTGTGAAATAATCAGCCTCTTTAGTCACATTGGCTTCATTTCTGCTTCCGAGGGACACACTGACCCTGGATCAGCCCTGAGCGTCACGTGTGTCCTGGCCTTTATGGGTCAGTGGCACGTGCGGTCAGAGCGCTAACCTTTGCACGGTAAACAACCCGCAATACTTCTCTAAAATGGAAGTGAAGCGTCGCAGCAGGCATGAAGAGACTGGGACACGTTTTCTGTGGATTCTACCTTTTGGAGCGACTTCACAACTCTTCGAGAGATGGAAGGGAGAGTGACATAAGTAAGTGCTCGGTTTAATATCTGGTTCTGCTTGGAGCTTCCTGTTGTTGTACTCAGAGCTCGTCCTGGTTTCATTTCGTTTCATTTAGTCCTGGTTCAGACATATTGGTTTTGCCATATTTATCAGCAGAAAATCAAGTATCTACCTACAAATGCCTAACATCTGTGCCTATTCCATTTCAAAACATCTGCAAACATTCAGTCAGACAGAGGAATGAGGGGAAAACACGATATTCAAAAACAAATGGACACAAAGGGCAACTTTAGACCAATTTTTTTCCCCACGCAATTTCAGCCTCAGGTAATTTTGTCATTATTTTATTTTATTGACCTTTATTTAACCAGGATAGTCCCACTACGATTAAGAATCTCTTTTTCAGGGGAGTCCTGGCCCCAGAGGGAAACCAATTGTACATGTTTTTAGTGGTAGGGGAACATGCAAACTCCACACGGAAAGGTCCCGTCCCTGGTGGGAATCAAACCCAGGACCTTCTATCTGTGAAGCACGGGCTCTAACCGCTGTACCACCGTGCTGCCATTTTAGATGCGTATCTTTATTTTTGACAATCTCTTTTATTGTAGAATATTATTCCTCAAGAGCTAGAAATGTGTTTGAGCAGCAGCGAAGAGGTTTAACCCTTACCCCCACCAATTTCTCCAGTTCAGCTTTACCTAAATCTAAAAGGTCACAGCCTGTAAGTCACTGTAATGCCTTATTTGAAAGCTAAAACAGATAAAACTTGTCTAAATGGATCTTTTTCCTCACGTTGTCGTCACTTTTTTGTCACTTTTTTGTTGTGTTTTCGTCTCATGTTTCCTCTTAGATTTGGGTGAAGCTAACCTGGAGACGTTTACGGTTTGAAAACTGGATAATTCTGTCAGAGCAGCTGTACGTAACACAGAGGTGCGACGCAACGAGGTGTAAAAGCAAAATATTTCACTTTTGAATGACCTGAAACGTGATGATCACTTCTCTAAAACGCATTATCATTCGTACCTGCGTGGAGCATCCAGGCCAGGTGTTTGGGCACCGGGCTGTGTTCGTAAGAAATGGACCTCACCAACATGCCAGCTCCGATCATGGCGGCAAACGTGGCTCCGATCGCCTGAGGTTAGAACAAAAGCAGGATACACAAGTGCGTAAGCAGAAGTCAATGAGCCAAGACAATAATCCTAATTGAAATCGACAGTGGTGGACTTCTCATTCTTGCTTACCAGCCAGGAGCCCCTCATCATGAGCCCGAGCAGAGCCGGGGTCCTGCTCACAGCCACGGCCGACAGAGCGGTCAGTCCAACGCTTCCTGCGAAGTACATGTACGTGGAGTGGATACGGTCCTTCACGTACTGAGGCCAGATCCTAACAGAAAGAGAGGGGAGTGTAAAGTTATGATTGGCCTTTGAGATCACAAAGAGTTCATTCAGATCAAGTCTTTCACCTCACACCCATTCCCCGTTCTTTCAGGCGTCCCTCAGGGTTCAGTCCTTGGCCCCCTGTTGTTCATAAATTACATTCTACTTTTACTGCTACGCCCAGCTCTGCATTTGGGCGACTCACTGTGACCATAACTGCACTGTCCTTTTAACTTCCATCTGTTTTCAGTGTTTCCTTTATATGTAGATTAATGCGTTGCATTGAGAGGGCGAGCTTGAGTGAAATATATCATTATTACACTGTCATCACTTGGATTTAACAAACTGTCATGATCAGGGTTTGCAATAGTTGATCAGAATCAGCAACACTATGTGCCAAATAATGAGATCAGCCGACGACCAGAACATCCTGAATCAGAGAAATACAAAGAAGAAGCGCCGTTCGATCCTAAACGTATATGAGCCGTATATCTAGCCGTTAGCATTAGCCATCAATTATTGCCAATGATGAATGATACAGATGTTTTCAGCTGTTGTCAACTATCGACCACATATAGGTCAAAACCTTGTTGAATGTTGAATGAACGAACAGACCTTTTTCCGATTTTATTTTAAATGTAAATCAGCGTAAAAAAGTGTCCTCTGAGCTGCTAAATGCGAACTCAAATTCAGTCAAGCTTCTGCTTTTTGTGGGTCAGATACACGTCCAACTAAACATCTTATAATATGTTGCTGACCAAGAAACTACATAAATTATATAAATGCACAAAACGGACAAAACGTACCTCACTATACGTTAGTGTTGTACCTGGCTTCCCTATCCATTTGTAGGGGGGAGAGAAGGATCAATTTACATCGGGTCCAGGATTCGACAGCAAACAAAATATGGATATTTGTAGGAACAGGCTCAGAGCTTTTCTGTGATCCTGAATGACCAGGTTTATCCATCAATGGATTACTTCTCCCCTGATGCCAGGATTCATCTGGCTCACACTGTGAAAGAGTGTGGAGGCCGATCCATCTCACGCTCTCTGAAACAGAGTCCAGATCTGAACCCCATTGATAATCTTTGGGATGTGCTGGAGAAGGTTTTGTGAAGTGGCCACACTCTCCCATCATCAATTCAAAGATCTTAAAATCATCACATCATCTTTTGACATTGCAGAAGCTTTTTGAAACAACGCCACAACGAATGTAGTCAAAGCTAAAGGAGCTCTACAACCAAATATTAGAGCACTTGTCCTTTTTTTGTGGCCATGCCTGTGTAGTTTACGAACAATAAATGCCTGGTGAAGTAACTTACATAGCTTTCTCTATGGCCCCGATCTCGTTGGACATGCCCAGTCCATAGTAACACAGCGCCCCCAGACCCACGGCTGCTCCTCCGGCCAGAATCAACCGCCCCATGCCGTCGACTGCAGAGCAGAAAACACAATCATCAAGACAGATATCTGAGCTCAGGACAGTTCATTTGAAGACGGTGATCGTTACTTTTCATTGCGGTCTCTGAAGGCTTGTACGCTGCTTCTTTGAGCTGCTCTCTGGTCGATTGTGTTTTACGGAAACCAAACCTGGGCCTGGAGGAGAAACCCTGAGGGAGAAGAAGCAATAATTAGACACAGCGAGAGCTTCAGCTGATCATTTCAGCATCAAACTGTGAAGCCAATACTCTCAACTGAACGTTTCATTCGCTGACAATATACGTCCGGTAGGTCCAACTCTAGAGGTTGACCAACATATCAGCCAGCCGACATATTGGGCCGATACAGTAGATGGGTATTTTAGAATATCAGCTATCAGGCCATATAATATCATACCGATTAAAGGCCGAACGTTATAGCAAAAGAGCTCAGTCACAGCCTTAAAATGAGCTCTCAAATAACTTCTCAAGACTGAGAGAGCTGAGAAACACTACGGTAAAAATTGGTCACGAGTTTGTTCAACTTGGATTATATTTGATATGTTTTATGTTGCAGACTTTTGCGTATAGTTTGATACCCATGAGAGATTGAGACTTAACGATATTGTTTAGGAATCAGCTGATTTTTGTTTATTAAACAAGCTCCCTCTGAAGTACCTACTAAACATGAATGTCCTGAATAAATCAGCCCCATTAAATGCCCCCTGCTGTCACAGTTCAACACTGACTCATTACTTTAAAAAAAAATTGGCCAAAAAGCTGTATCGACCTTGGAAAAACCCACATCGGTCGACCTATTTCCTGTTACTAGGAAGAAGAATTGAAATATGTCATGGCGGTGGGAAAGTTATTTGCAGTGCTCTGAAATCATTCTTAAATCCTCCATATAATCGAACATGTCAATAAAATAAAAACAGCAAATAAGAATTTCAATCAAAAGCCTGTATAATGTATCTTAGAACATTTCCAGTTCCACCAAACCGTCCTTCACTGTAACTTTGTGTTAGAGAGAGATCCCCGCTCACCTGTTGTGGCCGTAGCAGTGGGGGGCAGGTCTTCAGGCCGGACGTCCTGAGAGCTGGAGAGGCCTGTGTGAGACTGGAGCGGATCCCGGGGGCCAGGGGCAAAGCCCGGAGGCACGACAGCCGAGCCACCAACATGATCCACAACTCTGTCTACTGTTCACCTGCAGAAATGGAACAAACTTGATCAGATATTACACAATGATTAGAGAAGAAGTAATAACCCTGTGTCAGTAATATATTCAGAATAAGTTTCATAATACGACTTCCGCTTCCGGGTAATAGCAGACCAGCATATATGCGAGAAAAAAACATACAAAACCATTTGAACAACCATCAATATTTCTGAAACTAACCAGAGAGTTACTGAACATACTTATCTCTCAGACTCATTAGCCAAAAATGCTGCACCTACTGCTAAAAAAATATCACTTTTACAGCAGTAGGTTCAGCATTTTTGGCTAATGGGCCTGATAAATAAGTATGTTCAGTAACTCTCTGTTGAGTTTCAGAAACATTGTGGTATTAAAGAGTCTTTCGTAGCTTCTCGCACATCTCGGGACCCGGAAGTAGAGCTGGGAATGTCATATCGCTAAGCATTATGGGATTAGCAGCAATTGTAAACTGATGGAGATTTTAAAAGTTAAAATACTGGAGTTATTGTTCACAATAAAACACTTGTGAGTTAGATGTATTTACCAGCAGTAACTCAGCAGCTAACAGAGTTGTTCCGTGGCTTTATTCTCCACTTTTTATACTGTTTTTAGCTAATGTTAGTCAATGGAAATGTAGGCAAACAGCTGCAAAGATGGCGGATCTCCATGGTAACTGTGGAATTTCCCGAACTCTAGAAGTTTGTATCCCAACAAATTACATATACCTGTACATAAGTGTTATATAAATGTCTACAATCCTACATGAATCATATGGAATAATGGCTACTACCATTTCATTTGTTATTTAAACCTACCCCACCAAGTACCAGCTCATGTAATACAAAGCTTTTACACAAGTTGCACCAGGACAACAACAAGTCCCCTTTAGGTAAGCGTTCAGGTTACACAACAATAACAACAACAACACAGCATTTTCGATTTCTGAGCAATAAATATTGAAGAAAAACAATGAACCAGTCTTTCAATAATGATAAAATGGCCACTATTTTGTTACTGCTACAAGACAACACCTTTTTGTCCAGTCTTCTGTTGTGAAACTGCTGAGTCATGGACCAGATTTTTCTTTCTGTGTAAATATGTCAACATTTCGAAACACCACATATAGTCTTTGCAAAAAATGACAACATAACCTGATGTAACACACGTGATATTTACCCAAAACACATGAATTTAATATAATATCACCAAAATGAACAGCTCTGACATGCTTGACACTGGCATAAAACCTGAGTATGAAGGATTTATCAGATATAAGAGGATATTATCTGTTCCATAAACCTAAATGATTAACATTAACTCCTAATGTCAGAACACAAACAAAGCTAACTTATGCTAATGTTACTGCGTGTTGACACTGCCCGTGATAAATTTCAAATATTTTTGTAACTAAACCTTCTTAAACGTGAATAGTATCACACGAGGCCTCAAACATATAAAACTATTGGATGATAAATGTCTAGAAATGTCAAATCTGGAGCTTACCAAAGAGAAACGTCTGTCGTTCACCTTTCTGATCCGAGTGCGCAGTTTTCTGACGCAACGGTTAGGAAACGTTCGTGAAAATTCTCCACGTACGTCATCAACAGGCGACGGCGTACAGGGAGTTGTAGTTTTCTTAGGTCACGACGCACTGAACGAGCAAAATACACACTTTTATGATAAATGTAGGCCTGTTTTATGCTTAAGCTAAACTCAAACTGGTCATTTACGCGCATCAACATATAAAGTGTATATTAGCTTTGAGGTCAGCCCTGTTTTATTTGTTTGTTTGTTTATTTTCAAGGCGGATGGAGAACTTGTGAGAATATTTTTACTTGAGAGAATAACTTTTTGACGATAAAAGTCAGATTTATATTTTTTATAGTTTATTGATGTAATCTGGCAGGCAAACCATCAAATAGGCAAATGTAGTTAGGGTTAGGGTTATCTATTTCCATCAATCGTAAACCACAAACCTAACCCTAAATACACTAAATTATTCTTAGGTAAGAGTTTATAAACACTATTGTGATTTAGGCATTTAACAACAACAACAACAACAACAACAACAACAACAACAACAACAACAACAAAAACACTTCAATTTAGGCCACACTTTATTGTGCCAAGAGTATTGATACTTTAAAACAGGGGTCCTCAAACTACGGCCCGCGGGCCAAATCCGGCCTGCGAGATGATTTAATCCGGCCCCCCACTCAGAGCACAAATCCCTGAATATGTCATTCCTGTGCGGAGTTAGGATATTTTAACTAAATAACCAGTTTACTCATTCCAGCCACTAGGGGGCAATTTGAATAAATGAAAAATAATTCCACAGGTGTCCAGCAGAGGGCACTTACATAAGAGATCAGAATAGCACATTATAGCCCCGTTGTAAATGAAGCTTACCTCCACAGAGTGTGGAGAGAATGAATAATGATGACAGTACTTTGAGAAACTTGTTACACAGGCTTGTAAAGCGCAATGCAAGTCTAAGAAGTTATTACTTTGGTCACATTACAAAATGATGTTTTATCTGAAAATTAAAATAAATGGAAATTAAAAGAAAGTGTGAAGACTTGATTACTATTCTTGCAAACCACTACAGAGAAACAAATATGTGCCTGAATCAAGTGTTGATCTTGTGGATACAGTCGTGGGGACAACTGTGCAGGCGAGTCATCTCTACTTCACAAAGAGGCATTTTGGTCTGGGTCATACAATTCTATATCATAGCCAACCTGGTCCGGCCCCCCATCACAGTCAGGAACAATGTGGCCCCCAGAGAAAAAAGTTTGAGGACCCCTGCTTTAAAACAATAATACTCAAGTATAAGGCAGCAGCCAGTTGAATTAAGTCAAATTACTAAATTTCTATTTCAATTAAATTTGACTTTAAAGCAATACTAAGTAACTTGTTTACCTTAATATATCCTTTCCGTAGTCCCACTGGAGGTAACACTTTCATCTCCCCCTGGTGTCTCTGGCCAGAAAACCACAATTGCAACTTGACTGCCACCGGACCGGAGCAACCAATACACACGAATGTAATCACGAAGAAGAAGCTAACGGGCAAAGCTAACTGTGAGCTAGCGCCACTTATTTACAGCCAAGTTTGAGTGAAAAAACAATTTCCATTGTGTCATTGGATGAACAACATCCCTCTGTCCCCTTGTCTTTTCTGTCAGCGTAGTATTAACTCTCACGGACAATTAATAAGAAAAAATCGCAACATGCAATGACACCTGCCGTTGCGCTTATAGGGGCAAGAGTTACTTAGTACTGCTTTAAAATATCAGTCTGTTTTACATGAGAAGGTGAGTTAAACACATGCAATTTAATGAGGTGTTACCAGTTGAAGTATTGTTTTTAAGTTGGTTCAACAAAAAACGTTTTTCAGTGTATGTGGAAAAAAAACAACTTTATATTATAAAGTATTTTAAATATTATACTTATGTATTATACTTTATATACTTTATATTTACGCTATTCAAGAGTAGACCTGCAAAAATCAGCGCATCCACTAGATGGTGCCATTGTGCCTTCTATACCCCATATCTTTTATCAGCGGACCTGAGCGCATTGTTGCCTAAATCATAACGAGCCACTTCCTTACAACTTCCAAATCTCAAAACACGCCTGAAATTAGTCATTGGCAAAGGGTTTTTATTCCCCAACTTCACAGAGTCACACATTCTTTTCATCTTTTCATTCAGACCTCGTGATGTTTCCAAACTTGGCAACCGCTGCAGCGTCTCCTCCCTCGCGCTCCGCTCCTTTATTACGCACCCAAACTTTCTCCTCCAGTGAAGCGGTGCCAGTTCAGTCCGTGGGATGCGCGTCTGACGCACCAGCAGCGGGGAAGGATTAACCTCTGCGCTCACTTTCTTCTCCCGCCTCGGATTGCGCTTCAATCAAACATGGGAACTTATCTCCAAGGAGCTCCCGTGCGTCCGGAGAGGTTTGGAGCGCGTCTGGGCGACTTTATGGATCAAGCGGAGACTTTACGCAGCGCAGATCATCGAACAGCATGGTGAGTAACGTGGGCACCTATTTACTAACGAGTTAATAGAACTACTGTTTTTTTCTTGGTCTATTTTGACTGGGAACAAGCCTTTAATTAGAGCTCATGATTCTCTTTAAGTTGAGTGGATGGGCATGACTTGAGTTTGCCAGAGACTCTCCGCTCCAATCCACACCAATGCGCAATGAGCAATCAGGGAAGACGAAGCCTATACTTTTACTTGCTTTTTTGGGCTGGTAAAAGTAGTGAAACGTTTCTCAAGTCATTAATTAAGGAAGTGCTCGCCTTTGTTTTCACACAGATCACGGCACCTCATAGGAAAGTGCGATGCAAGACACTTAGATGATGAATTGAAGGCTGCGGCTGCTACTGATGATACTATCAAGCTGAGTCGATCATGAGGAGGGAATCAGTCACGCCCAAGTGATTACAAAACAAACCTTAAACCACTCGAAACCTCCAACGGATTAAAAAGGAAATGTGGAGGGAAAAGTACCACAACTTTTTGTACCCAGCTGGATTTAAAACTGAATGCATCTAACAAAATATATCGTTTATTGTCGTAAAATAGCTACAATTGACAAGTGTGTTTGCTGTGGCCGGCTCACCTCCTGACACCTGTCTGTCTGTAGCTTCACTGGGAGCGGGACGTCTCCTGCTCATCTCCATGGAGATGTGACTAAAGGCCACCAGATATGAGGTTTGGACAGGTTCGGTCCTCATCCAAGTCCATAATTTGATTACCTATTGAAAAATAGCGTTTTCTGCAAATGTTTTGTACTGGCGACAAGACTATCCTATGTTACGCAGTGTGCCTTTAAAGTTGTTCTAAGTAACTCATGCCCCTAGAGGCCATAAGCACCACTGCAGGTGTCGTAGCATGTTACGGTTTTTCACTCATTAATTGTCCGTGAGAGTAAATACTACGCTGACAGAAAAGACAAAGGGACAGAGGGATATTGTTCATCCAATTACACAATGGAGATACATTTTTTTCACTCAAACTTGTCTGTAAATATTGTTAAAGTGGCGCTAGCCTGCAGTTAGCTTTGCCCGTTAGCCTGTTAGCTTCTTCTTTGTGATTCCATTAGTGTGTATTGGGTCTCCGGGTCGGAGCAGGGAAAGCTGCAAGGGTGGTTTTCTGGCCAGAGACACCAGAGGGAGATGAAAGACCCCCCAATCATCCCATTAACACTGTATTACCCCCACAGGGACTACAAAAAGGATTTTTTAAGGTAAACAAGTAACTTAGTCCTGCTTTAACTGTTGTGATCTGGAGTTGCTGCAGTTGGTCAGGTCTAGGTTCAGGAACACTATGAGCCCAAAGAATGAGATCAGCCGATGATCTGACCACACTGAATGACTTCTTCTTCTTCTTCTTCTTCTCCAATTAGGGCTGGGTGCTGTTAAACGATACCAGTATGGTATGAAAAAAAGTTCAGGTACTATGGGTATCAAAAAGCACTGAAAAAACTCCAGTTTTGGTGCCTGTTGGTCCAGGGACAGCATTTAAGGTGACTTGGTTGTTTTAGCTCAAATAAATGTTGGGAATTTAAAATAAATAGCATTTTTTGGAACATTATTGTTCTATTTTCTGGTTCTACAGGGATCGGTATCGTAAACCTCTTAATCCTCACCTGAACCAAGCCCATTTTCTCCAGCTTGGCTTTACCCAAATCGAAAATCTTCTTTGAAAAAAGTGTCAAAAAAATGAAACAAAAAAGTGACGAAAACACGACAAAAGAGAGCAACAGAAAAGTGGAGAAAACAGGGATGAAAATGCACCAAAACGTGACAAAAAGGCAATAAAAACAGGGTGGAAAAATGTGATGAAAACCCAAGAAAAAACTCAATTTAGATGAGTTTTGTGGGTCTTAGCTTTCAAATTAGGCGTTACACTGGCCTATAGGCTGTGAACCTTTTGGGTAAAGCTGAACTGGAGAAAATGCACTCGGTTAAGGTGGGGGTTAAGAGGTTAAAGTACTGGTATCGAGTTTGGGTATTTTCCAAGACGACAATGTCAGGATTCAGGTGTCCAACCAAATATTACAGCGTGTGACCTTTCGTGGCAACAGTGTATGTATATATCCAACAATATTCTTGAAGCCTCCAGAATCTCCATACGGTCATTCTCTCCAGTGGTTTGCGAATTCCAAAATTGACTTTTGTTGTGGTCATTCTCGCGCCGCAGTCTTTAAAGCTGCAGATAATTACAGTGAAGTTATTATACTCAGCGTTGGTTTAACTGATGGACATTTGATGAGTCATTTCTGGTTTGTTCCATATTAAAACGACGGACGTCAATGTGGAGCAAATAGATTAACTTTTTACAGATATTAACCACACAAGGCAATGATGAGTTAGTTTCATAGTTAGTAAATATATTCATTTAAGCAAGGATTTTTCTCCCCCTACATGTTAATGTCCTAATGTGTAGAATGAGCTCAGACCTGTTCACCACAACTGCCTCTAAAATCACTCAAAAAGGTGTTAATTCCGGTCCAAATTGCCGTCATGCACGAGCTTATTTCAGGATTTTTGACATAGGGCCTCATTTCCTAGTTATCCAGAGTGTTGCTGATTTCTGGAGATATTTTTTTGTAATTCATGCAGTTCTTATAAGAGTTTTGTGGCGCTAGGCTAGTGTTAGACTAGTGCATTTCTATGGTATCAGCTAGCCTGCATTAAAAACAGTCTGACCCGCTCCACAGAGCACCTGAGGCAAATCACTTATAACACCAGACTAACCATATAAATGTCTGTGTCCATAGAGTAATTTTTGGAATAAAACTGACCTTGCATCACATGAATGATCGCATTTTGAGGGACTATTTTCTCGCAGATCACTCCGCCGCCGCGTAGCTTATACAACCACGAAGCTGATGCTGCTCAAATATAAGTTATTTTAGCCTATTTAAAAACAACTGCTGTTGACCAAAGTGCTGAACAGACTATAGAGGAAAACAACAAGACATATTCAAGATAAAAATTACCAATGTACATAATGGCGAAGGAAAGTGATAGAATGGGTGTTCAGTGCATAGCAAGTGTCCGAACACCTTCGAAAAATGATTTAAGCAGAATTTTAAAATTCTCCAGTGTCTGTGCAGCTCTATCCTGGTCTTACCATATCCTCGTACTCACTTCATACAGAGGGTCTGGATCTTCACAACTGAGCTCCGTTTCCAGGCAGGAGGGGTGAACTCCTTTTAAAGCAGTACTAAGTGACTCTTGCCCCTAGAGGCCATAAGCGCAACTGCAGGTGTTGTAGCAAGTTGCAATTTTTTTTAACTTATTAATTGTCTTGGAGAGTAAATACTGCGCTGACAGGAAAGGCGAAGGGAGAGAGGGATATTGTACATTCAATTATACAATAGAAATATTTTTTTTCACTCAAACTTGGCTCTAAATACTGTTTAAAGTGACGCTAGCCCGTTAGCTTTGCACGTTAGCATGTTAGCTTCTTCTTCGTGATTCTATTAGTGTGTATTGGTGGCTCCGGTCCGGTGGCAGTCAAGTTGCAAGTATGGTTTTCTGGCCAGAGACACCAGGGGGAAATGAAAGACCCTCCAATCATCCCATAAACACTTGTATTACCCCCAGAGGGACTACGGAAAGGATTTATTAAGGTAAACACGTTACTTAGTACTGTTTTAAAGTTTGAAACGATTGGATCTGATTTCATCCAATCGCTATGTAACGTATGTAATGCGCCCGAGTGAGTGAAGCACGCTATCGTAACTCAAGTTCAAGGCTTCATTTTTAATTTCTGGCTATTCGGGAGCCGACCCAGAAAGGTTTGAAGAGCTTCCTTTACTTTCGTATCCGCTGCCATTGCCAAACTACAATAAGCAAATCCAACGCTTGACGTCACCGACAACACCCGCCTCCCCGCTCGCTGAATGGTAGGTAACGCGGCCACTGAGCTCAGACCCAGACTCAACATGTAGGGAAATGAGAATTGATCGGAGTTTACGGATGACTAAGGCTTGTGCAGCTTTAATGTGCTGGAAGGCCATTCCAAAGTTTAGGCGCAGCCACAGAACAGGCCCTGTCTCCTCTCGACTTGAGCCGAGAGTGTGGAACTGAGAGCAGGAGCAGCGGACCTCAAGGCTCTTCTCAGGTAGACATTTAAAAGGAGCCAGTGGAGAGCCGCCAGCACAGGGGTCATGTGCTCCCACTTTATGGCAGGCGGGCGGCAGCGTTCTGCGCCCCTTGCAGGCGCTGTATAGAAAACTGGTTTAGGCCGTAATAAAGTCCGTTACAGTAGTCCAATCTCAAAGTTATAAAGGTGTGTACTGTTTTATTTCACATTCTTGTTCAAGGCTGTATTTCTTTGCTTTGACTTGACTTAACCGCGGCTAAAAACAGGTTTTGAAACAGGTTGAGCAAAGGCACAGAAGGAGCTGGTAACACTGTCAAATCCAATAAAAATATTTGAGACAACAAAACTGAGACAACAATCTCAGTTTTGTTTTTGTTTAGATTTAGAAAGTTCGATTCCAACCAACCCCTCCTGGAACCGCCACCTTGTGGAGGGGTTTGAGCGCCCGAATGATCCTGGAGCTCTGTTGTTGGGGGCTTCATGCCCCTGGTAGGGTCTCCCATGGCAAACTGGTCCTAGGTGAAGCCCCTTATGAGAGACCAACAGGCAGAACCATGAGGCCGTCCTTCTGTGGACCCACCACCTGCAGGAGGAGCCATAGGGGCTGGTGCAATGTGATTTGGGCAGCTCGGACAGTTGCCCCCGCGACCCGGCAACGGACAAGTGGAAAAAAATGGATGGATGGATGGATGGATGGATGGATGGATGGATGGATGGATGGATGGATGGATGGATGGATTCCAACCAAGAGTGGATCCTCTAGGCATTTGATGTGAGGGGCAGGCACATCTGTATATCATCAGCAAAGCAATGATAGGATATGTTGTGATTTTTAAGTATGGCGCCCAAGGGCAACAAATACAAGGAGAAAAGTGGGGGTCCCAGAATATAGCCCTGGGGCAAACCGTAGGGCTGATCTTACTCAAGTTCTGTGCACAAGACATCAACATTTCAAGAAAAAAGATAAATAAATAAATAAGGCCGCTTTAAGATTTTAGTGAGTAACAATACTTTTTACTCAAGGAAGGTAACAGTTACTTCAGAAAGTCATGACCCGCCTCTCGTGATGACCACACAGTAGCCACAAGTTGCTTTGTAATGTATTGTTTGCCCCACATGACGTTCCCTCTCCAGTTGAATCTCTGCTTGTTAGTAATAGTACTGTAGTAGTTGCAGTATGTCCCGAGTAAAGGGGCCTTGTATCTTTGTTAGTAGTAGTACTGTAGTAGTTGCAGTATGTTCTCAGTAAAGGGGCCTTGTATCTTTGTTAGTAGTAGTACTGTAGTAGTTGCAGTATGTTCTCAGTAGAGGGGCCTTGTATCTTTGTTTGTAGTAGTTCTGTAGTAGTTGTAGTTTGTTCTCAGTAAAGGGGCCTTGTATCTTTAATAGTAGTAGTACTGTAGTTGTTGCAGTATGTTCTCAGTAAAGGGGCCTTGTATCTTTGTTAGTAGTAGTACTGTAGTAGTTGCAGTATGTTCTCAGTAAAGGGGCCTTGTATCTTTGTTAGTAGTAGTACTGTAGTAGTTGCAGTATGTTCTCAGTAAAGGGGCCTTGTATCTTTGTTAGTAGTAGTACTGCAGTACTTGTAGTATGTTCTCAGTAAAGGGGCCTTGTATCTTTGTTAGTAGTAGTACTGCAGTAGTTGCAGTATGTTCTCAGTAAAGGGGCCTTGTATCTTTGTTAGTAGTAGTACTGCAGTAGTTGCAGTATGTTCTCAGTAAAGGGACCTTGTATCTTTGTTAGTAGTGGTACTGCAGTAGTTGTATGTTCTCAGTAAAGGGACCTTGTATCTTTGTTAGTAGTAGTACTGCAGTAGTTGTAGTATGTTCTCAGTAAAGGGGCCTTGTATCTTTGTTAGTAGTAGTACTGCAGTAGTTGCAGTATGTTCTCAGTAAAGGGGCCTTGTATCTTTGTTAGTAGTAGTACTGTAGTAGTTGCAGTATGTCCCGAGTAAAGGGGCCTTGTATCTTTGTTAGTAGTAGTACTGTAGTAGTTGCAGTATGTTCTCAGTAAAGGGGCCTTGTATCTTTGTTAGTAGTAGTACTGTAGTAGTTGCAGTATGTTCTCAGTAAAGGGGCCTTGTATCTTTGTTAGTAGTAGTACTGTAGTAGTTGCAGTATGTTCTCAGTAAAGGGGCCTTGTATCTTTGTAAGTAGTAGTACTGTAGTAGTTGCAGTATGTCCCGAGTAAAGGGGCCTTGTATCTTTGTTAGTAGTAGTACTGTAGTAGTTGCAGTATGTTCTCAGTAAAGGGGCCTTGTATCTTTGGCATGCAGCAGGACGGTGCAGACTCCTCAGTATAAGCTCTGTTTGGTCTGCACACTGACCCAGAGAGAATTTCACACAGGCTCTAAAACCTTTCACCTTTACCGGGGACATACCAGAGACCATGGGCTACAGACACGGAAACTCGCGGACAGTCAGCGGGACTGGGGTTAAACCCGTCAGGAGCCGTCGACCCGGAAGATTGTAGCCTCCTGTGCGAGTTTTAAGTTGAGGCACAAAAGGAGGAAACCTGCTCCTAGAGACGGGGAGAGCACGAAACACAAAGTCTAACACGGGTGAAGTAGCAACAAAGTTTCAGCAGCAGTGGGGGAATCGTTTGTAGTTGTGTCGTGTAATACAAGTAGCAATTCCTGTTGTGAAGAGTGAATTCTTGCAAGAAAATTGTGCGTTTATTTTCGGCTCTAAATAGGTTGCGTTCTAGATTGTCATGTCAATCAATCAATCAATCACTCAAGCTTTATTTATAAAGCGCTTTTCAACAATGCGCCTGGCACAACCTCCCATATATATATTTTATATATTAGGATTAAATAAATAGATTAGTCAGTTAAAAGCTAAGCTAAAAAGGTGGTTCTTGAGCCTGCGCTTAAAAACATGAACGTTATCTGCAGCCCTGAGCTCCTCCTCAGGTGGTTCCAGAGGTGAGGGCCGTAATACTGAGTCTTTTTGTTGACTTTAGGAATAACTAGGAGACCCCTGCCGGAGGAGCGAACCCTCCACAGAGCACCTGAGGTAAATCACTTATAACACCAGACTAACCATATAAATGTCTGTGTACTGTCCATAGAATAATTTTAACCATTTTGCATTTAAAATACCTTATATTTGAGCAGCATCAGCTTCGTGGTTGTTTAAGCTACGCGGCGGCGGAGTGATCTGCTAGAAAATAGTCCCTCATAATGCGATCATTCATGTGATGCAGGTCAGTTATATTCCAAAAATTATTCTATGGACACAGACATTTATATGGTTAGTCTGGTGTTATAAGTGATTTGCCTCAGGTGCACTGTGGAGCGGGTCAGACGGTTTTTAATGCAGGCTAGCTGATACCATAGAAATGCACTAGCTTAGCACTAGCCTGGCACCACGAAACTCTTCAAATATAAGAACTGCATGAATTACAAAAAAAATATCTCCAGAAATCAGCAACACTCTGGATAACTAGGACATGAGGCCCTACTGTATGTCAAAAATCCTGAAATATCCCTTTAATATAAAGAGGTGTCTGTCGGCGAACAGGTCCTCGGTAATATGAGTTAACTGGTTCGTGTCATGACATAAAAAGATATAAAAATGAGGCAGTCGTTCGTACAGCTTAAGAGCCACATGTACCATCACTGTAAACAAACACAGAGTAACCTGGATCCCATTCATGGAGTTTATCATCGTTACAGCAGCGGTGACGCGATCTGCACTGAGCCTCACAGACAGACAGCGGTTTGAGCCTGAGTTTTTACGAGACGCATCAATCAAAGAGCTGTTAGTCTGCGGAGACGGAGGAGAAAGTCTGAGGGAGGAGTCAAACGTTTACGAGGCAGTTTTACAGTCAGACGAGACAAGTTTCATCACAGAAAACCTAATTGAGATGTTTAAAAAGGTATGATGTGTTTCTTAATGGGCAACATTGGGCTTTCATCAAATGTTTAAGGCAGATGACGAGGAAAAAAATCATTGGGTTGAAACTTTTGCTGTAGATTAACAATATAAATGCAATGTATTTCAAGTGCATAAGTAATATCAGCACCAATATTTTCTGCAACAAAATCTAAATAATAGATTGATGAAGTTTTTAAAACATCCGTAAAGCCCCCTTTAGCATAGAAGCCCTCATGATGATTTTGAGAATTATTACTACACTAATCAGGGGTCAAATACTTGTTGAAGTGCCTTAAAGATGCTGAAAATACTGTCAATTACTCCTACATTTCCAAGAGGATTCCCCCAACCTCCATATTAGCACAGATGTGACCAACACTGGGATTTGGAGAAAGTGGGGCTTCACTTTGGGCCAAGGTGATGGACGGACGGATAGGCGATGGGTGGATACATGAATTGTTCAATGGATAGATAGATGGATCAATGGATGGATGGATGGATGGATGGATGGATGGATGGATGGATGGATGGATGGATGGATGGATGGATGGATGGATGGATAGATGGATCAATGGATGGATGGATGGCTGGATGGATGGATGGATGGATGGATGGATGGATGGATCGATCAATGGATAGATACTGCAGGGGATGGATGGATGGATCAATGGATGGATAGATAGATAGATAGATAGATAGACAGACAGACAGACAGACAGACAGACAGACAGATAGACAGATAGATAGATAGATAGATAGATAGATAGATAGATAGATAGATAGATAGATAGATAGATAGATAGATAGATAGATAGATAGATAGATAGATAGATAGATAGATATGCTTGATATTGAGCCTAAGAGGCATTGGTTGTCTTGCCCAAGAACCACAATGTCACCCCATGCACTTATTTCTCTGCATTCTTGTCACTCCTCAAGACCTGCTTCCGCCACCTTCGTCTTTATTATACAAAAACACGAGGCATTACAGAACACACGTCGACGGCCCTGTGGGCCCCTCACAGCTGGCTCCACAGCGCTGAAGCAGTAGCCATTATTGTCCTTCAGCAGGTGGTCTGTTGAAAGGACCTCCTCGTCCTCTGCGCTGACAGACAGGCAGCTGCTGGTGTTTAACAACTCTACTCAACCTATATATCTACACGCACAAGTTCTAACAAATAAAAGAGAGTGCAGTGGTTTCCTGGAAGAGAAAAGAACCTTCACAAAGATGCAATGGGTTTGGAAAGTAAAATCAAACAACAAAACATATTTTCAGGCAAAGAATAGTCTGATTATAGCTACAAAATGTTGATAGCTGATGGGAAAATAATTAGCAAAGAAAGGTGATCTAGAGTTGGATTCCTGTGGCGTCTTTCTGTGTGGAGTTTTCTCCTTTGCCCCGTGTCTGGTGAACTTTATCAGCTTAAAACCTGCAGCCTAGGCTCTTGTGGGCAAACGTAGTAGCATCGAACCAGCTCGCAGCCAATTCTTTCTTCAATAAGTCCATCCATCCATTTTCTTCCGCTTTATCCGGGGCCGGGTCGCGGGGGCAGCAGTCTCAGCAGAGGTGCCCAAACTTCCCGATCCACACACACCTCCTCCAGCTGTTCTGGGGGGACCCCGAGGCGACACCAGGCCAGCTCGGAGACATAGTCCCACCAGCGTGTCCTGGACCTTCTACAAGGCCTTGTCCCAATAGAGCATGCCTGGAGGCGACCAGGAGGCATCCGGAACAGATGCCCTAGCCACCTCAGCTGGCTTCTTTCTCTTCAATACTTCTATGGAGAAATGTGGAATCAGTGCAATATATAAACCTTTTCTTGTGGCAATTTATTTGTTTCTATGAGTACAGGTTTAGTGTTGAGAGCAAATTGGCACAACATCCTCCTACTCTGGAAGCATTTCTAAAGAAATTGTTGCAGTTTATACACAGTTTTGAACTTGCAACAACAACTAATCCAGCAGAGGTTTGGACAGAGGCAACAAAGAGCCGTGAAAATCAACATTTACGGTGCAAGTGTGAGCAGTAAAGAAGCTGACAGTCTAAATAAAGATTTCAACAAAGGCGTCCCATCTTTACCCGTCTGCCCCTTTCCACTAACTCCGTAAAAGCCTCGTAAAGCGCTGTTTGGTGAGAGCAGAGGTGTCGTTCCTCGCTGGGTGGGCCGTGTCCCTGAACGCGTCGCTGCTCTCCAACAAAACACCCACTCCCTCGCGACGTTTACAGACGCTAAACATGAATCGGATATTTATGTCTCGAAGGAAAAGTCCGGGGAAAAGAAAGAGAAACAAAGAACACGAGGTCAGGCGGGGTTTCAAGTTCACCATCCTGGAATTAGCTACATTCTGAAAGTGTTATTGGAATTTGTGCTAATATTGAGTAGGTTTGGAATATTTTGTTGCCAATGGAACAAGAATGACATGTGCTTTTTATTTTTCTTGTCTTATTAAGTGCACAAGTGAATTTCTCTTATTCTAACAGAATGAATGCTTAGTCCACTGGTATCTTATTTTAAAACTGTCAAGAATATATGTATAGGAAAAAAGTTGGGCCTTAAAGCCGCCCTGGTGTGGGTGAGGGTGGGGGGAAGCCAGGGCAGGGGAGGGGAGGGGGCAGAACAGGTTTCACTTCTGACACCTGCTTAGTTTAGTTCTGTTTAGGTTTATTTCAAGCACACAAAGAAAAAGTGTACAGTATGAACAACATCCATCCATCCATCTAGGGCTGAAAGATTTTCAATTTTCATGAATAAAACTACACTATTTTGTATTATGTTTTTATTTTGGGGGGAAAAATGCTAAGTTTTCACCTAAACCATAGTTATATTGTATTGTATCAACATCGAGATATCTGGCATGAATATAAAGATATGAAATTTTGTCCATATCGTTCAGCCCAACATCCATCCATCCATTTTCTTCCACTTCTGCGTTGCCGGGTCGTGGGGGAAGCTGCTGGAGCTGCCCAAATCACATTGCTCCAGCCCCTTATGGCTCCTCCTGCAGGTGGTGGGTGCACAGAAGGACGGCCTCATGGTTCTAACCAGGCCTGTTGGTCTCTCATAAGGGGCGTCTGAACTGTTCTTTGTTTGACCTGTCACCTTGGACCAGGGGCATGAACCCCCTGACGACAGAGCTCCCAGGGTCATTCGGGCGCTCAAACCCCTTCACCACGTTAATGTGGCGGTTCCAGGTGGGGTATGAACAAAAGACAATAAATCAAAGAATGTTGCTAGTCAAACAAAAATTCATCGCTGCTCAAAAAGGAGTGGGATGAAGTTTAACACTTATTAATTCCCATCCTCCTCTTCGTCGTAAATCATGTTATTATGTCATTCCCTCATTAAAAACATGCCTGAAGTGTTGCCTTGGCACATTCACGTATTTCTGAGTAATCTGTAAAAACTCTGATGGCGGCCATTTTAGGGATAGGTTTGCCTGAGTCCTCCTAGGAACGCCCCCACCTCCTGGAGACGCCTCCGAGCTTTCGTCACCAGCCGAGTAACCAACCACTGCTCCTCAGCAGAACCCCCTCCCCACTGATGCCACAGACAGCGTGTGGAGGGGGCGTGTCGGAAAGAGTCAGAGGTTCTTAAAGAGACAGAGGCCTATTTCAAGAAATTCACTACAGCCATTTTGAGAGAGCAATTTTATACAAGGCAGTTATTCTAATTTACTGCATTTACAGACCAACAGAAGGTTTGGTCATCATTGTAGTGTGATATAGACTGGTGCTATGTGATTGGAAAAAGCATAATGCCCCCTCTTTAATACATACCTACTGACAAAAGAAATTCAAAAAGACATGGCTGAGGGCAGCTTTATCTAGAGACGCTACACTTGATGTTGTTTTATCACTATATACTACATTATACTATACTATACTATACTATACTATATTTTTCGGAACTAACTTTATTTGTAGCATCCTAGTTGTTCACAGGGACGAGTTGATCGGCACGTTCTTGTGGAAATGCTGGCAAACTTGCCTGAGTTCATGAAATTGATACAAACACTATAATTAGATGCAGTGTTTTTTCCCGTTTGCAGTATACAACATACTATATGCGCCCACTGTAGACATCAAGAGCATGTGCGCAAAACGTTTCTAATGAACCTATTTTCCACATACCTATGAGATGTGTAGAAGCACGATTGTGAAAGTATTTTGGAAGTATGATGATGATATACTGTTGTCCAGTGCCTGACCGTCATCATCAGGTGCTGGACAACAGTATATCATCATGTTGTCCAGTGTCTTCCCTCGTTAGTATCTGTTATTTTTATTTTATTTTATTTGTGACGCCCTGCTGGAAACTATGGACTTGGCATCGCGATGGCAACCCTCGGTCACCCCGTGCCTCCATTCGCCCGATTCAGCATTTTTCAAGGACATTTCAAAACTTCCCCTTTTCCCCCATCTTCTCCCTCACAGGATCGGTCTCCGGTGCTGAGTGCGCACACCCCAGAGAGCGAGGAGAAGGCGTCCCCTCTAAATACTGCAGTACTTGTGGGGGCAGGAGTACTCCGACGATGAGGTTCAAATACTCCATCCCCGTGGTGTTTGTGCTGGCGCTGGTCATCATCGAGAAGGAGAACAACATCATATCCAAGTAAGGCATTGTAGCTTTGAAATGACCTCAGACTGCAAAGATCTGGACATATTTCAAAGTGGACACAGCATTCGACTTTAGAGCAAAACATTTGGATAATTTCAGCCAAAACTGCAAATCTAAATATATAAAAAGCCAAAATAGTTGCATGTTTGGTCATATTTG
Organism: Gobius niger; assembly: GCF_951799975.1. NCBI lineage: Eukaryota > Metazoa > Chordata > Actinopteri > Gobiiformes > Gobiidae > Gobius > Gobius niger. The sequence continues at coordinate 24,435,340 of NC_136870.1, read as the reverse complement.
AATGTTTGAAACGCCCACAGGCAAAGTTCAAGGCTTTTATTCCTCTCAATATAATCATTGTTTTACCTTTTTCTAACTGTTTTATGCTGCAAGGGTAAAATGACCAGCGGCGGTGAGTAATTAAGTCAATTTACTGAAGTACTGTACAGTTTTTGAACTTCAGCACTTCATTTTAGTTGCATTTTTTGTTGTGTTTCTACTACACTGGATAAAATGCCATCTTATCTTAGAGAAATGGCTTGAAAAGTGTTTGAATTAAGACATTTACTGCTGATTTTGAGTATGTTCCGACTGTCTTGAAATAAGACTGCCAATAGAAAATGCATTAAAAGTATATTTTAAATGGAAATAGTGCTAAATATTAAGTAGTTTTTTGTTCCTTTTTAAGGTAGACTAAAACAGCTAATTGGATTAAATCTCGTACTTCACAGCTAGAATGTCCCGGGTTCGATTCCCACCTGGACGGGGTCTTTCAGTGTGGAGTTTACATGTTCTCCCTGGGTCTCTGTAGGTTTCCTCCTGGTGCTCCGGTTTCCCCTATCACTAAAAACATGTACAATAGGCCAGGATGAATGAGAGTGTGTTTGAGAGTGCGCATGGGGGACGACGGATGGAAATTAGCCCAAGGCTACAATCCGGTGTGGCTTGTTTACATGCATGAGTCCCATGTGTGTTCACTAACATTCACTGTCCCGACTAAAAATAAACCAATAAACCAATATTATAATGTTTAAAATATGCATTTGTGCAACATTAAAAGATAAGTTGAATATACTTAATCTAATTGTGTTACCAATTGAAGTAATTGTTTTAAAGCAAAAAACTTTTTTCAGTGGGCTTAAAATCTAAAAACACTTGAAATCAGACAAAAAGCCAAACATTCTCAAAATGATCACAAATTCCAATAATTCAAGCACTTATATATACTTATACTAGTATTTTCTCCCTGTTAAATTTGTGCAGTAGGCGGCGCTGATGCAGATGTTAGTGTCAAATACAGGCTCTCAACAAGGAAGAGGTTTTGTCCCCGTTGTGTTTGTGAATTCAGTTTTTGAAGCTGCAAAGACATATTTCAACTGATTTGTACTTTCAACTTGAATACTTAAATATTTTCTACAAATGCTTCAGTCCTTTTAACACAATAAACTTTCAAAGAAGAGCAAAAATGTAAATCTCCAACTGAATTTGTGTCATGATTTTGAGTAAAAAGACACATTAGGTGATTGGAGGAAAGATCGTTTCTGTCATATATGATATACTGGAACGTGGTGCCGTTTCACCAGCAGTCATTTCCTGTTTTTGCATTGCTAGATACCATCTTCACTTCCTTCTCTCAAACGTGAGCCTCTCTAGATGTTCAGTGCAAAAACCACAACTGCGGTGAATGCGTCAGTTCAGTCTAAACGAAAAGAGTGAGAGTTCCTGTTCATTGTGAAATCCTGTTAAATACTGCACGATATGGAAAATAATGAAGGTTTAAAAACTAAATCTGGACCGTCCATTCTATTTGCCCTTGAGTTATTTTTGTCTTGGACGTATTATGTTAAAAACAAGAAAACATATGGCAGTTTATTACAATTATTACTTAGTTCAGTGGGAAAATTACATCATATTTATGTAGATGAAAATGGCTAAAGTGGAACAAGAATGATTTATCTTGCCTTTGACTTTATTCTTTCATTTCACATGTTCTTGTCTTATTTCCAATTTCTCTTATTTTAAGAAAGTCAATGCTTGTTCCATTGGTTATCTTAGATAGTAGTGATAGCTGCTTCACTCACTTGGGGGCATTATATACGTCACCACCAAACTCTAGCGAAAATCAGATCCAATCATTTCAAAGGAGTTCTCCCCTCCCACCTGATAACGGAGCTCAATTGTGAAGGTCCAGACCCTTGTACGAAACGCAATGAGTCTGAGGGTCTGGTAAAACCAGGCTAGATGGAAACTAGCTCAAGCTAAATCTAGTGCAAAGCATCTTTAATGAATGTTCTTTGCACATTGTCCCTGTTGAAATAAACAAATAAACAAACTCCCTCTTTACTAACGTCCTGCTCTTGCTGTTCCAGAGTGTCGGACAAACTGGTCTTGAAGCAGCCGCCGATGGTCCTGGACTCCTCCTCGTCTCTCCAGCTCCTGCTCAAACCAAACCAAAGCGTCCCCTCCTTCCACTTCCACCCGCGGACCAGCGCCCCCGTCTTCACCCTCATGAAGCGCCGCCTGGAAGACTACAGCTCCCATCAGCCCAGGACCCAAAAACCCAAGCAGAAGCACATCCTGCTGCTCGCCACCACCCGCACCGGCTCCTCCTTCGTCGGGGAATTCTTCAACCAACAGGGCGACAACATGTTCTACCTTTTCGAGCCGCTCTGGCACGTGGAGAAGATGCTGACGTTGGAAGGGGGCGGGACCAACGCGTCCGCTTCGGCGAAGGCGTACCGCAACGTGCTGCAGCAGCTGTTTTTGTGCGACTTTTCGCTACTGGAAAGCTTCATCGACCCGCCGCCCGTCGACCACATCACCTCCAACCTCTTCCGGAGATGGTCGAGCAGCTCCCTGTGCGCCGACTCGGTCTGCAGCCCGTTCGTGCAGGGCGATTTCGAGAAGTTCCACTGCAAAGCGAGGAAGTGCGGGCCGCTGAATCTGACTCTGGCCGCGCAGTCTTGCCGGGCGAAGCAGCACAGGGCGATCAAGTCGGTGAGGGTTCGCCAACTGGACATGCTGCGCCCATTAGCGGAGGACCCGAGGCTGGACGTGAAGTTCATCCACTTGGTCCGCGATCCCAGGGCGGTGCTGGCGTCCCGGATGGTCGCGTTTGAGAAATACAAGAACTGGAAAGAGTGGGGGACGAGGGGCGGGGACGTGCCGCTGGACGACGACGAGGTGATGAAGCTCAAAGGGAACTGCGACAACATCCGGATGTCCGCGCAAACCGGGCTGAGGCAACCCAAGTGGCTGCGCGGGCGCTACCTGCTGGTGCGCTACGAGGACATCGCCAGGTTCCCCATGAGGAAGGCGGCGGAGATGTACAGGTTCGCCGGGATGCCGTTCACGCCGCAGGTGAAGTCGTGGATCGCGAGGAACACGCAGGTCTCGCCCAAGGAGGCGAGCGGGGTGTACTCCCTGCAGAGGAACTCGTCGGAGCACGTGGAGAAGTGGAGGTTCAGCCTGCCCTTTAAAATAGCGCAGGTCGTGCAGAGGGTTTGCCGACCGACGCTGAAACTGTTCGGATACAAAGTGGTGAACAGCGAGAAGATGCTGACGGACAGGTCCATTAGCCTGATAGAGGACAAGGTCTTCAACTCGCTGTAGACTCGGACCATATTTATGAGGAAGACACTGGTGTTGGTGTATTTAAAGACTTTATTTAAAAACTCCATGAAGAGGATATATTTTTGGAAGAGCCTGAGAACTGTTTTCAAAATGTTAGTGCTTTTAATGTGCAATTTCTGTACAGCAAATTTAAAGGGGACATATCATGCACGAAACAACCTTTTTGTGTTCCCCTCTTCACTTTCATTGTTTCGTCTTCTACTGTTGAAGCCCTACTTTTTAGCCGTCGATCCAAATAGCGCGATCTGCATGCACGTATCGACTGTACCCCGCACACACTTCTGTTTCCACCACACACACACCCATTTGTTGTGGGAGGCGCCCCCTCGGAGGAGCGCGCTGTACAGATCTTGCCTGGCCTGCCAGACAGTCCTCCTTTCTGTTCAAAAGAAGAACCGTCTGGACAGGTCCTCGCAGCCGATCATTTCACGATTTTACCCACATCGGTCCAATCACGCACCGAGAGGCGGGACTTCATTCCCCAAGAGGCGGAAGCCGTCACCAAACAATACAATATACAAACAATAGAGATGGCAGCGCCGCGAGTGATATGATGTTTTCTTCTGCTCTTTTGTCTGTTTTAAATCATTTGGGAAATATGAAATCCCTAAAACCGGAGCAAGAAATGGCGTTGGAAGCGTTCCTTGTAAATAAGGACTTTTTTGGAAAGGCTTCCTGCCGCTTGTTGCTGCGACGTATATAGCGTTGCTCTGATTGGTTGATGCCGTCTGTCAATCACGCCCACCGGGAAATCGTTGAGACCATACTTGCTCCCAGACTATATGTCTTTGAAATATCTATGAAAAAGTATGTAGTTTGGCAGGCCAGGAAAGTACAGATCGTCATTAAAAGTTTTTAGAGCCGCGATGAGACAACAAATGTGGACAATGAGGTAAGCTACATGCAGATACGCTAACATCAGCTAAAGCTGCGCGAACAGCGCCTAAATGCTAATATCGGCAAAATCCCCTTTTAGAACAGCGGTATGATGTAAAATATTAAATCCGTATGAACTGCGTGTTACTACTGAGGACTGTCCACTCTCTCGTTGCCAATCAGAGGCCAGAGTCTGTTCACGTCACATCAGACACGGGTCAGCGCTTTGGCCACAGCCAGAGATCGGTCCCAAAACCTATACCTGGTCAGACCGGTTTGACCCTGGCCTTTGTTATGGAAAAGCTCGACAAAGTGGGTGAAACAGCTGTTTGGCTTACACGCACCTGCATGTGGAAAAGCAGCTATATTGTGTCATCGGAAAAAATTGTCCAACTGCAGTTGGTCAGGCCTAGGTTCAGTACAACACAAGATCTTGGCAAAAAAATAATGTAACGTCTTTTAAGTGCGGGGCGACGCGATACAAGCACCGATAATGCCAAAAATGGAAAATGAGGCGCGGGTCAGATTTAATTGTTTGCCCTGGAGGCGGCCAATTTATAGACCCGGTCTAAACTTTAAGTAAAGTCAATGAAAACTCACATTGTGAAAGTGGAGGGGACCAAACAACCACACTGAATGGTTCTGACGCTCATGTGTGGATTCTGTCTCTCAGGAAATGTCAGTTTAAATCCATTTGAATCATTTTTAATGACTTTTAAGGCCTTAATTTTGGCAATGACTCCATAGGTCCAACACTGATGTTTTTTCTGCATCTTGTCCATAAACTACTAATTATGAGATGCTACCCTTTACACAGAAATGATTAAGTCATTGTGGATTGGAGAAGAAAAGAAGTGCATTCAGTCAAAGGGCTAAAGGACGACCGAGAATATTTCCACTGAACAGAAATGTTGACTTTTGCACTCCATTGCGTCCAAATGTTATAGTTAGATCTGTTGTTAAGTTTAGGGCAGTGAACGTAACGCCCTGATGGTGAGATAAGCTGCTTCCTGACGTTTTATTTTGGGAAAAAGTGCAAAAGCAGCGACGCCAAAGAAAACCTGGACCACACTGGAATTAACTCCCAGTCACAATGGTGGTTAATGGAATAGTGTTGTGTATTATGTGTTGTTTTAATCAGTGAAAATAGTTGAATAAAAAAGGAGAGAATGGTCGATTTGGGAAACTATCTCCTCCCGGGGTAACCACCATTCTCTATATCATGTCCTGGGTCTATTTAAAGCCACACTGCGGAACATTTCAGGTCATTCATCAACTTAACTGTGGTGATTGGTAGATCGATACCAAATATTTTGATACCAGAGCCAAGGAAAATTACTGATGTCATGATATCAACGTTTACATTTTTTGAAGATCATGATTTAGTCGATTGTCTATGAATTGCACACTTGATACTGGCAATAGAGAGTTTTGGTTACATAATGATAAATATATTTTGTAATGTATTCCGTTACTTTGTCCAGAGTTTTGTATTCTGAATATTTAGAATACTTTCACTTCGGGCGAGTGTGTACTGTATGTTCTCCCTGTGTCTGTGTATAGGCTTACTCTGGTTTCCCCTACCACTAAAACCTGTTCAATAGGTAAATCCTCCAGCCAGGTGTTTCTGACCATCAGCCTGGCTCCACATCTGGAGGAGGCCCTGGGCGCTGCACTGCCATCGCCCACAGCTCACGCAATGCCCCAGCGGCATCGAGGAACGGGTCAAATGCAGAGGACAAACTTCCCTACAGGGACAATAAAGTAGACCTTACCTTAAAGCAGGGGTGCCCAAACTTTTTTTCCCCGAGGGCCAAAATGAAAAAGTGCCAGTGGGTCGCGGGCCAAATACGACGATGACAAGCGTGAAACACATATAACTAAAAATAATAATAGTTACTTTTTTTTCTATATATATTTGCATTTGATTAAATCTACGCAAATAACATGCTATATTAAAACAAATGTTTACTATGCCAAAATAGCAGTACAGTAGCCTACCTACAATGACTTTACTGAATTAATTTGTTAACTCAAAGAAAATGCTGTTATTCAGCAAATATTATTTTAAAGTACATTTTTAACATGACCTTTGTTGGCGTCAACAACCTATACAACAAAATGTGGAAAACTGGGAAAGTTGATGCTACAAAGCTCTGTGATTGATAAACACCCAGCCACCACAGTGTTTCCTTAACTTTGTGAAAGGAGTGAAACAGCGCCACCAATGTGACGCTGGTGGCCAAAAAGTGTACTGCATCCATATTTACCATTGAGAATGAATGGGAGAGAGTTGGTATTAATCAGATGCGGCGCAAAAGTAGTCACTCTCTGGCGGGCCAACCAAATTGGGCCCCACTTTGGGCACCCCTGCCTTAAGGTATACTTTATTGTCCCTGTAGGGACATTTGTCCTCTGCATTTCACCCATCATTTGATGCAGCTCCAGATGTTGAGCCAGGCTGATGATCAGAATCACCTGGCTGGAGGTTTAGTGGTAGGGGAAACCGGAGTACCCGCAGGAACCCTACGCAGACACGAGGAGAACATGCAAACTCAACACTTAAAATGAGGATTCTAAATGTATATTCCGTTACTCCCCAACACTGGTAGTCACTCATTCTGCTGGCTAATCGGACTCACAGCTCACTCCTTTCTCCTCACCACAGTCGGCCACATGTGTCACCCCAAACGGGATCTGCGTTGAGACGAAGCCAGTGAGCCGTGTGTCCGAATAACCAACAGAAGGAGTGTACTACACAGTCTAGTTCGGCTCTATATCATAAATGAGGAGTTACTCGCTATTGTGTGGACATTCGGTCACAGCCCTGGTGTTTTTAAACCTCATGTTTGTCAAACTAAAGCGAAGCCGCAACATCTCCTTGGAAATGAACCGGCGATGCTTCACTTCCAGCAAAGTCATGAGTCAGCTTTGAGGAAAGGCGAGGGACGAACGCTTTCAGAGGCAATTCTACCAATAAAACCCCTCATAATTAAACAGTCAAGTCGGTTTCCTGGGCGACCTCTCCTGTGGCGGCTTTAAATAAACCAAAAAGACATCGAGAACTTCCAAACTCTTTCCCTTTTCGTGTCTTCCCCTTGACATTCCTGAGGACCAATGAAAACCATAATGGGCTTCTGTGTTTTCGCACACGCTGTACCTGCCGTAGTCCCGATAATTGGCTTGCTTTTCGTTTGAAGTGGAGCTCCCGGGCCCCTCTCCCCCCCCTCTCTCTCTCTCTCTGAACAGATGTGCCTTTGCCCCTGCCCCCCTCCCGCCCGGTATGGGACATCCCGCCTGCAGCTGGATTGCAGGAGGGTGCAACGTTTGTCGGCACGTCACCGTTTGTTGACACTGGCCTCGGAGGCTGGGGATACAAGAGGCTCTGGTGCCGTGCCAGGCCAAAGGACATGTGTGCTTTATGTGTGTCATGTAGAGTTTACGGTACGAGCGGAAATGTCTGTAAAAGAACTGAACTTTGATGCAATAAAGAGAACGTGCCTTGGGAACGTTTGATTGCTTGAGTTTTTTTCACACCTAAAATGTATTGAATGGACTTTAGGCATCCAGGGTGGTAGAACTGACTGAAATGAAAGATCTTAATGGAGTAATGAAGGACTATACAAAGGCAAGGAAACTTTATTTATACCAGTTTATACAATGCAACACAATGCGCCTAAGAGTAAGAGCTGGGGAAAAGGAAAGAAATCCTCAGAACAGTCGTGAGGACTCTTACGTACTTCAAGCCTCTGATGATGCTCCTGTCATGCCCATATTTGAAAGTTCAGAGGCGTGTCTTTGAATTTTGCCATTAAGATCATTTTGGGGCAACTCTCTGTTTAAAAGGATATTCCAGGATTCCAGGACTCAGTTCCTAGTTTTTAAATTCATGCAGTCCTTATATTTGAAGAGTTTCGTGGTGCTAGGCTAGTGCTAGGCTAGTGCATGTCTATGGTAACTAGTAGCCTGCATTAAAAACAGTCTGACCCAAGCACAGAGCACCTGAGGCAAATCACTTATAACACCAGACAACACATACAAATATCTGTGTCGACTGATTAATTCTTGAAATATAACCATTTTGCATTTAAAAGTACTTATATTTGAGCAGCATCAGCTTCCTGGTTGTAAGCAAGGCAGCGGTGGAGTGATCGGTTACCGGATCTAGTTTGTTTACCTGCGGCCGCATTACTAAAGGAGCTTTCTACAAATCAGATATGGCAACGTTTGGAGGACGACCCCATGATTTTGAAGAGGTTTTTAATGCAGGCTACTAGTTACCATAGACATGCACTAGCCTAGCACCACTGAACTCTTCAAATATAGCGACTACATGAATAAAAATCAATCTCCGGATATCGGCAACACTCTGGATAACTAGGAAATGAGGCCCTTTTTTCTCAAGATTACATTCATGAATAAGGTCCCATTGTCTCCCGGCTGGTCTGCAATCCCAACAGTTCGAGGAAGTGTGTGTGGAATAGGAAGTCTGGGCATCGTTGATACCGCTGCGTCCATAACCCGACTCCGGAAAATCAGTGTTGTTGGGATTACTCAATAAAAGTAATCCATTCACCAATGTCTCATTCTAAACATAATGTAGTTACTTCTTTGACTACTTTCTAAAGTTATCTGATTACTGATTACAAGTTACTTAAGCGTTAAAAAAGCATGACTGAGTAGCTCTGTCTCACTTTGTTCTTTCCAAGTCGACAAAATGATTTTCTTTAGATGAGATTAACTCAAAGTAGGTTTCCTATGTTTTTGATTTTTATTTCAGATATAAAACGTGTTCAGCTCCAAAGTAAAGCAAAAAGCAATTAATAGTCACTAGTTGACGTAATTATAATCTAATTACCAGTTTTGCAATTGTAATTCCGTTGTATTACCCAGTTAATTAAATACTAATCCACCAGTGGCAGTTAAGTGAGAGAAAATGGATGGATGAATTGGCTTTGAGGTGTCAGGAATAAAAACAAAAAACAGCTCTCTAAAAGGAATATTAATTTTGGATGAAAAACAAACGCCTGCAGCTAATTCCCTCTACTGAATTACAAGCCACAACATCATATTTTAAGGAGTAGTAGTTGAACTTGACTCTGTGCCCTAATACCGTACAATAAGAGCCGTGTGGTATTCTTATGATGTGGTGGAGAGACGGAGCCGCTCATTCCAGGATATGTCGCAAGCCGCACATAAAAGTACAAATGAACGTCTATTATCTTGTTTAAACATCTTCAGAAGCAACACATGACCAAAGAGGCGTCCAGCAAAGCCAATGGGAAAAGAAAACAGACCCTAGAGTTTTGCGCCAGTATATTTCTCCTGATTGTAGCCGTGGCTGCTGTCTCCTGAGAGGAAATTGTTGTTGGGATTTCCTTAAAAACGGCCTCTCCCTAGTGGACAAAACATCATTGTTTTTGTCCCACAGACACAAAGACAAAGTCAGTCACCTCGAGTCTCTCTCTCTAAAACCAAAAAATCAGGTTAGAAATCTAGGAGTGATCATGGACTCAGACTTAAACAGCCACATCAAAGCAATAACATCAGCAGCTTTTTACCATCTGAAAAACATGGCTAAGATCAGAGGAATAGTGTCAAAACCAGACTTAAGAGAGACTTATCCATGTGTTTGTCTCCAGCAGGTTGGACGACTGTAACGGCTGCTCACTGGCCTTTCAAAACGAGATGTCAGAGCTGCAGAACATCCAGAACGCTGCTGCTCCAGTCCTGACAAGAACCAGGAAATACGACCATATTGGTCCGGCTCGGAGCCTCGAAGGCCGGACAGGATAGCTAGGCGTTGCCCCTGGGGTCTGTGAGCTGTCCCTGGGAGACTATAGTAAAAAGCACTGACAGCCTCTGATTATCTCTCTGCCCAAAACAACTTTATCTGTCTGTGTTTTCAACGTGAGAACAACAGCCATGTCAAAGAATATGCTAGCTAATATGCGAGCTGCTAACCGCTCGCCCGGAGGTAACTAGCTCCTTAGCAGCGCATAGATCCAGTGAAAACAAGTATTATGCAATAATAATGCAGCTGTAACTATATAAAGCAGCCTTTGAGATGATCACACACTGAGCCGGGTTTGATGTATTTGTGGTTTATTGTGGACTTTTCATCAACAATGAGCTGTAGGCGATTGCAACAAGCTAACGGGGCTAACCTGGAATAACCATTGTCCACTGGCACAAATAATAGTCCTTTATTTGGACGTATGGGCTGGATATGAGCTTAAATACTAGGGAGATCCTTGCGTAGATGGTGTGTATAGCTATAGTTGAAGATCCATAGGACATGGCAGTAACAAAGAGGGACTAGTTAGAACCAAAACAGCAGTTCCATTTCAGTCAGTCGCTCCTTCCTTTGCTTCAGAACACATTTAAAACCACTCGCCCCTGATGTCTAAATGCATCTACCGATTGAACAAGAGGGGCCCCAGAATCGACCCCTGGGGAACCCCACAGGTCAATGAGATTTTGGTCTGAGACACAGTTTCCCATCGTGACATAGTAAGTTCGTTCCTCAAGGTAGGATCTGAACCACTCGAGATCCTCAGGTGGACACTGTCATTGTGTCCTTGGGCAAGACACTTCACCCTCCTCCAGCGTCTGGGCACATTGGTGTATGAAGTGGGTGACCGGTTCCTTGCTGTAAAGCGTCTGGCACATTCCTGGGTTTAGCGGCTGCAACGTCGAACCGTGGCCTGGCTACTTGTCGGTCTGTTGACTCTCTAAACATTTTTTTTTCTTTCTACAACCCTTCCTTCTCCTCTTTCCCCTGAGCTGGAGGGCGGTGCGTGTAGGCAGCTGCCGTGTTTACCACTGCGGTGCTGTCTATTTAAGGCCCGAGCTCACCCAGTAATTAGCCCGAGCCCGACATAGGCATCATGTGGTCCCCGGGCATTTCGGTCCACCTTACTCCACCCGCTTCCACCCTCCAGACACTGCAGCATTCTCCATCACCGCATCAACAGGAATTTAGCTTGGGAAATCGGGCTGTCACCGTGAAGACTAAATCCACTTATCCTCCAAGGAGTGACAAATGAACATGACATTTTCAGACAGATTTTTCTGTTCATTGATTTGCATTTGTGATACATTTACCATAAGTAAATCGTATTTCATTGTATTTCATGTTTTAAGGTTTGGTATGGCTTTATATTAAGGCGTGCTCGTTAAGTATTAATAAGGTATGAATAAGTATTAGTAATCTGCTTAATAATAGTATGATTAGCAGCTTATTAACATTTATACAACCATCATTTATTCGTGGCCTACTCGTTATTAATACTTACTAAAACCGTATTAATACTTAAAGCATTACCAGAACTTTTCAAACAAAAGCTTTACAGTCATTTTTAAGCTTTATTTCTGTGGCATGAAATATATTATTATTATTTTTTGTGTGTGGACAACACACATTAATGATCAAACACAAATAAGCCGAATGCCCATCTCGGGTCACCCGTTGCATTATGGGTAATGGAATTTCTTTTGGCTACCAAACAATATTGATAGTGAGCGTAAAGCAACAAAGAAAGCTCTGATTTGGACCGATTTAACGGCTGGAAAGTTGATGATTTAAAGTGTTTTTGTCGTCGCCGTGGAGCTTGTTACAATATTAACTTAAAGTCTTTTTATAACCAGTGCTGTGAACGGAGACAGAAACGGAACTGCCGTTCATACCAGTCCTTGCATGGTTGGATTAAGTTTGACCTTTGAAGGCGACTGTTGGACAAAGTCCAGGGTCTGAAACTGTGGCCTCATGTTGCCGATGTTCAGAACATTTAAACTGGAATGAGAAATAAAAACATAGAATCCTTTTTTTTTTGACAATAAGGAGTAGCCTGGCTAACGCCAGACTAAAAGTGATATTTAGTCTGGGGACCACCAATTCATTTTCTCGTAGGAGAGGTGTGGTTTACGATCGTCCATAGCGGTTTATTGAGTGCTATGAATGCCTATCATGCGTCTGCACGAGGCCATAGCCAATCGTATCATCGTATCCGATGACGTATGACGTACCTGCTGTGAACTTTTGAGCTAAACTATTTAGAACACGGCCTATACACAGATAAAGCTTCTCGTCGGGAGCTTCCAGCCTATAGGCCGGAGTAACGGCTCATTTGAATTTGTTGGATTTGTTTGATATTTGTTTCTCCAGTGAGTGACCAGGATGTAACATGACTTCGTATACTACAAATATACTTGTGTGGTAAATAGTATTAGTAGCAATAGTATAAGCGAGTCAATACTTCATCCAGGAAGTCTCCTGCACCTTCTCGACCTCCTGATGGACCAAAACATCTTTGTCTCTTGAATCGATGGACTTTGTGTTTGTTTCTGCCTTTAATCTTTTTGAATCCCCACTGTTCTACCATTACTGCTATGACAACTATAGCTTAAACACTGTCACGAATACTATATAGTACTTCTACTATTACAAGGCAAGGGAAGTTAATTTGTAGAGCACAGTCCGTAAACAAGTGCCCAACAGTTACATGAAATGACTACAATTACTACTTCCACTACAACAACCACTGCAGCTACACTACAACTATGGCCATAATAAAGGCTATACTTCAGCTGCTGCTGCTATTACTACAACTACCACTACCACTACTACTACTGTCAACCCCCGTCCTTCATATTCCAGCTCAAGAGCATTACTTCCACCAAAATGTCCAGTTGAATCGATCGAGACTGTTTTCAGAAGGTCACAAACCACGTGAGTTGTTTTGAGCGTCACGTCATCTTCATGGGCTTAGTCAATGTTAGAAATTCCAGTATTTTACATTTACATTACTGTATTTTACAATGTATATAACAAATTCAATTCTTATTTGAGTCGCTGCTTGTCACTCTAGAGCAGGGGTTCCCCAACTTTTCAGGACACGACCCCCAAAACCACTCAACAAACAAAAATACAGTTACTATTTATAATCGTTTAAAGGGGCTAGATGCAAGTTAGCCATTTTATACTCACTCCTGCCACCTCAGGTCATATGTGTAACTGCAGCTTCTTTATTAAGCTCGTGCATGACGGCAATTCGGACCCGATGTAACAGTGTTTTTAGTGACAATGCAGGATTTTAGAGGCAGTTGTGGTGAACAGGTCTGGGCTCATTCTACACATTTGGACATTTAGGGGGAGGAAAATACTTCATTTTAACATTTTTAAACTCCGTATAGTCCCTTTATGGTGCAAAACATTTGGTTTGTGTCCGGATACTGAATTTCAATCTAAAATACATCAATCCAATCCAATCCAATCCACTTTATTTGTATAGCACATTTAACCAACAAAATGTTTCCAAAGTGCTGCACATGAGATCCTAAAAACAGATACAATACTTATTAGCCCTACCACAGAATAAATAAATAAAAATAATAATAATAATTAAAAAACAAATAAATTAACTAAAACCTGCATAAAACAATAAATAGTTTGTAAATGACATTAATAACAATAAAATAGATAAAACAATAAAATAATTAAAAACATTGAATAAATGTTTTTAATTATCAAAGTCAATGTCAGAAATGGGGACCCAAAAGAGGGTCACAGAACCATTTCTATGGGTCACAACATTTATCTGCTATAAGATAAAAATACTCCCATGATTTCAGATTTATAGGCTCATTAAAATAGTAAATGGTCACATTTACAAACACCTGTGGGATGATTATTTAATAACAGTTTGTGGGGGCATTTGTCTCCAGCGACTGTAACGGCTGCTCACTGGCCTCTCTAAACGAGATGTCAGAGCTGCAGAACATCCAGAACCAGGAACCATATTAGTCCAGTGCTCCGGTCTCTGCACTGGCTTTCTGTCACTCAGAGAATAGAATTTAAAACAGCTCTGCTTGTGTACAAGTCTTTTCATGGTTTAGCACCAAAGTCCATCTCTGACATGTTAGTATGAACCATCTCGAGCCCAAAGAACCTCAGGGAGGGGCCTCCTGGTGGTTCCCAGAGTCAAGAATAAACACGGTGAGGCTAAAGCTAAAATCTGGAACAGTCTTCATGAGGATGTGAGACAGGCCTCAACTCTGACAATGTTCAAATCCAGGCTGAAAACAGTTCTTTTTGCCCGTGAATATGACTGAAAGTATTTCATCTGCACTCTTGCCTTTTACTGCAATTAATCAATTTTATGTTGATGTTTTTATTGATTTTATTTGCTTTCTTGTATTTATGCAACTGTGAAGCACTTTGAATTGCCTTGTGCATGAATTGTGCTCTACAAATAAACTTGCCTTGAGCTACAGTTGCCCAATGTATCCAATCCAAAGTACTGGATTAAAGGCACTATACCTGATTTTTTCAGTTTTATCCTCCTTGAGTTTATTGTACACTCAGACATTTGTGGGAAAAACACTGTCCATTACTGCAAAGTGTATCAATTTCATGAACTCTTTAATGGGATACAACAAATACAGTACATATTCATTTAATGGCTTCCACTTTCTTTAGTTGTTATTGGTTGTAAATAGTAAAAAAAAATCAGGTATAGGGCCTCTAAAGTGACGTCATGAATCGTGTTCTTTAGTCTGAGCATTTTTGTGATGTTTATAGTTTCATTTCTTATTGGACACTGACAGGAAGTGACATAGATAGAGGCAAACCATTTTAAACTGTTGCCATTCCGACCATTGTGTCAATAAGAAATGAGTCAAACTGCTCTGGAGCTTTACCTCTATTTATGTCACTTCCTGTCAGCAGCTTAAAGGTAAAAATCACATTTCTGCCCAGCATTTCTTCATTAAAGTCGCCGCTTGTGATCCATCCAATGAGAGAAACAGAAATGTGGTGGAGCAGAACGTATTATATTTATCTTTCAAATGGAATCGTTCTCAACAAAAGCACTTGTGGGTTCAGTCGCCTGATCTGTTTGCCATCCAGGAAATTGAACCCACAACTTCCCTTCTAAACAAACAACCTCCATCCAGCCTCCTTAGGGCCGTTTGCCCGGATATAAAGAGACTTATTTGAGGTTCGCCAGTGACTCTTCCTCCCGCCACAACATCACAATCATTGTTATTTTGCACGTCGTTATGGAGGCTCGTAGCGGTCGGTCAGCTTCACCCACAGCTCCGAGCTCTGCAGGATCTAAATCCAGCCCAAATGGACCAGGACTATTTCCTCCTGTGACAAAGGCTTTACTGTGCGGTCGGCCACAGTTTGGGCACTCCCATTAAAATCCAGCCCGGGCTTAATATAATACGAGACATGTGCCAAACGGAACGGACGTTTTGGTAGAAAATGACACGTTGGAAAAGGCAGAGCGGAGATAATGAACTTCCTCCTCGTAATGATGATGGAGCTGATCTAAATGAGGCCAGTTCTCACACGCAGGTCAGGATACACTGATAAAATCATTCTGATGGAGCAGGTTTAAAGTCACGGGTTTATTTCACTGACAGATTTGACACTTGTTTCCGGAAGAGATTTTCGACAAACTACTTAGTCTTTGAATAAACTTACTGTAAATAAATCTGTAAATGTTCTGTTTCAATATTAAGCGTCTTTGAGTGTCCAAAAAAGCTGATGTAATATTGTTATTAAAAATTCACATACTAAGTCAGGGGCACGAGATATTAACTTGGGGCTGGAGGTTAACACACTGAGTGAGGCGCTGGTTTGGAGCTTTATCTGTAGAGCGCCAATAATCCAGACCATTCATGATATTTGTATCACCGCAGCGTGTTCTATGTTATAGCTATGGACACATGATATGGCTCGTTTGAAAGGTGAGACTCAAAGATCTCCGCTAAACAGAGGCTAGTTTTGATCAAAATCACAGATTTTTTTCTAGAAACAGAGATTTCTGAAACACTCTCCTTTCTGATTAACTCCTCTCTCCTCTACAGACACTAACGTTATGGGAAGAGGCAAATGCCTAAGTATCTCAGTTTCAACAACAACGTTGTTGACATGTTTTGAAACACTGCATGTTGCCACAGATCGATCTCTTTTTATGGCTTGTGCATTTAAACAGCCTGGTTCTCGGATTGAAGACTTTAACAGGATGTTTCTCAGTCGTTCTTGGACCGATTTCAACCATTTAACTGTTTCGATCTTTCCAAACAGTTAAATGTTTGGAAAGAGAGCGAGAGAGACGTCAAATGTCCAGTTTTTGATCGTCATTTATTTCACTTCTGTTCATCACAGAGCTGCCAAAATCACACATTTAGGGCCCGATCTTGTGTCTCAAAACGCAGACGCTAGCGTGACATTTTGCGCTCAATAGGAGCACTTTGTGATCTTGCCACTCCAGACGTAGTGCAGTTAAGTGGGTGGAGACACACATTCTCCTCCAACCAGATCGACTCCGCGTCCAGGAGAGTGGTTGTGTGGGGTGAACATGTGCTTTAACACTTTTGTTTTGCTTCGCGTTCACGCCAAGCGCGGACCGATCCGTGCCACAGCGGATGCTGTAGCTCTTTTTCTCTCGAGACGTCAACACGATGGGGTAAATAAAGTTTTTAGTTTGACCTGTGAGAGCCTAAGGCTTAAGAAAGAACGGAAGACAGCGCAATGTAAACGAGGAAGTGAATGTCAGCCATGTTTCCATCAGTGCAGTCACCTCCTCTTGTGACGCCCCCTCACAGGTGGCGGAGGCGAATGGCACATATAGCTCCGCCACACGGAAAATAATTCACTAAGAGCCTGCGCCGCCCCGTGCGCCGCCACAAGATCTGGCCCAAAGTGTTTCGTTAAAAAAACACCTTATGTAATTAAGTTTCGTAACTGACCTCAAACTACCAAACAATATTAGTACTAGTTCTGTGCTAAGTGGGTCATAAGGAGTTCTGATATATTAAAGTGTTGTTTACGTAGTAATTTGTTGACGGTCCCTAACCAGAGCGGAAAGTGCCGTCTGCCCAGCATCTCTTCCCACCGGTTCACTCCAGCACTTCTCAACGCAGATATTTGTTCAAAGCAATTAAAGCCATAAGTAGTGAAGCTAATGTCGAATATCTGAATATCAGTCTCACTTCATCACAGTGGACGGCTTCTGACGCTGACCAGGCATCCAGGAGCACAATCTCAGACCCTTGACTGAGGATCGCGACAAAACGACCCCTAACCTTTGTCTCATTTTTTCAGATTTGTTTTTGCTACTAATTGCAAGATATGCAACATAGTGAAGGAAATATGGGCACTGAAATAATCATTTAACCTCTTAACTCCCGCCTGAACCGAGAGGATCTTTTTCCTCACGTCATCAGATTTTTTTTTCCATCATTTTTTTGTTGGGTATTCAACACATTTTTGTAACTTTTTTTGTCATTTTTTTTTATCACATTTGTAATTTTTTTGTCTTTTTTGCCAATTTTTTGTAATTTTTTTGTAACATTTTATCACAATTTTATCATTTTTTCGTAATTTTTTTATAATTTTTTTTTCATTTTTAGTCACATTTTTGTCATTTGTTCGTCAATTTTTTGTCAATTTCTTGTGACATTTTTGCCACTTTTTCATCAATTTTTCATCACTTTTTTGCCAATGTTTTGTCATTTTTTGTCACATTTTTGTCATTTTTTCGTCATTTTTTGTCATTTTTTTTTGTCATTTTTTGTCAATTTCTTGTGACATTTTTGTGACATTTTTGCCACTTTTTCATCAATTTTTCATCACTTTTTTGTCAATGTTTTCCCACTTTTTTTGTCACATTTCCATCATTGTTTTCGTCTCAGTTTTGTTGCTATTTTCCCAGCTATTTTTCCAGAAGCTTTTGGACTGGGGTAAAGCCAA
This sequence comes from Gobius niger, assembly GCF_951799975.1. Taxonomy (NCBI): domain Eukaryota; kingdom Metazoa; phylum Chordata; class Actinopteri; order Gobiiformes; family Gobiidae; genus Gobius; species Gobius niger. The sequence goes on along the minus strand of NC_136870.1, from coordinate 24,417,366 downwards.
ACTGGACAAAATGCGCTCGGTTCAGGCGGGAGTTAAGGGGTTAATGGAGTATGAACCTTCCAGCTCCTAGAATGACAGCTTGTGTGCCACTTTTTAACACTTTAGTACAAACCAATGGGCCGTTGAACCAGGCGTTGGACCGGCCCGTGCTGCTACATGTCTGTTTCTGATTACACACTGTTATATAATTAGCCTTTGTGCATGTTTGTATGAATTGTGTTTTTACGAGGAGGCATTAACTCTCTTTTGTCCCTCTGCTCCTCCCATACGTTCCCAAGGACCCACTTCCTGTTCGAGACGCTCGTTCTCTTTGATCGTTGTCGTCAAAACTCTGCAGCGAGCGAAGTTTTACAAGCGCAAACTTTTACTGACGCAGCGTGATATGAGCCGACAGCCCAACTTTATATAATAGGTTTGCAGATTTAATGAGTGGCCCATGGACGCTTATGTAAAGTCAGTGTGAGGGGTGCATAGTAGTATTATAGTAAGAGAAGAGCGAAAACATAGACCATACTCACCCTTTATGGCGTTTTTTTCACTCCAACATTCACAAATACTGGCATGTTTAGTGTCTACGTGATGCACGGAATCCCCCCGACAAGACTCTGTAATCCACATGTGGTCATTTCCTTTGTTGAAGATGCTAGCCATGAAAGCCCACCCAAAATTAGGTTTTCATTCCACTCTTGCAACAACATCTGTACTTTAACCTCTTAACCCCTGCCTTCACCAAGTGCATTTTCTTTCTGAGCTTCGTATCAGCTTTACCCAAATCTAAAAGGTTTCCTACTGCCTATAGGCCAGTGTAGCGCCTCATTTGAAAGCGAAGACTCACAAAACTGATTGAAACGGATCTTGGTGACGCTTGTTGGTGCGTTGTCACATTTTTGCCCTTTTTCTGTTGCTCTTTCGTCACTTTTGTGTTCACCTTATTGTCACTTCTTTGTTGTGTTTTCTGAACTCTTTTGCAACGTTTTGTCCCATTTTTGTCACTTTTTCATCTCGTTTTAATCACGTTTTTGTCGCTATTTTGACGTTTTGTTCAAGTAGCTTTTAGATTTGGGTAAACCAAACTGGAGTTTATATGCTCGGTTCAGGTGGGGGTTTAGAGGAAGAACAGGCCACTGTTTTTTCCATACTGTGATATGTTCATACCTGAGCTTAGACAAGTTGATGTGTACCTGTTTGGTCTTAGTGTGTGCGCTCAGTCATGCAAAACGACCAAAGATGCTAACAAAGATGTTAGCATTTGGTCTCTCCCAATGTAATCCTATAGCTCCAAAAGTAGTGAAGCCAGAAGCTACCACGCTCTTTCATGGGCACACACAGACCAAAGACCAGACAGGTACACATCAACTCGTCTAAGCTCAGGTATGAACATATCTCAGTATGGAAAAAACGGCGGCCTGTTCCTCCTCTAAACCCCCACCTGAACCGAGCTCTGAACTCTGATGGCGGCCATTTTAGGGATAGGTTTGCCTGAGTCCTCCTAGGAACGCCCCCACCTCCTGGAGACGCCTCCGAGCTTTCGTCACCAGCCGAGTAACCAACCACTGCTCCTCAGCAGAGCCCCCTCCCCACTGATGCCACAGACAGCGTGTGGAGGGGGCGTGTCGGAAAGGCTCAGAGGTTCTTAAAGAGACAGAGGCCTATTTCAAGACATTCACTACAGCCATTTTGAGAGAGCAATTTTATACAAGGCAGTTATTCTAATTTACTGCATTTACAGACCAACAGAAGGTTTGGTCATCATTGTAGTGTGATATAGACTGGTGCTATGTGACTGAAAAAAGCATAATACCCCCTCTTTAAGAGTCCTGGCAGTGTGGTTAGGCTATTAGCAGCAAGGCTAGCTACTTATTGCTAGCCTAGCTACCCCCAGGTCCTCTATCAGAAAATAATGATCTGTAGAACGTTGGAAAATCCCATTCAAGTCAATGGCGCGTTCTACTTGCACCGTGAAGAGCCGTATAATAAGCACATATAAAACATTTAGAGCAATGTAAGAAGTAAAACAGCTAAAAACTGTAATAAAAGTAAGTAAAAGACTGGAAGGTGTGGATGAAGTGAACTGGGGAAGATCCGCTGCACCTCGTTTTACAATCAAACATTTTTTTCTCTCCATGGGACGATTGCGACCTGAGTTTTGTGAACGCATTCCTCGCTGCAGCTCGTTCGTCTGACAGATTTACGCCTCTCCTAGCGTCTCATTACGGTGCGGTTTTACAACGAGCCCAAAGACGCCTCAGAGCGATCCCGATCTGCCCTCGTCATCACCGCGGAGACGCCATCGCTTCAAACAATTATGTGACGATCCCGCGGCGAAGAGCGGTGGTTTACGATAATGGATCCGTGATTGTCTGACGAGAAACGGGGGAAATCCGTGCGTGACTCGTCTGTCTGGGAGATACTCTGGTGTTACTGAAGTGCTCACCTGTAGGCGGGGCCAGGGGAGCGTCTCTCGCCTTTTCTGAACCTTTTTAGACACAAATATCATTCTGTTTTCTTCATAGACCTTCCATTTTGCCCCCCTAGCACCAACATGAGATTTTCCACATTTGCCAAGGAAGTCGTTTTCTCTTTCGGGTGGTGAAGTTGTTGGTGAAATACCTTGGAATTTTAAGCTCAAAAAGGCCTAGTCAGTAATGAAGTTCTCCTACATGACTCAAATTACAAGTTGGTGTTGATTTTGTTTTATCAGAAAGTCCGATTGAGATTTTACAAGAGGGTCCTGAGTGCACATTTATTAGTGTATTTATTTATTTTACGCTGTGGACTGGGGTTGGTTGAGGCGCCTCTGCGGGTGGGGAGTCAAGGAGGGCGGTCCACATCGTCCCTTTAGGGTGAAAGGCCGGACCAACAGGTCTATGTGACCCAGTGTTAATTTCGTCGACTAAAATATTTAGTCTTAATTTTAGTCAAAGTGATATTTTTGACGACTAAAATTGGACTAAAACTAAATTAAAAGTTTTCTCATGAGACTAAAACTATGACTAAAATGTCCAGATATTTTAGTTGACTAAAATAAGACTAAATAAAAATGAAAGGGAGAGACTAAAATCATCCAAACTTCTATTGACCGTCTGAAAGAGCCTCACATCATGTAAATTCTCTGCCAAAGGATCAGCTCTGAGCTTTGTTCATGTGGAGCAGCTCCATGAAGCAGAGGAACAAGATTAAATATGATTAGAATGAATATTATCAATGCAAAGTCGACTAAATTTGTCTTAAATTTAGTCGACTACATTGACATGCAATTTTAGTCGACTAAAACTAGACTAAAATTGTAAAGATTTTATCTACTAAATCTCGACTAAAATTAAATTACATTTTAGTCAAAAGACTAAGACTAAAACGAAATTAAAATATGTTGTCAAAATTAACACTGATGTGAGCCCAACCCCAGGTCTGGCTCCAGGGTGGGGCCCCCGGCTGCGCCATACCGGGCGACATCACGGTCCTTGATATAACACTGTCCATGAGAGTTTTCTGAAGATCACAAGAACAAGATTGATGATACAGGCGAAATGAGTTTCCATCCCAGGGTGGCTGGATGTTTGCCTGGAAAGAAGGACTCACCGCTGTACCAGCATTGAGTCTGGATCTCCACAGCAGAACATACGCAAGCAAACAGGAAGTGGAGTAAACCAGTCAGCGAAGGGCGGGCGACTGCGTTAATATTCACAGGATTAAGAATGACAAAACTTATATCGGATTAAAATGTTGTTTTTAAAGCCCTCCATGGTCTCGCTCCGTTATATCTAACTGAGCTCTCCGGTCTGCCGATCAGATGGTTCTGGACGTGCCCAGGTCCCGGTACAAACAGTGGGCCGATCGTTCCTTTGTGGTTGCTGCGCCTAAACTGTGGAACAGCTGCCCCTCAGTCTGCCTGTTCTCACGGACCTGTCCCTTTTTAAATCAAGATTAAAGACTCATTTTTTCAAACTTGCTTTTAATGCTTAGAGCACTGAATTGTGTCTAGGTTGTAATTATTTGGTGTTTTTAAAATGTGTTTTATCTTTCTGTGAAGCACTTTGATCCTCCTGGTGTTGCTGTAAAGTGCTATATAAATAAACTTTGATTGATTGATTGATTGATTGATTGATTGATTGATTGATTGATTGATTGAAAACTCACCCTCTGTCCATGTGTTTTTGGTCGCCCATCACAGATTGGAATAAAGCTCTCACTCTGCCTGTAAATAGTTATTGAAGAGCTCAGTAGAGCCGCTGTTCCTTCACGTCCAGAGGAGCAGCTGAGGTGGCTCGGGCATCTGTTCCGGATGCCTCCTGGTCCCTCTGTCTGGAGGTGATCCAGGCAGGTCCCATTGGGAGGAGGCCTCAGGAGCTGGCCTGGTGCGGCCTCAGGATCCCCCCAGAACAGCCGGAGGAAGTGTGTGTGGATCGAGAAGTCCGGACATCTTTGCTCAGACGCTGCCTACACGACCCTGCCCAGAAAAAGCGGAAATAATGAATGGAGATTTCTCTCTTTTTTCTTAATATGTCATCTAACATTAGGGTTTTATAAAAGCCTTGATTTTGACTAATTATTTCACAAACCACAAAGACACAACTCCAAACTTCACACACTTCACAGGAGGCAGAGGTGGCAGAGGAGGCAGAGGAGGGAGAGGTGGCAGAGGGGGCAGAGGAGGCAGAGGGGGCAGAGGAGGGAGAGGAGGAAGAGGAGGCAGAGGAGGGAGAGGAGGCAGAGGTGGCAGAGGAGACAGAGGAGGGAGAGGTGGCAGAGGAGGGAGAGGAGGGAGAGGAGGCAGAGGAGGCAGAGGAGGGAGAGGTGGCAGAGGGGGCAGAGGAGGCAGAGGGGGCAGAGGAGGGAGAGGAGGAAGAGGAGGCAGAGGAGGGAGAGGAGGCAGAGGTGGCAGAGGAGACAGAGGAGGGAGAGGTGGCAGAGGAGGGAGAGGAGGGAGAGGAGGCAGAGGAGGCAGAGGAGGGAGAGGAGAGAGAGGAGGAAGAGGTGGCAGAGGAGGGAGAGGAGGGAGAGGAGGCAGAGGAGGCAGAGGAGGCAGAGGAGAGAGAGGAGGCAGAGGAGGGAGAGGAGAGAGAGGAGGGAGAGGAGGCAGAGGAGGCAGAGGAGGCAGAGGAGGGAGAGGAGGAAGAGGGGGCAGAGGAGGGAGAGGAGGCAGAGGAGGCAGAGGTGGCAGAGGAGGAGGGAGAGGAGGCAGAGGAGGGAGAGGAGGGAGAGGAGGGAGAGGAGGCAGAGGGGGCAGAGGAGGCAGAGGTGGCAGAGGAGGCAGAGGTGGCAGAGGAGGCAGAGGAGACACAGGTGGAAGAGGAGGCAGAGGAGACAGAGGAGACAGAGGAGACAGAGGAGGCAGAGGAGGCAGAGGAGGAAGAGGAGGCAGAGGAGGGAGAGGAGGGAGAGGAGGCAGAGGAGGAGGCAGAGGAGGGAGAGGAGGCAGAGGAGGAGGCAGAGGAGGGAGAGGAGGCAGAGGAGGCAGAGGGGGCAGAGGAGGCAGAGGAGGCAGAGGAGGCAGAGGTGGCAGAGGAGGCAGAGGAGGCAGAGGGGGCAGAGGAGGCAGAGGAGGCAGAGGAGGGAGAGGAGGCAGAGGAGGCAGAGGAGACAGAGGAGGAAGAGGAGGCAGAGGAGGCAGAGGAGACAGAGGAGGAAGAGGAGGCAGAGGGGGCAGAGGAGGCAGAGGAGGGAGAGGAGGCAGAGGAGGCAGAGGAGACAGAGGAGGAAGAGGAGGCAGAGGGGGCAGAGGAGGCAGAGGAGGCAGAGGAGGCAGAGGAGGAAGAGGAGGCAGAGGAGGGAGAGGTGGAAGAGGAGGCAGAGGAGGCAGAGGAGGAGCTGATGCCTGTGGTTCAGTGGCAGTGGTCTCTCCAGGCTATATTTTCCTTAACCAGAGCCCGACTCCACCCTCCAATCGACCCACATCAAGCCGCCCGGAGCCTCAGGACTGCAGACCTGCTCCGGCTCTGTCAGAGGAGCTGGACTTTACTCCAGGAGTATTTCTGATGAGAACTTACTATATTTGAGAGATAAATATATGATACTTTCCTACATTTCTATAATGGCAGCAAAGTATAAAGTGTCCGTGTGCTTTGCTCATTTTAAAACCCGAATAAAGGACATTTTGTGAACAGTAGGTGGCGCTGTCCATGTGGAGAGTGAAGTTGGCACAGGTTTTTTGTTTTAAAGCTGCAAAAACACTTATTTAAACGGATTTACACTTTCTACTTGGGATGTTTTCTTGCAAGTTCCTTATAGTTTGACACAGCAAATTGAACTTTATTGGAGTAATGTTTGATCGTTTGTATCTGTTCTTTTACTCAAGTAATGAAATAAAGAACTTTTGGCTATAATCTTTGTATTTTGTGCAGTAAAACAGTTGTTGAGTGAGAAGATTCGACATTTAGGGACTAACCTTAGCCTTAACCAAGTGCATTATCTCAAGTTTAGCTTTACCCCAACTGATGAGAAGGATCTTTTTCCCTGCATGTGTTTTCATGACTTTTTCATCACTTTTTCACAACGTTTTCCTGACTTTTTCTTGATTTTTTCATGACTTTCTCGTCACTCTTTCATGACTTTTTCTTCACTTTTTTGTTGGGTTTTTGTATCTTTTTCATCCTCATTCTCGTTTTGTTTTTTGTCGCTATTTTGACCCTTATTTTCAAGCTCTTAGTCAAACTGGAGAAAACGTGGGGGTTTAAGAGGTTAAAGGCTCTACACCAGACTGTTTTTTCTTTTTGTAAGGAAACGTTATTTTTGCCCTCTAAAAGTGTGTGGTAAAAATAGTAATGTGTGAAAAAATAAGCCGAAATGGGGCAAAAATGTGTGGACCTTTTTCGTGACATTTTGACTCTAAAACGGTAAACTTATAATGCCTTTAATTTTGGTGCAGTTAATCTGACGACGCTGATGACTAATTTGATGTCTTGCTTCAGTCCTGGTTTTGTCCTGGTTTGGTCCTGGTTTGGTCCCGGTTTGGTCCCGGTTTGGCCCCGGTTTGGCCCCGGTTTGGTCCCGGTTTGGCCCCGGTTTGGCCCCGGTATGGTCCCGGTTTGGTCCTGATTTAGTCCTGGTTTGGTCCTGGTTTGGTCCTGCTTCGGTCCTGGTTTGGTCCTGGTTTGGTCCTGGTTTAGTCCTGGTTTGGTCCTGGTTTGGTCCTGGTTTGGTCCTGATTTAGTCCTGGTTTGGTCCTGGTTGGGTCCGCACTTCGCTGCAGACTTGTGGCTCATCGTGACCACTTCAAAGCAGCTCCGTTTTTCTGCTCTTCATTCGTTCTGGTTTCACCTAAAACCATTGTCTATATATAAAAACTAGGGCATTACGCGGCATCTCGTTTCAGTGAAGTCACTCAAAGGGGCGTAACCATGGCAACACGCCGTAAACACTGTAAATGTGGCCCGGGGATCAGCGGCACTTTTATACATGAGACGAGGCTAAAGCACCAGTTTCGATGTCTTGTGTTCTTTGAGCGCGAGCAAAACAAAAGATTCGGCTGCCTTTCTATTCCAGCAGCAGAAGCAGCTTCATTGTGACGATGTCCAGAGGCGGAGCTTGCCATTAGGCCCCCACCAGTCAAGGGCCCCCATGAAAGAGTCCGTTATCGATAAGCTTCTTGCATCAAACGCTTGATATTGTGGTGGTAAGTTTAGTTAGAGTTAAGCTAGTAACCAAACCGGCGCCATTCGGCCTGGCTCCCTGCTGTGTGGTTAGACCGGTTCTCCTTCCCGTATCCCAGACAGACAATAGGCCAGGACGACCCAACACCTTCCCCACAAAAGATCCAGATCCTGGGTCTGCTCAAGATCCTGGGCAGGGCCGTTTCGCACCTAGAAAGACACTAGGCGCACATGGCCCACTTCACATGACAATGGTCTCCTCCCAGGCAAAGCGCCTCTTGGCCGTTTGCATTTACATCTCCAAATGTATCACCATGTCTTTGTTCTGTTGTACCGCCTTTCATGTATGTGTATATAACCAGCTACGAAATCTTGCTCCGCAGATTTGCGCACAGATCCGTCTGAGCGCACAATCTCCGCATGCGTAATAAATTCACATGTTGACTAGACAAACTTCTCTTAAGCTTTATTAAGTAAGAAAATCCACAACAATATTTGGCGTTGTTGGCACGTCCTAGCTCAATTTTTTTTCCGGCGTGGAGACGACGGTGCGTTTTGGCCGACCTGGGAAGACCAGCCTCAGTACCTCAGCTAGCTTTTGAGACGAAGGAGGGCACGCGTTCGTCTCCCGCAGGACAACTTTTTGGCTAACACAGGACCTTAAAAGAACCTGCTTGTGGTGAGTTTTGTTGTCTTTTCAACTGTGTAAGCCCAGGGCAGCGCTGAAGTGTACACAGCCTTTTTTTGTTTTGTTTTGTTTTGTTTTTTTTTGTTTGTTTTCTTTATTTATTTATGTTTTGCTTTCGGATGTTTATTTGCTTGTGTAGAGTGTGTGAGACTTAATCTGTCGGCTGCGCGTTAGTAATTGCTTTGAAAAGCAAGCCTGATCTCTTTGTGTCTCAGCCGCCCGTTCCGATCCAAAAACGCGCGCCTGTTCTGGTTATAAACTAACAGGGGGGGATCCGAACGCCCGAAAGTGGGGAAGAACAGGTAAAAGTCTAAGCGGGATAGACCCAAACGTTACCTTTAAAAGGGAAAATGGGGAAAAGTCAATCTACAGATGCTACATTCAAGGGAACCCAACCGTCGCCTATAACAATGGCAATGGAAAAACGCTTTGGAGTTAAAGCTCTGGAATGCTTGCCAATATGGTCGGCGTCGTTTGGTTTTCCGGAAGGTGGCTCAATGTCGTTAAATCAATTACGCGTGTTGCGTGAAAAATTAGAAGAAGAGAGAGAAAGAATACTGGGGTGTAAGAAAATCACTGCAGAGGATGTCAGAGCCATGCTTAAACATCAGACTTGTCTTGCTATGTGGGAAGATTTGGCTACAGAACGAGACCGCAAGAAAACCACTAAAATGATAGCTCCTCTACCTTCTGCAGAGGTAGAGAACATCCAGGCGCTCACAGACACGAAACCCCGTGGTAAACCTCCACCATATCGTTCCTTTTCCCCTACTAACCCTTTTGCGGAGGGAGCTGAGCTCCATGCTAAATACGCGCCCAAACAAAATGTTGGGTTAAACCACGAACACACTACTGTTGTCCCTTCTGCCTCTTTGTACCCAGATTTGTCGTCGCTTTCCTTCGTGCCACCGCCGTGTGAGGCTGCCCCCTGCCTTTTACCCCCGCCGTTACCGCAGCGCCATCAACCCGAGCAGCACCAGCCCATCCAGCCCTCACAGCGGCAGCACCCTCCAGCCCCAACGGTGCCAGCTGAAAACCCGCAGGAAGTGGGTACCGCATCGCCAGCAGAAGAAGACGTGGCGGAAGCACAATGGAGCAGAAAAACGCAGTTGAGGCACGACCCGGAGCCGACAAAACATTTCGTTGCCACTTTTCCAATGATAGAGATGGTGGGACGCGAAGGACCGGAGTTGGTTTTCAGACCTTGGGGTCCGAGCGAGTTCTTATCCGCCTCACAACTGCTGTCTACGAGGCCAGAGACAAACTGTTCCAAATTCAGCGAAGATCTCCTCGCCTTTTGCCGCGAATACAAGCCCTCAGGAGCGGAGTGCGCCCGGGTTCTTGTTTATAAGATATCACCTGCGGACTTTCAGAAATTCAAGCCTTATTTGCCCGACCCATCACTACGGGCCAAGGACATCATTGAATCAGAATCTGGACCGTACATGACCGCTATGAAGAAAATGTGTGACGGGCTTGCGGTCGTTTTTCCCCGTAAATACGACCTCAGTATCCTGGCCAAATGTAAGCAGGAGACAGGCGAAAAAGTTGAGGAGTATTATAGCCGCTTGCTCGCTGTGTTTAATGAGAACTCTGGCGTACCCCCGAAGATTACTACAGCAGGAGAGGAGAAAGACAATCCTGTGTATAACGGATATTTCTGCTCCAGATTTGGCGAAGGACTGCTCCCGGAGGTAGCGGCAAAAGTGCGCAACTCTTACATTGCGTTTGCCGATGGACCCCAGATAAAGGATCTACTAATGCACGCTAAACATGCAGTTTTTTGTCTGGAGGCAGCTCACAGTCAGGCCACAATGCTATCGGCTCAGGCCCGCACACCCCAAAACCCCCAAAACAATTCCAACAAAGACAAACAGATTTGGGAGAACAACAACGGGACGAGGGTGATAGAATGCTGGAACTGCGGGAAACGCGGACACAGAGCAAGAAACTGCCGCAACCCGCCGAAAAGCCAACAGACCCAAAACAGCCGCGAGCAGTACAACCAGCCCCAGTGGAAGCAAAATCAGACCCGTGAGCCACACCAGCAGCAGTATGATACGCCACAGTGGCAACAACAACAACCCCGCTATGAAGGCCCACAGGATGGGCCGCACTCGTTTAATCACGGAGGGAGCTACGAGGCTGACTAAAAGGGGAGAAATGGCAAGGCAGCGGCACACCCGGGGGACACACGGAGGAAAGCGTACGAGCGGCTCATCACCCGGTAACACATTCACACTCGTCACAGAAGCGATCACTCATTTGTCACGTAAGTTTGAACAAATTGCAATTGGCACATACACGTTTTTGGAAGAAAATTCATGCTAAAACTCCGGAATACACGCTAACAATCAGCGGTGAAAAAGTTATTCTGGTGCAACTAATTCTGTGCTTAAAATGACAGCCTTTCTGTCTCTCCTAAAATGAGTGAGCGCTTTACATTCACACTCGCAGCGTCGGGTGAAACAACCAAAGAGCTATTTACGTCGCCACTAACGTGTTCTGACTCTCAGGGCAACTCGTTCAAACATTTGTTTCTCTATTCCCCATTGTGCCCAATCAACTTATGAGGCTGAGATCTTATGTGCAGACTGAGTCTAAATCTGATCTCGACACCGACCGGCCTACGGGTAATGCACGCTAATGATCTGATAAACGACCCATGTTTTTACCGGGATGCGCACAGAGGCACCGGTCCCAACATTTGACTTCCACTGGAAATTGACACCAAATCCCATGATTGCTAATTTGTTAGCCACGACAGTGGATAGAGTAAAGCCCGTACAAGAATTAGAAGTCACCCACGGGGGAAGACTTACGCTGCTCTGCCCGGTTGCTCCCAGACTAGCTTAGAACTTAAACACGCATGGCTTCAGTGTAGTGAAGATAGGCTACATATTGAGTATGTTTACTATGGTGGTTCTTTATAATGATATTAGCTAGCTTCTGATGCTTTTGAGTTTACCTTTTTGTGTACTTTGGGGTTGTTTTCTTTCTGATTTTTCTCTTTATTTTTAAGTCCCCCATGATGAAGTACATGGATGCATCCCTACAAGAAAGACAATCAGGCTTTCAAAATAAGAGCTTTTCCAACAGATTCCGTGGGTTGAAAAAACATGATGAAGGCCTCATCACACAAAACTTGACTTTTTTACCTGACCTGACGACTATCTGCGCAAGCGACTTCTGTGTTGTGTTTTGTGTCTTTGTCGTTTGCTGTGTGCGTGCGTGCGTGTGTCGGTTGTCATGCATCTCTGGTACTGATTACAGGTAGATGCGACCTGTAATATGAACACGATAACAAAATTATTTTCTTCCAACAGGCTGGGCTTCGTATATAATAACCACTAACCACTAACAAACCTGAAACTAACATCTTCTTGTTCTATAGCAGGTGGAGAACGCTCTGACACATAATACGTGTCAAAAGGGGGGATATTGGGTGTTGCTTGAATAAGAAGATCTTTTAATGCTGTCAGAAAGTAAATTGTCTTGTCACAAGATCTGCCTCACAGAATGAATGGAGGCCCATGGCCAAGGCCCATGGGCGCAGAGTGACCACGTCTCGACCACGAGAGCCGTGCAGGAGGGAAGCGCCGAGGGGACGACATGGATCCACGCCAACCACTGCTAGGGGATGCTGCCACAGATGACCCCAGAACGCTGACACCGATGGTGGGGACGGAGCAGGCACAACCGCGGCTCCCGACGCTGAAGGGGTGGGCTGTTGTGCGACCTCCGACGCTGGAACCGGCCAACAACAACAACAACGAGAGACACCCCCGAGAAGAACACAACGCCCCGACTCCCACGTGTCCCACTCTCCTGCCCAAGGCCATATCTCTGACCCCCGAGACTTGGCCCAAACGAGTGTGGAGAAGGCCCCAAAGAGAGTCTCATGACCCAGTATGGGGCACGGACGTTCCCACGGACCACAAATTATGGACCACTGGTCAAAAAGTGTTGCTAGCATTATTTCCCAGCCTGGGGGTTGGCAAGTTAATGCTGAGAATGGAGACCCTCAGCTATAGGTTTTCAGGCTTCGTAAATACCACAGTGGCCATACTTGAGTCACAGAGAGCTGAACTTCGCAACCTACGTGCCGTTGCCCTTCAGAACCGGTTGGTTCTGGACCACCTGACCGCGTCTGTTGGGGGTGTATGCACGATCATTGGGTCATCCTGCTGTACCTACATTCCCGCCAACGATGAGGGCGGAGGCCTCATCCAACAGGGCATAGCCAATCTGACCAAACTCCGGGACGCCATGCAAATGGACAATGTCACAGACACCCCTCACGGCCTGGACTGGTTCCTATCGTCCTGGCGAAGTGTACTCATTAATCTTGGTTTGGCCCTGCTGACTGTTTCGATTTTACTCTCATGTGTACTACCTTTGGTGTTCCGGTCCATTAGCAAAATTATGTTGACTCACTTCATGGCCGTCCAATGCACTGGCCCTGGGACGGACCCAGCAGCTAGCCCACTCAATCCCGACGCTGATTATATCAGCGATTCTGACGACGACTTTGTATAATTCTGCCACAATGTCTTTTTCATGTATATCCTTACTCTGTCTACCCTTTTGACATACGTGTATCCCCTGCTGTTCACTTGCAGTGTGGAGGGAGTTTTGATCACACTGATCAGCCGTTGACAACCACCCCGCAAAATAGGAGGCTTGGGTGACGGCATTTCATGCCCATCAACAACTCCTGTTTTGCTCGGGACCAATGCCAGGTTCACTTAACCAAACGGGACTAATGTGATGTATACCAAAACTAGGTTTTGGAATCATCAAGAGAGAGGAGTGTGGTGGTAAGTTTAGTTAGAGTTAAGCTAGTAACCAAACCGGCGCCATTCGGCCTGGCTCCCTGCTGTGTGGTTAGACCGGTTCTCCTTCCCGTATCCCAGACAGACAATAGGCCAGGACGACCCAACACCTTCCCCACAAAAGATCCAGATCCTGGGTCTGGTCAAGATCCTGGGCAGGGCCGTTTCGCACCTAGAAAGACACTAGGCGCACATGGCCCACTTCACATGACAATGGTCTCCTCCCAGGCAAAGCGCCTCTTGGCCGTTTGCATTTACATCTCCAAATGTATCACCATGTCTTTGTTCTGTTGTACCGCCTTTCATGTATGTGTATATAACCAGCTACGAAACCTTGCTCCGCAGATTTGCGCACAGATCCGTCTGAGCGCACAATCTCCGCATGCGTAATAAATTCACATGTTGACTAGACAAACTTCTCTTAAGCTTTATTAAGTAAGAAAATCCACAACAATATTCACAGTCTTCCTCCTGACTTTGGTGCTGCAATGACACAATCTCTCCACTAACGCCCTGTGGCGCTGTTCATCCCCATCCTGCTGCTGCTTTGGTGAGTCAGGGTTCCCAAATGTTAATGTAGTAAAGTGGTTTGGTATTGGGTTCACCTTACAACATAAGTCTCACAAAAATGCAGAGGCAGAAATAGAAAAATAAGAGTTTTATTTTGATTTACAATATGAGTTTGAATAAATAGGTTTTTCATTAAATTTCCTTTGTTTTCATTTTAAAAATGTTGATGGGACAGAATGGACTGGCAGTAACACAGCTACATAAACACTAATGTCAATGCTATTGGTTTTAAACCAATCCACTAGCTGAGTTCACTCGGTAAATGCAAACTACAAACCCAAATTTAAAAAAGCAAAAACAAGAGCAAAAACATTTCTGTTGCACTTGGTCACATTTATAGTGAAGCTCCAGCATATGGCCTCGAGTGGACCAGCAGCACCCAATTCAGCCCCAGACACTGGCTGTTTCCCAATTGCCAGGATCCTCGGCGTCTCGACCACTTCGGACGTCATTCGCGTCATCACAGCGCCGCCAAGTGGTTCCATTTCACCTGGACCACTCGGCCCCTCGCAGCTCGACTCCTCCGTTTGGCTCATTTACGAAGGATACAGCAGTGGATCCTCCGCTGCCTCGGAGAGCTGAACTTACCCATGATGCACTGCAGCATAGTTTCTTTTTTCTTTTCTCGCAAAACTTTATTAGTTTGAACTAATTTTTGTTCCACATAAACAGTTTCCTGGCCTCTGTTATTCATAAAACAGTTGTTTTAATGAGCATAGATTGACACGTGACCTGACGCAGCCGCTCGCTCCGGAGGCCGTTCCATTTGAGCTCAAAGGCGGCGGGGAGAGGACACGCCGCTCCGTTTTGGAGGAGCCGCCACCGAGGACGTCTACGAAGTGGCCAAACGGAGGACGGATCCTCGCAATTGAGAAACAGCCAATGCCATCAGCCATGTAGACTCACACCTGTGTCGGCTTGCCCTGCTTACAGCACCTGTGCAGCACGGTGCATTCAAGGTCCGTTGGTAAAGTTCATTGTTAAAATACCACTTCATCACATTCACTTCTCATGAGCAGTGACAGACTTTTTAACCATGACTCCATCAGATTATATTTTACATCTTTTAATAGTGAAACCAGTTCATTGTAACAACCATGAACCAAAGAACCTCAGCTTCTGTTCTGAGGGAAACTTCTTCAGAGAACTTGACCAGCTCCTGCTCCTCCTCTCCCAGTGCGCAGTACACAGGGCATCCACCAGAGGGCCCCCTACTGACATTCTAGCTTGAGACCCCTTTGCTCCGCCACTGACGATGTCCAGCAACGACAGCTCATGAAACTCTCGGTAAACGATGAGACGGACGGTAAATCAGTCTTACCTTGGCTTACAAGTCAGCAGGCACCGGTCCTGTTCTGTTTTGAGCTTTAGGAGGGGAAAAAGCAGAATGGCGGATTAGCAACAGTTGCTATGAGGCATGATTGGACAATGACCGCTTTGGGGCGGGGTTTGCGAAAGATCCATTGAATTACAGTGCTATTTTTTTATAATGGATTGAAAGCTTTGTACATGGGATACTCACAACCCGAGGGCAAGACTGTGGATATTGTCCTTTGGGTTGTGACCATATTGTCTCTTTTACACGACTCTTTTTTTAAAAACACCTGGATGATATTTATGCTATATGTCGGGGTAGGCAACATCAGGCCCGGGGGCCAAAACCGGCCCTCCTTCATCAAACTCTGGCCCTCGAGATGATTTTGAGAAACATTTTGACCCAAATCGGAGATCAAATGCCTGTTAAAGTACTCTAGAAATGTGAAAAATACTGTCAATTCCTTAAAATGTCTTAGCAGAGCACCCTTATAGGCCATAATCCTAAAAAAATGAATTAAGAGATTAAATCTAAAGTTTGAGAAGATTTGGTCTGGCCTTAGAGCAGATAAAACCTATTCTTGCCAATGGAACAAGCACGTTTTGTTCAAGTTTTTTCTTAATTCAGATCATTTGTATAATTTCAAGTGATAAATAAATAATTTTAACAGTAAAAGTTAATTTGTCTGATTTCCAGTGGGATTTATTTGTTCGATTGTCACTTATTCAAGCGATTTTAAGTAATTTATCTACTTTCAGATGAACATTTTCCCGGTGTATATGATGTGCAACACTGGCACATGTAGAAAGTGATGATGATGAATTGGAGGGGTCCGGCCCTTGGTCTTTTGACGATGACGAAAACCGGCCCTCCACCGAGCAAACTTGCCTCCCCCTGCTGTAAGTGCTACGATGTTATGACCTATTTGCCACAGAATTATCATCAGTTCAGGCATTTCTGCGAGAGTGCAGTGCCTCTTGTGGCCTCTAGAGGCACCAAACCCGATCCACGATATTTCATTCTCCCAACGAAACCCGCCACAAAGCCAGAGACAAACCGAGCACGAAAAGAATGTTATGTAAATTCTTCCACGAGACAGTTCAAGACATGAAACTGGCCTGTCTTCAAACCTCAGACGCAAAATACAAGCTCGAAACACATGTGGTAGAAAAGCACAATTCCACATAGCATTTACTCCACGCTTTGTGCGACTGCGTCTTCCCTCGCTCGCCGGGCTCTGTTTTGGTGCCGTTGTCGTGTGTTTTCGCTGGAGCCGGCTTTTATCGCCGAGATTACGGTCTCGCTGTTTATCCAACGCCTCCGCTCTGCCCCCCCCCCAGACCCGTATCATTACACGCATTACGCCCAGAGCTAAATTTAAACTCCATGCGGTTCAGAGCGGTTTCGACCGGGGGACCACACCAAGACACGCACTGGGGGGAAGATTAAGACGGCGGAGCTTTTATTTATCTTTGGCAAACCAGAGATGACTCAACTGGGATTCACATTCATGCTGGACGAGCGTTTAAGACGGGACGGTTCGACAAAACTGAAACAAAGTGAGGTTGAATGGACTTCACATTGTTTTATCTTCATCATTTGTTTATGGTTGCACTGCAAAAACTATTTAACTAGATCAGTATAAACATCTCAATTTGAGCACAATAATCCAAATTGTAGTTGTTTTGACTAGTTAAGAAGTTCTTGGGCATTTGTCCTGGATTATTTCACTTGTTCTGAGATGTTTCTGACTCGTTTCAATACATTTCGTCCTTATTTCAGGTCATTTTCTTTGCCAATGGGGTCTTGGTCTTATCTCATTGGCAATTTTACTTTCTTATTTCAAGCGAGATTTACCTTAGAACTGGTCTCAAATGTCCCCAAACAAGCAAAGTAAACTTGGTCCGATCAGGAAAAGTGTCTAAATGAGTGAAAACCGACAAAAACAGGATACATTTCCTCAATTCAAGTCATTTAAGCCAATGCTTGATATTTACTTTTTGCAGTGTAATATCTGTGTAACAGGTGGACCTATCCACACGAAACAAAAACTGTCATAAAGTTCAGCATATTCTCTCAGCACATATGGACTAAGGTCACATGACTGTCTCATAAAGGCGTCCAAGAGTGGGGACAATATTCAGAATGATGCGCTTGATGTTGGTCAGATGAAAATCATTCCAAATAATGGTAATTTGTAACTGTGTCTCTCCCATTGAGATGTATCGGACCCAACTCAAAGATGACATGATGATCTAGAACTCTAGCCCCTCCTGGCAGGGCCGCCTTAACCAGTGGCCTTGCCTGGGCTGGAGTCCAGGGGCCCAGGGGCCTACGAAAAAAACAAAAAAGCACACATTTTTTTTTCTCCACTTCTGTGAGTATAGGTGAGCATGAAAACAGTAAAATTCAATGAATGGCTCTGATCGCTTACAGTAATGAGTCAGCTGAACGTGTAGTGGAGCCATCTCGGGTTAGAGTGGGTGGGTGTGGGTGTGAATTAAGGAAAAAATGTATAATGATCTATTTTCATGTCAATCACTTCACTTTGCGGCATGACTGACCGTATGCGATGATTGTGCTAAACTCCTATGTGTGTACCTGGAGTCGGCCTGTCCTACCTGGCCCAGAGGGATACATGTAGGAGTAGCAGGGCTAGTGTTTTTGTGGGGTCTAGGGTTAGGGTTATAAGTTAGCGTTAGGGTTAGCGTAGAGTGAGGGTGGGGGCCGTCCTTCCCGGGAACAGCAGACGGGCTGCGGCCGCCTGGGCGCCGACACAAGTGTCCCCATAGGAGGCGGTATGGGTACATTAAGGTGGGCCTGCCTCCTGGAGCTGCCACCTTATCGTGGTGGAGGTGTTTGAGTGCCCAAATGATCCTGGAGCTCTGTTATCGGGAGGCCCCTGATAGGGTCTCCCATGGCAAACAGGTCCTAGTTGTTGGGTCAGACAAAGAACGGTTCAGAAGCCCCTTATGAGACCAACAGTGCTTTATAGTCTTAACAGATAATATGAGAGGAGTGTAAACAACAATGGAATATGTCACAATAATAAAATCAAATGAAATAAAAAGATAAAATGTCACTGCATTAGGCAAGGCTACTTTATTAATACCGCGCATTTCGTGCACAAAGCAACTCAATGAGTATTAAAAGCCAGAATAAAAAAATTAGAGGCGGGCTCGAAAACTGTCAAATCGCATTGCCATTTTTAAAGCATCATATCTTGAGTGTAAGTATCTCGGGGTCTTGTTCACGAGTGAGAGACGGGTGGAGCGTCAGCAGTGATGCGGTCGCTGTATCGGTCTGTCGTGGTGAAGAGGGAGCTGAGTCTGGGACAAAGCTCTCGATTTACCGATCGATCTACGTTCCCACCCTCACCTATGGTCAGGAGCTCGGAGTAAAGTCGCTGCTGCTTCACGTCGAAAGGAGCAGCTGAGGTGGCTCGGGCATCTGTTTCAGAGCCTCCTGGTCGCCTCCCTCAGGAGGTGTTCCAGGCATGTCCTAGTGGGAAGAGGCCTCGTGGAAGGCCTAGGACACGCTGGTGGGACTATGTCTCTGAGCTGGCCTGGTGTCGCCTCGGGGTCCCCCCAGAACAGCTGGAGGAGGTGTGTGGATCGGAAAGTTTGGGCATCTCTGCTGAGACTGCTGCCCCTGGATAAAGTGGAAGAAAATGGATGGATGGATGGATGGATGGATGGATGGATGGATGGATGGATGGATGGATGGATGGATGGATGGTGGATGGATGGATGGATGGATGGATGGATGGATGGATGGATGGATGGATGGATGGATGGATGGATGGATGGATGGATGGATGGATGGATGGATGGATGGATGGACTGATGGAGTCTTTCTGTGGAGTTTGCATGTTATTCCCGTGTATGTGAAGGTTTCCTGTTTCCTGTGTACAATAGGTTAGGATGGATGGTGTGTGTGAGTGGTTGATGGTTGGAGGACCACCACCAGCCACACTTCCACCAGTCCACCCCAGGGCAGCTGTGACTCCTAACATAACTTACCACCATCGAGTATGGAGTGAATGCAAATGGTAATGCGACTTCGAGCATTTGGAAAAGCTCTAGATTACATTAATGAATCATTCTTCTCATTCTTCTTCTTCTCCTTAGTTTGTTACACAATCCGGTGAATCGAACCGGACACCTCCTCGTTGTGAGGTCCAGAGTCCCGTTTCATGCCCTTAGAACAGGCTGACTCTCAGTGGGAGGAGGGGGGGTTCACACGGCCCCCTTTGACTCTCGGGCTTTGGCAAACGAACATGGCATTTAGCCCCTGGTCACAAACAATGGAGCCGCGCAAACACTGTCAGCAGGTGGCGCCGGCGCTGCAGCAGCAGTAGCAGCGGGACGACAGAGCCATGTTTGTCTGTGGATGAATAGGTGTCATATATAAACGTGTGACCTCAACATTCCTACGGGACAAACCAGTGTCTGAGGCAAAGGCACTAAACACGGAGGCTACTATTTACTCGTCTTTTAGGGCAGAAGGAGCAGCGTTTTTATGTTGTTTACAGAGAGGATGTTAAGTTAAGGACATGTCCACAGCAGACGGACAATACGGCTTTTAAAAAGTTTAAAAGTTCCGCTTCAAGAGAACTGAAAATCATAGACATGGATTTAGCTTTAACGGCTTCCCGGACCTGGTTGGATTGTTCCATCACTGTAAAAGAAATGAGAAGCCAATCCCTATAAGTAAACTAAAGTAAGTTTCATGGCATTTAGATGTTTCAGTTCAGCCATTGGACGTGTATCTGATCCCACAAACAGCAAAAACTCAAGCTCAGAGGTCTAGGGTCAAATCTAAAAAGAGTCGGCTACGGCTCTTTCCGAAACCGCTTCCTCCTTCCTTTTCCTGTACCCGCTTCCGCTAACTCCTCTGTGAAGGCACCTACAGGAGGTAGAGACTTGGAGCTGTGGCTTACACATAGGGCTGCAACTAACGATTATTTTGGTAATCGATTAATCGACCGATTATTTTTACGATTAATCGATTGGCTGTGAAAGGTGCATGGAAATTGTATTTTTGAAAAAATGTTATCACATAAAGCTAAGGTGGCGCCGCTTGAGGACACGTGGATGGAGTAAACTTAAAGTAAACGTTTGTAGGAGGCTCTTTGCGCTAATTCTGCTTTGATTGGACGAGACAAAGACAGATATTTATGACATTTACGATGTACAAAACACTGCAGACCCTAACTTAAAAAAACAAAGTAGGTTTTCATCCAAAATACATATTTGTCATGTCTTTTTTTGCTCAATTTTCATCTGTGTTTACTAGAAAACGATTAATCGATTACTGGAATAGTTGACAACTATTTTAGTAATCGATTAGTTGTTTCAGCCCTACTTTCAGACAAACTTTCCCTCATCCCGTGGAACATGAATGCCGTGGATGAGGCGTACGGGATGCTAACTCATTGATGGTTAGCTACATGAAGCTAACCAAGCTAACCTGGTTTGTTGACGTCACATAAACAGTTCAGATAACTATAGCAACAAGAACAAACCACTGACAAACCTCTTCCAACACTTCGTTCCTCTCGCTGTAGCCATCCAGCATTTAGCCCGTGATTAGCTTTATTTCGTTTACTTCATTGGAGTAAGAGTAACCTCCGCTCAATTAGCCTGCAGTGCCCTCTAGTGGCATCTGACATTATATATTTGAATGAAAAAAAACAACAACAACACATATTGGTCACTCCGGAGTATTGGTGCGTTCATGTGGACTGGGGTGGGCATTTCCATCCGTCGTCCCCCATGCGCACTCTCAAACACACTCTCATTCATCCTGGCCTATTGTACATGTTTTAAGTGGTAGTACCCGGAGAAAACCTACGCAGACACAGGGAGAACGTGCAAACTCCACACCAAAAGGGGACCACATGAACACACCAAATAAGACGCACCCTCAGTCAAACTATGAAAAAAAAGTGTGACTTATAGTCTACAACATGGGGGCCCAAACTGTTTGTCTCCGAGGGCCAAAATGAAAAAGTGCCTGTGAGTCGCGGGCCAAACACGGCGATGTCAAGCACGAAACACATATAACTGTAAATTACAAAGTTACTTTATTTTATTTACTTTTTATTTTTTCGATAGAATCAAATGCAAATGTGGGATATCTATGCAAATAACATGCTATATTAAAACAAATGGTAACTATGGCAAAAGCCTAGTTTTAGTAGAACAAAATCAGCAGTTATAGCATTTTAGTGGAAAAAATAAACACCTGTATCTACAGCACCTACAGTAACTTTACCTCATTTGTTAACTGAAAGAAAATGCCACATTAGATTATGTTGAAAGTGTCAGTTCAGCATCAATTCTTTTATAAGTCAATTTTTAACATATACTGTTGTTGACGTGAACAACCTTTGCAATAAAAGTTGGAAAACAACGCTCTGTAATTGATAAATACCAAGACACCACAAGAGTGTTTCCTTAACTTTGCAAAAGGAGTGAAATAGCGCCCCCATGTACTGCATCCATATTTACCATTGAGAATGAATGGAAGAGAGTTTTAACCACACGCAGCGCAAAAGTATAGGTCACTCTCTGGGCCAACAGAATTGTTTCGGCGGGCAAAATTTGTCTAGAAACTACGGTACTAGGTTTGCCTTGTCATAAAGGGTCTAAAATGGACCTAAATGAGACTATATTGTGTCTGAATTGGATGTGAACCACGTCTAAACCAGAAAAACACCGAACCACTTGAGGATCTCCTTCACCAGTTGACAGTCTCCTCCTTTCACCAGCTCCATTGATTTCCTCTGGGAGCTCCACTTCACGTCTCTGTCCCCCCAAAAACAAGTGGCTCGTCCCACTGGAGCCCCCCCTGAGCCCCCCGACAGCCCTCTCCTCTGTCCCACAAAAGAGCGCTCCGCTGTTACAGGATACTGAGGCTTTGTGGGGAAATGGGCCTTTTTTAGAAACACTGATTCAAAATGCAAATAGAGGCGCAGCTTGTGTTGGAGACGGGCACAATGGGGGCTTTGATTTGGGCTGAAGTGGCAAAACACGCCGGCAATTTGGGGAAAAGAAAAGAAAAATGGTGAAAAGTGTGACCGAGGAAGGCAAATACTCAGGAGTAAATGTTTTCCGTAAATGCTCGTTACCTTGATCTGTGAAAATATCGTTTTGTATTTGTTTTTAAGGAGACAAAGTGCAGGAGAACGGGGAGAAACTTAGATCTGTCATTTTATGTCTTCATATAAAATTAACGCATTTATCAAATACACACAATGTCTTTTCAGTGGTCCGCATGGCGCCTCTCCTTTTCATCACAGTGGTCTCTCCAGGATCAATTGTTTGGAGGATTTTCACTGATGACGGAGCCTCTCACCTTGTATAGTGACCCATGGGACCCTTGGGTCACTACAAGGTCAAATACTTACAAAAAACAACTTTACCTTCTCCACGTAAAAAGTTGCATAATGCACCTTTAAGTAAAGTGTTGCTACAGACCACCTCTGGATACAACCAGAGGCGGGTAGTACTCAGTTACCTTTACAAGTACTTGTGTAACTTTTTGAAGAAGAAGAAAGAAACTGTACTCTATAGTTATATCCTTCAGTACATTTTACTTCAACTTGAGTAACATTGTAGTGAAGTATCTTTACTCTTACTTGAAGAAAAACAAAAGTTACTGGAGCCACTGTGAGAGAATTTTCAGGCAAAATAGTGACAAAAATGCAACGAAAAAGTGACAAAAATATAACAAAGAAGTGACGAAAAAGTGACGAAAAAATGAAAAAAATGTGACGAAAAAATGACAAAAATGCAACAAAAAAGTAACAAAAAAGTGACGAAAAATGTGACGAAAAAATGACAAAAATGCAAAAAAAAAATGACAAAAATGTGACGAAAAAGTGCAAAAAATATGACAGAAAAATGACAAAAATGCAACAAAAAAGTTACAAAAATTTAATGACAAAGTGACAAAAATGTGACGAAAAAATGACAAAAATGTGACGAAAAAATGACAAAAATGTGACGAAAAAATGACAAAAATGCAACGCAGAAATGACAAAAATGCGACGAAAAATGACAAAAATGCGACGAAAAAATGACAAAAATGCGATGAAAAAATGACAAAAATATGACGAAAAAATGACAAAAATGTGACAAAAATGTGACAAAAAAATGACAAAAATGCAACAAAAAAGTGACAAAAATATGACGAAAAAATGACAAAAATGTGACGAAAAAATGACAAAAATGTGACAAAAAATGACAAAAATATGAAGAAAAATGACAAAAACCTGACAAAAAATGACAAAAACGTGACAAAAAATGGCAAAAACGTGACAAAAAATGACAAACATGTAGAAAATAACCCTCGGTCTTCACTTTCAAATGAGGTGTTGCACTGGCCTATAGGCTCCAGTCGAGAAGCTTTCAGATTTGGGTAAAGCTGACCTGGAGAAAATGTGCTCGGTTAAGGTAGGGGGTTATGGGGTTAATGACATTGAGGCCTTCATTTTATCTTTTATGCAAGATTCTGGGTCAGACTCAGCCCAAAGCGGAGCCTGAGGATGTTTCAGAAGCCAAAGACAAATCTCCACAAGCATCATTTCACAAACCAGACTGGACCAACTCTTTCAGATTCCCGTGTTTGCGTTGCTATGCCGACAAAAGCTTTCTTTCACTGCTATTTCTTTCCTTTCCTGAGTCATTACGCTCTAACTCCCTCCGTCCAAACGCGCTCCTGTCTGGGTTCCTAAAGTCGCCTTGATGTTATTAGCCTGATAAAAATCTACAGTGACAAGTCCGGCCCTGCCCGTGTTTTCTCTAGCGCCTAAAAATAATCTCCAAACCCTGTCGACGGAAGCGCGGATTATTAAAGAAAAAGCTGTATTTTTAAACCCGGGAAACGTGCTAAACCCAAGTGCAAACTGCGGTCAGCTCTCGCCACCTTCCCCCTGAAACTTCCAAGTCTATTTGTGCAGCCGAAACGAGACAAAGATTCACTTGTGCAACTTGCAACGCGACGAAAGTTTATTCTAGGCCCCGAAAACCGAAATTACAGGCTGCGCTGGGGCCGGCGTGTAGAGCTGCACAAACCAAATGAGGCTTTTTTTTTTTTTTATCACTGACTTAAGTCCTGGCAAATATAGACGTGGGATCACGGACGGTTATTAATCAAGCGTGATGGGATTACGTGGGTGAAACGCTGCACTCAGATGACTAGAAGAGGTTTGGAATCTCTTTCTGGGACCTGGTTTAGTCCATATTTGTGGTGAGGATGATGATCATTATGAGGTTTGTCCTAGGTTCTTTTGTTTAGGCTGCAAAATGTGATATCCTGTTGAGTTAATATGACTAATCAGGCCTTTATGGTGGGGCGCAGCAGAGATGGTTGTCCATAGACTGACCATCTGATTCTTGGTCTCCTCCCTCACCAAGGTCCTTCTCCCCTGGTGGTTCTGGACGTCTTCCCTTTACAAATGATGGAGGCCACTGTGCTCTTCGGGACCTTTAATGCTGCAACAATTTTCTGCACCTTCCCCAGATCTGTGCCTCGATACTGTCTCGGAGTCTACAGTTTCTGCTCTAACATTCTGGGACCTTGTCTGTGTCTTTCCAAATCAAGTCCAATCCATTTCATTTTGCACAGGTGGACTCTGGTCAGTTTGTAGAAGCATCTCAAGGACGATCAACCTGCCATTTGAGGGTTAGGGTTAGCAATTCTGAATATCCAAATCCCAAAGCGCATTGACAGGAGAGCTTACAGCCGATATGCCAGTGTGATACCTCATTTGAAAGCCAAGACCTTCTAGTTTCGAAAAAAAAACACATTTAATGGAATGAGGGAAAAGTGTTGGGATGTCAATACTTTCCGGATGCAGTGTTAACCTATTTTAAAATCATGGGACAAGTAACATTTGAGTATGAGGATCTCCTCCAGAGACACGGCCTATCACAACAGGATCGACTGAACATCTACCCCACACCAGTGAGACCATGCTTGGACTATGGTGGTGTCATCTTAGGTCAAAGGTCAGACTGCACAGCTGGAGAAAAGAGAACTCTGAAGATCATCTCTAGAGGAGGATCCACACCTGAGTTACCAAGAGAAGGAGAGAGAAGTCTGCTGTGAAGTTGGTCAAGGAGACAGGCCATTGTGAATATCCACTGCACCGATCGTTGCCTAAAAAATTGCCTCTGACAATCTGTACTAGAGGTCGACCGATATATCGGGCCGATATTTGGATATTTTACAATAACTTCCCGTTTATTGCAATGGAAAGAGCTCAGTCAGGGCGTCAAAATGACCTCCCACAGCTTCCTAGGCCTCAGGGGAACATCGCATGGAATATTCATTAAACACAAGTTTCACTAAACCTCAGTCAATATAAAGATGCTGTATGTCTGATTGATCGCTGCGCAAAGCTAGCAACAGTATGCTAATGCTAACGTCAACTAATCAAAGCTGGGACAGAAACTATGACTGAATCACCCAAAGTAATATAATAAAATCAGCCTCTGCTGGAGCGGCCAAGTAATTATGTTTTCACAGGATTATAGACCAGACATTTGGAAAAATCGGCCATAAATATCGGCATCGGCCTTAGAAAAACCCATATCAGTCGACAATCCGGACCAATTCCTCACCTCACACGACCGCACTGACTTGAGAAACCATCCCTTTTCCCTCTTCCTTTGTCGATACATTCCCCTGAACCTTGTTTTTGTTTTTCACACCTGCTGAAAGAAAAACGCTGGCTCAGATTGGGATGTTTTTTCCGGAACAGTGTTTGGTAATCGGGAGGAACGTCTCGGACACGGCTGACTTTATTGCACAGTTTTGAAGCGAGGTCATCACAGAGCGCCATGTGTCTCTCTCTGTGTGTGTTTGCTTATTAAAAGTGTTTTCCTCAAAGATGGAAATGTACCTGCAGCGTGAGGCCGGCGGCGGAAAAATACAGCAGGTTAAACGACTGCTGCGTGAAGGAAAGTCACTGATAAAGGTGAAACTGTGGGGCATTAATGGAAAATCCTGTGCGTGAGAGAGAGTAACATATTGGGAGAAGCCTCGGTTTTACACGCTTCAGTAAAAAGATAAACTTTCTCCAAACAGACCACCAACTTCTCTGAACTTCACTGTGACTTAATTTGCCATTATCCGACTCAGCACCCGTAAAACGCACAATTAGGGCCGTTAAAGACGAAACGGGAGAGAAACTTTTTCACTGTGAGACTCCGAGAAGTTGCCATCAGTGTCAGAAACTGTTCTTTCTCTTTGGTCAAGGGTCGGCTTTTGTCACTCATATGACCTTCATCTAACCAGGAAAGACCCACTGGAATATTTTTGGAACCCTTTTGGAGTTGAATTTTCCCAAAACCGCTCGTGTGCCCGATACCGACGTGAGGTTTCCGATCCCAGTGGGACTTTCCATTTTAAATCAAGGCAAATAAAGTAAAGTCTTATTTGGGGACTGCAGCTGTGATTCTGTGGGAATAGATTGCGTTCACGTGACAACAGTCGATAGTTTCAAATTGAGTTGGTGCAGCTTAGAATTAGGTTGTGGTAGCCCTGGAAACCGTCAAAATACTTTTATGCGATCTCTGTAATGCCTGGGCCTGTCTAACCTGCGCTGATATTAACCCCTTAACTCCCACCTGAACCGAGCACATTTTCTCCAGTTTGGCTTTACCCCAGTTCAAGAGCTTCTGGAAAAAAGCTGTGAAAATAGCGACAAAACTGAGATGAAAACAAATGATGGAAATGTGACAAAAAAGTGAGAAAACATTGACAAAAAAGTATCGGAAAATTGATGAAAAAGTGGCAAAAATGTCACAAGAAATTGACAAGAAATTGACGAAAAAATGACAAAAATGTGATAAAAAAAATGACAAAAAATGTGACAAAAAAAATGACAAAAATGTGACAAAATATGACAAAATATGACAAAAATTTGATTTAAAAATGACGAAAAAATGACAAAAATGTGACAAAAAAATTACAAAAATGTGACAAAAAAGTTACAAAAATGAGTTGAATACCCACAAAAAAATGATGGAAAAAAAAATCTGCTGACGTGAGGAAAAAGATCCTCTCGGTTCAGGCGGGAGTTAAGAGGTTAAAGTGTCAAGAATGGTTTCTGTGTTCCACATTACTTTACTGGATACTTGTGTACGTCTCCTCCTGGAACCGCCACCTTAAAGGGGCTAGATGCAAGTTAGTAATTTTACACTCACTACTGCCACCTCAGGTCTTATGCGTAACTGCAGCTTCTACATTAAACCTGAAGTAACACCTTTCTGAGTGACAGTGCAGGATTTTAGAGGCAGTTGTGGTGAACAGGTCTGAGCTCATTCTACACATTAGGACATGGCTGGAACATGTAGGGGAAGAAAATACTGTGTTTTAACATTTTTAAACTCTGTATAGTCCCTTTAACGTGGGGTTTGAGCATCTGAATGATCCGAGGAGCTCTGTTGTCGAGGGCTTCGTGCCCCTGTTAGGGTCTCCCATGACAAACAGGTCCTTGGTGACGGGTCAGACAAAGAGCAGTTCAGAAGCCCCTTATGAGAGACCAACAGGCCCAGTTAGAACCATGAGGCCGTCCTTCTATGGACCCACCACCAGCAGGGGGCGCCATAAGGGGCTGGTGCCATGTGATTCACGACCTGGAAACGTGGAAGAAAATGGATGGATGGAGTTTGGTACGTCTTTGCCGTGTTTTTTTGTGGATCGGTGGATGTTTTTACCGCAGAGAGTCCATAATGGTCCCGAAACGCCTCTGAAACATCTCAGAACAAGTAAAATAATCCAGGTCAAATGCTCAACTGAATCTTAACTCGTCAAAACCACTCACATTTGGATGATTATGTTCAAATTGAGTCATTTAAACTAATCTAGTTAATTGCCCCACTCGCACGCTCAAACACACTCCCATTCAGCCTGGCCGATTACACACAGTGGTAGAAGAAGCCTACGCAGACACGGGGAGAACATCCAAACTCCCAGAGCACGATCGCTAACCGCTGAGAAACATAACACAAAATGCTATGTGTGTTTGTTTTATGTGCAGCAGCGTCTTGTGTTATTTCCGTCGTCGTCAAGTCTTTAATTAAGTGTCTATTTGGCCCGAACGGTGACGGCGGGGGCGGTTCAAGATGGATTCTCTCATGCGTTTGTGAACTCAAGATTTCAGCTCAAAGTTTCGTCTTCTCCCTCAGCACATGAGAACTGATCGAATTGTCCAAAGGAAGCGACAGCATTGAAAGAAATATGTGTTTTTTTCATTTTTCCCTACAGTCTCGACGTCCTCTTGTGCGTCTGTCGTCAGCCCGTAATGAAGGGTCCCGCTGTCGCACCTGGATCTCGGGACGTCCCAGATGGAGAGGGGTTAAAAGACGTCCCAATGTGAGTCCCCTGTTCTGAAGAATGTGCAGCTGAGGTTTCTTTTAAGAGGCACAGGTGGACGAGGAACTAAAACAACTCGCTTCTGTGTCAAGATGATGAAGTCGAGTTTACACACGGAGCAACAAGTCAAATTTTGTGATTTTTAAACATATTTTAAGGCCCAAGTAGTACATTTCTCGAGCCGCAAATGCATGAGCAGGCTAATGCTAACGGCTATAGGAAAAATACACTGAGCAGGCTAATGCTAATGGTTATAGGAGAAATACATTGAGCATGCTAATCCTAATGGCTGTAGGAAAAAAACACTGAGCAGACTAGTGCTAGTGGCTATAGGAAAAATACATTGAGCAGGCTAATGCTAACGGCTATAGGAAAAATGCATTGAGCAGGCTAATCCTAACGGCTATAGGAAAAATGCATTGAGCAGGCTAATCCTAACGGCTATAGGAAAAATGCATTGAGCAGGCTAATGCCAGCGGCTATAGGAAAAATACATTGAGCAGGCTAATGCTAACACACTCTGAAAAGTCTCCCGGACTAGCAGACTTGCTGTCTGTATTAAGATCAAATGCGTCTTCTCATTTTTATTTCTATGGTCAGTATTTCCTCTGTTTGGAATGTTTGCGGACACCACCTCATGACATCACCAGGTGGAGCAGAGTGTAAAATAAGACTCAATAACATTATAGAGCTACGTTTCCGTTGGGTTGCATTATTCACCACACACATGTCTCCCCCACAGAGGCATGTTCACAGTAAACAAGAGGCCTGTGGTTCGACTCCAATCAAAACGACAAGAGTGCATTTAAACACAGGCAAAAACCAGAAACCACTGCTTTCTTTACATCGAGCCAAGATGGCGCCTCGTCCTGGAAAAGAAACTCCCCTGCTGTGGTAAAGATATATATGTAAGTATGTCCATTACTGTGGTGCTGCTGTATGGAGAAGACTACATTGGACTACATTACATTACAGTTTCAGAGCTGTGCCTGACCTGACCTGTGGCTATTTCAAAGAGGAGCAGTTTGAGATGAGGCTATGTCGGCCTTTTTAACATATAGGTTGTGTCATGCAAACAATATTTTTGACTCTAAAGATACTAGATCATGTCAAAGTGCATAATAATTTCCTAAAACACCAAACAAGCTGAACTACTCAAAGTCCAGTCAGACGTTGAAATAATAAAGTGCCTCCCAGCTGCAGAGCACAGGCCACAGCTGCTGATAACGTGACGGACAGGAGACACATGCGAGGTCTAATCTGTGTGAAAATATTCAGTCATTTGTTGGCGTCGCTCGTGTGACTTTATTTGGACGAATGGGAAACTGTGCTGTTTGGCGAGATCAGGCCGCAGGGATTAAGATTTGATTTCTGGGTGTTAGTACAAGTGATAGGAGTCTGACTAGACTAAAAACACAAAACACGTACAGTGGGTGGCATAAGTATGGGCCCCCCTTTCACTTTTGACATTTTGCCACGCTATGGACCACAAACATTAATATATTTGGTTGAATTTTTTACGTGAAAGACACACACTAAGTGACACACAATCGTGAAGTGAAATTTATACATGATCAGAGCTGTCACCAAGAAGCCTATGGTGACCCTGGATGAACTGCAGAGAGCTACAGCTCAGGTGGGGGAAACTGTCCACAGAACAACTATTAATCGTACACTGCACAATCTGGCCTTTATGGCAGTGGCATTTTTAAAAGAAAACCTGAGCTGTGTGTCTCTCTGCAGTTCATTCAGGGTCACCATAGGCTTCTTGGTAACAGCTGTGGTCAGTGCTGTCCTTGTTGGGTCAGTAAGTTTAGGAGGACGGGTCTTGGTAGGTTTGCAGTGATGCCAGACTCTTTCCATTCCTTGATGGTGTATTTAACTGTACTTTGAGGAGATGTTCAAAGCTTTGGAAATCTTTTAATCCAGCTTTATACTTCTCAGTAACTTTATCCCGGGCCTGTCTGGTGTGTTCTTGGACTTCATGAAGCTTCTGCTCCACAATAGTCTCTTCACAGACCTCTGAGACCATCACAGAGCAGCTGTATTTGAACTGACACTAAACACACAGGTAGACTCTGTTCAGTCATTGGGTCAACATGTGATCATTCAGAAATCATGAGGAAACTTCTGAAGGCAATGGGTTTCACTAAAAGGAAAGTGGTATGCATACTTTTGCAAACCCTACTTCTCAGATTTTATTAAAGGGAATATACGGAGTTTAAAAATGGTAAAATGATCAAATGTCCTAAGGTGTAGAGTGAGCCCAGACCTGTTCACCACAACTGCTTCTAAAATCCTGCACTGTCACTCAAAAAGGTGTTACTTCGGGTCCGAAGTGCCGTCATGCATGAGCTTAATATAGAAGGTGCAGTTACACGTATGACCTGAGGTGGCAGTAGTGAGTATAAAATGGCTAACTTGTTGTGACTAATTGTGTGTCACTTAGTGTGTCTTTCACATAACATTTCAACTAAATACACTGCAAAAAGTAACTAACTAGATTAGTTAAAATGTCTCAGTTTGAGCATAATAATCCAAATTTGAGTTGTTTTGACTGGGTAAGATGTAGTTGGTCATTTGTCCTAGATTATTTCACTTGTTCTGAGATGTTTCTGACTCGTTTCACTACATTTTGTCCTTATTTCAAGTAATTTTCTTTGCCAATGGTGTAAGAAAATTGGTCTTATCTCATTGGCAATTTAGCTTTATTATATAATGCGAGATTTACCTTAGAACTGGTCTGAAATGTCCTCAAACTAGCGAAGTAGACTTGGTCAGATTAGAAAAAAAGTCTAAATGAGTGAAAACCGCTCAAAACATTTCCTCAATTCAAGACATTTAAGCCAATGCTTGATATTTACTTTTTGCAGTGTATATTTATGTCTGTGGTCCATAGTATGGAGAAATGTCAAAAATATTTACCCATCTTTCTTTAGTTTGATTATTTTTGTGACGTTTATGTAGTTTCACTTCCTTATTGGACACTAACAGGAAGTGACATAGATAGAGGCAAACAATTTAAAACTGTTGCCATGCCAACCTCGTTATGTCAATGGGAATTGTGGAACTATAGAGTTCGGGAATGTGACGTCATATCGCTAAGCATTATGGGATTAGCAGCCATTGTAAACTAATGGAGATTTTAAAAGTTAAAATACTGGAGTTATTGTTCATATTAAAACACTTGGAGACCACAGTGTGTTAGATGTATTTACCAGCAGTAACTCAGCAGCTAACGGAGTCGTTCCACTGGTTTTTTCTCCACTTTTTATACTGTTTTTAGCTAATGTTAGTCTATGGAAATGTATGCTAACAGCTGCAAAGATGGCGGATCTCCATGGTAACTGTGGACATTCCCGAACTCTATACCTCTAAAATTGACTTGAATGATAAGTACTGCTTACAATAGATGTTATCCATCTAAATAAGTCATTTTTTAAAGAGTCACATGCACTTTAAGTCGTAATTTAAAGACTTATGACTCAAAGTCCACTGAATACATCATGAAAAGCTGATGATTGGGTGTTCTGTAGAATTGAAACAGTTTTTCTGGTGGTCGTCTGCGCTCGTGTCGTTATAATTTCTCAAATCGCCGCCTGCTTAAACGTTCGGGGTGAAATTGCAGGTTGTATTGACAGTTTGCACGTAAACCCGGGGGAGCGCTGGGATTTCGTAGGTGGTTTTTGAGGCCTAAATTGGAAGGTTTTTTTTCTTTCTTTCCAGTTTGTGTTGACGTGCGAGTCCAAACAAACATGTGATTTATCCCCTTTACGGGCGGCACTTTGGGAGTTTACGGCGTTCCCTTTGGTTAGCGCCAAAACCGGGAGAGAGGGAGGGAGGCCACTGGGTTCAGATAGGAGCGAGGTCTTCATAAACGCTTTTGTGAGGAGCTGAGGAAAACTTACTTTAAAAAACAACCTCACATTTGACTTAAATTATCGCAAATCCGAAAGTTGATGGTTTGGACGCAGACTCAGAACATATACAAGGTCTGCACAATCAAGCGCAAATACATCAAAAGCCCACAACACTGAGTAAAAGTGAGTCTTTTCAATGGAGGAAAACACTTCCTATTGTGGAAGTTTAAGTTCCAGCAGTTGTCAGTACTTAATTAACATAAGTACAGGAAATAGGACAATGTATTGCGTGCTAAGACCGAACTGTGGAGGTCAGAATGACAAGAGAGATAAGACAAGATAAGATAATCCTTTTCACAATTGTTATATCAGCTCTCAAGAAACACTCAGGTTGTGCAAAAAAAATAATAACAGGAACAGCCCCTCCTGGAACCGCCACCTTAACGTGGTGGAGGGGTTTGAGCACCTGAATGATCCTGGAGCTCTGTTATCGGGGGCTTCGTGCTCCTGGTAGGGTCTCCCGTCACCTAGGACCCAAACAGGTCCTAGGGTCAGACAAAGAGCGGTTCAGACGCCCCTTATGAGAGACCAACAGGCCCGGTTGGAACCATGAGGCCGTCCTTCTGTGGACCCACCACCTGCAGGAGGAGCTGGTGCCATGTGACGACCCGGAAACAGAAAAGTGGAAGAAAATGGATGGATGTGCAATCAGTTAAATAGTGAATAAAGGTATCTTATATACAATGAATGCAAATAATTAAAGTTAGAGCAGACTATAAAACATGTCAGCAGTGCAAATTATTTCAGTCTTAGTGCAGATAAAGTGACATTGACACAGAGATTAAAATGACGCTTGTACATACGGGTAAAATTATTGCATGTTTTTTTTTGCATAATCGTAATTGCACATGCTCACAGTAGCGTTGTACAGTCTGACAACAGTGTGGATTAAGGACTTGCGGTAGCGTTCCTTCTTGCACTGAGGGGGTCTCAGTCAATAATCAAAAACGTTATTGTCCCTGTTGGGAAATTTGTCCTCTGTATTTAACCCATCCTTCGATGCCGCTGGGGGGGAAACCCGTGGGGCAGTGCCCATGGACCCATCTCCATACCCAGAATCCCCTGACTGGAGGATTCATCTATTGTACATGTTTTTAGTGGTAGGGGAAACCTAGGCAGACATGGGGAGAACATGCAAACTCCACACAGACAAGCCCCGTCCAGGTGGGAATCGAACTCAGGACGTTCTAGCTGTGAAGCAGAGGCACTAACCGCTGTGCTACTGTGCCGCCCACAGTGGAAAGTCCATCACTGCAAAGAACTTGATGGAGCCGGCCCCTAATATTGATGCTACGTCCATGTTTTTCACATCGGTGGTGAATCTGAGCATCATCACATGCTTTTTTCCATGTCTGTAAATTCTGTGTCCGATTTCTTTGCTCAAAAGTTTCCAAAACGATCTGATTCCTCTGGATGAATGGATAGTAATATTTACAGATTTTAATAGCCATTTTTTGTGTGTGTGTTTGCGACGTTATGATGGCATTTAAAGCATTACATTTGACTGACAATTTGACCTGTATAAACCCTGTCCATGGTTGATATGCTGGAATGAAAAATAGTGCAATAGAAACGGGTAATGTGTTGCTTTGGCCAGCAGAGGGCAGCGTAGTCCGTAAAATGAACTGAAGATTGGTTCTCTCTGTTGAAAATGAATCTCAGTGGCGCTAAATCCCTTTGACAGCATAAACCTTACATGGTTTCCTTAACACAACAACACACTGCAGAATAAAGTCAGGAGAGATGCTCAGTGCCAGGTTATCGCACAATACGCTGATTTACACCTGCCTCTAGACATAGAAAAGAAAATGTAGACTTACACAATCTATGGTGGATTAAATGACCAACTAGCTTTTACAAAACTACACTACACATGTTCCATATCTGACATAGCAGTGACCGTGAGCTTTATCCTAATTTAAAGTGTAAAGTGTGAGGGCTGTACGACGCCCAACATACTGCATCACTTTGTGGACCGTGGATTAATACTTTGTTTTTTGTTTCACTGCAGAGAAAAAGAGAAATGATCCAAAGCGAGTTGGGAAAGTCCAGTGTCCAGCAGCAGAACTAATCCAGATTTAATGACCAGGAGGCGCCGGACCAGACGAGTGACCACAGCTCCTTCACACACAATGATACAGAAGATAAGGAGAATCTGAGAGAACAGTCCACTTCTCAGACTGAACTTTTAATCAGTTTAATTGATCACTTGCACATTTTAAACTTTGCACGTTTATAAAGTGATCTGGTTTTTTTACATGTTTGAAGTGGCAGTGATTTGGGTGAAAATTCAAATGCAGAGCTCCCCCTAGTGGCACAAGCCTGAAACAACCGCTAGTGTGTTTGGTCTGTATGTATAGTTTTTTAAGTACTTGTGTATAAATTAAAAGGCTGGCGACCACATCTGGACTTAGAGGAAGCACAGACCCCACATGTTACACTCTTGTACTTAACAATAAGTTTTCATATTTTTTTTAAAGACGGTTCAAACCCTTCAAAGGCCAAGATAATATGTGTACTTTTACGTGCACAGTATCGTTGTGTCCCTGGGCAAGACACTTCACCTTGAGTGGTGGTGGGGGTGGGAGGGGCCGATGGCGCAGACTGGTTGCCTCGCTTACGTCAGTCTACCCCAGGGCAGCTGTGGCTACAATAGCTTACCGCCACTGAGCCATCGTTGTACTATTGTGATATTTTATTAGTCCCCTCCTGCAGCCGCCACCTTAAAGGGACTATACAGAGTTTAAAAATGTTATAACTAAGTATTTTCCTCCCCCTACGCTAAAATATTTTTCGTAGGATAGTTGGTAAATGGTGGACATTCATCATCCAATCAGAGACGTAAGATTAGGCACCAGCCCACTATCCTAAAGGTTGGTGGGGCAGGGTCAGGGTTAAGCTGATTGGTCGATATATGTGTGACGTTTCACTCTCATGACTTGTGACTGGTTGATCTACCGACTATCCTAGGAAAAATATTGTCCCCCTACATCAGGGGTGTCCCTCGGGCTGCTTGCTGAATCGGTTCACATCATCAGAGATGGTCCTTTTTATTTAATATGTAATAATTCTACACAATTCTAACCCAACAACTAGCATTTTATTGTTAGACAGAGCTGGCATTAAGGTTTTGAGCATAAATAAAGGCATGAGGCACAATTTAAACCTCTGCTACTCGAAGGTTTTGTGGAACCAACCACCGACCCATGGCCCTTTACCCTGTGTACGCTCCAATATGTGGCCCCCCATGAAAAAAGTTTGGACACCCCTGCCCTACATGTTCCAGCCATGTGTGTAGAATGAGCTCAGACCTGTTCACCACAACTGCCTCTAAAATCCTGCACTGTCACTCAAAAAGGTGTTAATTCGGGTCCGAAGTGCCGTCATGCACGAGCTTAATATAGAAGCTGCAGTTACACGTAAGACCTGAGGTGGCAGTAGTGAGCACAAAATGACTAACTTGCATCTAGCCCCTTTAACGTGGTGGAGGGGTTTGAGCACCCGGATGATCCTGGGAGCTCTGTTTTCGGGGGTTCCGTAGGGTCTCCCAGAGCAAACTGGTCTAAGTGCCAGGGCCAGGCAAAGAGCGGTTCAGAAGCCCCTTATGAGAGACCAACAGGCCCGTTTAATCGTGAGGCCGTCCTTCTCTGGACCCACCACCTGCAGGAGGAGCTATAAGGGGCTGGTGCAGTGTGATTTGGGCAGCTCCAACAGCTCCCCTATGACGGACAAGTGGATGGATGGATGGATGGATGGATGGATGGATGGATGGATGGATGGATGGATGGATGGATGGATGGATGGATGGATGGATGGATGGATGGATGGATGGATGGATACATGGATGGATGGATGGATGGATGGATGGATGGATGGATACATGGATGGATACATGGATGGATACATGGATGGATGAATATTTTATTGGATCTTTATTTAACCAGTAAAGTGTCAGTGAGATTCCGATTCTCGCCTTCAGGAGAGCCCTGGTCCCAGATGAGTACCTTTATATTTCTATTGATAAACAACACAGACACAGAGAGAAGCTTCTTCTTTTCACAATTCAGGCATATTACACTCTCATGCTGTTTGTTCTTCAAATATTATTTAACCCTCACCTTAACCAGGCACATTTTCTCCACCTTTACCCAAATCTAAAAGCTTCTTGACTGGCGCTTACAGCCAGACCTACAAATCTGATTTTTCTTTGTGTTGTT
Source organism: Gobius niger (assembly GCF_951799975.1). Lineage (NCBI taxonomy): Eukaryota > Metazoa > Chordata > Actinopteri > Gobiiformes > Gobiidae > Gobius > Gobius niger. The sequence continues at coordinate 24,380,840 of NC_136870.1, read as the reverse complement.
GCCACTTTTTTATCACATTTTTGTCGTTTTTTTGGCTGTGTTTTCATCCTCATTACGTCTGTTTTTTACAAACTGCGTATAACGTGCGGCTTAAATAAGAATGAACTCCTCTCTTTGGGAATGGCTCGCGTGGCTGATCTATTTCCTGTTTTAAAATTCATGATTTCTATAATTGACACGAGGCTCTTTCCAGCCAATAGCGGCCCGTCCCTCGCCTCTGCCCCCCCATATTCAAAACCATCGGTCCCAATCCAAAAAATGTGAATATTTAATGCCTTAATTTTTGACTTGAATTCATAATTTAGTAAAATGAGATTGGGGCCTTGGCTTTCGCCGGCGGAGTGTGACGGGCGCACAACATGGCCGCCGTTCACATTCAGAAAACTTCATATTAAGGCGTCATGAAAAGTTAATATTACTTTTTAATTCATATATTTAAGAGGTAGATTTGAATATAGCTCCATGAATGAAACATCATCACACGAGTGCTAACGGGATTTTAATTTTTTATCATTTACCACAGCTCTAAAGTATGTTTGCGTGAAATTTAATCACCGTTTAATAACCCTGTGAGGCTGCAGCAATGAATAAGAAATGTTTGGCTGATATTTAGCGCGATCTTTATAAAAAATCGGCTGCTTTTTCATCAACTGAAAAAGTAGTAGATGATGTTGTTCTGTCGGCTTCATCCAATCAGGACCTTCTGCTTACAAGGACGTATCCGGGCAAGACTTGCAGCTAAACCACACAAATCTTGTTCTGACTGATGTCCGATCACTGGAGAATAAGATGGATTATATTCGTCTGCTAAGCTCTACCCAGAGGTTGGTGAAAGCCTGTTGTGGAGCGGAGGGAGCTGCGCAGGAGGAAGAGGAAGGAGGAGGGGGAGGAGCTGACCAGTGCAGGACACCACGCTCTGAAACAGGGACAAACTCAAGAGGCTTTTCAGAGGAGACTGAAGCCATAACTCTGGTTTCCCCGACCTCCAAACACATGCTGCTCAGGTTGGTCCACAGTGGTGGCTCAGGACTCGTCAGAATCAGCTCCTCCAAAACTCTGCAGCTCGAATCATCACACGGACCCGTACCTCTCATCACATCACCCCCATCCTACAACAACTGCACTGGCTTCTCATGAAACGAAGAATCAACTTCAAAATACTCCTCATCACCTTCAAAGCACTTCATAACCTGGCCCCTCGTGACATATCTGACCAACTCCACATCGCACTCCGCTCCTCCTCCACTCTCAAACTCTCCGTCCCACCGGCTAAACACGTCACCATGGGGCACAGAGCCTTCAGCAGCTCTGGAACTCTGTCCTTGGGTGTTCTAAAAAGGGTCTATATCATGCAAAATCAACTTTTTGGAGCTTTTAATCATGTTGTTAAGCTATGTCCTTATCAAAAACACCCCCAGAGTGGTTTTGGTTTCATTCTGAGCATTTCTCCTGAATGCTTTTCTCTGAGCAGCTGCTCCGCCCTCTCCTGGAAAACTACTGACTTGTGACACTCTGACGTTTTTTACGTAATAGTATCAACAGGAAGGGCCCGACATCTGTAATGTAATGCCTTACGGCCTGATTTTCATTTGTAAAACAGCTTTTTCATTATCCATCCATCCATCCATCCATCTATCTTCTTTCACTTGTTCGTTCCCGGGTCATGGGGGCACTGTCCGAGCTGCCCAAATCACATTGCACCAGCCCCTTATGGTTCCCCCTGCAGGTGATGGGTCCACAGAAGGACGGTCTCATGGTTCTATCTGGGCCTGTTGGTCTCTCATAAGGATCTTCTGAACCGCTCTTTGTCTGACCCGTCACCTAGGACCTGTTTGCCATGAGAGACCCTACCAGGGGCACGAAGGCCCCGACAACAGAGCCCCCAGGATCATTTGGGTGCTCAAACCCCTCCACCATGTTAAGGTGGCGGATCCAGAAGGGGCTTTTTCATTATTTCTGTTGTAAAAAAAAAAGAGGAAGTGCCCGACGCATCCGTGCTGCCCCTGCAGTGAAAACCTTAGCCCCCCCTGAGTGTCTGAACAGATGTTTGCACTGAAAGCTGTGAAGAAGGAGCTCTTTCTAACCTACTCTGGACGCCTGTTCTATTTCTTACCTAACGATAGTGTCACGGAGAAAAGTTGGAATTTCTTCCCGGGATTTGGCGACTCTCAGCCAAAATAGTGTTTTTCTGTCACCGTCACTTCACTGATGGATGCTTGGAACCCTCATTGACCATATGTGGGCGGCAAAACAAGCTAGTTTTCTATTAGAAAGCATTGCACTTTCCACACGTTTTAAGCAACTGTAAAGCCTGGTTTCAAATGTTTTTGGCGCTTTCTACAACTAGATATTCCTCCTGTGATAACGCTGGGGTAGTTACAATTAAAGAAACCAGGCTGGTTTTCGTAAAGTACATTTTAGAAATCTTGTATACTTATGAGGGCCCGACTTTGATTGACAGGGCCGAGTCTACAGCGAAGATCCCGCCCTTATGCCCTTTTTTGGAACATGCACCGTCAGGGCAGGGTAGGAGGAGTCTATAAATCCACCATGATACTTTCTCTGACACATGTTTGAATACAAGATAAAAAAACAAGCTGATTTGTACTTTCCGCTTTGAAAACTTAAGGATAGTCAAACACTCTTTCACTTTCACAAGTACAATTTGACAGAGCAGCTTTCATGGGAGTAATCTGTGCCTGTTTGACCTCCCCCATTCCTTCAGCAGGCGATTCTGGTTCCACATTTGTCCCGATGACCCATCCTTCTCCGCTGGGGCCCAAAACTCCCCCCCAAAAAAACCTCTATCCCGAGTGTTTCCCCTGCATTACCCCTCGACCGTTCCGTGTGGGTTTTTCCTCGCGCAGACCCGCCCTTTACAGCTCCATTACCGCGGCGACGCTCGGATCAGACCTGGGCCCTATCCCGCCGCTCCCCACAGCATTCATCATCCTGACAGTTGCAGATAAGGCAATTATTTTCTCCCGCTGCAACAAAACGTTAGTCAAGTGATCGGGAGAGAGAGAGAACGAGAGGGGGGGTAGAAAGAGGGAGGGGAGGGGGGGGGAGATGTTATCGGGCTTGTCAGCGGTGGCACGGAGCACGATTCGAAGCTGTAAAAACAAAACGAAACACGTGTTAGCGCGGGATGATTGTGGATGATGTGGAGGAGCGGGGTGAGCGGTGGGAGGGTTCAGGCGAGGCGGAAACAGCGTGGGCTGGACACGACGGGCCGAAACTGCTGCTCAATGTGTTTGTTTGAGAAACCCATGCAGTAGAAAGAGGCGAGCGATGTCAGTATTAACCAAGAAATAGGTTTGATTACAGTTTGAGTCCAGTGTAATGCTTTTAAATGACTCTCAAGAACCCTCAAAATGTCAAAATATAGCAAATAAAATCAATAATATAATGACTACTATGGAGCCCAAAGTAGAGGTCGACCGATATGGGTTTTTCTGAGGCCGATGCCGATATGCTCGGCCGATATTTTGTCTGATCTATCCTGTAAAAACATAAATACTTGGCCACTCCAGCACTGAGCGATTTTATTGTATTACTTTAGTTGATCCAATCATAGTTTCTGTCCCAGCTTTGATTAGCTGTCGTTAGCATTAGCATATTGTTAATAACCGCAGCATTTAAAAGGAACTTAGCGATTGAATTCTCCAGGTTCTGCACTTCATGCATGTCCATATTGACGGAGGTTTAGTGAATCTTGTGTTTAAAAAACTTGAAGCTAACTAATTTCCATGGCGATGTTTCTCACCCCCCCTGAGGCCTCGGGAGTTGTGGGAGGACTTTTACTTAGTACTTTTAAAGCAGTACTAAGTAACGTGTTTACATTAATAAATCCTTTCCGTAGTCCCTCTGGGGGAAACACAAGTGTTAATGGGATGATTGGAGGGTCTTTCATCTCCCCCTGGTGTGTCTGTCTAGAAAACCACAATTGCAACTTCGCTGCCACTGTGTCGGAGCCACCAATACACACTAATGGGATCACGAAGAAGACGCTAACAGGTTAATAGGCAAAGCTAACTGCGGGCTAGTGCCACTTAAACAGTATTTACTGCCAAGTTTGAGTGAAAAAAATGATCTCCATTGTGTAACTGGATGTACAATATCCCTCTGTCCCTTTGTCTTTTCTGTCAGCATAGTATTTACTCTCACGGACAATTAATGAGTAAAAAATCGCAACTTGCTACGACACCTGTAGTTGTGCGTATGGCCTCTAGGGGCAAGAGTTACTTAGTACTGCTTTAAAGCCTTGACTTTGCTCTTTTCCAATGCCTCAGTCACTTTCTTCACCAAGTCACTTTCTTTAACCTCTAAACCCCTACCTTAACCGAGCACATTTTCTCCGACATAAAAGCTTTCTGAAAAAAAGCTTCAAAATGGAGACGAAAACGAGGATGAAAATGCAACAAGAAAGTGACAAAAATGTGGCATAAGAGCAACAAAAGCGTGTCGGAAAAAGAACAATAACACAATAAAAAAACACGACTTAAGAGTGATGAAAAAGCAACATAAAAGCCACAAAAGAGCGACAAGAAACAAAACAGAAGGTATTCGTCTCGTCTCGCCAGACTGGTTTTCTCATGCTGCTGGAACCATCTCCATGGTTGCACCTACCAGAAACCCTAAAAACAATTGATCCTGCGGCCCTCATGACCCCACACCCCGCTCCACAACCAAGGACAAAAACACATTAAAAAAAGTTACAAAAATGCAATGAAAAACATGACAAGAAAGCATTAAAAAGCAACAAAAATGCTTCAAAAATGGGGTTAAAACATGGCGATAATGTGACAAAAAAGTTAGTCAGTTACGCAGGTCTTAGCTTTCAAATGAGGCGTTACTCTGGCCTATAGGCGTTGAGAAGCTCTTAGATCTGGGTAAAACTAAACTGGAGAAACATTGTATGCAAGAAATATTGAAATATTGACAATTATTTATAAAATGTATCTATTGAGGACGTCCAGACCGTCCTTTGAGGTTTTATTTCCAAAAGTGTTTGTAAATGTGGTCAGAAGAGGAGGTTCAGCCCTCAGCAAACCTGCAAACTCCTGATGTAGAGTGAGGGCAGTAGTATCGGGTTTAGCCTGTAGAGGGCAGCAGAGGACCTGCTTTCTTCTACTCCACTGAGATTGACTTACTGCTGTGTGTGCGTGTGTGGCCTCAGACTGAGAGAGAAACTTTCATTTGTCCTGTAGAAAAGACGAACAACAAAAAAGCCATGAAAAAGCAACAAAAATGCTTTAAAAATGTGATAAAAACGTGGCGACAACGTGACAAAAAAAATTAGTCAGTCATGCAGGTCTTAGCTTTCAAATGAGGCTTAATTTATGGTTTTGTTTTGACATATTAGTAACGGAGACTTTTCCAGGGGGATTCTGGATTTCTTGTTTAGTCTTACAATAGTAGAAAAATCTGTGAAGAATCAAAACAAAAACACTGTACATTAATTAACATTTCTGTAAATGCACCGGAATCAACCAAACGGCGATTTTTCATCCGTGGAGCTTGGACAAAGAAGACAATAAAGACATTCCAGTGCAATAAAAATGCAAAGTGGACACAGTCACTAAACTATAAAGGTAAATACAAATGCAAAACAGTGCAAACAATAATAGTGTCATATGATTTACAGGCCGGGGTTAATGACTGTTGTGTAGTGAACCTAATGTCGCACTGATGTGATAAAATACATTTTCCAATTTCCATTTCCCAATAAGAAATATTGACAATTGCTTGAATCAAACATTAGGTATTTTTATATGTTAAGATATTTGGCCCAAAACCTGAAAATGTTTTTTGCCTGTGGTGTCTAATCAACAACATGTTTTTATCACGATAGTATGTACAATAATAAGTAAACATGAAACAGTCGTCCACTTGTACTCAACTCTAATCACTCCTCATGGAACAGTCTCTAAATTATATTTTCTATTTCTATTAGCACATGATGAGCCTGTGCGTGTTCTCCAGCTGTGGAAAGAAGAACTTCCACATCTTATAAATTTAAATTGGATATGATTTGGCAAAATATGCAGTTTTCTTCAAGAAACCATAATCATCAGGTTTTTCAATTTTATCCATAGAACATATTTTACTCCTCACACTTTATTTGAAATGAAAGCGCTTCCTTCCCCTAATGGCACATTTTGCATAGCCTGCCTTTGAGTTTGCAGTATGTACCTGTGCTTTACCATTCCATATATTTGTGTGTGGATCTCTCACTGTACTATCTACACAGAGCCGTTTTTTCCTATAGGCAAACTATGCAAGGTGCGTAGGGCCCACACAGCCGCAAGGGCCCCTCATCTCAGTCAAACTACAGTGTTGTTTCACTGATTAATCAACGCGCTGTTTCGGGGCCTTTTTGTCTCAAAGATGAGTTGAATCCACACGGTTCTCATACGTGCAGTTACTTACAGTAACTCTGGTTCTCTGAATGTGCACAGTCTAAAACAAGGGGTTACTCACAGACTAATTCTCAGAGGTCAGACTAAAATAACCGTCAGGAGTAGGTTTCAGTTAGTTTTAAATCAGCGGTTCCCAAACTGGGACCAGAGGAGAGAGACTGTGACCATTTGTCATTTATCATTTTAAAAAGTTGGGACATAGACTAGTAGTCCTAACTCCAAGTCTCACAGTGGCTTAGTGGTTAGTGGTTCTCACACAGGGGGTGGGGCCTGAATTGAGGCTATGTTCCACTTCTGATCTGCACTACTGCCCAGTGGAACTGTTTTTGACCGGGTTCGCTCTCCGTCGAATAGCCATGGGACGTGAACTGTAGGGCCCCCTGTGGATTTTTGCTTAGGGCCCCAGAAGGGCCAGCACCGGCTCTGTCACCCCAATATTATCAAAGGAAAATCAATAAAAAATGGATCACAAAAACGGCTCTTTGAAATGAACGGATCCCAAAGAATCGGCTCCCAGGAAAGAATCCTAAAGGTTTTTAAGAACCGCTGTTGTCAATGATAAAAGTACATGTTCATACCTAAATAACTGTTCCATAAAGCTACATTTCACGCAATAAATAAAATAAAATACAAGCATTATTGTTTTGAACTTCTTTGTTGAGCTGCAGTCATTAGGAGCATGTTGTCTATTGCTGGCAACAGTATAATCAGGAAATGTAACGCTGTGTGCTTTTGAATACAGAAAGGAACTCCTCCTGTGGCAGTAAAAATGGCCCAAACCGAGGTAAGACATGTTTATAGTGGTATTTCTTTGTTTCTCTTGTAGTTTTCCTGATAAAAGTCCGCCTCTCTGGCTGCGCCGCTTGTCTGCGTGTCATGGATCATGTTTTCCGTGTCTCTGCAGACGATGATTGAACAGTTTGAGCTCGTTCCTGTAAATGTCATCGCAGAGAACGCGTGACGTGGTGCGCTTTTTGATCTCTGCGTTTGGTCGTGTTTCTGTCAGCACTTTTTAATGAGCGCCGACCTGGAGCCGAGCCTCCCACAGCGTCGCGCTCCGGGTCCGAAAACATCTCGCAAATATGTGGGAGCAGGATTTCAGACTCCGCTTTGAATGTGCAAAGACAAAGAACAAAACCTGGATGATTAATGAAAAATCAGGTGAGGAGGAGCTGGACTTGACTAATTTGAAATGCTCTGACTGTATTTCTAGTCAATAATGCACAAATTAAGAAGAAGGAGAAAGAAGAAGGAGAAGAAGAAGAAGGAGAAGAAAGAAGAAGAAAGACGAAAGAAGAAAGAAGAAAGAGAAGAAAGAAGAAAGAGAAGAAAAAGAAAGAAGAAGGAGAAGAAAGAAGAAGAAAGAAGGAGAAGAAAGAATAAAGAAGAAAGAGAATAAAGAGAAAGAAGAAGGAGAAGAAAGAAGAAAGAGAAGAAGAAAGAAGAAGGAGAAGAAGGAAGAATGAGAAGAAAGAAGGAGAAGAAAGAAGAAAGAAGAAAGAGAAGAAAGAGAAAGAAGAAGGAGAAGAAAGAAGAAAGAGAAGAAGAAAGAAGAATGAGAAGAAGGAAGAAGGAGAAGAAAGAAGAAGGAGAAGAAAGAAGGAGAAGAAAGAAAAAAGAGAAGAAGAATGAGAAGAAAGAAGGAAGAAGGAGAAGAAAGAAGAAGGAGAACAAAGAAAGAGAAGAAAGAGGGAGAAGAAAGAAGAAGGAGAAGAAAGAAGAAAGAGAAAAGAGAAGAAAGAAAAAGAAAGAAGAAGAAAGAAGAAGAGAGAAGAAAGAAGGAAGAAAAAGAAGAAGAAGAAGAAGAAGAAGAAGAAGAAGAAGAAGAAGAAGAAGAAGAAGAAGAAGAAGAAGAAGAAGAAGAAGAAGAAATGTTATGTAGACACATTTCAAACCTGAATCCTTAATTTTAATCAAAATGTGCACCTTCCTCATTTCTTAAATACGTAGGGTGACCAGATGTCCCAGTTTATCCGGGACAGTCCCAGTTTCGAGCCCTCTGTCCCATGTCCCAGTGGATTTCTCCAAAACCATTGATGTGTCCCAGTTTAAGAGAAGCTCTGTCCCAGTTTTCAAAGGACCGATAACACAATACATTTCTCACACGGACTTTAAAGCGCAGGCTCCAATGGACAGGGCCAACTCTCAGATAAGATGGGTGCAGTGACTTGCCCAACGAAACAACAGCAGTGTGGACTAGTCAGCAAACCTCCAACCCAGTTCAACTTCCGCCCCGAGCTGCTGTCACTGCACAAGCCATTGATAAAACAAACGATAAAAACACTCTATGAACTTCCTCCGCTTTCCGTCCTCTCTTGCTCAACAACTTTCCGCGCCACCCCCCGCCGCGTCGCTATAACAAACTACCCTTTTTTTTCTTTACCCACAATCCCTCTCTCCCCGTCCCGTTGAGTTAGCCCCCCGTGGCGGCCCCATCCTGAAGGTGGATAAAACACACATTCGGAGATAATTAGATCTAAAAACATCCGCGCGAGCAGCTGGAGCCGCGCGACTCGCAGTAGGGTTCGGCTCGTTCGTATCGGCAGCTCTCACCACGGACACGCACGGGCGAGGACAGGCTGCTAACTGGGACTGTTTTACAAAGTGCTACCTTCAAAGTAAACACAAGGATTCTATAGAGTTTGAGTGTACAGTGGGGGGGGGGGGCAAAGTTCAGTTCAGTATTTGAATGTGAAGCGAGGGGTCACAGCTTTAAACGCTTGTCTTGGCAGCCGAGAGTCTTTCAGTACGAGTGTGAGGGATTTTTCCACTGCTTTTTGATCCACAGATCTTTAATGATGCTCAGGTAGAGACTGTGAAGGCCATGGATTAATACAAAGCATGCTCCTAACGTCCAGCTCCTAACGTCCAGTTAACCTCTTACCACCCGCATAAACCAAAAGCATTCTGTTCTCTTTTGGCATGTGTAACACATCGTTTGAAAGCTAAGACCCACAAAACTGATCTTTTTCCTCGCGTTGTTGCTGTGTTGTGTTACCTTTTGCATGTTTTTTTTCCTTTTCTTTTTTTTTTTCATTTTTGTCACATTTTTGTTGAATTTTTGTCATTTTTGTGTTGAGTTTTTGTCACATTTTTGTTGATTTTTTGTCACATATTTGTTCAGTTTTCGTCACATTTTTGTTGATTTTTTGTCACATTTTTGTTGATTTTTTGTCACATTTTTGTGGATTTTTTGTCACATTTTTGTTGAGTTTTTGTCACATTTTTGTTGAGTTTTTGTCACATTTTTGTTGATTTTTTGTCACTTTTGTTGAATTTTTGTCACATTTTTGTTGAATTTTTGTCATTTTTGAGTTGAGTTTTTGTCACATTTTTGTTGAATTTTGTCATTTTTGTGTTGAGTTTTTGTCACATTTTTGTTGAGTTTTTGTCACATTTTTGTGTTGAGTTTTTGTCACATTTTTGTTGAATTTTTGTCATTTTTGTGTTGAGTTTTTGTCACATTTTTGTTTAATTTTTGTCACATTTTTGTAGAATTTTAGTCATTTTTGAGTTGAGTTTTTGTCACATTTTTGTTGAGTTTTTGTCACAGTTTTGTTGAATTTTTGCCATTTTTTTGTTGAGTTTTTGTCACATTTTTGTTGAATTTTTGTCATTTTTGTGTTGAGTTTTTGTCACATTTTTGTTGAGTTTTTGTCACATTTTTGTGTTGAGTTTTTGTCACATTTTTGTTGATTTTTTGTCACATTTTTGTTGATTTTTTGTCACATTTTTGTTGATTTTTTGTCACATTTTTGTTGAATTTTTGTCATTTTTGTGTTGAGTTTTTGTCACATTTTTGTTGAGTTTTTGTCACATTTTTGTTGAGTTTTTGTCACATTTTTGTTGATTTTTTGTCACATTTTTGTGTTGAGTTTTTGTCACATCTTCGTCACATTTTTGTTGCGTTTACATCCTTGTTTTCTTCTCATTTTTTGTGGCTATTTTGGTGCTTTTTTCCCCAAGAAGCTTTTTGATTAGGGTAAAGCCAAACTGGAGAAAATGGGGTCCGTTCAGGTGGGAGTTAAGAGGTTAAACACAGAAAAAATGCAGTTTGCGATGGGTAATGAAAGAATGGATTTTCTTATATTTGCATTTAGGGCCGAGCTCATCGGCCAGGAGACCAGTTGGCACCTGTTGGCTCTGCTGGTCACAGACTCACCTTGTCACGTATCGTCTCTACCCAGTTCACCAGGGGTGGCCAAGAGCCGAACTTTTCAACCTTGATCCTGTGAAGAGCCACAAAGGCGCCAATCGTTCAGAAGATCCAGGGGCGGTAGTTTATTGTGATTAAAGGGATATTTCAGGATTTTTGACATAGGGCCTCATTTCCTAGTTATCCAGAGTGTTGCTGATTTCTGGAGATATATTTTTTTGTAATTCATGCAGTTCTTATGTTTGAAGAGTTTCGTGGCGCTAGGCTAGTGCTTGGCTAGCGTATGTCTATGGTATCAGCTAGCCTGCATTAAAAACAGTCTGACCCGCTCCACAGTGCACCAAATCACTTATAACACCAGACTAACTATATACTGTAAATGTCTGTGTTAATGGAATATAACCTTACATCACATGAATGATCGCATTTTGAGGGACTATTTTCTAGCAGATCAATCCGCCGCTGTGTAGCTTATACAACCACGAAGTTGATGCTGCTCAAATACAAGTTATTTTAAATAATATAAGTGAATATAATAATATAAGTGATTTGCCTCAGGTGCTCTGTGGAGCGGGTCAGACTGTTTTTAATGCAGGCTAGCTGATACCATAGAAATGTGCTAGCCTTGCACTAGCCTAGCACCACGAAACTCTTCAAATATAAGAACTGCTTGAATTACAACACAAATATCTCCAGAAATCAGCAACACATGAGGCCCTATGTCAAAAATCCTGAAACATCCCTTTAAGGTCATCCATCCAGGTGTGTCTACAGTCACTACCCATTTGTAAAAGACAAACTTCCGTATTTGCATTACAACCTAATCTCGGTCGCCATTTTCCTGGATATTTTCGGCTCGCTAACGGAGAAAACCGTATGAAATAAGCATCGTAAAGGGGGAGTGTGTCTACTTTCTTAATCTGACACCAGAAACATAAATTGTGAAGGGAGAACACCTCTCAGCACTGACCTCTGTGCGATCAATGTATTGGACGAGCACCACGACTGCTACTTCTTCTACTCCTACTTCTACTTTCTAATGCCCCCCCTCCTCTCTCCCCCCCTCTCACTGGGGACCGGGCCTGTTTTATGACGACTGTTTACTCTCCTCCTCTCTGCCTCTTAATGTCCTCCGTATAAAAAATGTGGCACCGGGGACCGAGGGGAGCGGGCGGCGAGGTTTTTCCTGCTCAAATGGATGGCAGTTTGGGGCATTTAGCACCTGAAGGTAATTAGCTTTGCGGAGATTGTGGAGTGAGAAACGCGTTCACGGGACATTAACCCTCGCACATTCTCCAGTCGCGGGGAATTAATAGGAAAGATTAAAGTTTAAGGCTGAGGCCATCGCCGAAGCACCAGTCTGCGCCAACGGCCTCTCCAACCAATCACGCGCTGAAATCACACAGGCAAAGAGGATGTGGAGCCGCCATTTTGAAAAGCTTTTACAACTGCGGGGAAATAGTCGTCGGGAAATGTGTTTTTTTTTTAATTGAAGACAGTTCCACCTTCTTGTTCCCCAACCAGCTGTTAAACGACATTTTGCTTTTACGTGGAGTGAGGATCCGAGTCGGGAATATGACTTATACTTCTCTGCATTTGACCCATCCTCAATGTAACGAGAGTGACCTATCTGAGCTGTGAGCAGACACACCTGGCTGGAGGATGAACCTATTGTGCATGTTTTTAGTGGTAAGGGAAATCAGCCTACCCGGGGGACGACCTCAGGGAGAACGTGTAAAGGCCACACAGAAAGGCCCCGCTGTGAAGCTGAGCCACCCTGACAAATTTAAAGGAAAAGTCAAACAATTAATTTTTTTGATGTTTCGGTTTAAAGCAGTACTAAGTACAACTCGTGCACCCTAGAGGCCATAAGCGCCACTGCAGGTGTCAGAGCATGTTGCATTTTTTGTTTTACTGATTAATTGTCCCTGAGAGTAAATACTACACTCACAGAAAAGACAAAGGGAGAGAAGGATATTGTACATCCAATTACACAACGGTGCTTTTTCACTCAAACTTCACTATAAATACTGTTTTAGTGATGCCATCCCGCAGTTAGCTTTGCCTTTTAACCTGCTACCTTCTTTGTGATTTCATTAGCTTGTATTGGGGCCTCCGACCCGGTGGCAGTCAAGCTGCAAGGGTGGTTTTCTGGCCAGAGACAGCACGGGGAGATGAAAGACTCCCCAATCGTCCCATTAACACTTGTATTACCCCAAGAGATACAGATGGCATCTCGTCATAGAAGGGGGCGTGGCTTCGCCGAGGGGGAAAATAGAATCTTTAGGGAAACACAATTTTTCACTCTTTTAGCCATTTTCTGGTAGAATATCAACTTATTTATCACATAAATAAAGTCAAATGTAAATCGGGCCCATATGGATATTTTCTCACAGCAGATTGTTCAGTAGAAGTGAAAAAACAGCAGTTGTAGCAAGCGCTAGCTAACCGTTAGCATTAGCCAATGCTAACATGTAGCATAAAGTTAGCATTCTCCGTGATTCATGTATTTATGGGCTGTTGAACCACTTTGCTCCTCCCCATGTCTTTGTTTCTGTATTTAGTAGAAAACTATATTCATAATTCAGCATTTGTTACAGTAGTTTTTGAATAATTAGACAAAGTTTAGATTTTTTCAAAATTGTTTTCTCCTTTAAATGTTTTCAAGAATGACCATATATGGGCGATTCCAGAGATGCCGTCTGTATCTAGAGGGGCTACGGAAATGATCTAAGGCAAACAAGTTACTTAGTGCTGCTTTAAAAAGCAGGACCGTCTGGATTTTATAATGATCCAGTCACAACACGAACCGAATTAACCACTAGAAAAATATTTCCTTCAAACTTAACAAGAATGTTGCTGCATAGATGTTGATGCTTCCCTAAGACGATTTTTCTCCTTGTCGCCTCCCATCGAAAGCATTTTTGTCTCGTTCCAAACCTACAAAACCACTAACTCGGGCCATTCGCGTTCTGATTGCTTAATACTATGCCAGATATACGACTCTATAAAGAAGATAAAAAGTGTGTACTCTGGCTGGGGAGGCTGTTGTTTGGTTGGACCGTCTGTTTCTTTGATTACAGCACGGATTCGCTGTGGCATTGTCAAAAGATTGACTGTTGCATACATTTTTCATCAAGATCTCATATTAATGATGGGAGAGTGCGTAAAGCAGGGGTCGGCAAGTTTGCGTCGTCGAGGGCCGATTTTCATCATTGCCAAAACACAAAGGGCCGAACCTCACCATTGTAACCTAAAGTGAACAACTTTTTTTTGCAAATGCCAAGTGGTATTGGCTTTTCTATAGGCGACCCACTGGAAATGGTTCCGCAGCCCACTTTTGGTCCCAACACACCAGTTGAGAATCACGGTTTTACATTACGACCAAGTGGGATGTTCTCCCAGGATTAAAAAAACACTGACCCTATTTCTCGCATTTTAGAGTGCTTTAATAACAGGTATGAGTAAAGCCTTCTCCAGCACATCCCAAAGATCCTCAATGGGGTTCAGATCTGGACTCTGTGGAGGCCGATCCATCTCATGCTCCCTGAAGCAACACTTTCACAATGTCAGCCTGATGAATCCTGGCATTGTCATCTTGGAATATGCCTGTGCCGTCAGGAAAGAAGAAGAAATGTATTGAAGGAATAACTTGGTCATTCAGGATGTTCAGCTCATTCTTTGGGCACATAGTGTTGCTGAACCGAGACCTGATGAAATGCAGAAACCCCATTTGGTGCTTAGTATACCTCATGTCGACGCTGATTTTGCTTGTTGAGACACTTGTCCAGTGGAAGGCACCAGGCATTGTTCATCTAAAATCCCTTAATCCCAGGCATTTGCATTAGTTTGAATGAGTCCAAACAACAGGATCCAACTAAACACAGATCTGGTTTGCATTCGCGCAATTTGGAAGCTTCTTGGATTAGATGTTCCCAACTCTTAAAGCTGCACTACCTGAGTCAAATTGTGAAAGCTGGAGGTCGTTGATCTCTCAGCTGTTGCATAAACTCATTCCTAGCTCTCAGAGACCCTCCCGCACATCCCTCGTCTTCAGAGGTAATACATACTTGTCAAAGGTCTGTTTTGGTATTCCTTTCATCGTCTTCACCATTTGTACGATCGACCATGAAGAAATAGATGCTAGACGTGCCTATCAAGAGTCTACAATAAACAATTCACATTCACCACATGAACTTCCGGAACAAGGTGAATACGACTCGACAAACTGAGAACCAGCTTGAATCACATTGGAGCATGTATTCTTTTATATCTATTTAACATTTATTTAATATTTGTAAGTCTTAACCAATCAATAGACATGACTAATCAGACTGGCAGCCGTGAGCCGTGCATTATTAGCAGTAAAATAAATATAAAGATCACAGCAATAAGTGAAGTTATAAGTATATGATATAGGCCCTTTAACCTCTTAACTCCCGCCTGAACCGAGAGGATCTTTTTCCTCACGTCATCAGATTTTTTTTTCTCCATCATTTTTTTGTTGGGTGTTCAACTCATTTTTGTAACTTTTTTGTCATTTTTTTTGTCACTTTTGTCACAATTTTGGCATTTTTTCGTACATTTTTTATCACATTTTTGTCATTTTTTTGGGTCATTTTTTGTCATGTTTTTGTCATTTTTTTAAATTTTAAATTGTAATTTTTTTGGTCAATTTTTTGGGTCAATTTTTTATCACATTTTTGTCACATTTTTGTCACATTTTTGTCATTTTTTTGTCACAATTTTGTAATTTTTTCGTCATTTTTTTAATCAAATTTTTGTCATTTTTTGGTCACATTTTGTCAAATTTTTTGTCACATTTTCGTAATTTTTTTGTCACATTTTTGTCATTTTTTCGTCATTTTTTGTCAATTTCTTGTGACTTTTTGTGACATTTTTGCCACTTTTTCATCAATTTTTTGTCACTTTTTTGTCAATGTTTTCTCACTTTTTTCCTCACATTTCCATCATTGTTTTCGTCTCAGTTTTGTTGCTATTTTCACAGCTTTTTTCCAGAAGCTTTTGGACTGGGGTAAACCAAACTGGAGAAAATGTGCTCGATTCAGGTGGGAGTCAAGGGGTTAAATGTGGTTAATGACTTGAAATTGTTTGATTGACGAGAAATGACCGGCATAAACCTGATGATTATTGAAAATATTTACACTTGATTTTTGTTGTATGAGGTTTCTCTTATTCTCACGACCGTGTGCTGTGTTTTGTTCTATTTCTAATCTAATGCGATATATATGACAAACTGTTTATTTTAACATGTGGAAATCCTATAGAAATAAAGAATCCTTTGAATCTTTCGACAGGTCCGTGCCACTGGTGCTGTTTTCCTTAGCTTTTCGATAGACAGGAAGTGACCTTTTCGTGCCCTTAACCTCTTAACTCCCACCTGAACGGATCCCATTTTCTCCAGTTTGGCGTCACCCTAATCAAAAAGCTTCTTGGGAAAAAGTACCAAAACAGCCACAAAAAATGAGAAGAAAACAAGGATGTAAACGCAACAAAAAAGTGACAAAAAATGAACAAATATTTGACAAAAACTCGACCAACAAGTGACCAAAAATTGAAAAAAAAAATGTGAGAAAAACTCAACAAAAATGTGACAAAAATTTGAAAAAAAGTGACAAAAAAGATACACAAAAAGTCAATCAACAAGTGACCAAAAATTAAAAAAAAAAACAAATGAGAAAAACTCAAGAAAAATGTGACAAAAATTGGAAAAAAAATGTGACAAAAAATCAACCAAAATGTGACAAAAATTCAACAAAGATGTGACAAAAAGTCAACCAACAAGTGACCAAAAATGTATAATAAATGTGAGAAAAACTCAACCAAAAAGTGACAAAAACTCAACAAAAAAGTGACAAAAATTTGAAAAAACAAAACATAGAAAGGTGACTCAGCACAGCAACAACACCAGGAAAAATATCAAATTTGTGGGTCTTAGCTTTCAAATGAGGTGTTACACAGGCCTATAGCCAATGAGGGCAGCATGCATTCGGTTTAGGCGGTTGGTATGAGGTTACACTAGACTAGACCAAAATTACTTAATTTAAATTAATTAGAAAATCGAATATTACTGAATACATGGCCCTATAAATTGTACCTTAATGTTCAAAAATGAATAATATATGCATATAAAAATAAATGCGCAATGCAAATGTCATTAGCATAGCAACAGCGCCTAGTGGTTGATATATGAACTGTATTTACAAGTTACTGCTTTAAAAAAGTTGATGTTAGTGTGTATTTAACCTTTCAGTGACCCAGTGGCTGCCCTATGATGCTCCTCATGCTCATTTGTATTTACAGTTTCCTGCAGGATCGCAGGAAGGAAGGAGTCAAATAAAGTCGACTCTTTACAAGAAAATGATTTGAGTGCCACAGCTTTAAACTATAAAGTACAGATGATGGCTTAAGATTTCCTGTTTGTAAACATCAACGTATGAAATTCCAAACGTGAGGCTTGATTCTTTGTCCTGGAGCTTTGTGTCATTTCCACACTCCGACTCTCCGGTAAGTGAAATTGTCTCATACGTCACCTGTTCCCCGCCTCGCCGCCCGAGTCTTTTACAAACGTCTCATTGCTCGGGTGTTCACGGTTTCCGAGCAAACAGAGGAACGGCGTGTTGCCATCCGCCAGATGCAGATGGACTGTCAAAATCCGGCAGAAATGGCTCTTTCAAATTAAAAGCACGGCCTTATCGCGGGTGTAGAGCACCGGGGCGTGAGCTGCCTCTGACAAAGACATTGGGTTTACGGCGGAGCGGCCGATTATCAGGAGAAGGATGTCACTGTGTGTGGATTCATAAAAACTATGTGACGTTTTATTGTTGGGAATGTTTCAGGCATTTTTCCTATTGTATATTTTGTGCGCAAACAAAACAAGTGATATAAGATAAGATATCTCTCAGAATAGAAACTTGAGCTGCATTATGTCATACTGTGTGTGCAGCAGTGATGGGCAGCTGATACCTCGAGGTGTGTGTTACACTTTCCCCTTACTGTGTCGACACTGTATCACACAGTGTTGGTTTGTGTATTGGCTCCATCTAGTGGTGTAAAACATGTACTACAGCCAATCTATAAAAGAAAAACAAACTGTATTGTGTTTGGATAACTAAGTGCAAGGTATTTCTTTCACATGTGAACTAGTGATGGGCAGATGATTCCTCAGTGTGTGTCACACAGTGTCATATTCACAAATATGAACCAAATCGTCAGGATTGAACTGTTTAACCAGCTGAGAGTGAGAATTTAGAGAGAGGAAAACTGTTCCAATGAGAACAGAAACAAATAAATGAGAATTAATGAGAAGTATCAGTGATACAACCTTCTAAAAATGAAGTCACTGACTAAGATTTAATAAAGGATGGTGCCTGTGACAATAATATGACACAGAAGTATTTCTGCTTTTGTTTACCAGTGGATGTACAGTCAAAAGTAGTCCATCATCTGATTCGATCTCACGACCCACGACTCCTAGTCGGACGCTCTGCTTACAGAGCAACAGTGTATCAAAGGTTTCATGTAGGCTAGTAGGCGATCAGTCTGTGTATGGACGTGACAGAGATGGCTTTTGTGCTTTACACACTATTTGTTGAACAATTTTGTTATCAGGGCAGAATTGCCTCGTGCCCAAAGTTGGGGGGTCGTGGAGGCAGAAGTCTGAGCAGAAATGCCAGACTTCCAGACGCACACCTCCTCCAACTGTTCTGGAGGGACCCCGAGGCGACACCTAGTCCCTCCAGCATGTTCTGGGTCTTCCACGAGGCCTCCTTCCAATCGGACATGCCTGGAACACCTCCCGACTGAGGCGACCAGCAGGCGTGTGAGACAGATGCCCCAGCCACCTCAGCTGGCTCCCTTCGATGTGAAGGAGCAGCGACTCTACTCTGAGCTCCTTTACGAGTCCACTGTTAACGAAACAGTCCTGTGACCTAAGGTTGAAGCTACTTGAGCTTAGTTTAGTTCAAGTGTTACATACTCAGGAAGCCTCCCAACAAGCCCCTTATGAATAAATAAAAGCAGTGTTTGTCTCTCATATTTGACAATTAGGGAGACCGGTCAACTTTGTCATGTTTTGAACTATTAATTGGTTTGTGTAAGACACTGCTGGATCCTGAAGGGGAATTAGCAAGAGAGAAAGAGCAAGATTAATTCAATTCATGATCATAATCTTGTATCTACTTTACAGAATATATATGTAAGAAGCTTGAATCCACACACAAATGCAGTGGGTATTTTCTCCGATAAAGCAGTGAAAGTATTCATTTTCCCTCGCTCGGAGGCGCACGCCGACGCGCAGATATTGACGGATGTCTCTGTATCGCGGCTCGATTGTTCTGAATACGGCGGCGGGTCCGACAGAAAGTGAAGTTACCGGACGACTGCATTAAACATA
The DNA here is from genome assembly GCF_951799975.1 of Gobius niger. NCBI lineage: Eukaryota > Metazoa > Chordata > Actinopteri > Gobiiformes > Gobiidae > Gobius > Gobius niger. The sequence goes on along the minus strand of NC_136870.1, from coordinate 24,361,846 downwards.
TTGTGTAAAACGGCGGCATTTGTCACTGTCAGGCGGACTATTGTGTAAATGTGGGTTCATCCGAGCGTTCACTGCACAGGGCTTTTGTCTCTCTGGAGCGAACGCTGGATTTTAAAAGGTATTTTTGAGTAATCTTGCACATTTTAGTTTCGTCTCATGAGCGAGAGAACACATGCCCTCCACCTGCTGATGTCATGAGGTGGTGATAGATAGATAGATAGATAGATAGATAGATAGATAGATAGATAGATAGATAGATAGATAGATAGATAGATAGATAGATAGATAGATAGATAGATAGATAGATAGATAGATAGATAGATAGATAGATAGATATAGATAATTTTCATAGTCCTTCTGGAGGTAATACAAGTGTTCATCTCCCCCGGTGTCTCTGGCCTCAAAATCACAATTGCAACTTGACTGCCACCGGGTCGGAAGCGCGATACACACTAATGGAGTCACGAAGGAGAAGCTAACAGGCTAAAGGGCAAAGCTAACTGCAGGCTAGCGTCATTTAAACAGTATTTACAGCCAGGTTTGAGTGAAAAAAAAGATCTCCATTGTGTAATTGGATGAACAATATCCCTCTCTTTTCATTCAGCGTAGTATTTACTGTCACGGGACAATTAATGAGTAAAAAACCGTAACATGCTACGACACCTGCAGTGGAACTTATGGCCTCTAGGGGCATGAGTTACTTAGTTCTGCTTTAAAACAAAATCTTACCTTCAATAAAAATGTATTTTTGAGGTTACAATTACACAGAATTATGAAACTTGTAGGAAAAACCACCATCTCTAGCAAAGTGTGCCAATTCAGCAAGAAGACTTAAGTGTTTTCGGCACTTCAAAATAGGAGTACGTAGATGGAGGTTTGAGCGGAGCTAGACGGGACGGAGCCACGATGAGATCTCCCGGGCATTCACTCACAAACAACTTATTTCTGCAACATTTTAGCCCTTTGTCGCGTGGCAGTTTACACACCGGTGAAAATGCACTGGTCTGTTTCCAGATATATAACTATGACCTCACCTTTAGCTGAGGCAAAGCTCTGCCCCTCCATGAAAAAAAGAAATATTATTAAAGGTATATTTCAAGATTTTTGACATAGGGCCTCATTTCCTAGTTATCCAGAGTGTTGTCAATTTCTGGAGATTTTTTTTTTCTGTAATTCAAGAGTTTCGTGGTGCTAGGCTAGTGCAAGGTTAGTGCATTTCTATGGTATCAGCTAGCCTGCATTAAAAACAGTTTGACCGGCTCCACAGAGCACCTGAGGCAAATCGCTTATAACACCAGACTAACCATGTAAATGTCTGTGTTGAGTGAGTAATTTTAACCATTTTGCCTTTAAACTAACTTATATTTGAGCAGCATCAGCTTCGTGGTTGTATAAGCGATGCAGCGGCGGAGTGATCTGCTAGAAAATAGTCCCTCAAAATGTGATCATTCATGTGATGCAAGGTCAGTTATATTCCAAACATTATTCTATGGACACATATTTATATGGTTAGTCTGGTGTTATAAGTGATTTGCCTCAGGTGCTCTGTGGAGCGGGTCACACTGTTTTTAATGCAGGCTAGCTGATACCATAGAAATGCACTAGCCTTGCACTAGCCTAGCGCCACAAAACTCTTCAAATATAAGAACTGCTTTAAAAACGAAAACAAAAAAATAGCTCCAGAAATCAACAACACTCTGGATAACTAGGAAATGAGGCCCTATGTCAAAAATCCTGAAACATCCCTTTAAATATGTTTGAATGAATAACATGTTTTGTTTGTTAAATTGACCAAATTACTTTTAAATTCATTAGATCTTTTAGTCGCCTCAGGTTACACTAAAACTAACAAAAGCTGCTGATGTTCCTGAATAATACCGCATATGCAAAAATATATTCTTTGAACATTGTGAGAAAGGGTTGTTCCGCTCTAATCTGGAGATAAAAAACCTGAAAAAACAAGATGCGTTTGGAGGAAAAGAGCAACTCTCCTCTGTCCTGCAGGTGCTCGGGCCTTAGAGGTGATCCATCATCGTGTCGCGCTCGCTCAAAGAGATTTTTACTTCAATTAAACCAGAGAGAAAATGTCCCGGACTATTAGAGGCATGTGTTTCTGCTGTTGTAGGTCTTTTTGTTGGGGGTAATTTCAGATTATTCAGACGGGGGCCCTGAGGGAGAGAGGGAGGCGTCTGACGGCCCAGAGCCGACGGCGAACGGGAACCAAGAGGAATTCGCTCTTTGATTTATGCACAGGGCTTTGTTTTACCTCAGATGTTTAATGGAGGAAACTGCACCTCAAGTGTTTACAAGATGCAGTTATTCCCTGTAGATCAATTCAGGGTGTTCGTGTCTCATTTTGATAGAATCGCAGATTATGAGGTCATGGCAGGTTTTCCACATTCAATATTTTTTTTGCTCGTCTGGGTGATAGGCTACTAAGAATACGTCGATACAAAAAAAATACAATGAAAATGCCAGTTTTTGATTTTTTTTGAAAACCAGGCTGTTAGTGAGAATGGGTAAAGTTTTGCTTCGTCCCAGTGGACCAGGACAAAATATCACAAGTTGTGAGGGCGGACACAGCCACGCTCCGGCCTCCGCAGAGTTTTACGCACTCGGGTCCAAAGCGTCTCTTGAGGTTCGGTTCTGGAGTGACACGTTTAGGTCCAGAACAAGCTCATCCACTCTTTCGCCTCTTTCGCCTGTATGAGCGAGTGTCCCGTGTGGTGGTTTTAACAGGTCAATATCGATCAGATTGTGATAAACCCAACCACCCCACCCATTTTCTTCCACTTTTATCACACTGCACCAGCCCCTATGGCTCCTCCTGCAGGTGGTGGGTCCACAGAAGGACGGCCTCATGGTTCTAACCGGGCCTGTTGGTCTCTCATAAGGGGCTTCTGGACCGCTCTTTGTCTGACCCATCACCAAGGACCTGTTTGCCCTGGGAGACCCTACCAGGGGCACGAAGCCCCGACAACAGAGCTCCCAGGATCACCCGGGTGCTCAAACCCCTCCACCACGTTAAAGGGATTTTTCAGAATTTGTGACATAGGACCTCATTTCCTAGTTATCCAGAGTGTTGCTGATTTCTGGAGATATTTTTTTTTGTCGTTCATGCAGTTCTTGTGTTTGAAGAGTTTTGTGGCGCTAGGCTAATGCAAGGCTAGTGCATGTCTATGGTATCAGCTAGCCTGCATTAAAAACAGTCTGACCCGCTCCACAGTGCACCTGAGGCAAATCACTTATAATACCAGACTAACCATATAAATGTCTGTGTCCATAGAATAATGTTTGGAATATAACTGACCTCGCATCACATGAACGATCGCATTTTGAGGGACTATTTTCAAGCAGATCACTCCGCCGCCGCGTAGCTTATACAACCACGAAGCTGATGCTGCTCAAATATATGTTATTTTAAATGCAAAATGGTTAAAATTACTCTATGGACACAGACATTTACTGTATATGGTTAGTCTGGTGTTATAAGTGATTTGCCTCAGGTGCACTGTGGAGCGGGTCACACTGTTTTTAATGCAGGCTAGCTGATACCATAGAAATGCACTAGCCTTGCATTAGCCTAGCGCCACGAAACTCTTCAAATATAAGAACTGCATGAATTACAAAAAAATATCTCCGGTACCAGCAACACTCTGGATAACTAGGAAATGAGGCCCTATGTCAAAAATCCTGAAATATCCCTTTAAGGTGGCGGTTCTAGGGGGGGATTGTGATAAACTTGAAACATTTTTTTTTTTCTCTCCAAAACTTCTTTGGGTACCCCCTGGGGTGCCCTGCGTAACCCCGGGGGTAGGTACGCCTACTGAATTTGTCGAAGGAAGTTCTATGATTCACCATTTTTTTGTTCAAACGGCCACAGAGGAGAGAAAGAGAGACAAACAGGGAGAGTTTGATTAGCAGAACTCTACCCAGAATGCAGCGCTGCGGGTCTTGACTGACTGCCCAGCGTATCAGACTCGATCATTACAAATCACCGTCCATTTCAGGGATCAGCAAAATGGTGATTTCAATTAGACTCCGGAGCACAATCAGAAAGCGGAGCAGTCGGGTGTTTCGCTGAATAAATGTGACGGGCCAGCGACAGTCAGAGTGGCGGCTCCCGAAATAAAAAACACCAGAAGCTACATTTCCCTCACAGATTGTGTTCTCAATGATACATATACTAACTAGTTTAAACGAATGGATGCACAGTGGCTTTTGTCAGGGGGGTAGCACCAAATTCTGGGCCCTGGGTGCAAACTATATTGGTGGACCCCCCTCATATTCTATGTTCTTTAACCACATAACAGCGGTTTAGTGGTTTGACAGTGCAGCATTTATTTTCTACTACAACTTTATTATATATAGCCTAACCAGGTACAAAAGGTCACATATCCAATCCAGATTTGTCCTGGATACTTAGTTCATGGGTTGTTTGTTTGTTTGTTGTGTACTCAATGTTTGACTTGAAATTTCATCAGATTTGGCTTCAGTTGTAGAAATTGAATAACCTTTAATCCTTTAGTGATGTAGATATTTAAACTGGTGGTGGAATATTCTACTTTCATTGGGCCAATTGAAATTGCGAGCTTTAGGTAGAGCATAATGATTATTAGCAGACCACATTAAACAGGAGGGCTGCACCAGGTAGATATTTGTGTTGGGAATAACACATTTGTGACTTTAAAAAATGCTATTTTACCAAAGTAATGACACTATATGTTGTCTCTTTGGCCACAGGCCTGAACAAAAGACTCAAAGGCTTCAGCCTCATTTAGTCTCTCACCAGGTTTGAAGCCTTAAGTGTATTGTGAGTAAATTCTTGTTCTAAAAAGTTGAATAGGCTAAATGGCACGAGCCCTGCACCTTTTCACTAGAACCATGTTGACTCATCTCCAAAGCTGCAAATTTATAATTCAAGTGTCCAAATGTGTCCATAATTTGTATAATTAGTTTGGCGAAAATAGCGTGAGCGACTTGTAGCTTTTGTCACTGTATTGTCTCTTTCTCCGACTCTGCACCGTCCACTTCTCAGCGCAGGCAGAGGCAGGGACTCGCCTCACTTCATGTTTTACTGTCATTTATGACAAAAGCGTTTCATCTAAGGTCTGCTAGAGTAGGCTAGTGTTAAATAAAAGCACATAAGACCGAGGCCAGATGAATATCTCTCTTTCCTAGCTCTGTGTCATCGCATTGCAGAGGTCCCCTCATCGAAGTCACTGTTGAGTTGAAGCCATAATAAAGATGAGCGGGTTTCATTCACCCCTCCTGGAACCGCCACCTTAACGTGGTGGAGGGGTTTGAGCACCCGAATGATCCTGGGAGCTCTGTTGTCGGGGGCTTCGTGCCCCTGGTAGGGTCTCCCAGGGCAAACAGGTCCTAGGTGACGGGTCAGACAAAGAGCGGTTCAGAAGTCCCTTATGAGAGACCACCAGGCCCGGTTAGAATCATGAGGCCGTCCTCCCGTGGACCCACCACCTGCAGGAGGAGCCATAAGGGGCTGGTGCCATGTGATTTGGGCAACTCCAACAGCCCCCACGACCCGGCAACGGACAAGTGGAAGAAGATGGATGGATGGATGGGTTTCATTCAGACCCATTCATTGAAAAAGTTTCCCGAGTCGTGTGTGAACCTTAATGGCCGCTCTATCTTCTCCTACGCAGCCTGTTCCTTAAAAGGGTAAAAAAGGCGGGAAGCCCTGCACTCACGGGGCGGAGCCAGCACAGAGCTCCAGAGCTTGATTGACAGGATCTGGAGCCAGTCAATGCCCTGAAAATGCTTCCACATTTTGGTCTGATAAACAAAAACCAGCGTGGTTAAAAATATTTCACCTGCCCCAGCGTGGTCACATGGGTCATAGCCATTTTTAGAAAAAGAAAACTCTTTGGAGCCAGGCTTTCAAGCTGTTCTTAGGACGTCTGAAGTCCCATTACAATCAAAGCTCCCAAGTGTCTCTTGTGTAATACCACCCCCTGGCCATCAGGTGTGGTATTACAGCAATGTCAGCTCCCCGCCATATGGACCATACAGAAGCGCGTTCCCCACCGGTGTGTGGGCTGAACCATCTGGCACATTTCTGAAGGGGTGTCAGGGCCGTGATCCCTCCCAGTCAGACACCCATGATTAAGGATCTACTAAGTCTTGAGATTATGACTATTCATCGTGGAACTGAAAGTTAAGTTCTTCAGTGTGAGAACTGACTCTCACTTGACAACCAAAAGTTTCAGAAAGTTTGTATGATTTGTTTTTTTGCTCTGGTTTACACCTTTCAGGCAGCCGCCGTCCTGCATCCATGAACAGGAAGTGACATCACACTGCGTGACCATGACCTCTCAGTTTAGCCTGGTCTCTCTTATTAGGCTAACTCTAAAACACTGCGAGACCTAAACCACTCCGCCCTCCCCTAAGCTTTAGATAAGAGACACTCAGCGAGCCATCAGGGCGGGAGGGCGGGGAGACATTCAAACGCCTGACGCCTCACATGAAGCCATATGCAAAAACAGGATGAAGGTGATCTTTAAAGTCATCTCGTCTCATCTTCAGTTCAGACGTTTGTCCTCTGCCAAGGCACAAACATGAGTCCAACCCTTCTGCTGCTGCTGACGGTGGTGGCTACAGTCACAGCCGGGAAGTACGTTCTTGTACCATCAATTCTGAACTGGACCGAAGCTCAGACGCTCTGCCGCAAAAACTACACCGACCTGGCTCCCATCAGCGGCGAATACGACAATGTCCTCATTCAGGCGGAAATACCTAAAGTGGTTTACTGGGGTGCATATTGGATCGGGCTGATGAGAAACACCACTGACCGCACGAAGTGGATGTGGTCCGGAGGCACTCAAGTTGAGCAAAGCTTTTGGAAACATGGATGGTATCGTGACTTACCAGGAAGGGACTCTGGATTCATTTACAAGCTTCTATGGTACAGCGTACATCCCAAAATACGTTATCGCGCCCTCTGCTACAAGGTCCACGCCGTACGAGAGAGACTGACCTGGGAGGAAGCGCTCCAGTACTGCAGAGCGCACCACACTGACCTGGCGAGTGTGGCGTCGGAGACGGAGATGATGCTGATGGAGAAAGAGCTGAGCAAAGATCTCTCCAGTGACGACGTCTGGATCGGGCTGCGGTTTTTGTCCGGCCAGTGGCTGTGGGTGGACGGACAGCCCTTCAGCTACGAGTCCTGGGGGGCGTCGCTGAAACCCTCCTGTCCCGATGTGAGTTTTTCTTGTGGTGCGTTGCGAGTGTCTGGACAAACAGCAGCAGAGGACACACTGGTGAACGTCGAACGAGTGGAGGGGTGGAATGTGCACGACTGTGAAGTGAGGCGACATTTCCTTTGTTACTGATCAGAATCTAAATGTGTTCATAATATTGTTAGTGCTTGTTTGCCTTTTAAGAAAACCTTTGTTTAGTCGCAGACATGCTCCAATGTGAGTGTTTTGTTGTTTGTGTTGAGCTGCTACATTAAAGATATAATGTATAAGTAGGTGACTTAATGTTCTTCAGATGTGTGTGGTTTCGATGACTTTCAAAATAACAGAAGTAATAAAGTCCTTCAAAACAATCTCAGACTCTTTTTGCATTCTTTGTGCCCCAAGAATTAAATCTGAACATCCTGAATGACCAGGGTCATTCAATTGATCAGCTCTAAAATCTAAATAGACAACCTGTGCTCATGTATTAACATTTTCAAGAGCAATGACTGCATTATGTCCGGACCCTGGACATAAGTCGAAAGTTACGAAAGAAAAGTTTGTGGACCTCGAGCTGATTTATTTGGTTACCCCGATGTAGACGATGTAAAGTAGAGACTGATGGATGTGTGTCAGGATTTATGAAAGAATGACCGGACATGAGCAGAAAGTCCTCATGTAAACTGCACATAGTGAACAGCTGTGCACGGAGCTACTCGTGGGTGACAGTCCACCAGTGATCACCTGACCTCGCCCCACATGAACACCTGGCTCTCAGTCTTACATTTCATCACAAAGACAGGGAAACGTCCAATGTCTGTCTTTTATCATCTCATCTCATTTTCCAAAACTTAAGCTCACATTATCAACAAAGTCAAAAGCCAAGAAGGACTTACTGAACTTGATCTATTGCCAAACATCTTTCATTAAGACTAAGGAGTAAATCTATTGTTCATCATATTTATTTCATTTCTTATTTTGTTTTCATTAAAGGTTTGACAGTGTGTGCAGCTGCAGCGCCCTCCCTCCCTCTGTGTCCCTCGTGTCTTGGTAAAACCTACTGATTATGGAATTATGTTCAGGTAAATCTCAGTTCTAACTCACTTTGCATGTCCTTTTACGATTCCCTCCCCAGGTAAGATCTGTAAAGCACAAGCTTCCTGTAGAGCTTTGAAAAAAGGTTTTATTAATGCAGATTTTCTGTGACGTGCCTCAGTCGCTCCTGAACATGTATATCAGGTGTGAAGGAAGAAAGGAACATCAATGTCTTCTGTGTGAACTGACCCTCTCTACAAAATCTGACCCAATGCTCCCCAGTCGGCCATGTTAGATGTTTGCACCTCCAGGCAAAAAACCATATGGTGTTTTAGTCAAGGATTAAGAACCTACTTAGTCTTTAGATTATGACTATTAAACATGGAACTGGTGAGCAATGAAAGTTAAGTTCTTCAGTGTGAAAACTGACTCTCACTTGACAACCAAAAGTTTAAAAAATATGGTTTTAGTTTTTTGCTCTGGTTCACACCTTTACTTAGTTTATATCTGGAACAGCAGCCCAGGCTCCTGCAACCCAGTTAAAGCCCAGCAGCAGAGGACACACTGGTGAACGTCGAACGAGTGGAGGGGTGGAATGTGCACGACTGTGAAGTGAGGCGACATTTCCTTTGTTACTGACCAGAATCTAAATGTGTTCATAATATTGTAAGTGCATGTTTGCCCTTTAAGAAACCTCTGTTTAGTCGCAGACATGCTCAAATGTGTTTTGCTGTTTGTGTTGAGCTGCTACATTAAAGATATAATGTATAAGTAGGTGACTTAATGTTCTTCAGATGTGTGTGGTTTCGATGACTTTCAAAATAACAGAAGTAATAAAGTCCTTCAAAACGATCTCTTTTTGCATTCTTTGTGCCCAAAGAATTAAATCTGAACATCCTGAATGATCAGGGTCATTCATTTCCAAACGTGGCATTTATAAATCTCCCACTTGGTTTGGAACTTTATCTCCACAGCAGCTCTTACCCAGAGTTACGCTATAAGCAAAGACAGGAGTCAAGGCTGAAGTCAAGGGGAACAGACGACACATGCGGAGATGTGGAGAAGTGAAGACAGACGAGGAAATGTTTGATTGCATTTCACCGGTGTTCAATAAACATTTCATCACAAAGACAGGGAAACGTCCGACATGTCTGTCTTTCAAATGATCAACAAAGTCAAAAGCCAAGAAGGACTTACTGAACTTGATCTATTGCCAAACATCTTTCTAAGATTTCATTAAGATTAAGGAGTAATTCTATTGTTCATATTTATTTAATTTCTTATTGAGTTTTTTTAAAAGGTTTGACAGTGTGTGCAGCTCCAGCGCCCTCCCTCTGTGTCCCTCGTGTCTTGGTAAAACCTTTTATGGTGAAAGGCAGGATCGGGGAGGGCGTGGCAGGAGTTGGTTCGCGTGTGCAGGTGAGATCTGTAAAGCGCAAACTGCGTGGAGAGCTGCGCAGGGAGGGTTTTATTAATGCAGATTTGCTGTGGCGTGCGTCAGTCGCTCCTCAGAGTTGAAAACGTCACCAAAACATGTATATCAGGTGTCAAGGAAGAAAGGAACATCAATGTCTTCTGTGTGACCCGACCCTCACTACAAAATCTGACCCAATGCTCCCCAGTCGACCATGTTAGAAGTTTGCACCTCCAGGCAAAAACCATATGGTGTTTTAGTCAAGGATTAAGAACCTACTTAGTCTTTAGATGATGACTATTAAACATGGAACTGATGAGCAATGAAAGTTAAGTTCTTCAGTGTGAAAACTGACTCTCACTTGACAACCAAAAGTTTAAAAAAGTTGGTATGTTTTTGTATTTTGCTCTGGTTCACACCATTCAGGCAGGTTCAGCATCCATAAACAGGAAGTGACATCACACTGCACGATCATGACCTCTCAGTTTAACCTGGTCTCTCTTATTAGCTCTAAAACACTGCGAGACCCAACCCACCCCGCCCTCCCCTTAGCCTTAGATAAGACACTCTCAGCGAGCCATTGGGGCGGGAGAGGCACATTCAAACGCCTCACACGAAACCATATGCAAAGACAGGATTAAGGTTAATTTAAAGTCATCTCGTCTCATCATCACTTCAGACGTTTGTCCTCTGCCAAAGCACAAACATGAGTCCAACCCTTCTGCTGCTGCTGACGGTGGTGGCTACAGTCACAGCCGGGAAGTACGTTCTTGTAGAATCATATCTGAGCTGGACCGAAGCTCAGACGCTCTGCCGCAGAGAGTTCACCGACCTGGCTCCCATCAGCAGCAAATTCGACAATGGCCTGATGCAGATAGATGTACGTAACTGGATTTCCGGGGATTTATTTTGGATCGGGCTGATGAGAAACACCACTGACCGGACGAAGTGGATGTGGTCTGGAGGCGCTCAAGTTGAGCAAAGCTTTTGGATATATGAATGGGATCCTGATTCGCCAGGATGGGACTATGGAGCAATTTACGACCTTCATTGGCATGCTGTAAAACCCGACTTACGTTTGCACACCATCTGCTACAAGGTCCACGCCGTACGAGAGAGACTGACCTGGGAGGAAGCGCTCCAGTACTGCAGAGCGCACCACACTGACCTGGCGAGTGTGGCCTCGGAGACGGAGATGATGCTGATGGAGAAAGAGCTGAGCAAAGATCTCTCCAGTGACGACGTTTGGATCGGGCTGCGTTTTTTGTCCGGGCAGTGGCTGTGGGTGGACGGACAGCCCTTCAGCTACGAGTCCTGGGGGGCGTCGCTGAAACCCTCCTGTCCCGATGTGAGTTTTTCTTGCGGTGCGTTGCGAGTGTCTGGGAAACCAGCAGCAGAGGACACACTGGTGAACGTCGAACGAGTGGAGGGGTGGAATGTGCACGACTGTGAAGTGAGGCGACATTTCCTTTGCTACTGACCAGAATCTAAATGTGTTCATATTATTGGGAGTGGTAGATGTTTTCCTTAAAAGAAACCTCTGGGTGTTAAGTCGCAAACCCAATATGAACGTGTTGCTGTTTGTGTTCAGCTATTACATATTTTAAAGTAGTCGACTTGATGTTCTTAAGATGAGTGTGTGGTTAGGACAACTTTCAAAATGCTTGAAGTTATTGAAGTAATAAAGTGCTTCACAACAATCTCAGACTTGTTTTGTATTTATTCCTACAGTGTCTGACCAAAGTAAAATTGGGGTTGGTCTCGGTTCAGCAACACTATGAGCCCAAAGAACGAGATCAGCTGAACATCCTGAAGGACCAGGTTATTCCATCAATGCAATAATGGTCAACATTAAATAACTACCTCCAGCTGAAGAGTCTCCTTATGTGTTTACTCTTCATTGTCCAACACCAAATACTGAAATCATGAAAACTACCAAAGACATTATTAAATACAGTCCGTTGACAGTGCTTAATATGTGGATAAGAGCACTTTAGTAGAATGGTTGAAACTCAACAACCTTCTTGTAGATCCACACATCACGAGGCTAAAGCTTGTAATACAAACTGGTTTGTTTGTTTGGCATGTTGTAGCTTAGGCCACAATAAAATCTTCCCCAAACAATGCAAATGTATGAAAATGGGATCAAGAGATTTCTGATGTAAATTTCCTGGCTCTTTCTCGGGACAAGATCAGAACCAAGACAAACTCGGTCCTTTAATAGATTTGATTTCTTCAACCAGTCAAAAGCATGTCAAGGAACATTTTTCATGGATTTGTTTGAACATTATTTTTTACAGGGCAAGCTGAATGGTTGGTACGTTCCTAAATTATACACTCCCTGACTCAAAAAGAGTGGTAACAAAATCAGGTCATCATTTACACTAATATTGTAGCGTCTTTAGCTTTGATCATAGCTCTTGGTAAAACCTACTCATTTATAAGTCACTTTGCAAGTCCTTTTACGGTGAAATGGAGGGCGTGGCGGGATTTTGTTCCTGTGTGCTGATTCCCTCCGCAGGTGAGATCTTTAAAGCACAGATTAAGTGGAGAGCTGCTCACGGAGGGTTTAATGTGGATTTTCTGTGGCGTGTGCCAAACGCGGCCACTGGGCGTGCGCTCTTGCTGAGCAAAACAAATCAACATAGTCTTTTACAAATGAGACCCCAGGTCGGGATCAATGGATTTCTTCGTCCCTGATGACAAATAATTTGAGATGACAATGCCAGGATTCATCGTGCATGAGACATGTGATGACTTGTTTTTGGTCAACATGACATAACAACCTCCAGATGAAGAGTCTTTACTCTCCACTGTAGAACATCAGACAATAACTCGTCCCCTAAGAATTACAAGGTTCTATCTGCGTCGTGAGTAGGTCTGATTCCTGGAAATTCAGGCTTGAAGTTTGTTGCCCACTAATGAAATGGGTAATATATGTGTTGTAAAAATCTGCCACATTCTACTAAATCTATTTGATTCGGGACCAATGATCACTCTCGAATGACAAGACAAACTATCAACAAATTCGACCCTTTATTACAACAGAGGCAGCAAAGTCATACCTCCACTGTATGATATTGTCCCATATTGAATATTGGTTCACAGCATGGTCCTTTGCTGGTGCCACTGCCCTTAAACCAATTCAGCAGTTGTACAAAGCAGCCATTCAGGTACTTGATCAAAAACCCAGTCTTTTCACATATGTGCTCTATTTAACAAATATACATTTTTAAATTTTGAAAATGTAAAATGTTTTAAAATGAACTGTCTTGTTTATAGAGTGCTACATGACATGGCCCCGCCTCCTCTTCGGGAATTTATTAAAAAAAGAAATTGTGAGTCCAGCACTCGATCAACAGTCAGGGGGGACTGTGAGGTAAAGTTCCGGAGGCACACGTTTTCTCAAAATGTGCTTTCCATTAAGGCTTGTTCTAGTTGGAACACTCTACCCATGACAGTTAGAGAAAGCAGCACCTACGTCTCATTTAAGAGACAACTGACAGAACGGCTTTTCTGCCAACAAAGGTGTGACCATTAAGAGGCATTAGACAGGAACATATTTTTAAATACTTGCAGGTACAGGTGTGTGAGTGGGAGGGAGGAGGGGAGTGGCGTATGAAAGATATGACCAGAATCTAAATGTGTTCATAATATTGTAAGTGCATGTTTGCCTTTCAAGAAACTTTTGTTTAGTCGCAGACATGCTCCAATGTGAGTGTTTTGCTGTTTGTGTTGAGCTGTTACATTAAAGATATAATGTATAAGTAGGTGACTTAATGTTCTTCAGATGTGTGTGGTTTCGATGACTTTCAAAATAACAGAAGTAATAAAGTCCTTCAAAACAATCTCTTTTTGCATTCTTTGTGCCCCGAGAATTAAATCTGAACATCCTGAATGACCAGGGTCATTCTGTTCCAAACGTGGCATTTATAAAACTCCTACTTGGTTTGGAACTTCATCTCCACAGCAGCTCTGACTCTTACGCTCTATCCAAAGACAGGAGTCAAGGTTAAGTCAAGGAAAGGTGGAAAAGAACACAAGCCTGCACTGTGAACTGAAGTTGAGATAATGTAGTCCAGGGGTCCCCAACTGGTGGAGGTCCAGTTCTGGACTCAAGAGGCTTTAGTCTAACATTTCATCACAAAGAAAGGGAAATGTCCTATGTCTGTCTTTTATCATCTCCTCTCATTCTCCAAAACTTAAGCTCACATTATCAAAAATGTCAAAAGCCAAGAAGGACCAACTGAGCTTGATCTATTGTCAAACATTTTTCTAAGATTTCATTAAGACTAAGGAGTAATTCTTTCGTTCATCATATTTATTTAATTTCTTATTTAGTTTTCATTAAAGGTTTGACAGTGTGTGCAGCTGCAGCGCCCTCCCTCCATCTGTGTCCCTCGTGTCTTGGTAAAACCTACTGATTATGGGCTTATGTTCAGGTGAATCTCATTTCTAACTCACTTTGCATGTCCTTTTATGATTCCCTCCACAGGTGAGATCTGTAAAGCACAAGCTTCCTGTAGAGCTTTGCACGGAGGGTTTTATTAATGCAGATTTTCTGTGGCGTGCGTCAGTCGCTCCTCAGAGTTGGAGACTTCACCAAAACATGTATATCAGGTGTCAAGGAAGAAAGGAACATCAATGTGTTCTGTGTGACCCGACCCTCTCTACAAAATCTGACCCAATGCTCCCCAGTCGGCCATGTTAGAAGTTTGCACCTCCAGGCAAAAACCATATGGTGTTTTAGTCAAGGATTAAGAACCTACTTAGTCTTTAGATTATGACTATTAAACATGGAACTGATGAGCAATGAAAGTTAAGTTCTTCAGTGTGAAAACTGACTCTCACTTGACAACCAAAAGTTTAAAAAAGTTGGTACGTTTTTGTTTTTTGCTCTGGTTCACACCATTCAGGCAGGTCCAGCATCCATAAACAGGAAGTGACATCACACTGCACGACCATGACCTCTCAGTTTAACCTGGTCTCTCTTATTAGCTCTAAAACACTGCGAGACCCAACCCACCCCGCCCTCCCCTTAGCCTTAGATAAGACACACTCAGCGAGCCATTGGGGCGGGGAGAGACACATTCAAACGCCTCACACGAAACCATATGCAAAGACAGGATTCAGGTGATCTTAAAAGTCATCTCGTCTCATCATCACTTCAGACGTTTGTCCTCTGCCAAAGCACAAACATGAGTCCAACCCTTCTGCTGCTGCTGACGGTGGTGGCTACAGTCACAGCCGGGAAGTACGTTCTTGTACGATCAGCACTGACCTGGCCCGATGCTCAGACGCTCTGCCGCAGAGAGTACACCGACCTGGCTCCCATCAGCGGCGAATACGACATTGGCCTCATTGCACCAAAGCCCCTGGGTGGACATTGGATCGGGCTGATGAGAAACACCACTGACCGGACGAAGTGGATGTGGTCCGGAGGCACTCAAGTTGATCAAAGCTTTTGGGAATATGGACAGCCCAGTGACTCGCTTGGAAAGGACTATGGAGTAATTTACTATCTTTTTTGGTATGCTGTAAAACCCACCCGAAGTTATTACACCCTCTGCTACAAGGTCCACGCCGTACGAGAGAGACTGACCTGGGAGGAAGCGCTCCAGTACTGCAGAGCGCACCACACTGACCTGGCGAGTGTGGCGTCGGAGACGGAGATGATGCTGATGGAGAAAGAGCTGAGCAAAGATCTCTCCAGTGACGGCGTCTGGATCGGGCTGCGGTTTTTGTCCGGGGAGTGGCTGTGGGTGGACGGACAGCCCTTCAGCTACGAGTCCTGGGGGGCGTCGCTGAAACCCTCCTGTCCCGATGTGAGTTTTTCTTGTGGTGCGTTGCGAGTGTCTGGACAAACAACAGCAGAGGACACACTGGTGAAAGTCGAACGAGTGGAGGGGTGGAATGTGCACGACTGTGAAGTGAGGCGACATTTCCTTTGTTACTGATCAGAATCTAAATGTGTTCATAATATTGTAAGTGCATGTTTGCCTCATAAGAAACCTTGTGTTGAGCTGTTAAATTAAAGATATAATGTTTAAGTAGGGGACTTAATGTTCTTCAGATGTGTGTGGTTTCGATGACTTTCAAAATAACAGAAGTAATAAAGTCCTTCAAAACAATCTCTTTTTGCATTCTTTGTGCCCCAAGAATTAAATCTGAACATCCTGATTGACCAGGGTCATTCTGTTCCAAACGTGGCATTTATAAAATTTTACTATAAAATTACTGTATTTGATTTCTAAGTTTTCATCAGAGGTTTGACAGTGTGTGCAGCTCCAGCGCCCTCCCTCCCTCTGTGTCCCTCGTGTCTTGGTAAATCCTTTTATGGTGAAATGCAGGATCGGGGAGGGCGTGGCTGGAGTTTGTTCGCGTGTGCAGGTGAGATCTGTAAAGCACAGGCTGCCTGGAGAGCTTTGCACAGAGGGTTTTATTAATGCAGATTTTCTGTGGCGTGCGTCAGTTGCTCCTCAGAGTTGAAGACTTCACCAAAACATGTATATCAGGTGTCAAGGAAGAAAGGAACATCAATGACTTCTGTGTGACCTGAAGCTCTCCACGAAATTTGACCCAATGCTCCCCAGTCGGCCATGTTAGAAGTTTGCACCTCCAGGCAAAAAACAGATGGGGCCAGATCTTGTGGCGGCGCATGGGGCGGCGCAGGCTCTTGGCGAATTATTTTCCGAGTGGCGGCGTTGTATGTGCCATTCGCCTCCGCCACCTGTGAGTGGGCACACGGAAACACGGCTGACATTCACTTCCTCGTTTACATTGCGCTGTCTTGCGTTCTTTCTTAAGCCTTAGGCTCTCACAGGTCAAACTAAAAACTTTATTTACCCCATCGTGAGCTAAACCATGTTCACGTCTCGAGAGAAAAAGAGCTACAGCGTCCGCTGTGGCGCGGATCGGCCCGCACTTGGCGTGAACGCGAAGCAAAACAAAAGCACATGTTCACCCCCCACTCCCACACAACCACTCTCCTGGACGCGGAGTCGATCTGGTTGGAGGAAAATGTGTGCGTCTCCACCCACGTAAATGCGCTAAGTCTGGAGTGGCAAGATCACAAAGTGAGCTCCGACTGAGCACAAAATGTCACGCTATTGTCTCCGTTTTGATGCACAAGATCGGGCCCATGGTGTTTTAGTCAAGGATTAAGAACCTACTTAGTCTTTAGATGATGACTATTAAACATGGAACTGTTGAGCAATGAAAGTTAAGTTCTTCAGTGTGAAAAGTTTAAAAAAGTTGGTATGTTTTTGTTTTTTGCTCTGGTTCACACCATTCAGGCAGGTTCAGCATCCATAAACAGGAAGTGACATCACACTGCACGACCATGACCTCTCAGTTTAACCTGGTCTCTCTTATTAGCTCTAAAACACTGCGAGACCCAACCCACCCCGCCCTCCCCTTAGCCTTTGTTAAGACACACTCAGTGAGCCATTGGGGCGGGAGAGGCACAT
Source organism: Gobius niger (assembly GCF_951799975.1). Taxonomy (NCBI): domain Eukaryota; kingdom Metazoa; phylum Chordata; class Actinopteri; order Gobiiformes; family Gobiidae; genus Gobius; species Gobius niger. The sequence continues at coordinate 24,344,729 of NC_136870.1, read as the reverse complement.
TCAAACGCCTCACACGAAACCATATGCAAAGACAGGATTAAGGTGAACTTAAAAGTCATCACTTCTCATCATCACTTCAGACGTTTGTCCTCTGCCAAAGCACAAACATGAGTCCAACCCTTCTGCTGCTGCTGACGGTGGTGGCTACAGTCACAGCCGGGAAGTACGTTCTTGTACCATCAGGACTGACCTGGCCCGAAGCTCAGACGCTCTGCCGCAGAGAGTTCACCGACCTGGCTCCCATCAGCACCGGATACGACATTGGCCTCATTGCACCAAATCCCCTGGGTGCATATTGGATCGGGCTGATGAGAAACACCACTGACCGGACAAAATGGATGTGGTCCGGAGGCACTCAAGTTGATCAAAGCTTTTGGGAATATGGACAGCCCAGTGACTCGCCAGGAAAGGACTATGGAGTAATTTACATGCTTCAATGGTATGCTCTAAAACCTGACAGAGATTATTACACCCTCTGCTACAAGGTCCACGCCGTTCGAGAAAGACTGACCTGGGAGGAAGCGCTCCAGTACTGCAGAGCGCACCACACTGACCTGGCGAGTGTGGCGTCGGAGACGGAGATGATGCTGATAGAGAAAGAGCTGAGCAAAGATCTCTCCAGTGACGACGTCTGGATCGGGCTGCGTTTTTGTCCGGGCAGTGGCTGTGGGTGGACGGACAGCCCTTCAGCTACGAGTCCTGGGGGGCGTCGCTGAAACCCTCCTGTCCCGATGTGAGTTTTTCTTGCGGAGCGTTGCGAGTTTCTGGACAAACAGCAGCAGAGGACACACTGGTGAACATCGAACGAGTGGAGGGGTGGAATGTGCACGACTGTGAAGTGAGACGACATTTCCTTTGCTACTGACCAGAATCTAAATGTGTTTATAATATTGTAAGTGCATGTTTGCCTCATAAGAAACCTTGTGTTGAGCTGTTAAATTAAAGATAGAAAGACATAATGTATAAGTAGGTGACTTAATGTTCTTCAGATGTGTGTGGTTTCGATGACTTTCAAAATAACAGAAGTAATAAAGTCCTTCAAAACAATCTCTTTTTGCATTCTTTGTGCCCAGAGAATTAAATCTGAACATCCTGAATGATCAGGGTCATTCTGTTCCACGTGGCATTTATAAAACTCCTTCTTGGTTTGGAACTTTTTCTCCACAGCAGCTCTTACCCAGAGTTACGCTCAAAACAAAGACAGGAGTCAAGGCTGAAGTCAAGAGGAACAGACGACACATGTGGAGATGTGGAGAAGTGAAGACAGACGAGGAAATGTTTGAGTGCATTTCACCGGTGTTCAATAAACATTTCATCACAAAGAAAGGGAAACGTCCGACATGTCTGTCTTTCAAATTATCAACAAAGTCAAAAGCCAAGAAGGACTTTCTGAACTTGAGCTATTGTCAAACATCTTTCTAAGATTTCATTTAGACTAAGGAGTAATTCTATTGTTCATATGTATTTAATTTCTTATTTAGTTTTTATTAAAGGTTTGACAGTGTGTGCAGCTACAGCGCCCTCCTTCCCTCTGTGTCCCTCGTGTCTTGGTAAAACCTACTCATTATTGGCTCATGTTCAGGTGAATCTCGTTTCTAACTCATTTTGCATGTCCTTTTATGGTGAAATGGAGGAAACGTCCCGACTCTCCTGATTACCCAGCACCCCACTGGTGAGCCATTAGGGCGGGCAGAGACACATTCAAACGCCTGGCGCCTCACGCGAAACCATATGCAAAGACAGGATTAAGGTGAACTTTAAAGTCATCTCGTCTCATCTTTAGTTCAGACGTTTGTCCTCTGCCAAAGCACAAACATGAGTCCAACCCTTCTGCTGCTGCTGATCGTGTTGGCTACAGTCACAGCCGGGAAGTACGTTCTTGTACGAAGAGCACTGATCTGGACCGAAGCTCAGACGCTCTGCCGCAGAGAGTACACCGACCTGGCTCCCATCAGCGGGGAATATGACAATGGCCTCATTCAGGCGGAAGTACCTAGTGCGGTCGACAAAGGTGCATTTTGGATCGGGCTGAGGAGAAACACCACTGACCGGACAAAGTGGATGTGGTCCGGAGGCACTCAAGTTGATCAAAGCTTTTGGAAACATGGATGGTATCGTGACTCACCAGGAAGGGACTATGGATTCATTTACAAGCTTCTATGGTACAGCGGTACTCCCAATTACCATTATCACGCCATCTGCTACAAGGTCCACGCCGTACGAGAGAGACTGACCTGGGAGGAAGCGCTCCAGTACTGCAGAGCGCACCACACTGACCTGGCGAGTGTGGCGTCGGAGACGGAGATGATGCTGATGGAGAAAGAGCTGAGCAAAGATCTCTCCAGTGACGACGTTTGGATCGGGCTGCGGTTTTTGTCCGGGCAGTGGCTGTGGGTGGACGGACAGCCCTTCAGCTACGAGTCCTGGGGGGCGTCGCTGAAACCCTCCTGTCCCGATGTGAGTTTTTCTTGCGGAGCGTTGCGAGTTTCTGGACAAACGGTAGCAGGGGACACACTGGTGAACGTCAAACGAGTGGAGGGGTGGAATGTGCACGACTGTGAAGTGAGACGACATTTCCTTTGCTACTGACCAGAATCTAAATGTGTTCATAATATTGTAAGTGCATGTTTGCCTTTTAAGAAACCTCTGTTTAGTCGCAGACATGCTCCAATGTGAGTGTTTTGCTGTTTGTGTTGAGCTGTTAAATTGAAGATATAATGTATAAGTAGGTGACTTAATGTTCTTCAGATGTGTGTGGTTTCGATGACTTTCAAAATAATTGAAGTAATAAAGTCCTTCACAACAATCTCTTTTTGCATTCTTTGTGCCCAAAGAATTAAATCTAAACATCCTGAATGATGAGGGTCATTCTGTTCCAAACGTGGCATTTATAAAACTCCCACTTGGTTTGGAACTTTATCTCCACAGCAGCTCTTACCCAGAGTTACGCTCAAAGCAAAGACAGGAGTCAAGGCTAAAGTCAAGAGGAACAGACGACACATGCAGAGATGTGGAGAAGTGAAGACAGACGAGGAAGTGTTTGATCCGGTGTTCAATAAACATTTCATCACAAAGACAGGGAAACGTCCGACATGTCTGTCCTTCAAATAATCAACAAAGTCAAAAGCCAAGAAGGACTTACTGAACTTGATCTATTGCCAAACATCTTTCTAAGATTTCATTTAGACTAAGGAGCAATTCTATTGTTCATATTTATTTAATTTCTTATTGAGTTTTTTTAAAAGGTTTGACAGTGTGTGCAGCTCCAGCGCCCTCCTTCCCTCTGTGTCCCTCATGTCTTGGTAAATCCTTTTATGTTGAAAGGCAGGAGCGAGGAGGGCGTGGCAGGAGTTGGTTCGCGTGTGCAGGTGAGATCTGTAAAGCACAAGCTGCCTGGAGAGCTTTGCACAGAGGGTTTAATAATGCAGATTTGCTGTGGCGTGCGTCAGTCGCTCCTCAGAGTTGAAAACGTCACCAAAACATGTATATCAGGTGTCAAGGAAGAAAGGAACATCAATGTGTTCTGTGTGACCCGACCCTCACTACAAAATCTAACACAATGCTCCCCAGTCGACCATGTTAGAAGTTTGCACTTCCAGGCAAAAACCATATGGTGTTTTAGTCAAGGATTAAGAACCTACTTAGTCTTTAGATCATGACTATTAAACATGGAACTGTTGAGCAATGAAAGTTAACTTCTTCAGTGTGAAAACTGACTCTCACTTGACAACCAAAAGTTTAAAAAAGTTGGTATGTTTTTGTTTTTTGCTCTGGTTCACACCATTCAGGCAGGTTCAGCATCCATAAACAGGAAGTGACATCACACTGCACGACCGTGACCTCTCAGTTTAACCTGGTCTCTCTTCTTAGCTCTAAAACACTGCGAGACCCAACCCACCCCGCCCTCCCCTTAGCCTTAGATAAGACACACTCAGCGAGCCATTGGGGCGGGAGAAGCACATTCAAACGCCTCACACGAAACCATATGCAAAGACAGGATTAAGGTGAACTTTAAAGTCATCTCGTCTCATCTTCAGTTCAGACGTTTGTCCTCTGCCAAAGCACAAACATGAGTCCAACCCTTCTGCTGCTGCTGACGGTGGTGGCTACAGTCACAGCCGGGAAGTACGTTCTTGTAGAATCATATCTGAACTGGACCGAAGCTCAGACGCTCTGCCGCACAAACTACACCGACCTGGCTCCCATCAGTGGCGAATACGACAATGTCCTCATTCAGGCGGAAATACCTAAAGTGGTTTACTGGGGTGCATATTGGATCGGGCTGATGAGAAACACCACTGACCGGACGAAGTGGATGTGGTCCGGAGGCGCTCAAGTTGAGCAAAGCTTTTGGAAACATGGATGGTATCGTGACTCACCAGGAAGGGACTCTGGATTCATTTCCAGGCTTCAATGGTATGCTGTAGGACCCGACTTACGTTTGCACACCATCTGCTACAAGGTCCACGCCGTTCGAGAGAGACTGACCTGGGAGGAAGCGCTCCAGTACTGCAGAGCGCACCACACTGACCTGGCGAGTGTGGCGTCGGAGACGGAGATGATGCTGATGGAGAAAGAGCTGAGCAAAGATCTCTCCAGTGACGGCGTCTGGATCGGGCTGCGGTTTTTGTCCGGGCAGTGGCTGTGGGTGGACGGACAGCCCTTCAGCTACGAGTCCTGGGGGGCGTCGCTGAAACCCTCCTGTCCCGATGTGAGTTTTTCTTGCGGTGCGTTGCGAGTGTCTGGACCAACAGCAGCAGAGGACACACTGGTGAACGTCGAACGAGTGGAGGGGTGGAATGTGCACGACTGTGAAGTGAGGCGACATTTCCTTTGTTACTGACCAGAATCTAAATGTGTTCATAATATTGTAAGTGCATGTTTGCCTTATAACAAACCCCTGTTTAGTCGCAGACATGCTCCAATGTGAGTGTTTAGCTGTTTGTGTTGAGCTGTTAAATTAAAGATATAATGTATAAGTAGGTGACTTAATGTTCTTCAGATGTGTGTGGTTTCGATGACTTTCAAAATAACAGAAGTAATAAAGTCCTTCAACACAATCTCTTTTTGCATTCTTTGTGCCCCGAGAATTAAATCTGAACATCCTGAATGACCAGGGTCATTCAATTGATCAGCTCTGCTATGTAAATAGACAACCTGTGATCATGTATTAACATTTTCAAGAGCAATGACTGCATTAAATCCGGACCCTGGACATATGTCGAAAGTTACGAAAGAAAAGTTAGTGGACCTCGAGCTGATTTAGTTGGTGACCCCGATGTAGACGATGTAAAGTAGAGACTGATGGATGTGTGTCTGGATTTATGAAAGAATGACCGGACATGAGCAGAAAGTCCTCATGTAAACTGCACATAGTGAACAGCTGTGCACGGAGCTACTCGTGGGTGACAGTCCACCAGTGTTCACCTGACCTCGCCCCACATGAACACCTGGCTCTCAGTCTTACATTTCATCACAAAGACAGGGAAACGTCCTATGTCTGTCTTTTATCATCTCTCATTTTCCAAAACTTAAGCTCACATTATCAACAATGTCAAAAGCCAAGACTAACTGAACTTGATCTATTGTCAAACATCTTTCTAAGATTTAATTCAGACTAAGGAGTAATTCTATTGTTCATCATAATTATTTGATTTCTAAGTATTCAGGGTTTGACAGTGTGTGCAGCTGCAGCGCCCTCCCTCCCTCTGTGTCCCTCGTGTCGTGGTAAATCCTTTTATGGTGAAATGCAGGAACGGGGAGGGCGTGGCTGGAGTTGGTTCGCGTGTGCAGGTGAGATCTTTAAAACACACGCTGCGTGGAGAGGTTTCCATGGAGGATTTTATTAATGCAGATTTTCTGTGGCGTGCGTCAGTCGCTCCTCAGAGTTGACGACTTCACCAAAACATGTATATCAGGTGTCAAGGAAGAAAGGAACATCAATGTCTTCTGTGTGACCCGACCCTCTCTTCAAAATCTGACCCAATGCTCCCCCGTCGGCCATGTTAGAAGTTTGCACCTCCAGGCAAAAACCATATGGTGTTTTAGTCAAGGATTAAGAACCTACTTAGTCTTTAGATTATGACTATTAAACATGGAACTGTTGAGCAATGAAAGTTAAGTTCTTCAGTGTGAAAACTGACTCTCACTTGACAACCAAAAGTTTAAAAAACTTGGTATGTTTTTCTTTTTTGCTCTGGTTCACACCATTCAGGCAGGTTCAGCATCCAAAAACAGGAAGTGACATCACACTGCACGACCATGACCTCTCAGTTTAACCTGGTCTCTCTTATTAGCTCTAAAACACTGCGAGACCCAACCCACCCCGCCCTCCCCTTAGCACATTCGAACGCCTCACACGAAACCATATGCAAAGACAGGATTAAGGTGAACTTTAAAGTCATCTCGTCTCATCATCACTTCAGACGTTTGTCCTCTGCCAAAGCACAAACATGAGTCCAACCCTTCTGCTGCTGCTGACGGTGGTGGCGACAGTCAAAGCCGGGAAGTATGTTCTTGTACGATCAGCACTGACCTGGCCCGATGCTCAGACGCTCTGCCGCAGAGAGTTCACCGACCTGGCTCCCATCAGCAGCGAATACGACAATGGCCTCATTCAGGCGGTAGTACCTAGTGTGGTTGACAAAGGTGCATATTGGATCGGGCTGAGGAGAAACACCACTGACCAGACGAAGTGGATGTGGTCCGGAGGCACTCAAGTTGATCAAAGCTTTTGGGAATATGGACAGCCCAGTGACCCGCCAGGAAAGGACAATGGAGTAATTTACTATCTTTTTTGGTATGCTGTAAAACCCACCCGAAGTTTTTACACCTTCTGCTACAAGGTCCACGCCGTACGAGAGAGACTGACCTGGGAGGAAGCGCTCCAGTACTGCAGAGCGCACCACACTGACCTGGCGAGTGTGGCGTCGGAGACGGAGATGATGCTGATGGAGAAAGAGCTGAGCAAAGATCTCTCCAGTGACGGCGTCTGGATCGGGCTGCGGTTTTTGTCCGGGCAGTGGCTGTGGGTGGACGGACAGCCCTTCAGCTACGAGTCCCGGGGGGCATCGCTGAAACCCTCCTGTCCCAACATGAGTTTTTCTTGCGGTGCGTTGCGAGTGTCTGGACAAACAGCAGCAGAGGACACACTGGTGAACGACGAACGAGTGGAGGGGTGGAATGTGCACGACTGTGAAGTGAGGCGACATTTCCTTTGCTACTGACCAGAATCTAAATCTGTTCATAATATTGCACTTATAAGTGCATGTTTGCCTTATAAGAAACCTCTGTTTAGTCGCAGACATGCTCCAATGTGAGTGTTTTGCTGTTTGTGTTGAGATGCTAGATTAAAGATATAATGTATAAGTAGGTGATGTTCTTCAGATGTGTGTGGTTTCGATGACTTTCAAAATAACAGAAGTAATAAAGTCCTTCACAACAATCTCTTTTTGCATTCTTTGTGCCCCAAGAATTAAATCTGAACATCCTGAATGATCAGGGTCATTCTGTTCCAAACGTGGCATTTATAAAACTCCCACTTGGTTTGGAACTTCATCTCCACAGCAGCTCTTACCCAGAGTTACGCTCAAAGCAAAGACAGGAGTCAAGGCTAAAGTCAAGAGGAACAGACGACACATGCAGAGATGTGGAGAAGTGAAGACAGACGAGGAAATGTTTGATCCGGTGTTCAATAAACATTTCATCACAAAGACAGGGAAACGTCCGACATGTCTGTCCTTCAAAATAATCAACAAAGTCAAAAGCCAAGAAGGACTTACTGAACTTGATCTATTGCCAAACATCTTTCTAAGATTTCATTAAGATTAAGGAGTAATTCTATTGTTCATATTTATTTAATTTCTTATTGAGTTTTTTTAAAAGGTTTGACAGTGTGTGCAGCTGCAGCGCCCTCCCTCCCTCTGTGTCCCTCGTGTCTTGGTAAAACCTTTTATGGTGAAAGGCAGGAGCGGGGAGGGCGTGGCAGGAGTTGGTTCGCGTGTGCAGGTGAGATCTGTAAAGCGCAAACTGCGTGGAGAGCTGCGCAGGGAGGGTTTTATTAATGCAGATTTGCTGTGGCGTGCGTCAGTCGCTCCTCAGAGTTGAAAACGTCACCAAAACATGTATATCAGGTGTCAAGGAAGAAAGGAACATCAATGTCTTCTGTGTGACCCGACCCTCTCTTCAAAATCTGACCCAATGCTCCCCAGTCGGCAATGTTAGAAGTTTGCACCTCCAGGCAAAAAACATATGGTGTTTTAGTCAAGGTTTAAGAACCTACTTAGTCTTTAGATTATGACTATTAAACATGGAACTGTTGAGCAATGAAAGTGAAGTTCTTCAGTGTGAAAACTGACTCTCACTTGACAACCAAAAGTTTTAAAAAATATGGTATGTTTTCGTTTCTTGCTCTGGTTCACACCTTGACTTAGTTTATATCTGGAACAGCAGCCCAGGCTCCTGCAGCCCAGTTAAAGCCTTTAAGGCCTGGAATGGCACAACTGTGAGTCTGTTATTAATTTATTATTTTATTCTATTGGCCCAAGAGCACCACAACCGAGCAGGCTGCCGGGAAACGTCCCCACTCTCCTGATTACCCAGCACGCCACAGTTGAGCCATTAGGGCGGGCAGAGACACATTTGAAAGCCTCACACAAAACCATATGCAAAGACAGGATTAAGGTGAATTTTAAAGTCATCTCGTCTCATCATCAGTTCAGACGTTTGTCCTCTGCCAAAGCACAAACATGAGTCCAACCCTTCTGCTGCTGCTGATGGTGGTGGCTACAGTCACAGCCGGTAAGTACGTTCTTGTACAATCAGGACTGATCTGGACCGAAGCTCAGACGCTCTGCCGCAGAGAGTACACCGACCTGGCTCCCATCAGCAGCGGATACGACAATGTCCTCATTCAGGCGGAAGTACCTAGTGCGGTCGACAAAGGTGTATATTGGATCGGGCTGATGAGAAACACAACTGACCGGGCAAAGTGGATGTGGTTCGGAGGCACTCAAGTTGATCAAAGCTTTTGGAAATATGGACAGCCCAGTGACTCACCAGGATGGGACTATGGAGCAATTTACAGTCTTTTATGGTACAGTGTACTTCCCAATAACTGTTATCGCACCATCTGCTACAAGGTCCACGCCGTACGAGAGAGACTGACCTGGGAGGAAGCGCTCCAGTACTGCAGAGCGCACCACACTGACCTGGCGAGTGTGGCGTCGGAGACGGAGATGATGCTGATAGAGAAAGAGCTGAGCAAAGATCTCTCCAGTGACGACGTCTGGATCGGGCTGCGGTTTTTGTCCGGGCAGTGGCTGTGGGTGGACGGACAGCCCTTCAGCTACGAGTCCTGGGGGGCGTCGCTGAAACCCTCCTGTCCCGATGTGAGGTTTTCTTGCGGAGCGTTGCGAGTTTCTGGACAAACAGCAGCAGAGGACACACTGGTGAACATCGAACGAGTGGAGGGGTGGAATGTGCACGACTGTGAAGTGAGACGACATTTCCTTTGCTACTGACCAGAATCTAAATGTGTTTATAATATTGTAAGTGCATGTTTGCCTCATAAGAAACCTTGTGTTGAGCTGTTAAATTAAAGATAGAAAGACATAATGTATAAGTAGGTGACTTAATGTTCTTCAGATGTGTGTGGTTTCGATGACTTTCAAAATAACAGAAGTAATAAAGTCCTTCAAAACAATCTCTTTTTGCATTCTTTGTGCCCAAAGAATTAAATCTGAACATCCTGAATGATCAGGGTCATTCTGTTCCACGTGGCATTTATAAAACTCCTTCTTGGTTTGGAACTTTTTCTCCACAGCAGCTCTTACCCAGAGTTACGCTCAAAACAAAGACAGGAGTCAAGGCTGAAGTCAAGAGGAACAGACGACACATGCGGAGATGTGGAGAAGTGAAGACAGACGAGGAAATGTTTGAGTGCATTTCACCGGTGTTCAATAAACATTTCATCACAAAGAAAGGGAAACGTCCGACATGTCTGTCTTTCAAATTATCAACAAAGTCAAAAGCCAAGAAGGACTTTCTGAACTTGAGCTATTGTCAAACATCTTTCTAAGATTTCATTTAGACTAAGGAGTAATTCTATTGTTCATATGTATTTAATTTCTTATTTAGTTTTTATTAAAGGTTTGACAGTGTGTGCAGCTACAGCGCCCTCCTTCCCTCTGTGTCCCTCGTGTCTTGGTAAAACCTACTCATTATTGGCTCATGTTCAGGTGAATCTCGTTTCTAACTCATTTTGCATGTCCTTTTATGGTGAAATGGAGGAAACGTCCCGACTCTCCTGATTACCCAGCACCCCACAGGTGAGCCATCAGGGCGGGCAGAGACACATTCAAACGCCTGGCGCCTCACGCGAAACCATATGCAAAGGCAGGATTAAGGTGAACTTTAAAGTCATCTCGTCTCATCTTTAGTTCAGACGTTTGTCCTCTGCCAAAGCACAAACATGAGTCCAACCCTTCTGCTGCTGCTGATCGTGTTGGCTACAGTCACAGCCGGGAAGTACGTTCTTGTACGAAGAGCACTGATCTGGACCGAAGCTCAGACGCTCTGCCGCAGAGAGTACACCGACCTGGCTCCCATCAGCGGGGAATATGACAATGGCCTCATTCAGGCGGAAGTACCTAGTGCGGTCGACAAAGGTGCATTTTGGATCGGGCTGAGGAGAAACACCACTGACCGGACAAAGTGGATGTGGTCCGGAGGCACTCAAGTTGATCAAAGCTTTTGGAAACATGGATGGTATCGTGACTCACCAGGAAGGGACTATGGATTCATTTACAAGCTTCTATGGTACAGCGGTACTCCCAATTACCATTATCACGCCATCTGCTACAAGGTCCACGCCGTACGAGAGAGACTGACCTGGGAGGAAGCGCTCCAGTACTGCAGAGCGCACCACACTGACCTGGCGAGTGTGGCGTCGGAGACGGAGATGATGCTGATGGAGAGAGAGCTGAGCAAAGATCTCTCCAGTGACGACGTTTGGATCGGGCTGCGGTTTTTGTCCGGGCAGTGGCTGTGGGTGGACGGACAGCCCTTCAGCTACGAGTCCTGGGGGGCGTCGCTGAAACCCTCCTGTCCCGATGTGAGTTTTTCTTGCGGAGCGTTGCGAGTGTCTGGACAAACAGCAGCAGGGGACACACTGGTGAACGTCAAACGAGTGGAGGGGTGGAATGTGCACGACTGTGAAGTGAGACGACATTTCCTTTGCTACTGACCAGAATCTAAATGTGTTCATAATATTGTAAGTGCATGTTTGCCTTTTAAGAAACCTCTGTTTAGTCGCAGACATGCTCCAATGTGAGTGTTTTGCTGTTTGTGTTGAGCTGTTAAATTGAAGATATAATGTATAAGTAGGTGACTTAATGTTCTTCAGATGTGTGTGGTTTCGATGACTTTCAAAATAATTGAAGTAATAAAGTCCTTCACAACAATCTCTTTTTGCATTCTTTGTGCCCAAAGAATTAAATCTAAACATCCTGAATGATGAGGGTCATTCTGTTCCAAACGTGGCATTTATAAAACTCCCACTTGGTTTGGAACTTTATCTCCACAGCAGCTCTTACCCAGAGTTACGCTCAAAGCAAAGACAGGAGTCAAGGCTAAAGTCAAGAGGAACAGACGACACATGCAGAGATGTGGAGAAGTGAAGACAGACGAGGAAGTGTTTGATCCGGTGTTAAATAAACATTTCATCACAAAGACAGGGAAACGTCCGACATGTCTGTCCTTCAAATAATCAACAAAGTCAAAAGCCAAGAAGGACTTACTGAACTTGATCTATTGCCAAACATCTTTCTAAGATTTCATTTAGACTAAGGAGCAATTCTATTGTTCATATGTATTTAATTTCTTATTGAGTTTTTTTAAAAGTTTTGACAGTGTGTGCAGCTCCAGCGCCCTCCTTCCCTCTATGTCCCTCATGTCTTGGTAAATCCTTTTATGTTGAAAGGCAGGAGCGAGGAGGGCGTGGCTGGAGTTGGTTCGCGTGTGCAGGTGAGATCTGTAAAGCACAAGCTGCCTGGAGAGCTTTGCACAGAGGGTTTAATAATGCAGATTTGCTGTGGCGTGCGTCAGTCGCTCCTCAGAGTTGAAAACGTCACCAAAACATGTATATCAGGTGTCAAGGAAGAAAAGAACATCAATGTCTTCTGTGTGACCCGACCCTCACTACAAAATCTGACACAATGCTCCCCAGTCGACCATGTTAGAAGTTTGCACCTCCAGGCAAAAACCATATGGTGTTTTAGTCAAGGATTAAGAACCTACTTAGTCTTTAGATGATGACTATTAAACATGGAACTGTTGAGCAATGAAAGTTAAGTTCTTCAGTGTGAAAACTGACTCTCACTTGACAACCAAAAGTTTAAAAAAGTTGGTATGTTTTTGTTTTTTGCTCTGGTTCACACCATTCAGGCAGGTTCAGCATCCATAAACAAGAAGTGACATCACACTGCACGATCATGACCTCTCAGTTTAACCTGGTCTCTCTTATTAGCTCTAAAACACTGCGAGACCCAACCCACCCCGCCCTCCCCTTAGCCTTAGATAAGACACTCTCAGCGAGCCATTGGGGCGGGGAGAGGCACATTCAAACGCCTCACACAAAACCATATGCAAAGACAGGATTCAGGTGATCTTAAAAGTCATCACTTCTCATCATCACTTCAGACATTTGTCCTCTGCCAAAGCACAAACATGAGTCCAACCCTTCTGCTGCTGCTGACGGTGGTGGCTACAGTCACAGCCGGGAAGTACGTTCTTGAACCATCAGGACTGACCTGGCCCGAAGCTCAGACGCTCTGCCGCAGAGAGTTCACCGACCTGGCCCCCATCAGCACCGGATACGACATTGGCCTCATTGCACCAAATCCCCTGGGTGCATATTGGATCGGGCTGATGAGAAACACCACTGACCGGACAAAGTGGATGTGGTCCGGAGGCACTCAAGTTGATCAAAGCTTTTGGGAATATGGACAGCCCAGTGACTCGCCAGGAAAGGACTATGGAGTAATTTACATGCTTCAATGGTATGCTCTAAAACCTGACAGAGATTATTACACCATCTGCTACAAGGTCCACGCCGTTCGAGAAAGACTGACCTGGGAGGAAGCGCTCCAGTACTACAGAGCGCACCACACTGACCTGGCGAGTGTGGCGTCGGAGACGGAGATGATGCTGATAGAGAAAGAGCTGAGCAAAGATCTCTCCAGTGACGACGTTTGGATCGGGCTGCGGTTTTTGTCCGGGCAGTGGCTGTGGGTGGACGGACAGCCCTTCAGCTACGAGTCCTGGGGGGCGTCGCTGAAACCCTCCTGTCCCGATGTGAGTTTTTCTTGCGGAGCGTTGCGAGTTTCTGGACAAACAGCAGCAGAGGACACACTGGTGAACATCGAACGAGTGGAGGGGTGGAATGTGCACGACTGTGAAGTGAGACGACATTTCCTTTGCTACTGACCAGAATCTAAATGTGTTTATAATATTGTAAGTGCATGTTTGCCTCATAAGAAACCTTGTGTTGAGCTGTTAAATTAAAGATAGAAAGACATAATGTATAAGTAGGTGACTTAATGTTCTTCAGATGTGTGTGGTTTCGATGACTTTCAAAATAACAGAAGTAATGAGGTCCTTCGCAACAATCTCTTTTTGCATTCTTTGTGCCCAAAGAATTAAATCTGAACATCCTGAATGATCAGGGTCATTCTGTTCCACGTGGCATTTATAAAACTCCTTCTTGGTTTGGAACTTTTTCTCCACAGCAGCTCTTACCCAGAGTTACGCTCAAAGCAAAGAAAGGAGTCAAGGCTGAAGTCAAGAGGAACAGACGACACATGCGGAGATGTGGAGAAGTGAAGACAGACGAGGAAATGTTTGATTGCATTTCACCGGTGTTCAATAAACATTTCATCACAAAGAAAGGGAAACGTCCGACATGTCTGTCTTTCAAATTATCAACAAAGTCAAAAGCCAAGAAGGACTTACTGAACTTGATCTATTGTCAAACATCTTTCTAAGATTTCATTTAGACTAAGGAGTAATTCTATTGTTCATATGTATTTAATTTCTTATTTAGTTTTTATTAAAGGTTTGACAGTGTGTGCAGCTACAGCGCCCTCCTTCCCTCTGTGTCCCTCGTGTCTTGGTAAAACCTACTCATTATCGGCTCATGTTCAGGTGAATCTCGTTTCTAACTCATTTTGCATGTCCTTTTATGGTGAAATGGAGGAAACGTCCCGACTCTCCCGATTACCCAGCACCCCACAGGTGAGCCATTAGGGCGGGTAGAGACACATTCAAACGCCTGGCGCCTCACGCGAAACCATATGCAAAGGCAGGATTAAGGTGAACTTTAAAGTCATCTCGTCTCATCTTCAGTTCAGACATTTGTCCTCTGCCAAAGCACAAACATGAGTCCAACCCTTCTGCTGCTGTTGACCGTGTTGGCTACAGTCACAGCCGGGAAGTACGTTCTTGTACGAAGAGCACTGATCTGGACCGAAGCTCAGACGCTCTGTCGCAGAGAGTTCACCGACGTGGCTCCAATCAGCGGGGAATATGACAATGGCCTCATTCAGGTGGTAGTACCTAGTGCGGTCGACAAAGGTGCATTTTGGATCGGGCTGATGAGAAACACCACTGACCGGACAAAGTGGATGTGGTCCGGAGGCACTCAAGTTGATCAAAGCTTTTGGAAACATGGATGGTATCGTGACTCACCAGGAAGGGACTATGGATTCATTTACAAGCTTCTATGGTACAGCGGTCCTCCCAATTACCATTATCACGCCATCTGCTACAAGGTCCACGCCGTACGAGAGAGACTGACCTGGGAGGAAGCGCTCCAGTACTGCAGAGCGCACCACACTGACCTGGCGAGTGTGGCTTCAAAGACGGAGATGATGCTGATGGAGAAAGAGCTGAGCAAAGATCTCTCCAGTGACGACGTCTGGATCGGGCTGCGTTTTTTGTCCGGGCAGTGGCTGTGGGTGGACGGACAGCCCTTCAGCTACGAGTCCTGGGGGGCGTCGCTGAAACCCTCCTGTCCCGATGTGAGTTTTTCTTGCGGAGCGTTGCGAGTGTCTGGACAAACAGCAGCAGAGGACACACTGGTGAACGTCGAACGAGTGGAGGGGTGGAATGTGCACGACTGTGAAGTGAGGCGACATTTCCTTTGCTACTGACCAGAATCTAAATGTGTTCATAATATTGGGAGTGGTAGATGTTTTCCTTAAAAGAAACCTCTGGGTGTTAAGTCGCAAACCCAATATGAACGCTTCGCTGTTTGTGTTCAGCTATTACATATTTTAAAGTAGTCGACTTGATGTTCTTAAGATGTGTGTGTGGTTAGGACAACTTTCAAAATGCTTGAAGTAATAAATTGAAGTAAAAAAGTGCTTCACAACAATCTCAGACTTGTTTTGTATTTATTCCTACACTGTCTGACCAAAGTAAAATTGGGGTTGGTCTCGGTTCAGCAACACTATGAGCCCAAAGAACGAGATCAGCTGAACATCCTGAATGACCAGGTTATTCCATCAATGCATTAATGGTCAATATTAAATAACTACCTCCAGCTGAAGAGTCTCCTTTTGTGTTTACTCTTCATTGTCCAACACCAAATACTGTAATCATGAAAACTACCAAAGACGTTATTAAACACTGTCCGTTCAAAGTACTTAATGTGTGGGTAAGAGCACTTTAGTAGAATGGTTGAAACGCGACAACCTTCTTGTAGATCCACACATCACGAGGCTAAAGCTTGTAACAGAAACTGGTTTGTGTGTTTGGCATGTTGTGGCTTCGGCCACAATGAAATCTTTCCCAAACAATGCATTCATCCATCCATCCATTTTCTTCCACTTTATCCGGGGCCGGGTCGCGGGGGCAGCAGTCAGCAGTCAAACAATGCAAATGTATGAAAATGGGATCAAGAGATTTCTGATGTAAATGTCCTGGCTCTTTCTCGGGACAAGATCAGAACCAAGACAAACTCGGTCCTTGAATAGATTTGATTTGTTCAACCAGTCAAAAGCAAGTCATGGAACATTTTTCATTGATTTGTTTGAACATTTTTTTTACAGGGCAAGCTGAATGGTTGGTACGTTCCTAAATTATACACTGCCTGACTCAAAAAGAGTGGTAACAAAATCAGGTCATAATTTAAACTAATATTGTAGCGTCTTTAGCTTTGATCTTGGTAAAACCTACTCATTTATAAGTCACTTTGCAAGTCCTTTTACGGTGAAATGGAGGGCGTGGCGGGATTTTGTTCCTGTATGCTGATTCCCTCCGCAGGTGAGATCTTTAAAGCACAGATTGCGTGGAGAGCTGCGCACGGAGGGTTATATTAATGTGGATTTTCTGTGGCGTGTGCCAAACGCGGCCACTAGGCGTGCGCTCTTGCTGAGCAAAACAAATCAACGTAGTCTTTTACAAATGAGACCCCAGGTTGGGATCAATGGGTTTCTTCGTCCCTGATGACAAATCATTTTCTGAGATGACAATGCCAGGATTCATCGTGCATGAGACATGTGATGACTTATTTTTGGTCAACATGACATAACAACCTCCAGCTGAAGAATCTTCTTTAAGTCTTTACTCCCCACTATACAACATCAGACAACAACTCGTCCCCTAGAAAAATAAGGTTCTCTCTGCGTCGTGAGTAGGTCTGATTCTGAGATATTAAGGCTTGAAGTTTGTTGCCCACTAATGAAATGGGTAATATATGTGTTATAAAAATGTGCCACATCCTACTAAATCTATTTGATTCGGGACCAACGATCACTCTCGAATGACAAGCCACGAGCCAAATGAGAAATGAAGTTGTTACATATAATGCAAAATGATGTATGTTCCTCACAAATTATTATTGCACTAAGAGACACTCAGCAAACCATAAGGGCGGGGACTTGAGCTCCTTAGCAACCAGGTAAGAGACACAATATGCAAAGACAGGATTAAGGTGAACTTTAAAGTCATCTCAGTCGTCTCATCTTCAGTTCAGACGTTTGTCCTCTGCCAAGGCAAAAACATGAGTCCAACCCTTCTGCTGCTGCTGACGGTGGTGGCGACAGTCAAAGCCGGGAAGTACGTTTTTGAGCGAAAGGCACTGACCTGGTCCGAAGCTCAGACGCTCTGCCGCAGAAAGTACACCGACCTGGCTCCCATCAGCGGCGAATACGACAAAGGCCTGATGCAGACAGATCTACCGAACTGGATTTCCAGGGATGTATATTGGATCGGGCTGATGAGAAACTGCACTGACCGTACAAAGTGGATGTGGTCTGGAGGCACTCAAGTTGATCAAAGCTTTAGGATACATGTATGGGATCGTGACTCACCAGGAAGAGACTATGGAGCAATAAACATGCTTCTATGGTATAGTGCACTTCCCAGTAATCGTTATTACACCATCTGCTACAAGGTCCACGCCGTACGAGAGAGACTGACCTGGGAGGAAGCGCTCCAGTACTGCAGAGAGCACCACACTGACCTGGCGAGTGTGGCGTCGGAGACGGAGATGATGCTGATGGAGAAAGAGCTGAGCAAAGATCTCTCCAGTGACGACGTTTGGATCGGGCTGCGTTTTTTGTCCGGGCAGTGGCTGTGGGTGGACGGACAGCCCTTCAGCTACGAGTCCTGGGGGGCGTCGCTGAAACATTCCTGTCCCGATGTGAGTTTTTCTTGCGGAGCGTTGCGAGTGTCTGGACAAACAGCAGCAGAGGACACACTGGTGAACGTCGAACGAGTGGAGGGGTGGAACGTGCATGACTGTGAAGTGAGGCGACATTTCCTTTGTTACTGATCAGAATCTAAATGTGTTCATAATATTGTAAGTGCATGTTTGCCTTATAAGAAACCTCTGTTTAGTCGCAGACATGCTCCAATGTGAGTGTTTTGCTGTTTGTGTTGAGATGCTAGATTAAAGATATAATGTATAAGTAGGTGATGTTCTTCAGATGTGTGTGGTTTCGATGACTTTCAAAATAACAGAAGTAATAAAGTCCTTCACAACAATCTCTTTTTGCATTCTTTGTGCCCCAAGAATTAAATCTGAACATCCTGAATGATCAGGGTCATTCTGTTCCAAACGTGGCATTTATAAAACTCCCACTTGGTTTGGAACTTCATCTCCACAGCAGCTCTTACCTAGAGTTACGCTCAAAGCAAAGACAGGAGTCAAGGCTAAAGTCAAGAGGAACAGACGACACATGCAGAGATGTGGAGAAGTGAAGACAGACGAGGAAATGTTTGATCCGGTGTTCAATAAACATTTCATCACAAAGACAGGGAAACGTCCGACATGTCTGTCTTTCAAAATAATCAACAAAGTCAAAAGCCAAGAAGGACTTACTGAACTTGATCTATTGCCAAACATCTTTCTAAGATTTCATTAAGATTAAGGAGTAATTCTATTGTTCATATTTATTTAATTTCTTATTGAGTTTTTTTAAAAGGTTTGACAGTGTGTGCAGCTCCAGCGCCCTCCCTCCCTCTGTGTCCCTCGTGTCTTGGTAAAACCTTTTATGGTGAAAGGCAGGAGCGGGGAGGGCGTGGCTGGAGTTGGTTCGCGTGTGCAGGTGAGATCTGTAAAGCGCAAACTGCGTGGAGAGCTGCGCAGGGAGGGTTTTATTAATGCAGATTTTCTGTGGCGTGCGTCAGTCGCTCCTCAGAGTTGAAAACGTCACCAAAACATGTATATCAGGTGTCAAGGAAGAAAGGAACATCAATGTCTTCTGTGTGACCCGACCCTCTCTACAAAATCTGACCCAATGCACCCCAGTCGGCCATGTTAGAAGTTTGCACCTCCAGGCAAAAACCATATGGTGTTTTAGTCAAGGATTAAGAACCTACTTAGTCTTTAGATGATGACTATTAAACATGGAACTGATGAGCAATGAAAGTTAAGTTCTTCAGTGTGAAAACTGACTCTCACTTGACAACCAAAAGTTTAAAAAAGTTGGTATGTTTTTGTTTTTTGCTCTGGTTCACACCATTCAGGCAGGTTCAGCATCCATAAACAGGAAGTGACATCACACTGCACGACCATGACCTCTCAGTTTAACCTGGTCTCTCTTATTAGCTCTAAAACACTGCGAGACCCAACCCACCCCGCCCTCCCCTTAGCCTTAGATAAGACACACTCAGCGAGCCATTGGGGCGGGAGAGACACATTCAAATGCCTCACACGAAACCATATGCAAAGACAGGATTAAGGTTAATTTAAAGTCATCTCGTCTCATCATCACTTCAGACGTTTGTCCTCTGCCAAAGCACAAACATGAGTCCAACCCTTCTGCTGCTGCTGACGGTGGTGGTTACAGTCACAGCCGGGAAGTACGTTCTTGTAGAATCATATCTGAGCTGGACCGAAGCTCAGACGCTCTGCCGCAGAGAGTACACCGACCTGGCTCCCATCAGCAGCAAATTCGACAATGGCCTGATGCAGATAGATGTACGTAACTGGATTTCCGGGGATTTATTTTGGATCGGGCTGATGAGAAACACCACTGACCGGACGAAGTGGATGTGGTCTGGAGGCGCTCAAGTTGAGCAAAGCTTTTGGATATATGAATGGGATCCTGATTCGCCAGGATGGGACTATGGAGCAATTTACGACCTTCATTGGCATGCTGTAGAACCCGACTTACGTTTGCACACCATCTGCTACAAGGTCCACGCCGTACGAGAGAGACTGACCTGGGAGGAAGCGCTCCAGTACTGCAGAGAGCACCACACTGACCTGGCGAGTGTGGCCTCGGAGACGGAGATGATGCTGATGGAGAAAGAGCTGAGCAAAGATCTCTCCAGTGACGACGTTTGGATCGGGCTGCGTTTTTTGTCCGGGCAGTGGCTGTGGGTGGACGGACAGCCCTTCAGCTACGAGTCCTGGGGGGCGTCGCTGAAACCCTCCTGTCCCAATGTGAGTTTTTCTTGCGGTGCGTTGCGAGTGTCTGGGAAACCAGCAGCAGAGGACACACTGGTGAACGTCGAACGAGTGGAGGGGTGGAATGTGCACAACTGTGAAGTGAGGCGACATTTCCTTTGCTACTGACCAGAATCTAAATGTGTTCATAATATTGGGAGTGGTAGATGTTTTCCTTAAAAGAAACCTGTGGGTGTTAAGTCGCAAACCCAATATGAATGCTTTGCTGTTTGTGTTCAGCTATTACATATTTTAAAGTAGTCGACTTGATGTTCTTAAGATGAGTGTGTGGTTAGGACAACTTTCAAAATGCTTGAAGTTATTGAAGTAATAAAGTGCTTCACAACAATCTCAGACTTGTTTTGTATTTATTCCTACAGTGTCTGACTAAAGTAAAATTGGGGTTGGTCTCGGTTCAGCAACACTATGAGCCCAAAGAACGAGATCAGCTGAACATCCTGAAGGACCAGGTTATTCCATCAATGCAATAATGGTCAACATTAAATAACTACCTCCAGCTGAACAGTCTCCTTATGTGTTTACTCTCCATTGTCCAACACCAAATACTGAAATCATGAAAACTACCAAAGACATTATTAAATACAGTCCGTTGACAGTGCTTAATATGTGGATAAGAGCACTTTAGTAGAATGGTTGAAACTCAACAACCTTCTTGTAGATCCACACATCACGAGGCTTAAGCTTGTAATACAATCTGGTTTGTTTGTTTTGCATGTTGTAGCTTAGGCCACAATGAAATCTTCCCCAAACAATGCAAATGTATGAAAATGGGATCAAGAGATTTCTGATGTAAATTTCCTGGCTCTTTCTCGGGACAAGATCAGAACCAAGACAAACTCGGTCCTTTAATAGATTTGATTTGTTCACCCAGTCAAAAGCAAGGAAGTCAAGGAACATTTTTCATGGATTTGTTTGAACATTATTTTTTACAGGGCAAGCTGAATGGTTGGTACGTTCCTACATTATACACTCCCTGACTCAAAAAGAGTGGTAACAAAATCAGGTCATCATTTACACTAATATTGTAGCGTCTTTAGCTTTGATCATAGCTCTTGGTAAAACCTACTCATTTATAAGGCACTTTGCATGTCCTTTTACGGTGAAATGGAGGGCGTGGCGGGATTTTGTTCCTGTGTGCTGATTCCCTCCGCAGGTGAGATCTTTAAAGCACAGATTGCGTGGAGAGCTGCGCACGGAGGATTTTATTAAAGTGGATTTTCTGTGGCGTGTGCCAAACACGGCCACTAGGCGTGCGCTCTTGCTGAGCAAAACAAATCAACGTAGTCTTTTACAAATGAGACCCCAGGTTGGGATCAATGGATTTCTTCGTCCCTGATGACAAATCATTTGAGCTGAAGAATCTTCTTTAAGTCTTTACTCTCCACTGTAGAACATCAGACAATAACTCGTCCCCTAAGAATTACAAGGTTCTCTCTGCATCGTGAGTAGGTCTGATTCTGAGAAATTAAGGTTTGAAGTTTGTTGCCCACTAATGAAATGGGTAATATATGTGTTGTAAAAATCTGCCACATTCTAATAAATCTATTGGATTCGGGACCAATGATCACTCTCGAATGACAAGACAAACAATGACAAGACAAACTATCAACAAATTCGACCCTTTATTACAACAGAGGCAGCAAAGTCATACCTCCACTGTATGATATTGTCCCATATTGAATATTGTTTCACAGCATGGTCCTTTGCTGGTGCCACTGCCCTTAAACCAATTCAGCAGTTGTACAAAGCACCTATTAAGTACTTGATCAAAACACCCAGTCTTTTCACATATGTGCTCTATTTAACAAATATACATTTTTAAATTTTGAAAATGTAAAATGTTTTAAAATGAACTGTCTTGTTTATAGAGAGCTACATGGCATGGCCCCGCCTCCTCTTCGGGAAAATATTAAAAAAAGAAATTGTGAGTCCAGCACTCGATCAACAGTCAGGGGGGACTGTGAGGTACAGTTCCGGAGACACACGTTTTCTCAAAACGTGCTTTCCATTAAGGCTTGTTCTAGTTGGAACACTCTACCCATGACAGTTAGAGAAAGCAGCACCTACGTCTCATTTAAGAGACAACTGAAAGAACGGCTTTTCTGCCAACAAAGGTGTGACCATTAAGAGGCATTAGACAGGAACATATTTTTAAATACTTGCAGGTACAGGTGTGTGAGTGGGAGGGAGGAGGGGACTGGCGTATGAAAGATATGACCAGAATCTAAATGTGTTCATAATATTGTAAGTGCATGTTTGCCTTTCAAGAAACTTTTGTTTAGTCGCAGACATGCTCCAATGTGAGTGTTTTGCTGTTTGTGTTGAGCTGCTACATTAAAGATATAATGTATAAGTAGGTGACTTAATGTTCTTCAGATGTGTGTGGTTTCGATGACTTTCAAAATAACAGAAGTAATAAAGTCCTTCAAAACAATCTCTTTTTGCATTCTTTGTGCCCCGAGAATTAAATCTGAACATCCTGAATGATCAGGGTCATTCTGTTCCAAACGTGGCATTTATAAAACTCCTACTTGGTTTGGAACTTCATCTCCACAGCAGCTCTGACTCTTACGCTCTATCCAAAGACAGGAGTCAAGGTTAAGTCAAGGAAAGGTGGAAAAGAACACAAGCCCGCACTGTGAACTGAAGTTGAGATAATGTAGTCCAGGGGTCCCCAACTGGTGGAGGTCCAGTTCTGGACTCAAGAGGCTTTAGTCTAACATTTCATCACAAAGAAAGGGAAATGTCCTATGTCTGTCTTTTATCATCTCCTCTCATTCTCCAAAACTTAAGCTCACATTATCAAAAATGTCAAAAGCCAAGAAGGACCAACTGAGCTTGATCTATTGTCAAACATTTTTCTAAGATTTCATTAAGACTAAGGAGTAATTCTTTTGTTCATCATATTTATTTAATTTCTTATTTAGTTTTCATTAAAGGTTTGACAGTGTGTGCAGCTGCAGCGCCCTCCCTCCATCTGTGTCCCTCGTGTCTTGGTAAAACCTACTGATTATGGGCTTATGTTCAGGTAAATCTCATTTCTAACTCACTTTGCATGTCCTTTTATGATTCCCTCCACAGGTGAGATCTGTAAAGCACAAGCTTCATGTAGAGCTTTGCACAGAAGGTTTTATTAATGCAGATTTTCTGTGGCGTGCGTCAGTCGCTCCTCAGAGTTGAAAACATCACCAAAACATGTATATCAGGTGTCAAGGAAGAAAGGAACATCAATGTGTTCTGTGTGACCCGACCCTCTCTACAAAATCTGACCCAATGCTCCCCAGTCGGCCATGTTAGAAGTTTGCACCTCCAGGCAAAAACCATATGGTGTTTTAGTCAAGGATTAAGAACCTACTAAGTCTTTAGATTATGACTATTAAACATGGAACTGATGAGCAATGAAAGTTAAGTTCTTCAGTGTGAAAACTGACTCTCACTTGACAACCAAAAGTTTAAAAAATATTGTATGTTTTTGTTTTTTGCTCTGGTTCTCACCATTCAGGCAGGTCCAGCATCCATAAACAGGAAGTGACATCACACTGCACGACCATGACCTCTCAGTTTAACCTGGTCTCTCTTATTAGCTCTAAAACACTGCGAGACCCAACCCACCCCGCCCTCCCCTTAGCCTTAGATAAGACACACTCAGCGAGCCATTGGGGCGGGAGAGACACATTCAAACGCCTCACACGAAACCATATGCAAAGACAGGATTAAGGTGAACTTTAAAGTCATCTCGTCTCATCATCACTTCAGACGTTTGTCCTCTGCCAAAGCACAAACATGAGTCCAACCCTTCTGCTGCTGCTGACGGTGGTGGCTACAGTCACAGCCGGGAAGTACGTTCTTGTACCATCAGCACTGACCTGGCCCGAAGCTCAGACGCTCTGCCGCAGAGAGTTCACCGACCTGGCTCCCATCAGCAGCGAATACGACAATGGCCTCATTCAGGGGGAAGTACCTAGTGTGGTTGACAAAGGTGCATATTGGATCGGGCTGAGGAGAAACACCACTGATCGGACGAAGTGGATGTGGTCCGGAGGCACTCAAGTTGATCAAAGCTTTTGGGAATATGGACAGCCCAGTGACTCGCCAGGAAAGGACTATGGAGTAATTTACTATCTTTTTTGGTATGCTGTAAAACCTACCCGAAGTTTTTACACCTTCTGCTACAAGGTCCACGCCGTACGAGAGAGACTGACCTGGGAGGAAGCGCTCCAGTACTGCAGAGCGCACCACACTGACCTGGCGAGTGTGGCCTCGGAGACGGAGATGATGCTGATGGAGAAAGAGCTGAGGAAAGATCTCTCCAGTGACGACGTTTGGATCGGGCTGCGGTTTTTGTCCGGGCAGTGGCTGTGGGTGGACGGACAGCCCTTCAGCTACGAGTCCTGGGGAGCGTCGCTGAAACCCTCCTGTCCCGATGAGAGTTTTTCTTGCGGTGCGTTGCGAGTGTCTGGACAAACAGCAGCAGAGGACACACTGGTGAATGTCGAACGAGTGGAGGGGTGGAATGTGCACGACTGTGAAGTGAGGCGACATTTCCTTTGCTACTGACCAGAATCTAAATGTGTTCATAATATTGTAAGTGCATGTTTGCCTTTTATGAAACCTCTGTTTAGTCGCAGACATGCTCCAATGTGAGTGTTTTGCTGTTTGTGTTGAGCTGTTACATTAAAGATATAATGTATAAGTAGGTGACTTAATGTTCTTCAGATGTGTATGGTTTCGATGACTTTCAAATTAACAGAAGTAATAAAGTCTTTCAAAACAATCTCTTTTTGCATTCTTTGTGCCCAAAGAATTAAATCTGAACATCCTGAATGATCAGGGTCATTCTGTTCCAAACGTGGTATTTATAAAACTCCTTCTTGGTTTGGAACTTTATCTCCACAGCAGCTCTGATCCAGACTTACGCTCTAAGCAAAGAAAGGAGTCAAGGCTGAAGTCAAGGGGAACAGACGACACATGCGGAGATGTGGAGAAGTGAAGACAGACGAGGAAATGTTTGAGTGCATTTCACCGGTGTTCAATAAACATTTCATCACAAAGACAGGGAAACGTCCGACATGTCTGTCTTTCAAATAATCAACAAAGTCAAAAGCCAACAAGGACTTACTGAACTTGATCTATTGTCAAACATCTTTCTAAGATTTCATTAAGACTAAGGAGTAATTCTATTGTTCATATGTATTTAATTTCTTATTTAGTTTTTATTAAAGGTTTGACAGTGTGTGCAGCTACAGCGCCCTCCCTCCCTCTGTGTCCCTCGTGTCTTGGTAAAACCTTTTATGGTGAAAGGCAGGAGCGAGGAGGGCGTGGCAGGAGTTGGTTCGCGTGTGCAGGTGAGATCTGTAAAGCGCAGGCTGCCTGGAGAGCTTTGCACGGAGGGTTTTATTAATGCAGATTTTCTGTGGCGTGCGTCAGTCGCTCCTCAGAGTTGAACACTTCACCAAAACATGTATATTAGGGGTTAAGGAAGAAAGGAACATCAATGTCTCCTGTGTGACCCGACCCTCTCTACAAAATCTGACCCAATGCTCCCCAGTCGGCCATGTTAGAAGTTTGCACCTCCAGGCAAAAAACATATGGTGTTTTAGTCAAGGATTAAGAACCTACTTAGTCTTTAGATTATGACTATTAAACATGGAACTGTTGAGCAATGAAAGTTAAGTTCTTCAGTGTGAAAACTGACTCTCACTTGACGACCAAAAGTTTAAAAAACTTGGTATGTTTTTGTTTTGTGCTCTGGTTCACACTAGAGTGCGGATCGGGCTGACTTTTTCTGTCCGAGCCCGGCCCTCGTCCGACAGAGCAGTGATCAAATCCGAACCGAACCCGACAGGCATTAAGATATTTGTGTCCGAGTCCGACCGAGCCCGACACATTTAAAATCACAATATTTCCATAAGCCTAATGACACAGTAGGACACGATATTGTTTGAGTGGAAAAAGTCAGATTTTATCCATCAAAAGGCATTCGGAACGTCAACACAGATGAGCGGAGCACGCATGGCCACACGCACGCACGCACGTACGCGGAGCAACAGTTTTACCTGTGCGGTCACTCCACGTGTTTCGTTGTCACAGCAGTTCACAACTTCTTAAAAGCATTACTGCGTGCGCACTGCGCAGTGCATAAGCGGGTTTAAATGCTGCATCTTCTATTTATTTATTTATTTATTTCGTTTTTTGACAAATGAATGCTTGCTATGCATGAAATGAAACAGACCCATTTTATTTTCATTTTTTATTATCGTGCTGATGTGTCCGAGTCCGACCCGAGCCCAAAAATAAGTTCTAAATATTTGTCCGAGTCCGACCGGACGTCGGACGGGTTGCAGCACTCTGGTTCACACCATTCAGGCAGGTTCAGCATCCATAAACAGGAAGTGACATCACACTGCACGACCATGACCTCTCAGTTTAACCTGGTCTCTCTTATTAGCTCTAAAACACTGCGAGACCCAACCCACCCCACCCTCCCCTTAGCCTTAAGGTGCGTACACACCAAACGTGCGTCCACGCCCCATCTGCCTCTCGTTGGACGCCAAACAACGCCGCTTCACATACTTCACACTCGCGACAAACGCCTGTTTGCTGGCGCGTGAAGTTTTGCAAGCGTCATACATAGGAGGCGTGTCTGTTGACTCAGGGCGCACTCACACTTGACATCCGAACCTGCCACTCTCTAGCTCATTTCAGGAAAGGCCAGGATGCCCCAAACGGCCCGCGCTCACACTTACACAAACGAACCGAGCCGTGGCCGAGCACGAGGAGTTGTTTACAAGTGTACGTGAGCAGTACAGAGCAACATAATGCGGAAGAAAAAAAAACCTAAACAGCTGCATGAAGTAATGTCTACTATGAGCCCTGTCAAATCTCTTCACTCTACTTTTCTTTGCATTTTACTACAGTTTAACAAAAAGGGCTATGGTGAATATAATAGTCGATTTTAATAAAGCAGAGAAATAGAGAAGTGCGCGTCCCCCTGTCCCGCTCAGCTGAGGCGGGGGGTGGAGCAGCACATGCCGCCCTGAGCCTTTCTTTGGAGTCATATACAGCCTTCAAAAAAGGCTACGAGAACAGAAGATATGACGCTCAGTTAATGTCATTCATTGCTGCTTCGGCCACTGGTTAAACAGCTTTATGTTGTGGAACTCCTGGAAGTCTACGCTTTACGTTACAACAAAGCACTTAACACGAACGCACCAAAATCACATTATCTGTCCGACTGAAGCCTGCGGCCAAACCAGGAACAGCAGCAGAGAAGCTCGGACACAGGGCGGGAGAAGCGCAGCCGCTCCCGTAAAGTCAGCCCGAGACGCGCGTGAAGCGGCCAGGGCGTCGGGAGTGAGCGGTCGGGGAGACGAGCAGTGTGTGGCCGGGGGTCCGGGAAGCGGTCGGGGGCCGGGGAGACGAGAGCGAGGCAGCCGCTGCTCTGTTTGATAAATACAGCCTTTTCTCACTGTTTTACGTGACACATGCACCCGCCCACACAACAGCTGCTTGTATACATGCGTGTGCACATACACGAGCAACCGAGCCGCGCTCTGGCCCCCCTCCTCCAAGCGGGCAAAGTCCGGAACTGAGTCCGACTCGGGCATGGTTTGTTGCAGGTAACAGGTGCCGCCTGAGCCCAGTCAGCATCCCTGATTGGTTAACAAGGCATAAATGAACGCACGTGTAGATTGGATTACTTGAGTGCATGAAGCAGTTGGCGCGGCCTCCCTGTTCGCTCACCGCGCTGTTCTCCCTGGCTTTCACGCGCGTCCTTCCACATCCGCTCGCGTTTGCTACGCTTAATACGCGCGGACAGCTTTGCTTGCATTTCGAAGCGCGTTGAAGCACCTCTACATAGGGTTAACATGGAAGTTGGAGGCGTGGACGCTTTTGGTGTGTACGCACCTTTAGATAAGACACACTCAGCGAGCCATTGGGGCGGGCAGAGACACGTTCGAACACCTCACGCCTCACACGAAACCATATGCAAAGACAGGATTAAGGTGAACTTTAGCGTCATCTCGTCTCATCTTCAGTTCAGACGTTTGTCCTCTGCCAAAGCACAAACATGAGTCCAACCCTTCTGCTGCTGTTGACGGTGGTGGCTACAGTCACAGCCGGAAAGTACGTTCTTGTACCATTTGCACTGACCTGGACCGAAGCTCAGACGCTCTGCCGCAGAGAGTACACCGACCTGGCTCCCATCAGCGGGGAATATGACAATGGCCTCATTCAGGCGGAAGTATCTACTGCGGTCAACGAACGTGGATGTTGGATCGGGCTGATGAGAAACACCACTGACCGGACGAAGTGGATGTGGTCTGGAGGCACTCAAGTTGATCAAAGCTTTTGGATACATGAATGGTATCGTGACTCACCAGGAAGGGACTCTGGATTAATTTACAAGCTTCTATGGTATAGCGTACCTCCCAATTACCATTATCACGCCATCTGCTACAAGGTCCACGCCGTACGAGAGAGACTGACCTGGGAGGAAGCGCTCCAGTACTGCAGAGCGCACCACACTGACCTGGCGAGTGTGGCGTCGGAGACGGAGATGATGCTGATGGAGAAAGAGCTGAGCAAAGATCTCTCCAGTGACGACGTCTGGATCGGGCTGCGGTTTTTGTCCAGCCAGTGGCTGTGGGTGGACGGACAGCCCTTCAGCTACGAGTCCTGGGGGCGTCGCTGAAACCCTCCTGTCCCGATGTGAGTTTTTCTTGCGGAGCGTTGCGAGTGTCTGGACAAACAGCAGCGGAGGACACACTGGTGAACGTCGAACGAGTGGAGGGGTGGAATGTGCAAGACTGTGAAGTGAGGCGACATTTCCTTTGCTACTGACCAGAATCTAAATGTGTTCATAATATTGGGAGTGGTAGATGTTTTCCTTAAAAGAAACCTCTGGGTGTTAAGTCGCAAACCCAATATGAACGCTTTGCTGTTTGTGTTCAGCTATTACATATTTTAAAGTAGTCGACTTGATGTTATTAATATTAGTGTGTGGTTAGGACAACTTTCAAAATGCTTGAAGTAATACATTTAAGTAATAAAGTGCTTCACAACAATCTCAGACTTGTTTTGTATTTATTCCTACAGTGTCTGACCAAAGTAAAATTGGGGTTGGTCTCGGTTCAGCAACACTATGAGCCCAAAGAACGAGATCAGCTGAACATCCTGAATGACCAGGTTATTCCATCAATGCAATAATGGTCAATATTAAATAACTACCTCCAGCTGAAGAGTCTCCTTAAGTGTTCACTCTCCATTGTCCAACACCAAATACTGAAATCATGAAAACTACCAAAAACATTATTAAACACTGTCCGTTCAAAGTACTTAATATGTGGGTAAAAGCACTTTTGCAGAATGGTTGAAACTCAACAACCTTCTTGTAGATCCACACGTCACGAGGCTTAAGCTTGAAATACAAACTGGTTTGTTTGTTTTGCATGTTGTAGCTTAGGCCACAATGAAATCTTTCCCAAACAATGCAAATGTATGAAAATGGGATCAAGAGATTTCTGATGTAAATTTCCTGGCTCTTTCTCGGGATAAGATCAGAACCAAGACAAACTTGGTCCTTTAATAGATTTGATTTGTTCACCCAGTCAAAAGCAAGGAAGTCAAGGAACATTTTCATGGATTTGTTTGAACATTATTTTTTACAGGGCAAGCTGAATGGTTGGTACGTTCCTACATTATACACTCCCTGACTCAAAAAGAGTGGTAACAAAATAAGGTCATCATTTACACTAATATTGTAGCGTCTTTAGCTTTGATCATAGCTCTTGGTAAAACCTACTCATTTATAAGGCACTTTGCAAGTCCTTTTACGGTGAAATGGAGGGCGTGGCGGGATTTTGTTCCTGTGTGCTGATTCCCTCCGCAGGTGAGATCTTTAAAGCACAGATTGCGTGGAGAGCTGCGCACGGAGGGTTTTATTAAAGTGGATTTTCTGTGGCGTGTGCCAAACACGGCCACTGGGCGTGCGCTCTTGCTGAGCAAAACAAATCAACATAGTCTTTTACAAAGGAGATCCCAGGTTGGGATCAATGGATTTCTTCGTCCCTGATGACAAATCATTTGAGCTGAAGAATCTTCTTTAAGTCTTTACTCTCCACTGTAGAACATCAGACAATAACTCGTCCCCTAAGAATTACAAGGTTCTATCTGCATCGTGAGTAGGTCTGATTCTGAGAAATTAAGGTTTGAAGTTTGTTGCCCACTAATGAAATGGGTAATATCTGTGTTGTAAAAATGTGCCACATTCTAATAAATCTATTGGATTCGGAACCAATGATCACTTTCGAATGACAAGCCAAACAATGACAAGACAAACTATCAACAAATTCGACCCTTTATTACAACAGAGGCAGCAAAGTCATACCTCCACTGTATGATATTGTCCCATATTGAATATTGTTTCACGGCATGGTCCTTTGCTGGTGCCACTGCCCTTAAACCAATTCAGCAGTTGTACAAAGCAGCTATTCAGGTACTTGATTAAAAACACAATCTTTTCACCTATGTGCTCTAATTAACAAATATACATTTTTAAATTTTGAAAATTGAAAATGTTTTAAAATGAACAGTCTTGTTTATAGAGAGCTACATGACATGGCCCCGCCTCCTCTTCGGGAATTTTTTAAAAAAAGAAATTGTGAGTCCAGCACTCGATCAACAGTCAGGGGGGACTATGAGGTACTTTTCCGGAGGCACACGTTTTCTCAAAACGTGCTTTCCATTAAGGCTTGTTCTAGTTGGAACACTCTACCCATGACAGTTAGAGAAAGCAGCACCTACGTCTCATTTAAGAGACAACTGAAAGAACGGCTTTTCTGCCAACAAAGGTGTGACCATTAAGAGGCATTAGACAGGAACATATTTTTAAATACTTGCAGGTACAGGTGTGTGAGTGGGCGGGACGAGGGGAGTGGCGTATGAAAGAGATATACTTTATGTATTGTGTTGTTGTTGTCCTTGCCTGTTTTGTCTGTAATGTACTGCTGTGTGTTGTGGCTTATGTGTTTTATATTTTGTATTTGTATGTTCTTGTCTTGTTTTTTACCTCATGGGACTGCGGATGGAAATTAGCCTTGAGCTAAATCCGGCATATTTACAGCACTAGTTGTCTGTTCATTAATATGCACTGTCCCATTGAAATAACTTAATAAATGAAATGAAATGAAATGAAACAAGCCACGAGCCAAATGAGAAATGAAGTTGTTACATATAATGCAAAATGATGTATGTTCCTCACACATTATTATTGCATTAGACAAGAGACACTCAGCAAACCATAAGGGCGGGGACTTGAGCTCCTCAGCAACCAGGTAAGAGACACAACATGCAAAGACAGGATAAAGGTGAACTTTAAAGTCATCTTGTCTTGTCTTCATCTTGCAACAGTCAAAGCCGGGAAGTAGGTTCTTGAACAAATAGCACTGACCTGGCCCGATGCTCAGACGCTCTGCCGCAGAGAGTACACCGACCTGGCTCCCATCAGCGGCGAATAAGACAATGGCCTCATTCAGGCGGAAGTACCTAGTGCAGTCGAGAAAGGTGTATATTGGATCAGGCTGATGAGAAACACCACTGACCCGACAAAGTGGATGACTCTCCAGGAAGGGACTCTGGATTCATTTACAAGCTTCTATGGAATACTGTAAAACCCGACTTAGGTTATTACACCATCTGCTACAAGGTCCACGCCGTACGAGAGAGACTGACCTGGGAGGAAGCGCTCCATACTGCAGAGCGCACCACACTGACCTGGCGAGTGTGGCGTCGGAGACGGAGATGATGCTGATGGAGAAAGAGCTGAGCAAAGATCTCTCCAGTGACGGCGTCTGGATCGGGCTGCGGTTTTTGTCCGGGCAGTGGCTGTGGGTGGACGGACAGCCCTTCAGCTACGAGTCCTCGGGGGCGTCGCTGAAACCCTCCTGTCCCGAGGAAAGTTTTTCTGGCGGTGTGAAAAATATAAGTAGCTGTAGTCTTGTGATGTATGCTGATTCCTGGTGAAGGTGCCAACGCAATGGAGCAGATTCAGAGTTAAAAGGTCATTTTATTGAGGTGGAGTTGTAAGTGGGGGTTATGGGCTTGGGGTGGAGGTACGGTGGGCCATGAGGGAGAACAGTGGTTTGTCTAGGTAAGAACAGAGGGAGAATACATCAGCAAATGTGACAGGTGAATGCACACTATAGCTTAAAAGGTAACAAGGTAAAGATAGAGTTCTGGGGTTATCGGACTCACTTTCATTCACACACTGTCTCCCGGAAGTTGGATGGCTCCTACATGCGGCTTGAGCGGGACAAAATGGCAGAGCAGGTGGGCTGCTCCCCTAATTATAGACTCTGGGTGGTGCCAGGTAGAGGCTGAAGGAGGGCCAAAGCAGGAGCAAAGGGGAGGATCCACAGGAGGAGGGCAATTCTCCACAAAAGGAGGGGGTATTTTCCACACGGTGCGTTGCGAGTGTCTGGACCACCAGCAGCAGAGGACACACTGGTGAACGTTGAACGAGTGGAGGGGTGGAATGTGCACGACTGTGAAGTGAGGCAACATTTCCTTTGTTACTGACCAGAATCTAAATGTGTTTGTCACTAGATTGCCACTAGATGGCGCCAGCCCTAAAATATAAATAGCCCCTGCTGTAGCTTTACCGTCCTCTGCTTTCACTGTTACCGCCCCCACATACGCCGTTTCACCGTCCCTCTTCCGGGTAGTCACGTAGCGTTAGCTGCGGGCGGCTCACAGGTAATCAGGATAGCCCTCTTTTTCATAACTATCGTATCTTACTAGTTGTTGATCAGGCGATTGTATCACTTTTAGCTCCGGCCTGCGCCGCGGTGTACAGAGGCTGGCTATGGTGGCCTAGCTTTTGTCCTCCATGTGTGTTCCTCCGGTTGTTGTCCTGACAGCGCGTGCCTCTGCGTTCGGAGGAGGTACGTGTTTGTTTTGATCAAGGCCGTGGTAAACGTGATAATTTCGTAGCCTAACGTTCTTTTTTGTTAAATAGGTCTCCATTGCTGGCTGTCTC
This sequence comes from Gobius niger, assembly GCF_951799975.1. Taxonomy (NCBI): domain Eukaryota; kingdom Metazoa; phylum Chordata; class Actinopteri; order Gobiiformes; family Gobiidae; genus Gobius; species Gobius niger. The sequence goes on along the minus strand of NC_136870.1, from coordinate 24,311,712 downwards.
GCCTTCTCGCCTTTTGTCCGCCTGCTGTGTACCTATGTTGCCTGGGTTGTTTCCTTCCCTGTGGTCAACCCATTGGCGCACTTCCACAAACTAAATGAACGATGGTGCCCACGTTTGTCAAATCAATGTGAGATTGTGAACTGTATGTTTTTATGGTACTGGGTATGAGGAAACTAAATGAAACAAAATAATTTATTGAACCTAATGCAAAGTAAATAAAAGAAATACTATATTTTCTTAATGGAACTGTCCATGCCTCTTATTCAATTACGAACCTGTGTGTCCTTTAGTGCTTGTTTATTCAAGCTGGCGTTGTTGGTATTTTAGTTACTTTTAAGTATATTATGTTCTACCACCTTAACCACCCGTGCTGCCACATGTTCATAATATTGTAAGTGCATGTTTGCCTTATAAGAAACTTCTGTTTAGTCGCAGACATGCTCCAATGTGAGTGTTTTGCTGTTTGTGTTGAGCTGCTATATTAAAGATATAATGTGTAAGTAGGTGACTTAATGTTCTTCAGATGTGTGTGGTTTCGATGACTTTCAAAATAACAGAAGTAATAAAGTCCTTCAAAACAATCTCTTTTTGCATTCTTTGTGCCCCAATAATTAAATCTGAACATCCTGAATGACCAGGGTCATTCTGCGCCAGACATGGCATTCATAAAACTCCTACTTGGTTTGGAACTTCATCTCCACAGCAGCTCTGACTCTTACGCTCTATCCAAAGACAGGAGTCAAGGTTAAGTCAAGGAAAGGTGGAAAAGAACACAAGCCCGCACTGTGAACTGAAGTTGAGATAATGTATTCCAGGGGTCCCCAACTGGTGGAGGTCCAGATTTGGACTCAAGAGGCTTTAGTCTAACGTTTCATCACAAAGACAGGGAAATGTCCTATGTCTGTCTTTTATCATCTCCTCTCATTTTCCAAAACTTAAGCTCACATTATCAACAATGTCAAAAGCCAAGAAGGACTTACTGAACTTGATCTATTGTCAAACATCTTTCATTAAGACTAATGAGTAATTCTATCGTTCATCATATTTATTTCATTTCTTATTTCGTTTTCATTAAAGGTTTGACAGTGTGTGCAGCTGCAGCGCCCTCCCTCCCTCTGTGTCCCTCGTGTCTTGGTAAAACCTTCTCATTATGGGCTCATGTTCAGGTGAATCTCATTTCTAACTCACTTTGCATGTCCTTTTACGATTCCCTCCCCAGGTAAGATCTGTAAAGCACAAGCTTCCTGTAGAGCTTTGAAAAAAGGTATTATTAATGCAGATTTTCTGTGGCGTGCGTCAGTCGCTCCTGAACATGTATATCAGGTGTGAAGGAAGAAAGGAACATCAATGTCTTCTGTGTGAACTGACCCTCTCTACAAAATCTGACCCAATGCTCCCCAGTCGGCCATGTTAGATGTTTGCACCTCCAGGCAAAAACCATATGGTGTTTTAGTCAAGGATTAAGAACCTACTTAGTCTTTAGATTATGACTATTAAACATGGAACTGGTGAGCAATGAAAGTTAAGTTCTTCAGTGTGAAAACTGACTCTCACTTGACAACCAAAAGTTTAAAAAATATGGTTTTAGTTTTTTGCTCTGGTTCACACCTTTACTTAGTTTATATCTGGAACAGCAGCCCAGGCTCCTGCAGCCCAGTTAAAGCCCAGCAGCAGAGGACACACTGGTGAACGTCGAACGAGTGGAGGGGTGGAATGTGCACGACTGTGAAGTGAGGCGACATTTCCTTTGTTACTGACCAGAATCTACATGTGTTCAAAATATTGTAAGTACATGTTTGCCCTTTAAGAAACCAGACATGCTCCAATGTGTTTTGCTGTTTGTGTTGAGCTGCTACATTAAAGATATAATGTATAAGTGGGTGACTTAATGTTCTTCAGATGTGTTTGGTTTCGATGACTTTCAAAATAACAGAAGCAATAAAGTCCTTCAAAACAATCTCAGACTCTTTTTGCATTCTTTGTGCCCTGAGAAATAAATCTGAACATCCTCAATGACCAGGGTCACTCTGCGCCAAACGTGGCATTCATAAAACTCCTACTTGGTTTGGAACTTCATCTCCACAGCAGCTCTGACTCTTACGCTCTATCCAAAGACAGGAGTCAAGGCTAAAGTCAAGGAAAGGTGGAGAAGAACACAAGCCCGCACTGTGAACTGAAGTTGAGATAATGTATTCCAGGGGTCCCCAACTGGTGGAGGTCCAGATCTGGACTCAAGAGGCTTGTGGCCAAACCTGGTATTACAAGAACTTCTCCGTTTAAAGGGTCCCGTCTCCTTGTGCCTCAGTGCGCTTCGCCACTGCTGAGACTCAGAGATCTACTTAAGCTGTTTGGCAATTTGTCTGACTTCTAACGCTGTGAGGTCTGCCCCGCTTCCTCCTTGATGACATCACCGCCGAGACACCAGTGTTCCAGTGATACTCACCTCGGTCCCCTCAGTCTAAGCGGCTTGCCGTGTGTCTGGTTTTGTTGTTGTCAGAAAAACCTTTTAGTGGCCAGTTCTGGCCCCCAGGACATAAGTTTTAGGTCGGAAAACTGTAACAACCTATAGAACTATTCCAAAGCAGGTTGCGGAACTACCTATCATTTTACATTCAAAAGACTTTGTACCAAAGAATGACATGAGAGATTAACTTACGATTGTGTTGTTTTAATGCAGGAAAATGTTCAAGTACAGCTCAGCTCATTTGCCAAATAATGATTCACATATAACACAATATGAAATGACTATACTAGGTTAATATAAGGAAGGACCTATGACTAGATATTATCAATAACGTTGCAGTTCTGTGATGACGTTTGAACTGTGAGTTATGGCACTTCTTCTTCTATTGGTTTCAAGGAGAGGGGGAGAATCATCTTCATATACACTGATTTGACGCGTCGCGCTCGAAAGCCCGACTGAGGTTTGCGATGGGGTCTCCTCAACTCAGCTTCGACACTCTCTAGTCTCCTTCCTCGCTGCGAGCCGACGTAGGGTTATCTTCTTTATCTTATCTCATGCAATTTAGCGGTGGTGCTCCGAAACCAGTGTGATGGCCGATCACAACGCTCCGTCGAGCCTCCACCGAGCTTTGCCAAGAGTGCAGGGCAGCGAGAGGCCGAATCTTGTAGTTTCCTGTCACCAGCACAGTCTTGCTCCGGCTCTCAACCGCTGTCTCAGCAGGAGGATGCAGCTGTCTGATGCAGGAAGTATTGTCGCTTCTTCCTCTTTTTGTCCCTTCTCTGCGGAAAGTAGAGGAACTGCAGTTTCTTCACGTCGAAATCTCTACTCGGCTTGTCTTGGGCTTTACAGCGTCGTAGTCTAGAAGGTCTGCGTCCTTTTCTGTTCTTCTTCCTTTCGGAGGTGCTTCGAAGCAAAAACCCCACCAGGCTGTCTGCGCTCCCTTCTTTTATACTAGCCAAAAGCCCATCATTTCCTGCCCCCTTCTTGGATCTCGTTGTTTCTGTCCAATCAGTATGGTCATTCCCTTTTAAGGCCTTTGTTGGTCCAGATCTCCCTTCGAGCTAACTCCTCCTTTTGTGAACTGTCAACTATGAATGCGTTCCCCTTATGACATCATGGCAGCATACCATACCTAGAGCATACATCACTCTGGTCGCAACAGACATAAATTGCCCTGTTTAAACATTTCAAGTTTATAGGTAATACATGACTACTACTTCTCTCTGGCTATTCCAGAAAAGGCTTTAAGCGATGCAAGGCAGAAAAGGTTATAATTAGTCTTACATTTCATCACAAAGACAGGGAAAGTTCTAAGTCTGTCTTTTATCATCTCCTCTCATTTTCCAAAACTTAAAGGTCCTATATCATGCAAAATCGACTTTTTGGAGCTTTTAGCCATGTTGTTATGCTATTTTGTTGTCAAAAACACCCCCAGAGTGGTTTGTGGCTTCATTCACGCAGCTCTCCGTAATCCTCCTGAATCCTTCTCTCTGAGCAGCTGCTCCTCCCTCTCCTGGTGAACGACTGAGTGTTCAGTTGTGTCGTAACAGCGGAACGGAAGTGCTCGACGTCTGTAATGTAATGTCTTAATTCTATGCTTACGGCCTGATTTTAATTTGTAAAACAGCGTTTTCATTATTTCTGTCGTAAGAGAGAAACAAAGAGTAAAAAATAAAATAAAAATAATAATAAAAAAAATAAAAAAGGATGTGCCCGAGGTACTTCCAGGTCAGCTGAGGCCAAAACAAACACATCGCGTCTGAACAGATCAGTCATGTTTGCGCTGCAGCTGAAGATGGAGCTCGTTACCTACTCTGGACACACCTGTTCTTCATTCTTACCTAACGATAATGTCACGGACGGAGAAAAAGAAGCGCGTTTGGCTTCGAGGACGAGGAGTTTATTCAACCTTTTTCAGGAAGAGGCCACTCAGCTGTTTTTTTTCTCCGAGATTCAGCGACTATCACCAAAATAGTGTTTTTCTGTGACTGTCACTGATGGATGTTTGGTGAACCTTCGCCAGAATCAAAGTGGATTAACTTTTATAACCAACGCGAGTCCCACAATGTAAACAGCGATGGAGCAGAGGGTGAGTCAATCCAAACGCGGGTTAGCATATTAGCTTGTGTGTTAGCATATTAGCATATGTGTTAGCCATTTATGAAGCTGTGTTGCAGATGTCAACTCCCTATAACTGCATCCTGAAGTGACTTCACTTATTGCTGTTTATTTATATTACGGTAAAGTTGTATGAGCGGAGAGAGGGGGCGGAGTTAACTGAATCGAAGCGTTTTGTCTTCCGGGTTCGAAAAATACCTCCAGAAAACACTTATATTTATCACAAAAATGAGTGCTCCATTGTGGTAGAGGTACAATATATCATATAAATGCCTGGAATGGCTAAAATAGCATGATACAGATCCTTTAAGCACACATTATCAACAATGTGAAAAGCCAAGAAGGACTTACTGAACTTGATCTATTGTCAAACATCTTTCTAAGATGTCATTAAGACTAAGGAGTAATTCGATTGTTTATCATATTTATTTCATTTCTTATTTAGTTTTCATTGAAGGTTTGACAGTGTGTGCAGCTGCAGCGCCCTCCCTCCCTCTGTGTCCCTCGTGTCTTGGTAAAACCTACTCATTATGGGCTCATGTTCAGGTGAATCTCATTTCTAACTCATTTTGCATGTCCTTTTATAGTGAAATGGAGGAAACGTCCCGACTCTCCTGATTACCCAGCACCCCACAGGTGAGCCATTAGGGCGGGCAGAGACACACTCAAACGCCTGGCGCCTCACGTGAAACCATATGCAAAGACTGGATTTAGGTGAACTTTAAAGTCATCTCGTCTCATCTTCACTTCAGACGTTTGTCCTCTGCCAAAGCACAAACATGAGTCCAACCCTTCTGCTGCTGCTGATCGTGTTGGCTACAGTCACAGCCGGGAAGTACGTTCTTGTACGATCAGCACTGATCTGGACCGAAGCTCAGACGCTCTGCCGCAGAGAGTTCACCGACCTGGCTCCCATCAGCGGGGAATATGACAATGGCCTCATTCAGGCGGAAGTACCTAGTGCGGTCGACAAAGGTGCATTTTGGATCAGGCTGAGGAGAAACACCACTGACCGGACAAAGTGGATGTGGTCCGGAGGCACTCAAGTTGATCAAAGCTTTTGGAAACATGGATGGTATCGTGACTCACCAGGAAGGGACTATGGATTCATTTACAAGCTTCTATGGTACAGCGGTACTCCCAATTACCATTATCACGCCATCTGCTACAAGGTCCACGCCGTACGAGAGAGACTGACCTGGGAGGAAGCGCTCCAGTACTGCAGAGCGCACCACACTGACCTGGCGAGTGTGGCGTCGGAGACGGAGATGATGCTGATGAAGAAAGAGCTGAGCAAAGATCCCTCCAGTGACGACGTCTGGATCGGGCTGCGTTTTTTGTCCGGGCAGTGGCTGTGGGTGGACGGACAGCCCTTCAGCTACGAGTCCTGGGGGGCGTCGCTGAAACCCTCCTGTCCCGATGTGAGTTTTTCTTGCGGAGCGTTGCGAGTGTCTGGACAAAAAGCAGCAGGGGACACACTGGTGAACGTCGACCGAGTGGAGGGGTGGAATGTGCACGACTGTGAAGTGAGGCGACATTTCCTTTGTTACTGACCAGAATCTAAATGTGTTCATAATATTGTAAGTGCATGTTTGCCTTTTAAGAAACCTCTCTTTAGTCGCAGACATGCTCCAATGTGAGTGTTTTGCTGTTTGTGTTGAGCTGTTAAATTGAAGATATAATGTATAAGTAGGTGACTTAATGTTCTTCAGATGTGTGTGGTTTCGATGACTTTCAAAATAATTGAAGTAATAAAGTCCTTCACAACAATCTCTTTTTGCATTCTTTGTGCCCAAAGAATTAAATCTAAACATCCTGAATGATGAGGGTCATTCTGTTCCAAACGTGGCATTTATAAAACTCCCACTTGGTTTGGAACTTTATCTCCACAGCAGCTCTTGCCCAGAGTTACGCTCAAAGCAAAGACAGGAGTCAAGGCTAAAGTCAAGAGGAACAGACGACACATGCAGAGATGTGGAGAAGTGAAGACAGACGAGGAAATGTTTGATCCGGTGTTCAATAAACATTTCATCACAAAGACAGGGAAACGTCCGACATGTCTGTCCTTCAAATAATCAACAAAGTCAAAAGCCAAGAAGGACTTACTGAACTTGATCTATTGCCAAACATCTTTCTAAGATTTCATTAAGATTAAAGAGTAATTCTATTGTTCATATTTATTTAATTTCTTATTGAGTTTTTTTAAAAGGTTTGACAGTGTGTGCAGCTCCAGAGCCCTCCCTCCCTCTGTGTCCCTCGTGTCTTGGTAAAACCTTTTATGGTGAAATGCAGGAGTGGGGAGGGCGTGGCAGGAGTTGGTTCGCGTGTGCAGGTGAGATCTGTAAAGCACAGGCTGCCTGGAGAGCTTTGCACGGAGGGTTTTATTAATGCAGATTTTCTGTGGCGTGCGTCAGTCGCTCCTCAGAGTTGAAGACTTAACCAAAACATGTATATCAGGTGTCAAGGAAGAACGGAACATCAATGTCTTCTGTGTGACCCGACCCTCACTACAAAATCTGACCCAATGCTCCCCAGTCGGCCATGTTAGAAGTTTGCACCTCCAGGCAAAAACCATATGGTGTTTTAGCCAAGGATTAAGAACCTACTTAGTCTTTAGATGATGACTATTAAACATGGAACTGATGAGCAATGAAAGTTAAGTTCTTCAGTGTGAAAACTGACTCTCACTTGACAACCAAAAGTTTAAAAAAGTTGGTATGTTTTTATTTTTTGCTCTGGTTCACACCATTCAGGCAGGTTCAGCATCCATAAACAGGAAGTGACATCACACTGCACGACCATGACTTCTCAGTTTAACCTGGTCTCTCTTCTTAGCTCTAAAACACTGCGAGACCCAACCCACCCCGCCCTCCCCTTAGCCTTAGATAAGACACTCTCAGCGAGCCATTGGGGCGGGGAGAGGCACATTCAAACGCCTCACAGGAAACCATATGCAAAGACAGGATTAAGGTGATCTTTAAAATCATCTCGTCTCATCTTCAGTTCAGACGTTTGTCCTCTGCCAAAGCACAAACATGAGTCCAACCCTTCTGCTGCTGCTGACGGTGGTGGCTACAGTCACAGCCGGGAAGTACGTTCTTGTAGAATCATATCTGACCTGGCCCGAAGCTCAGACGCTCTGCCGCAGAGAGTACACCGACCTGGCTCCCATCAGCAGCAAATTCGACAATGGCCTGATGCAGATAGATGTACGTAACTGGATTTCCGGGGATTTATTTTGGATCGGGCTGATGAGAAACACCACTGACCGGACGAAGTGGATGTGGTCTGGAGGCGCTCAAGTTGAGCAAAGCTTTTGGATATATGAATGGGATCCTGATTCGCCAGGATGGGACTATGGAGCAATTTACGACCTTCATTGGCATGCTGTAGAACCCGACTTACGTTTGCACACCATCTGCTACAAGGTCCACGCCGTACGAGAGAGACTGACCTGGGAGGAAGCGCTCCAGTACTGCAGAGCGCACCACACTGACCTGGCGAGTGTGGCGTCGGAGACGGAGATGATGCTGATGAAGAAAGAGCTGAGCAAAGATCCCTCCAGTGACGACGTCTGGATCGGGCTGCGTTTTTTGTCCGGGCAGTGGCTGTGGGTGGACGGACAGCCCTTCAGCTACGAGTCCTGGGGGGCATCGCTGAAACCCTCCTGTCCCGATGTGAGTTTTTCTTGCGGTGCGTTGCGAGTGTCTGGACAAACAGCAGCAGAGGACACACTGGTGAACGTCGAACGAGTGGAGGGGTGGAATGTGCACGACTGTGAAGTGAGGCGACATTTCCTTTGTTACTGACCAGAATCTAAATGTGTTCATAATATTGTGAGTGGTAGAATTTTGCTGTTTGTGTTCAGCTGTTACATTTGACAGTAGTTTAAAAGTAGATGACTTGATGCTCTTAAAATAACTAAGTGTTATATTTGTCAACGAAATTGCGTCGCTCAGATGTAGGGTATGTAGATGTGTGTGTAGTTTTGTTGCTAGGACAATTTTCAAAAGTAATAAAGTGCTTCACAACAATCTCAGACTCGTTTTGCATTCATTTCTACATCGCCTGACCAAAATATAATCACCATCTGGACTTGACGAACTGTTCTGATCTGGGTTTGGTCTCGGTTCAGCAACACTATGTGCCCAAAGAATGAGAAAAAAACTGAACATCCGGAATGACCAGGTTATTTCATCAATGGATTTCTTCTTCCCTGATAGAACGGAAAGAGTGGTTCAGAGAGCACAAAACATAATTTTCTCCCATAAATCCAGATCTTGCCCCCATTGAGGACCTTTGGGATTTGCTGGAGAAGGTGATGCCCATTGGTCACACTCTCCCATCATCAGTACACAATCTTGCTGTAAAATGAATACAACACGTGATCTTTTGACATTGCTGAAGCTTTCTGAAACAATGCCACAGCGAATCTGTGCTGTGATCAGAGCTAAAGGCGCTACAACATGTGTGGCCTTTATATTTTGGTTAACATTAAATATCTACCTCCAGCTGAAGACTCTCATTACATGTTTACTCTCCACTGTGTAACACCAAACACTCACTCATTTCCTTAGAATTATAAGGTTCTATCAGCGTTGTGAGTAGATCTGAGGTATGAAGGTTTGATGTTCTACCCACTCCTGAAACGAAATGGAAATGGGTAATATGTACTGTAAAATAATGCACCAAATTCTACTAAATCTATTGGGTTCAGGACCCATAATCACCCTCCAATCACAAGCCTTGACCCAAATAAGAAATCAATGTGCTACATCTAGAAAAATGATGCATGTTCCTCACAAATTATTACTGAAAATGCATGAGACAAGAAATGCAAACCATCAGGGCGGAGACTTGAGCTCCATAGCAACCAGATAAGACACACATGGAACAATATGCAAAGACAGGATTAGGTGAACTTTAAAGTCATCTCGTCTCATCTTCACTTCAGGTGTTTGTCTTCTGCCAAGGCACAAACATGAGTCCAACCCTTCTGCTGCTGCTGACGGTGGTGGCGACAGTCAAAGCCGGGAAGTACGTTCTTGAACGAATAGCACTGACCTGGCCCGATGCTCAGGCGCACTGCCGCAGAGAGTACACCGACCTGGCTCCCATCAGCAGCAAATACGACAGCCTGATTCACGCGGAAGTGCCTCACTGGACCGTCGGGGGTACATATTGGTTCGGGCTGATGAGAAACACCACCGACCCGACAAAGTGGATGTGGTCCGGAGGCGCTCAAGTTCATCAAAGCTTTTGGAAACCCGGATGGCCTGACAAACTAGGAAAGGAATTCGGAGTCATTCAAAATCATTCATGGCATACCTTAAAACCCGAACTACGTTTGCACGTCCTCTGCTACAAGGTCCACGCCGTACGAAAGAGACTGACCTGGGAGGAAGCGCTCCAGTACTGCAGAGCGCACCACACTGACCTGGCGAGTGTGGCGTCGGAGACGGAGATGATGCTGATGGAGAGAGAGCTGAGCAAAGATCTCTCCAGTGACGGCGTCTGGATCGGGCTGCGTTTTTTGTCCGGGCAGTGGCTGTGGGTGGACGGACAGCCCTTCAGCTACGAGTCCTGGGGGGCGTCGCTGAAACCCTCCTGTCCCGATGTGAGTTTTTCTTGCGGAGCGTTGCGAGTGTCTGGACGAAGAGCAACAGAGGACAAACTGGTGAAAGTCGAACGAGTGGAGGGGTGGAATGTGCACGACTGTGAAGTGAGGCGACATTTCCTTTGTTACTGACCAGAATATAAATGTGTTCATAATATTGGGAGTGGTAGAAGTTTGCCGTTTGTGTTCAGCTGTTACATTTGACAGTAGTTTAAAAGTAGATGACTTGATGCTCTTAAAATAACTAAGTGTTATATTTGTCAACGAAATTGCGTTGCTCAGATGTCGGGTATGTACTGTAGATGTGTATGTAGTTTTTCCAAATGTTGCTAGGACAATTTTCAAAAGTAATAAAGTGCTTCACAACAATCTCAGACTCGTTTTGCATTCACTTCTACATCGCCTGACCGAAATATAATCACCATCTGGATTTAACGAACTGTTCTGATCTGAGTTTGGTCTTGGTTCAGCAACACTATATGCTGCTACCTTTATGTTTCGGTTAAACATTAACATTAACATTGCTGAAGACTCATTAAGTGTTTACTCTTCACTGTGTAACACCAAATACTAACTTGTTTCCTTAGAATTATAAGGATCACTCTGCGTTGTGAGTAGATCTGAGTTATTAAGGTTTGACGTTCTGCCCACTCATGAAACGAAATGGAAATGGGTAATATGCAGTGTAAAACAATGCACCAAATTCTACTAAATCTATTGGGTTTGGGACCCATCATCACCCTCCAATCACAAGCCTCAACTAAAGATAAGAAATCAATGTGTTACATCTAGCAACATGATGTATGTTCCTCACAAATTATCACTGAATAAGCATTAGACAAGAAATGCAAACCATCAGGGTGGAGACTTGAGCTCCTTAGCAACCAGGTAAGACACACATGGAACCATATGCAAAGACAGGATTAGGTGAACTTTAAAGTCATCACGTCTCATCTTCATTTCAAACGTTTGTCTTCTGCCAAAGCAAAACATTGATTGATTGATTGATTGATTGATAGTTTATTCCGAATTCAAAGTACAATGTGTATACTTTTTTTTTTTACAACATTTTTTCATTAACATGTGCTGCTTTTGCGACATTCTAACATGCATTCATGATATACTATATACTTACATATATACATAATGCTGTACACAAACTCGAAAAGGAGTGGGAGGAAGTATAACTTAGAAATTCCCACCCCTGTTAATATCATATTTACATTAAACGTCCTATATCATGCAAAATCGACTTTTTGGAGCTTTTAGCCATTTTGTTATGCTTATGAAAAACACCCCCAGAGTGGTTTTTGGCTTCATTCACGCAGTTCTCAGTAATCCTCCTGAATCCTGCTCTCTGAGCAGCTGCGCCGCCCTCTCCTGGTGAACGACTGAGTGTTCAGTTGTGTCGTCACAGCGGAACGGAAGTGCTTGGGGTCTGTAATGTAGTGTCTTAATTCCATGCTTATGGCCTGATTTTAATTTGTAAACCACACTTTTCATTATTTCTGTTATAAGAAAGAAATAAAGGAAAAAATAAAAAGGATGTGCCCGAGGTGCTTCCAGGTCAGCTGGGGCCAAAAACAAACGCACCCCTGAGCGTCTGAACAGATCAGTCATGTTTGCGCTGCAGCTGTGAAGATGGAGCTCTAACCTATTCTGGACACACCTGTTCTTTATTCTTACCTAACGATAATGTCACGGAGAAAAAGAAGCGTGTTTGGCTACGAGGACTTTTTTCAACCTTCCTAAAGAGGCCACTCGTCAGAAGTTGTTTTTTCTCTCCGGGATTCGGCGACTCTCAGCCAAAATATTGTTTTTCTGTGACTGTCTCTAATGGATGTTTGGCGAACCTTTGCCAGAATCAAAGTGGATTCACTTTTATAACCAACGCTAATCCCATCACATAAACAGCGATGGACCAGAGCGGTGAGTCAGTCCAAACGCGGGTTAGCATATTAGCATGTGGGTTAGCCATTTATGAAGCTGTGTTGCAGATGTCAACTGATTATAACTGCATCGTGAAGTAACTTCACTTATTGCTGTTTATTTATATTACGGTAAAGTTGTATGTGCGGAGAGAGTTAACTGAATCGAAGCGTTGTGTCTTCCGGGTTTGAAAAATACCTCCAGAAAACACTTATATATATCACAAAATATAGTGCTCCATAGTGGTAGAGGTACAATATATCATATACATGCCTATACTTAACTTTGGAATGGCTAAAATAGCATGATATAGATCCTTTAATGTTGCTGGAGCCAGTACCAGGGCAATGCATAACAACATAAGTCCAACCCTTCTGTTGCTGCTGAAGGTGGTGGCGACAGTCAAAGCCGGGAAATACGTTTTTGTACAATCAGCACTGACCTGGACCGAAGCTCAGACGCTCTGCCGCGCAGCAACAGCAACACTATGAGCCCAACGAACGAGATCAGCTGAACATCCTGAATGACCAGGTTATTCAATCAATGCAATAATGGTCAACATTAAATAACAACCTCCAGCTGAACAGTCTCCTTAAGTCTCCATTGTCCAACACCAAATCATGAAAGTGAAAGGACCAAAGACATCATTGTAGATCCACACGTCACAAGGCTAAAGAAGCTTGAAATACAAACTCGTTTGTTTGGCATCCTGTGGCTTAGACCAGTGTTTTTCAACCTTTTTTGAGCCAAGGCACATTTTTTTCATTGAAAAATTCACGAGGCACACCACCAGCAGAAAATGTAAAAAAAAAAAGTAACTCTGTAGCCTGTATTCAGTCAATCTCATCACCGTATACTCTCGCGAGCCACACTGCCACTGTCACAGCCACCTGCCGCATCCATGCATCACTAATTCTCTTGTCTCAAAGAAATTAGCAACCAGAAATAGAGTATTACATGGTTACTCTGCCGATCACTAGACAGCACAGACACTTGAAAATGATACATTATTTGTGGATAATAATGAATTTATTTTCAAAAAATCAACGTGGTTAAAATTGGATAATTTCCTAAGGCACACCAGACGTTATCTCATGGCACACTAGTGTGCCACGGCACAGTGGTTGAAAAACACTGGCTTAGACCACAATGAAATCTTTCCCAAACAATTCAAATGTATGAGGGACAGGATCAAGCGATTTCTGATGTAAATTTCCTGGCTCTTTCTCAGGACAACATCAAAATAGAGACCAAACATACTATTAATTTGTTCAACCAGTGCTATATGATCAATTTTCATGCATTTGTTTTAACACTTTTTATTTTTCTTACTTGCTGCCAGTAGTGTCCAAAGCAACCTCTTGTCCTTAGTTTTCCAGAGTGGCTCTAGTTTTACAAATACATAGAAATATTTCTTTTTCAGTTTGTTTTTCAGCCATTACCTTTAGCCTCTCCCAGCATATCCATAGCTCCAAACTGGGGTGAAGCTCTTCCACGTTTTACCTATTTAAATACAGTTATGTGAAAAGTTACACGATCCAAGTCCTTGAAGTGTTTACTCTCCACTGTGCACCAAAAAATACCATGTTTCCTCAGAATGATCTATCTGCGTTATGAGTGGTTTTGAGATATTAAGGTTTAAAGTTTTGCCCACTCATGAAATGGGTAATATGTGGTGTAACAAAATGCACCAAATTCCACTAAATCTATTGGCTTCGGGACCATCATCACCCTCCAACGACGAGCCACGACACAAATAAGACATTAGTTTGTTATATATAATGCAAAATGATGTATGTTCCTCACAAATTATTATTGAATAAGCATGAGACAAGAGACGAAACCATCAGGGCGGAGACTTAAGCTCCTTAGCAACCAAGAGACACATGGAACAATATGCAAAGACAGGATTAAGGTGAATTTTAAAGTCATCTCGTCTCATCTTCAGTTCAGACGTTTGTCCTCTGCCAAAGCACAAACATGAGTCCAACCCTTCTGCTGCTGCTGACGGTGGTGGCGACAGTCAAAGGCGGGAAGTACGTTCTTGAATTAAAAGCAATGACCTGGTCCGAAGCTCAGGCGTACTGCCGCAGAGAGTACACCGACCTGGCTCCCATCAGCAGCGAATACGACAGCCTGATTCACGCGGAAGTGCCTCACTGGAATCCCCGCCATGAATATTGGTTCGGGCTGTGGAGAAACACCACTGACCGGACAAAGTGGATGTGGTCCGGAGGCGCTCAAATTGATCAAAGCTTTTGGAAACCTGGATGGTTTGACGTACTGGGAAAGGACTTCGGAGTCATTCAAAATCATTTATGGTATGGCGACGATCTTTGGCGAACTTTATACACCTTCTGCTACAAGGTCCACGCCGTACGAGAGAGACTGACCTGGGAGGAAGCGCTCCAGTACTGCAGAGAGCACCACACTGACCTGGCGAGTGTGGCGTCGGAGACGGAGATGATGCTGATGGAGAAAGAGCTGAGCAAAGATCTCTCCAGTGACGACGTCTGGATCGGGCTGCGGTTTTTGTCCGGGCAGTGGCTGTGGGTGGACGGACAGCCCTTCAGCTACGAGTCCTGGGGGGCGTCGCTGAAACCCTCCTGTCCCGATGTGAGTTTTTCTTGCGGTGCGTTGCGAGTGTCTGGACAAACGGTAACATGGGACACACTGGTGAACGTCGCACGAGTGGAGGGGTGGAATGTGCACGACTGCGAAGTGAGGCGACATTTCCTTTGCTACTGAGCAGAATCTAAATGTGTTCATAATATTGGGAGTGGCTGTTTTGTCACAGACATACTCCGATTTGAGTTTCATGCTGTTTGTGTTCAGCTATTACATATTTTAAAGTAGTCGACTTGATGTTCTTAAGATGTGTGTGTGGTTAGGACAACTTTCAAAATGCTTGAAGTAATAGATTGAAGTAATAAAGTGCTTCACAACAATCTCAGACTTGTTTTGTATTTATTCCTACAGTGTCTGACTAAAGTAAAATTGGGGTTGGTCTCGGTTCAGCAACACTATGAGCCCAAAGAACGAGATCAGCTGAACATCCTGAAGGACCAGGTTATTCCATCAATGCAATAATTGTCAACATTAAATAACTACCTCCAGCTCCTTATGTGTTTACTCTTCATTGTCCAACACCAAATACTGAAATCATGAAAACTACCAAAAACATCATCAAATCCTGTCCATTGAAACTATTTAATGCGTTGTTAAGAGCACTTTCGCAGAATGGTTGAAACTCAACAACCTTCTTTTTGATCCACACGTTACGAGGCTAAATCAGCTCGTAATACAAACTAGTTTGTTTGTTCGTTTGGCATGTTGTGGCTTAGGCCACAATGACGTCTTTCCCAAACAATGCAAATGTATGAAAATAAGATCAATCGATTTCTGATGTAAATTTCCTGGCTCTGTCTCGGGACAACAAGATCAAAATAGAGACCAAACATACTTGGTCTTTTAAAGGAACAGGCCACCGTTCTCCATACTGAGATATGTTCTTACCTGAAATTAGACAAGTTGATATGTACCTGTCTGGTCTGTGTGTGCCCGTGGAAGGGTGTGGTCGCTTCCAACTTCACGCCCGTTTGGAGCTATAGGAATAGTGCTGGGAGCGAACAACATCTGGTTGTTTTGCGTGACTGAGACCAGGCACAAAGACCAGACGGTTCAACTCGTCTAAGGTCAGGCAAGAACATATCTCAGTATGGAAAAACGGTGGCCTGTTCCTTTAATATATTTGATTTGGTCAACCAGTATTATATGGTCGATTACAGTTTTTATGGATTCGTTTTTGCACATTTTGTTTTTACAGGGCAAGCTGAACGGTTGGTGCATTTCTAAATGATAAATTAACTGACTCAAAAAGTGTCCACAAAATAAGGTCATACACTAACAATTGGTTGTGGCGTCTTTAGCTTTGATTACAACACACATTCACGGTGGCCCTGTTTCAAGAAGCTTCTGCAAAGTAATAGGGATGGTCCGATATGAACATTTTCTGCCGAGATCGATATCCGCCTCGCTGCTGTGGCCGATATCTGATGTTTGCCAATATTTATTTCAATGTTAAAAATCAATAGAAAGGCTTACTCAAATGTAGTAGAGTTTGCAAATTGTTCCATTATTGGAATGTCTTATGCTTCTGCCTGGGACACATCTCACCAGGATGAAACAAACAACCCTTTTATTAGAAAAATATTAAAAAGACCAAATGCAATGTTGGAGTGAAATGTCATTTTGTTTTTGGCTAAATATTTACTCAGACCTACTTATTATTTTACTTTCACCTATGTCGTCTATTAATGAGAAACAGTGACACTGGGAATATGCTAGGCTACTATTGATTATATTTTTTATTTAAACGTGTAGCCTACCATGTTGTTTAAGCTACATGTTTTAACTTTAAACAAATCTGATAAACCTCTCTGAGACACACAGCTCTGTATGAAGCTTTGGAATTGCAAAAAATAGCATCATGTCACTTTAACAGCACCTTATATGAACTTATGAGGCCAGACTGAAGATTTAGAGTTGGTTTAGAGCTGGTAAAAGGCAAACAGTAGATTTACAAGATTAGCATGAGCTTTGAACTGCATTGTTTTCTATGATAAATGCGCTAACGATGCAAATGCGTCTAATTAAAAATGCGCGAAAATGCGACATAACACCTGGTTTTCACGGGTCATTAACGTGACAAAAGTGGGCAGAGTAAACGTGGATACAGACACTATCATCACTGTAGATAGACCTACATTATCATCACTGTAGATAGACCTACATTATCATCACTGTAGTTAGACCTACATTATCATCACTGTAGATAGACCTACATGATCATCACTGTAGTTAGACCTACATTATCATCACTGTAGTTAGACCTACATTATCATCACTGTAGATAGACCTACATTATCATCACTGTAGATAGACCTACATTATCATCACTGTAGTTAGACCTACATTATCATCACTGTAGATAGACCTACATGATCATCACTGTAGTTAGACCTACACTATCATCACTGTAGTTAGACCTACATTATCATCACTGTAGTTAGACCTACATGATCATCACTGTAGTTAGACCTACATTATCATCACTGTAGTTAGACCTACATGATCATCACTGTAGTGAGACCTACATGATCATCACTGTAGTTAGACCTACATTATCATCACTGTAGATAGACCTACATTATCATCACTGTAGATAGACCTACATGACAGAAAGGTCATGTTTACGTGTTGTAGCCTATAGCAGCTATGCTAGCGCTAACAAACAAAGTTATAAATCTGGCGTCAGGACGGAGAAAATTTTGCAACACTCACCACTCAGATGTAGCGACAAATAATCCATCAGAAAATGATTCCTGTTAATCCTGACTCAAAATCATGTCCATGGAGGCCGTTCAAAGTACTTAATATGTGGGTAAGAGCACTTTAGTAGAATGGTTGAAACTCAACAACCTTCTTGCAGATCCACACGTCACGAGGCTAAAGCTTGTAATACAAACTGGTTTGTTTGTTTGGCATGTTGTGGCTTAGGCCACGATGAAATCTTTCCCAAACAATGCAAATGTATGAAAATGGGATCAAGAGATTTCTGATGTAAATTTCCTGGCTCTTTCTCGGGACAAGATCAGAACCAAGACAAACTCGTTCCTTGAATAGATTTGATTTGTTCAACCAGTCAAAAGCATGTCAAGGAACATTTTTCATGGATTTGTTTGAACATTTTTTTTACAGGGCAAGCTGAATGGTTGGTACGTTCCTAAATTATACACTCCCTGACTCAAAAAGAGTGGTAACAAAATAAGGTCATCATTTACACTAATATTGTAGCGTCTTTAGCTTTGATCATAGCTCTTGGTAAAACCTACTCATTTATAAGGCACTTTACAAGTCCTTTTACGGTGAAATGGAGGGCGTGGCGGGATTTTGTTCCTGTGTGCTGATTCCCTCCGCAGGTGAGATCTTTAAAGCACAGATTGCGTGGAGAGCTGCGCACGGAGGGTTTTATTAATGTGGATTTTCTGTGGCGTGTGCCAAACACGGCCACTGGGCGTGCGCTCTTGCTGAGCAAAACAAATCAACGTAGTCTTTTACAAATGAGACCCCAGGTTGGGATCAATGGATTTCTTCGTCCCTGATGACAAATCCTTTTCTGAGATGACAATGCTACGATTCATCGTGCATGAGACATGTGATGACTTGTTTTTGGTCAACATGACATAACAACCTCCAGCTGAAAAATCTTCTTTAAGTCTTTACTCTCCACTGTAAAACACCAAACAATAACTCGTCCCCTAAGAATTACAAGGTTCTCTCTGCGTCGTGAGTAGGTCTGATTCTGAGAAATTAAGGTTTGAAGTTTGTTGCCCACTAATGAAATGGGTAATATATGTGTTGTAAAAATGTGCCACATTCTACTAAATCTATTGGCTTTGGGACCATCATCACCCTCCAATGACGAGCCATGACACAAATAAGACATTAGTTTGTTATATATAATGTAAAATGATGTATGTTCCTCACACATTATTATTGAATAAGCATGAGACAAGAGACGAAACCATCAGGGCGGGGTCTTGAGCTCCTTCGCAACTAGGTAAGAGACACATGGAACAATATGCAAAGACAGGATTAAGGTGAATTTTAAAGTCATCTCGTCTCATCATCACTTCAGACGTTTGTCCTCTGGCAAAGCACAAACATGAGTCCAACCCTTCTGCTGCTGCTGACGGTGGTGGCGACAGTCAAAGGCGGGAAGTACGTTCTTGAATTAAAAGCAATGACCTGGTCCGATGCTCAGACGCACTGCCGCAGAGAGTACACCGACCTGGCTCCCATCAGCAGCGAATACGACAGCCTGATTCACACGGAAGTGCCTCGCTGGAATGCCAAGTATGAATTTTGGTTCGGACAAAGTGGATGTGGTCCGGAGGCGCTCAAGTTCATCAAAGCTTTTGGAAACCTGAATGGTCTGACGAACTGGGAAAGGACTTTGGAATCATTCATCACTGTAGTAAGACCTACATGATCATCACTGTAGTGAGACCTACATTATCATCACTGTAGTTAGACCTACATGATCATCACTGTAGATAGACCTACATTATCATCACTGTAGTTAGACCTACATGATCATCACTGTAGATAGACCTACATGATCATCACTGTAGATAGACCGACATGACAGAAAGGTCATGTTTACGTGTTGTAGCCTTTAGAAGCTATGCTAGCGCTAACAAACAAAGTTATAAATCTGGCATCAGGACGGAGAAACTTTTACAACACTCACCTCAGATGTAGCGACAAATAATCCATCAGAAAATGATTCCTGTTAATCCTGACTCAGAATATTTTTTTGTTTTGTTTTTTAGTCCAGTTTGTTGCAGCAGCAACTCGTGGCTCTGCATCTCTGTGGTGTCCAAGTGTCCGCTCCACTTTGCTTAAACTTAGTAAAAACATATTTTCTTTTGGAGACATGTGAATTTATGCTGGAGGTTCTTTATTTTTAGGAGCCACTGTTTATTTCAGACAATTTGAATAAACTGTTGCCTCAGTCAGGTCAGTGCCGCCCGTCTACACTGCTGCTGCATTCAGGTGCGCTACGGCATTATGATGCGGTAAAAGTATTGATGATGGGAGAGCGTGACCACCGCGCAATGCCTTCTTCAGCACAAAGTCTCTCACTGGGGTTAAGATCTGGACTCTGTGGCCATTTCATGTGTGAAAGTGATGTCTCATGCTCCCTGAACCACTCTTTCACAATAAAGACTTTTCCACCAAGCTGGTTCAGAGCTGCTGGTGCTAGTGCTGGTTTGTTGCTGTGCTCACTTGGTTTCCCACCAAAATTAGCGCTAGCCTGGAGCTACGTGTTTACACAGAATGGATAGTAATCGTACTGCTACTGCTTCTAGCTTTTTAGTAATGTTTATTTTAACATTTTTTAATATGAACAATTATAGGAAGAGAACCTGTGCAGGAATTGCTTTTCATTCATTTAAAACAGTAACACTCATGCAGGTCAGTGACCTCATGGGTTTGACATACTCAGTCCATTTTGTCCAGATCTTGTAGAACATGTCTCTTTGAATCCGGAGAGTTAATTTAAGTTTTTCCATAATGTAGATTTATTTAATTTTGTTCACCCACTTGCCATTTCCTGGTTATGGCTTTCTTACTTGCTGCCAGTAGTGTCTAAAGCAACCTCTTGTCCTTCAGTCTCCAGAGTGGCTCTAGTTTTACAAATACATAGAAATATTTATTTTTTACTTGTGATTCAGCCATTACTTTTTCTTGTTGGATTTCTTCAAAGGAACAGGCCCCCGTTTTTCCATACTGAGATATGTTCATACCTGAGCTTAGACGAGTTAATGTGTACCTGTCTGGTCTGGCGCTCGGTCACGCAAATAGATGAGAAATTAATTTGTTATATACTGTACTATAAACCCACATGATGTATGTTCCTCACAAATTATTATTGAATAAGCATTAGACAAGAGATGGAAACCATCAGGGCGGGGACTTGAGCTCCTTAGCAACCAAGAGACACATGGAACCATATGCAAAGACAGGATTAGGTGAACTTTAAAATCATCTCGTCTCATCTTCACTTCAGACGTTTGTCCTCTGGCAAAGCACAAACATGAGTCCAACCCTTCTGCTGCTGCTGACGGTGGTGGCTACAGTCAAAGCCGGGAAGTACGTTCTTGTACCAATAGCACTGACCTGGCCCGAAGCTCAGACGCACTGCCGCAGAGAGTACACCGACCTGGCTCCCATCAGCGGCGAATACGACAATGGCCTGATGCAGACAGATGTACCTAACTGGAATCCCAGGGGTGTATATTGGTTCGGGCTGATGAGAAACCCCACTGACCGGACAAAGTGGATGTGGTCCGGAGGTGCACAAGTTGATCAAAGCTTTTGGAAACCTGGATGGTCTGACGAACCAGGATACGACTTCGGAATCATTCAAAATCATTTATGGTATGGCGGAATACTCAAACAAACTTTGCACACCTTCTGCTACAAGGTCCACGCCGTACGAGAGAGACTGACCTGGGAGGAAGCGCTCCAGTACTGCAGAGCGCACCACACTGACCTGGCGAGTGTGGCGTCGGAGACGGAGATGATGCTGATGGAGAGAGAGCTGAGCAAAGATCTCTCCAGTGACGACGTCTGGATCGGGCTGCGGTTTTTGTCCGGGCAGTGGCTGTGGGTGGACGGACAGCCCTTCAGCTACGAGTCCTGGGGGGCGTCGCTGAAACCCTCCTGTCCCGATGTGAGTTTTTCTTGCGGTGCGTTGCGAGTGTCTGGACAAACAGCAGCAAGGGACACACTGGTGAACGTCGAACGAGTGGAGGGGTGGAATGTGCACGACTGTGAAGTGAGGCGACATTTCCTTTGCTACTGACCAGAATCTAAATGTGTTCATAATATTGGGAGTGGCTGTTTTGTCACAAACAAACTCCGATTTGAGCTTTATGCTGTTTGTGTTCAGCTATTACATATTTTAAAGTGATCGACTTGATGTTCTTAAGATGTGTGTGTGGTTAGGACAACTTTCAAAATGCTTGAAGTAATACATCTAAGTAATAAAGTGCTTCACAACAATCTCAGACTTGTTTTGTTTTTATTTCTACAGTATCTGACTAAAGTAAAATTGGGGTTGGTCTCGGTTCAGCAACACTATGAGCCCAAAGAACGAGATCAGCTGAACATCCTGAAGGACCAGGTTATTCCATCAATGCAATAATGGTCAACATTAAATAACTACCTCCAGCTGAAGAGTCTCCTTAAGTGTTCACTCTCCATTGTCCAACACCAAATACTGAAATCATGAAAACTACCAAAGACATTATTAAATACTGTCCATTGAAAGTATTTAACGCGTTGGTAAGAGCACTTTCGCAGAATGGTTGAAACTCAACAACCTTCTTTTTGATCCACACGTTACGAGGCTAAAGCTTGTAATACAAACTAGTTTGTTTGTTCGTTTGGCATGTTGTGGCTTAGGCCACAATGACATCTTTCCCAAACAATGCAAATGTATGAAAATAAGATCAATCGATTTCTGATGTAAATTTCCTGGCTCTGTCTCGGGACAACAAGATCAAAATAGAGACCAAACATACTTGGTCTTTTACTGGAACAGGCCACCGTTCTCCATACTGAGATATGTTCTTACCTGAAATTAGACAAGTTGATTTGTACCTGGCTGGTCTGTGTGTGTGCCCGTGGTCCAACTTCATGCCCATTTGGAGCTATAGGTATAGTGCTGGTAAAGTGCTGGGAGGGAACAACATCTGGTTGTTTTGCGTGACTGAGACCAGGCACAAAGACCAGACGGTTCAACTCGTCTAAGCTCAGGCAAGAACATATCTCAGTATGGAAAAACGGTGGCCTGTTCTTTTAATATATTTGATTTGTTCAACCAGTAGTATATGGTTGATTACAGTTTTTATGGATTTGTTTTCGCACATTATTTTTGTACAGGGCAGGCTGAACGGTTGGTGCATTTCTAAATGATCAATTAACTGACTCAAAAAAAGTGCCCACAAAATAAGGTCATACACTAACAATTGGTTGTGGCGTCTTAAACTTTGATTACAACACACATTCACGGTGGCCCTGTTTCAAGAAGCTTCTGCAAAGTAATAGGGATGGTCCGATATGAACATTTTCTGCCGATATCGATATCCGCCTCGCTGCTGTGGCCGATATCTGATATTTGCCGATATTTATTTCAACGTTAAAAATCAATAGAAGGGCTTACTCAAATGTAGTAAAGTTTGCAAATTGTTCTATTATTGGAATGTCTTATGCTTCTGCCTGGGACACATCTCACACACCAGGATGAAACAAACAATCCTTTTATTAGAAAAATATTAAAAAGACCAAATGCAATGTTGGAGTGAAATGTCATTTTGTTTTTGGCTAAATATTTACTCAGACCTACTTATTATTATACTTTCACCTATGTCCTCTATTAATGAGAAACAGTGACACTGGGAATATGCTAGGCTACTATTGATTATATGTTTTATTTAAACATGTAGCCTACCATGTTGTTTAAGCTACATGTTTTAACTTTGAACAAATCTGAAAAACTTCCCTGAGGACACACAGCTCTGTATGAAGGATTGGAATGGCAAAAAATAGCATCATGTCACTTTAACAGCACCTTGTATGAACTTATGAGGCCAGACTGAAGATTTCGAGTTGGTTTAAAGCTGGTAAAAGGCAAACAGTAGATTTACAAGATTAGCATGAGCTTTGAACTGCATTGTTTTCTCTGATAAATGCACTAACGATGCAAATGCGTCTGATTAAATATGCGCGAAAATGCAACATAACACTTCGTTTACAGGGTCTTTAACATGAGAAAAGTGGGCAGAGTAAACATGAATACTGACATTATCATCACTGTAGATAGACCTACATTATCATCACTGTAGTTAGACCTACATGATCATCACTGTAGTTAGACCTACATGATCATCACTGTAGTTAGACCTACATTATCATCACTGTAGTTAGACCTACATGATCATCACTGTAGTTAGACCTACATGATCATCGCTGTAGTTAGACCTGCATTATCATCGCTGTAGTTAGACCTACATGATCATCGCTGTAGTTAGACCTGCATTATCATCGCTGTAGTTAGACCTACATGATCATCGCTGTAGTTAGACCTGCATTATCATCACTGTAGTTAGACCTGCATTATCATCACTGTAGTTAGACCTACATGATCATCACTGTAGTTAGACCTGCATTATCATCACTGTAGTTAGACCTACATGATCATCACTGTAGTTAGACCTACATTATCATCACTGTAGTTAGACCTACATGATCATCACTGTAGTTAGACCTGCATTATCATCACTGTAGTTAGACCTACATGATCATCACTGTAGTTAGACCTACATTATCATCACTGTAGTTAGACCTACGTGATCATCACTGTAGATAGACCTACATTATCATCACTGTAGTTAGACCTACATGATCATCACTGTAGTTAGACCTACATGATCATCACTGTAGTTAGACCTACATGATCATCACTGTAGTTAGACCTACATTATCATCACTGTAGTTAGACCTACATTATCATCACTGTAGTTAGACCTACATTATCATCACTGTAGTTAGACCTACATGATCATCACTGTAGTTAGACCTACATGATCATCACTGTAGTTAGACCTACATGATCATCACTGTAGTTAGACCTACATGATCATCACTGTAGTTAGACCTACATTATCATCACTGTAGTTAGACCTACATGATCATCGCTGTAGTTAGACCTACATTATCATCGCTGTAGTTAGACCTACATTATCATCACTGTAGTTAGACCTACATTATCATCACTGTAGATAGACCTACATGATCATCACTGTAGATAGACCTACATGACAGAAAGGTCATGTTTACGTGTTGTAGCCTATAGCAGCAATGCTAGCGCTAACAAACAAAGTTATAAATCTGGCGTCAGGACGGAGAAAATTTTGCGACGCTCACCACTCAGATGTAGCAACAAATAATCCATCAGAAAATGATTCCTGTTAATCCTGACTCAAAATCATGTCCATGGAGGCCGTTCAAAGTACTTAATATGTGGGTAAGAGCACTTTAGTAGAATGGTTGAAACTCAACAACCTTCTTGTAGATCCACACGTCACGAGGCTAAAGCTTGTAATACAAACTGGTTTGTGTGTTTGGCATGTTGTGACTTAGGCCACAATGAAATCTTTCCCAAACAATGCAAATGTATGAAAATGGGATCAAGAGATTTCTGATGTAAATTTCCTTGCTTTTTTTCGGGACAAGATCAGAACCAAGACAAACTCGGTCCTTTAATAGATTTGATTTGTTCAACCAGTCAAAAGCATGTCAAGGAACATTTTTCATGGATTTGTTTGAACATTATTTTTTACAGGGCAAGCTGAATGGTTGGTATGTTCCTCAATTATACACTCCCTGACTCAAAAAGAGTGGTAACAAAATAAGGTCATCATTTATACTAATATTGTAGCGTCTTTAGCTTTGATCATAGCTCTTGGTAAAACCTATTCATTTATAAGGCACTTTGCAAGTCCTTTTACGGTGAAATGGAGGGCGTGGCGGGATTTTGTTCCTGTGTGCTGATTCCCTCCGCAGGTGAGATCTTTAAAGCACAGATTGCGTGGAGAGCTGCGCACGGAGGGTTTCATTAATGTGGATTTTCTGTGGCGTGTGCCAAACACGGCCACTAGGCGTGCGCTCTTGCTGAGCAAAACAAATCAACGTAGTCTTTTACAAATGAGACCCCAGGTTGGGATCAATGGATTTCTTCGTCCCTGATGACAAATCATTTTCTGAGATGACAATGCCAGGATTCATCGTGCATGAGACATGTGACGACTTGTTTTTGGTCAACATGACATAACAACCTCCAGCTGAAGAATCTTCTTTAAGTCTTTACTCTCCACTGTACAACACCAAACAATATCTAGTCCCCTTAGAAAGATGAGGTTCTCTCTGCGTCGTGAGTAGGTCTGATTCTGAGATATTAAGGTTTGAAGTTTGCTGCCCACCAATGAAATGGGTAATATATGTATTATAAAAATGTGCCACATTCTACTAAATCTATTGGCTTCGGGACCATCATCACCCTCCAATGACGAGCCACGACACAAATAAGACATTAATTTGTTACATCATGCAAAATGATGCATGTTCCTCACGAATTATTATTGAATAAGCATGAGACAAGAGACGAAACCATCAGGGCGGGGTCTTGAGCTCCTTCGCAACCAAGGAAGAGACACATGGAACAATATGCAAAGACAGGATTAAGGTGATCTTTAAGTCATCTCGTCTCATCTTCAGTTCAGACGTTTGTCCTCTGCCAAAGCACAAACATGAGTCCAACCCTTCTGCTGCTGCTGACGGTGGTGGCGACAGTCAAAGGCGGGAAGTACGTTCTTGTACAATCAGGACTGAATTGGATTGAAGCTCAGGCACACTGCCGCAGAGAGTACACCGACCTGGCTCCCATCAGCGGCGAATACGACAATGGCCTGATACAGACAGATCTACCGAACTGGATTTACCAGGGTTCATATTGGATCGGGCTGATGAGAAACCCCACTGACCGGATGAAGTGGATGTGGTCCGGAGGCACTGAAGTTGAGCAAAGCTTTTGGAAATATGGACAGCCCAGTGACTCACCAGGAAGGGACTATGGATACATTTACATGCTTCGATGGTATGCTCTAAAACCCGACACAGGTTATTACACCATCTGCTACAAGGTCCACGCCGTACGAGAGAGACTGACCTGGGAGGAAGCGCTCCAGTACTGCAGAGCGCACCACACTGACCAGGCGAGTGTGGCGTCAGAGACGGAGATGATGCTGATGGAGAAAGAGCTGAGCAAAGATCTCTCCAGTGACGACGTCTGGATCGGGCTGCGGTTTTTGTCCGGGCAGTGGCTGTGGATGGACGGACAGCCCTTCAGCTACGAGTCCTGGGGGGCGTCGCTGAAACCCTCCTGTCCCGATGTGAGTTTTTCTTGCGGAGCGTTGCGAGTGTCTGGACAAACAGCAGCAAGGGACACACTGGTGAACGTCGAACGAGTGGAGGGGTGGAATGTGCACGACTGTGAAGTGAGGCGACATTTCCTTTGCTACTGACCAGAATCTAAATGTGTTCATAATATTGGGAGTGGCTGTTTTGTCACAAACATACTCCGATTTGAGCTTCATGCTGTTTGTGTTCAGCTATTACATATTTTAAAGTAGTCGACTTGATGTTCTTAAGATGTGTGTGTGGTTAGGACAACTTTCAAAATGCTTGAAGTAAAACATTTAAGTAATAAAGTGCTTAAAAACAATCTCAGACTTGTTTTGTATTTATTTCTACAGTGTCTGACCAAAGTAAAATTGGGGTTGGTCTCGGTTCAGCAACACAATGAGCCCAAAGAACGAGATCAGCTGAACATCCTGAAGGACCAGGTTATTCCATCAATGCAATAATGGTCAACATTAAATAACTACCTCCAGCTCCTTATGTGTTTACTCTTCATTGTCCAACACCAAATACTGAAATCATGAAAAATACCAAAGACGTTATTAAATACTGTCCATTGAAAGTATTTTATGCGTTGGTAAGAGCACTTTCGCAGAATGGTTGAAACTCAACAACCTTCTTTTTGATCCACACGTTAAGAGGCTAAATCAGCTTGTAATACAAACTAGTTTGTTTGTTCGTTTGGCATGTTGTGGCTTAGACCACAATGACATCTTTCCCAAACAATGCAAATGTATGAAAATGAGATCAATCGATTTCTGATGTAAATTTCCTGGCTCTGTCTCGGGACAACAAGATCAAAATAGAGACCAAACATACTTGGTCTTTTAAAGGAACAGGCCACCGTTCTCCATACTGAGATATGTTCTTCCCTGAAATTAGACAAGTTGATTTGTACCTGTCTGGTCCGTGTGTGCCCGTGATCCAACTTCACGCCCGTTTGGAGCTATAGGTATAGTGCTGGGAGGGAACAACATCTGGTTGTTTTGCGTGACTGAGACCAGCTCAGGCAAGAACATATCTCAGTATGGAAAAACGGTGGCCTGTTCCTTTAATATATTTGATTTGTTCAACCAATAGTATATGGTCGATTACAGTTTTTATGGATTTGTTTTCGCACATTATTTTTGTACAGGGCAAGCTGAACGGTTGGTGCATTTCTAAATGATAAATTAACTGACTCAAAAAAAGTGTCCACAAAATAAGGTCATACACTAACATTTGGTTGTGGCGTCTTTAGCTTCGATTACAACACACATTCACGGTGGCCCTGTTTCAAGAAGCTTCTGCAAAGTAATAGGGATGGTCCGATATGAACATTTTCTGCCGAGATCGATATCCGCCTCGCTGCTGTGGCCGATATCTGATGTTTGCCAATATTTATTTCAACGATAAAAATTAACAGAAGGGCTTACTCAAATGTAGTAAAGTTTGCAAATTGTTCCATTATTGGAATGTCTGATGCTTCTGCCTGGGACACATCTCACACACCAGGATGAAACAAACAATCCTTTTATTAGAAAAATATTAAAAAGACCAAATGCAATGTTGGAGTCAAATGTCATTTTGTTTTTGGCTAAGTATTTACTCAGACCAACTTATTATTATACTTTCACCTATGTCGTCTATTAATGAGAAACAGTGACACTGGGAATATGCTAGGCTACTATTGATTATATGTTTTATTTAAACATGTAGCCTACCATGTTGTTTAAGCTACATGTTTTAACTTTAAACAAACCTGAAAAACTTCCCTGAGGACACACAGCTCTGTATGAAGCTTTGGAATTGCAAAAAATAGCATCATGTCACTTTAAATCTTCCGTCTGGCCTCATAAGTTCATATAAGGTGTTGTTAGAGTTGGTTTAGAGCTGGTAAAAGGCAAACAGTAGATTTACAAGATTAGCATGAGCTTTGAACTGCATTGTTTTCAATCATGAATGCGCTAACGATGCAAATGCGTCTGATTAAAAATGCGCGAAAATGCAACATAACACCTGGTTTTCACGGGTCATTAACGTGACAAAGGTGGGCAGAGTAAACGTGAATACAGACACTATTATCACTGTAGTAAGACCTACATGATCATCACTGTAGTTAGACCTACATTATCATCACTGTAGTTAGACCTACATTATCATCACTGTAGTTAGACCTACATTATCATCACTGTAGTTAGACCTACATTATCATCACTGTAGTTAGACCTACATTATCATCACTGTAGTTAGACCTACATGATCATCACTGTAGTTAAACCTACATGATCATCACTGTAGTTAGACCTACATGATCATCACTGTAGTTAGACCTACATTATCATCACTGTAGTTAGACCTACATGATCATCACTGTAGTTAGACCTACATGATCATCACTGTAGTTAGACCTACATGATCATCACTGTAGTTAGACCTACATTATCATCACTGTAGTTAGACCTACATTATCATCACTGTAGTTAGACCTACATTATCATCACTGTAGATAGACCTACATGATCATCACTGTAGTAAGACCTACATGATCATCACTGTAGTGAGACCTACATTATCATCACTGTAGTTAGACCTACATGATCATCACTGTAGATAGACCTACATGATCATCACTGTAGATAGACCTACATTATCATCACTGTAGTTAGACCTACATGATCATCACTGTAGATAGACCTACATGATCATCACTGTAGATAGACCTACATTATCATCACTGTAGTTAGACCTACATGATCATCACTGTAGATAGACCTACATGATCATCACTGTAGATAGACCGACATGACAGAAAGGTCATGTTTACGTGTTGTAGCCTTTAGAAGCTATGCTAGCGCTAACAAACAAAGTTATAAATCTGGCATCAGGACGGAGAAACTTTTACAACACTCACCTCAGATGTAGCGACAAATAATCCATCAGAAAATGATTCCTGTTAATCCTGACTCAGAATATTTTTTTGTTTTGTTTTTTAGTCCAGTTTGTTGCAGCAGAAACTCGTGGCTCTGCATCTCTGTGGTGTCCAAGTGTCCGCTCCACTTTGCTTAAACTTAGTAAAAACATATTTTCTTTTGGAGACATGTGAATTTATGCTGGAGGTTCTTTATTTTTAGGAGCCACTGTTTATTTCAGACAATTTGAATAAACTGTTGCCTCAGTCAGGTCAGTGCCGCCCGTCTACACTGCTGCTGCATTCAGGTGCGCTACGACATTATGATGCGGTAAAAGTATTGATGATGGGAGAGCGTGACCACCGCGCAATGCCTTCTTCAGGACAAAGTCTCTCACTGGGGTTAAGATCTGGACTCTGTGGCCATTTCATGTGTGAAAGTGATGTCTCATGCTCCCTGAACCACTCTTTCACGATAAAGACTTTTCCACCAAGCTGGTTCAGAGCTGCTGGTGCTAGTGCTGGTTTGTTGCTGGTTTGGTGCTGTGCTCACTTGGTTTCCCACCAAAATTAGCGCTAGCCTGGAGCTACGTGTTTACACAGAATGGATAGTAATCGTACTGCTACTGCTTCTAGCTTTTTAGTAATGTTTATTTTTAACATTTTTTAATATGAACAATTATAGGAAGAGAACCTGTGCAGGAATTGCTTTTCATTCATTTAAAACAGTAACACTCATGCAGGTCAGTGACCTCATGGGTTTGACATACTCAGTCCATTTTGTCCAGATCTTGTAGAACATGTCTCTTTGAATCCGGAGAGTTAATTTAAGTTTTTCCATAATGTAGATTTCTTTAATTTTGTTGACCCACTTGCCATTTCCTGGTTATGGCTTTCTTACTTGCTGCCAGTAGTGTCTAAAGCAACCTCTTGTCCTTCAGTCTCCAGGAGTGGCTCTAGTTTTACAAATACATAGAAATATTTATTTTTTACTTGTGATTCAGCCATTACTTTTTCTTGTTGGATTTCTTCAAAGGAACAGGCCCCCGTTTTTCCATACTGAGATATGTTCATACCTGAGCTTAGACGAGTTAATGTGTACCTGTCTGGTCTGGCGCTCGGTCACGCAAATAGATGAGAAATTAATTTGTTATATACTGTACTATAAACCCACATGATGTATGTTCCTCACAAATTATTATTGAATAAGCATTAGACAAGAGATGGAAACCATCAGGGCGGGGACTTGAGCTCCTTAGCAACCAAGAGACACATGGAACCATATGCAAAGACAGGATTAGGTGAACTTTAAAATCATCTCGTCTCATCTTCACTTCAGACGTTTGTCCTCTGGCAAAGCACAAACATGAGTCCACTTCTTCTGCTGCTGCTGACGGTGGTGGCTACAGTCAAAGCCGGGAAGTACGTTCTTGTACCAATAGCACTGACCTGGCCCGAAGCTCAGACGCTCTGCCGCAGAGAGTACACCGACCTGGCTCCCATCAGCGGCGAATACGACAATGGCCTGATGCAGACAGATGTACCTAACTGGAATCCCAGGGGTGTATATTGGTTCGGGCTGATGAGAAACCCCACTGACCGGACAAAGTGGATGTGGTCCGGAGGTGCACAAGTTGATCAAAGCTTTTGGAAACCTGGATGGTCTGACGAACCAGGATACGACTTCGGAATCATTCAAAATCATTTATGGTATGGCGGAATACTCAAACAAACTTTGCACACCTTCTGCTACAAGGTCCACGCCGTACGAGAGAGACTGACCTGGGAGGAAGCGCTCCAGTACTGCAGAGCGCACCACACTGACCTGGCGAGTGTGGCGTCGGAGACGGAGATGATGCTGATGGAGAAAGAGCTGAGCAAAGATCTCTCCAGTGACGACGTCTGGATCGGGCTGCGGTTTTTGTCCGGGCAGTGGCTGTGGATAGACGGACAGCCCTTCAGCTACGAGTCCTGGGGGGCGTCGCTGAAACCCTCCTGTCCCGATGTGAGTTTTTCTTGCGGTGCGTTGCGAGTGTCTGGACAAACGGTAACAGGGGACACACTGGTGAACGTCGAACGAGTGGAGGGGTGGAATGTGCACGACTGCGAAGTGAGGCGACATTTCCTTTGCTACTGACCAGAATCTAAATGTGTTCATAATATTGGGAGTGGCTGTTTTGTCACAAACAAACTCCGATTTGAGCTTTATGCTGTTTGTGTTCAGCTATTACATATTTTAAAGTAGTCGACTTGATGTTCTTAAGATGTGTGTGTGGTTAGGACAACTTTCAAAATGCTTGAAGTAATACATCTAAGTAATAAAGTGCTTCACAACAATCTCAGACTTGTTTTGTTTTTATTCCTACAGTGTCTGACTAAAGTTAAATTGGGCTTGGTCTCGGTTCAGCAACACTATGAGCCCAAAGAACGAGATCAGCTGAACATCCTGAAGGACCAGGTTATTCCATCAATGCAATAATGGTCAACATTAAATAACTACCTCCAGCTGAACAGTCTCCTTAAGTGTTTACTCTCCATTGTCCAACACCAAATACTGAAATCATGAAAACTACCAAAAACATAATCAAATACTGTCCATTGAAACTATTTAATGCGTTGTTAAGAGCACTTTCGCAGAATGGTTGAAACTCAACAACCTTCTTTTTGATCCACACATTACGAGGCTAAATCAGCTCGTAATACAAACTTGTTTGTTTGTTCGTTTGGCATGTTGTGGCTTAGGCCACAATGACGTCTTTCCCAAACAATGCAAATGTATGAAAATAAGATCAATCGATTGCTGATGTAAATTTCCTGGCTCTGTCTCGGGACAACAAGATCAAAATAGAGACCAAACATACTTGGTCTTTTAAAGGAACAGGCCACCGTTCTCCATACTGAGATATGTTCTTACTTACCTGGCTGGTCTGTGTGTGTGCCCGTGGAAGGGCGTGGTCGCTTCCAACTTCACGCCCGTTTGGAGCTATAGGTATAGTGCTGGGAGGGAACAACATCTGTTTGTTTTGCGGCCGTACCATGTGACTGATTCAGGAAATGATTTGCGGGTTTGGAGCGCGATTCAAAACAAAAGAGACAGTGAAATGAAATGGATTTCCCCCTCACATTTTGGGCATTTGGGTTAGACATAAACAAAGTAACACAAGCACATTTTACATCACAACTAGTTCAGCCTCCTTCTCACGGACTTGTCCCTTTTTAAATCCAGATTAAAGACTCTTAGAGCACACTAAATTGTGTCCAGGTTGTAATCATTTGGTGTTTGTTTTTTTAATTGTTTTTATGTTTCTGTGAAGCACTTTGGTCCTCCTGGTGTTGTTGTAAAGTGCTATAAATAAACTTTTATTGATTGATTGATACATTTCTTGTCCACATGATGGCGTAGTGGAGCAAAGCACCTTGATGCTTCGAACCATGTGTGATGCAATTGGCTGTGAGGCTTCAATGCTTCATGGGGCTTCATCTTGCCATCACTAGTTTTCATGGATTTGTTTTAGCACCATTCTTTTTACAGGGGAAGAACAGAACATTTCTAATTGACAAACATAAAACAGTAAGGGTCATGTGAGGAAGCTGGTCATGTGTGGTGGAAATGGGCAGGCAGACTCGGCAAACATTTTAACTCTTACCAGACGAAATTTATTAAGAACGTCTCACTGGCACAAACATGTCACAGGCATGAACAAAATGGCTCCCTCTGTGCAGGGACTACAGCAGGCAGCTTTTATACCTCTCCTCATGGGAAAGGACCTCCCACCGGTAAGTACCATGAGCTTGATGGGTAAGTTAAAATAATACGTTCATCTGGTAAGTTTTAACATTTTACATAAAATAGGTTTTTAGTCCACAAACAAGTGTTCAAGTTAAAGCATTAAACAAAGACACAAACCAAAAATCATACACAAAAGGAAACTCAAAGCAAAGTTTAAACTAGTTTCCCCCCTCCACATGGTTCAGCCTGAGATTTTAAAATGGCCGACAAAGACCACGCCTTCCCTTTGTTCCAACCCTGTGGTGCAGGTAAGTTTGTATACTGAGTAATTGAATAAATAAACATTAGTGATGGGTAGATGAGGCCTCGTGAAGCGTTTCGGCACATCCCCCAAACTGTATTGATACTGTGCCGGTACAGTGACGCTGTGTTGCTCTATATTGACACCTGGTGGATCTTATACATCATTGCATGCAACTTAGTTGAGACTCACAAAACACACTGATTCAATGTTACTGTATTTCCTTTGGTATTATATTACATGTTAAAGTGAACGCAGTGAATGTGATTGACCAATTTAAATGTCTTTTTTATTTAATTTAAAAAATAACAAAAAAAACATGTGTCCAATGTTTTGGCATTCGCTCTTTTGCGTCTTGTTGACACTATTACCCCAGCTTTGGAGAATGCAGCTCACAGGGTACAGATGAAGCTGGGGTATAGGCGCAGATTCATGTTCTTCCCAGTGGGTGCCCACAAAATAAAAAAATAAAAAAGCAAAGACCGGGATTTGAACTGACAACATGATTGTGTAGAGCCTGGCCATTAACCCGGCGCTCTATCCACGGAGCTAAACAAGCCAAGTCAAACCAAACCGCACTGCCCTGAACCCGTCATGGAGTCAGCTGTTGCATTGACAGTGATTCAACCCATTGACACTTGCAGATGCGGTGACTTTTAAACACGGTTTGGTGCGTCGGTGACGAGCGACACAGCAGCAGTATCGGTCACGCGGCTTTTTCTTAAAGTGACACGTGCGTCGATGCGGGGCTTCGCTCTATGAGCTCGACACATGCGCTGGTGCGTCTTTGTTGCTGGACCCATCACTAATAAACATAGTTTTAAACGGACAATGTGAAGTATAATCATTCACTTAAACTAATGAATGAATCTGGTGGGTTATTACAAATTAAACAAACGAAGCAAAGTGACTAAAATAAATAATGGGACAAACCCACTTTGCCACAGGTCAGATCTTGTGCCCGGCACAAACTGGTGCAAACTCTGACCCGGTGGCTGTTTTCTGAGTGGTGCGTTTATGAGGTCGACTGGGGCGTGGTTTACTGCGGGCTGCACTGGGACGCTCTGGTGTGGGCCTCGCTCCTGACAGGCGCTGCAGCATTGCGCCATCTATATTATTTTTCAAGAATGCGACAGGCAATTCCAGTTTTTCAGGGTAAAGGATTCAGGAAATATTTAGGAGGATCCGGCAAAGATTTCATCTGATGTAATGGGGTTTAATGAGAGTGTTCCTGCAAATGTTTTGGCCTGTTCCCCGAATCCATCACATCAGATCAAAAGTGTTCCTGAACATACTATTTACAAATGAAGCATTGGCGACAGGTCTGGCCAATTCTCCTCGGTTAAAACGACGCGATTATCGCGATCGACCTTTATTAAAATCACGATTTGATTAAAATTCGATCAATTGCCCAGCCCTACTCGTTGGATTTCTTTAAAGGAACAGGCCACCGTTTTTCCATACTGAGATAGGTTCTTACCTGAGCTTAAACGAGTTGATGCGTACCTGTCTGGTCTTCGTGTGTGCACGCAAAACAACGTGTTGTTAGCATTTGGCCTCTCCCAATGTATTCCTATGGCTCCAAACGGGCACAACGACCAGACAGGTACGCATCAACTCGTCTAAGCTCAGGTAAGAACAGATCTCAGTAAGGAAGAACTGTGGCCTGTTCCTTTAAAGACTGGTTTGTTCCTAACTGCTCCCTCTAGTTTTAATTGCATCTCAGCTAAAGAAAGAAGTTCCCTCGCTGTCTTAGCACTGTTTTGGCTTCTCCACTAAACCTACAGCCTTTAGGAAAAGCCACGCCCCTGTTTCTTGGTCTGTCTTTTAACTGGTTCCGATTCGGCACCAAGGAACCAAGAGCCAGCATTTTCTCAACAAAAGAACCTGTTCTGAAACTGGAACTCGCCCAGAACCAGCAAATGAGGTGCGTTCGGCGTGTGATTTTAATACCTTTTATAAAAGCAAAACCAGGAGCTACAATTCTCTTCTGTATTGTGTTTGATTTTGACTTCCTTGCTTTTACCGCGCCCCATTCAGAAGCAAACAGCCG
The DNA here is from genome assembly GCF_951799975.1 of Gobius niger. Lineage (NCBI taxonomy): Eukaryota > Metazoa > Chordata > Actinopteri > Gobiiformes > Gobiidae > Gobius > Gobius niger. The sequence goes on along the minus strand of NC_136870.1, from coordinate 24,275,997 downwards.
CCAACAAAAAGCCACAGAGACAACAGTTAATTACAAACAAAGTGATAAAAATCTCCCAAATAAAACCTCCACTGTGTCCACATCACATCTGTACGTCCACTTTAACGCCACGTTTTACTGCGTCTGCACGGACCCCGTATAATCTACACTGGGAGAGTAAATACCGCTAATTAGAATTCACAATTAGCCCGCTCCTGTAAAAGCCTTTCCTCTTCAGACGCTTTTTTCTGAACATTGAAGGTGACAGCAGTTTATTGTTGTTTATAGAAATACACAGATGTGATTTAGGGTCATTTTAAACCAGTAAATGGTCAATAAAACTATAACAAGTGCGTCTCCTTTTCAGCAGTGGCTCTGGCTTCTGATTAAACACTATATTTTGTTCCCTTTGTACAGTAAAATTGTTATTTATCATGTTATTTAGCAATGAGAGCCTGTTGTGATCCTTCCGGCTCCTGAATCAGTGGCATTTATTGTGTATCAGTGATTTGTAGGATATTTGCTTCTGTGTGGCAATGAGAGTGGTTGACATTAAGACTTTTTTTTCGAATGAATGAAGGAACAAGCTAGTGATGGGTCTTTAAGATGCATTCATTTCAAAGAGCCGTTCAAAACTGGCTCTTTTACCATACAGTTTTAATAACGACAGCCAGATGAATCACAATATTTTGAATGCCGCATACAAAATCTCTGTAGAATCTCCTTTTTCCACCTCAAAAACATCTCCAAACTCCGCCCCAGTCTCTCCCCCTCTGATGCTGAATACTGGTTCATGCCTTTGTCTCCTCCAGGCTGGACGACTGCAACGCCCTCCTCGTCAGGATCCCGGCAAAAAGCCTTCAAAGGCTTTAGCGTGTTCAGAACGCCGCGGCCAGGATCCTGACGAGGACGCCTAAGCACCAGCACATCACCCCCAGCCCTCCGTGAATTCCACTGGCTTTATCCCTGGACACGCCTCGGACTATCTCACTGAACTCCTCACTCCTCCGCCCATGACCAGAACACTCAAGTCCACAGACACCAACCTTCTCTCCATCCCCAGAACAAAACTCCAGACAATGGGCGACAGAGCTCTAACTCAGCAATGGAAACATATACTGTATATGCCTACAATTTGGTCTGTGCCATGTCTACCAACAATATGTCCAGGAACAATCATCACACGTGCAGTAGATTGTAAACTTTAGGATTTATAGGCTGCTAGAAATGGCATTTTTTTTTTTTTAATTCAGATTTTTCTATCCATCCATCCATTTTCTTCCGCTTTATCCGGGGCCGGATCGCGGGGGCAGCAGTCTCAGCAGAGATGCCCAAACTTCCCGGTCCACACACACCTCCTCCAGCTGTTCTGGGGGGACCCCGAGGCGACACCAGGCCAGCTCGGAGACATAGTCCCACCACCGTGTCCTGGGTCTTCCACGAGGCCTTGTACCACTAGGACATGCCTGGAACACCTCCCGCGGGAGGCGACCAGGAGGTATCCGGAACAGATGCCCGAGCCACCTCAGCTGGCTCCTTTCGACGTGAAGGAGCAGCGACTCTACTCCGAGCTCCTCCCGGGTAACTGAGCTCCTCACCCGATCTCGAAGGGTGCGCAATTCTGATTTTTTTCCCCCCAAAATGTCAGGGGCTCTACAGAAGAAGTGCATTGAGCGATCATCTTCATATTCCAGATTTTAGTTTATTACGATACAACCTTGCGGCAGTAGAAGCAGGATGTGGATCTGATAAAGGGTCTTTGAGTTATAGCGCATTTCGTACATGCAATGCCTTGCCTTATAGCTTCACAAAGATGGGTCCTACTCAGAAAATCTCTAGTCTATGCAGGATTTGACCACGTATTCAACTACTGAGGCACTTCGAAAAATGTTTGCAGATAGAAGCCATATCAGTCAGTCTGCAGCTCAAATGACTAAATGGTTAAAAAGTATTTTGAGTTTTACGCTTTGAAAAACATGTTTGTGACTAAACTCTTGCACCGCGACTAATAAAAACTGTCTGACAAATCATTTTAATGCATGTAGCTTTCACTTCAGTGTCGCCTGCTCCATCGTTGGAGCTGATTCTTGTGTTCGTTCGGGCGAGTTCTGGGTATAATTGATAAAAGGATCCGTCTCTTTTCACGATTGAGATCCGGTTCGAACCGCTCAGCTTAAAGCCGTTCCAAAGAGTCGTTTGGTCGTGAACGTCACATGGCCAGAAAAAAAAAAAACTATCAACGCCAGCTGGAGATGGTCAGATTTAATCACAGGTTTCGGTCTCAGATCATTTGTTTATGCATTTGCTTTGGCTTTACATACTTAAGGTAGAGTCCAAAGTAAAGCAGTACATCTTATATGACTGAATTGAGTGTTTTGCCAGGAAATATAAACATAATATAACAGCTTTTCTCCATTTGTAGTACTTTAACAGGTGCCGGTTTTGACACCGTGACTTCACCTGTCGCTGGTCGTAATGTTCCGCTGCGTATATAACTCTCTGGCATTCGAGACGCCATTGACCAGCCCACACTCGTCATTGCCTCCTCCACCTCAGAGTTTTGGTTCTGGTCCCTTCCCTCAGCAGCAGTTTGCTCCTAATGCATTTTTAATATCTTTAATGACAGCAGAAGAATGATGTCGTTAGGCGCTGTGCTAAAACGCTGACTCCGACTCTTTTGGGCGAGCGTTTTCATAATGATTCGATATAGATTAACGCCCCATAGTAACGAGCAGTTTGGCTTTGAGAGGGCGCGCATTAAAGGGGGCAGACACGCCGTTTTGCCGAAGCACTTAACTTTCGAGTTTTAAAGTTTAATGGGATTTATCGCTCACACCATCAGTCTGGTTCACTTGAGTTTTTCGTGACATTTTCTCGAAGATTTGTCACCGTGATGTTTGACGAAGTGGTCATTTCAGACGACGCAGGGGCCTCGTAGTGTGGAGTTTGCATGTTCTCCCCGATGTCTCTGAGACGTCCCCTCGTGGCAATAAGGCGAGTCTCCAGGTAGTCTTGGTGAAATCACGTAAATGGGAACGAGGAGAGGCTGAGGAGAGGAACCGGGAGGTTTTTATCGGATGGAAACCGGAAAGGGCGTACGTGAGGTGTGATCCCGCTCCCGAACTTCAGATAACTGCTTTTCTCCATTCCAGCGGAGTCTCCTCATGGTGTCCTAGAGGTCTGCGTGGTCTCGAGCAGCAGTGGCTATGATGCGAACACTATTTGTTATCCTGAATCTGAGACGTTTCTGGGACGCCCCTGCAATGTCTCTGAGACATGTCGGACACCAAGGAGATCTCAAAGAGTCGCATGGAGTTCCGGGCCGGTGACATAGGCCTTAATCAATGAATGTAACAGCTCTAGTGGGATTTTTGGGCGACCACAGTGCAGTGTCAAGGAACTAAGGAACTAGGGCTGAACCATATGGACAAAATTTCGATATTCAAGCCAGATATCTTGACATTGATACAATATAACTATGGGTTAGGTGAAAACTAAGCATTTTTCAGAAAAATAAAGTCATAATTCCCTTCTGGAACTGCCACCTTCACGTGGTGGAGGGGTTTGAGCACCCGAATGATCCTGGGAGCTCTGTTGTCGGTGGCTTCGTGCCCCTGGTAGGGTCTCCCATGACCAACAGGCCCGGTTAGAATCGTGAGGCCGTCTCTCAGTGGACCCACCACCTGCAGGAGGAGCCATAAGGGGCTGGTGCAGTGTGATTTGGGCTGCCCCCATGACCCGGCAATGGAGAAGTGGAAAAAAGCGGATGGATGGATATCTTAAATGTTCATATCTCGATATCGGTATATCTTTCAGCCCTACAAGGAACTCACCTCCAGATGTCGATCTAGGATTTTAACATGAATGCTTGGATATTTAAACGTTTGTACAGTAGACTGCTGGTGTTTCTTCCTTGTCAATGAATCAATGGTTTTGTACAGCCCAATATCACAACAGGAGTTGCCTCACCGGGCTGCACTTAACATTAAGGCAATAAAACAAATCAATTAATAAGACGGATAGATGTAAAGTCCAAAGGAAGTACCCAGGCAAACATAAACATGAGCCTGTGGGTGTGCCCTGTCCTTAGGTTCTCCAGCACGGCGAGGAAAAACTCATAAACCCAGGGGAAGAAAAGAGAAACCTCGGGGAGAACCACAGGAAGCAGAGATCCACTCCCATGGACGGACAGGCTATAGAGACCCAGATCGTAGAACGTCCAGTCCTTGTTCTTGTCTGATCACTGTCGGCGGGGTTCCTCCGTTTGGTTGTCAAAACAATGGTGGTCCAAAGAAAAAATACACTTTCTCCAATTCCAGTGTCATGTCAGACCGAACAAGCGGTCATACAAACTCTTCATCATTTTGCATAGCTCTGTGCTCCAGGCCTGACAAAGCCTCAAGTCTCTCGCTCTAAAACTGAAAAATCAGGTTAGAAATGGAGGAATGATCATGGACTCAGACCTGACCTTAAACATCCACATCAAAGCAATAACATCAGCATCTGAAAAACATCACTATAAAGTCTAAATGAAGTGTTTTTGCTTGTTTGCGATGCAGCAGAACCCATTTTTTACTCAAAGTGTCACATGTTGCTGTAACGATACAGTAATAAAAGCGTAATGTCTTGGTGGAATGGGACCTGGCTGAATCCGGTGTCCTCCTGTAATGCTCTGGACCTTGTGCGTCGCTCGGCTGAGGATCCATTTGTGCAGGACGGTTAAACTCGTATAACTCCGTCCCCTCGGCGTCACACTCCACCGACGCCCAGCGGCTATTAAAAACCCGACAGGAGAATGAGCTCTTATGAAGGTGATCAGAGGAAGGCCACGCTCAGGGAATTATCAAACCATTCAACGAGCGACAAGTCGGAACGTCGTCACAACCTTTCCTCTTGTCTGGTAATGTCTGTTGTTGCATTTATGGGTCTGGACTCTTCCCTTTCTCTTGGTACAGCTGAGATTTTTGCCTTTTTTTTGCCTACTTGAACCACAGTAGTAAGTAACCTTTTTGAAGACTTACCAAGGTGACTTTTTAATTTCTACAAGTTGATTTATTTGCTTAAAAAGAACTAAAGCTCTCGATTTACCGATCGATCGTTCCCGCCCTCACCTGGTCATGAGATTTGGGTAATGACCGGAAGGACAAGATCGCGGATACAAGCGGCCGAAATGAGTTTCCTTCGCAGGGTGGCTGGGGGTGAGGAGCTCAGCTACCCGGGAGGAGCTCGGAGTAGAGTCGCTGCTCCTTCATGTCGAAAGGAGCAGCTGAGGTGACTAGGGCTGTTCCAGATGCCTCCTGGTCGCCTCCCTCGTCGAAGACCCAGGACACGCTGGTGGGACTATGTCTCCGAGCTGGTCCGGTGTCGCCCCAGGGTCCCCCCAGAACAGCTGGAGGAGGTGTGCGTGGATCGGGAAGTTTGGGAATCTCTGCTGAGCTAAAGTGGAAGAAAATGGATGGTAGAAAATTATTGTGGTCGAATCAAACAGTAAAACATTGGTTGTGCAGAAACAAGTTCGGCTTTTAATTTTGGAAAATAACTTAAATGCAGTTCCTTGGAATGGGTAGTAACGAGTTATATTTCTTACTGCGCAAAAAAGGTTAATCACTACGATGCACACTTAACAATCTTTACTTTTTTTCCCTTGCTCTCACTATGCTGCCACATACAGTAGGTCATGAGTCTTGCTCTCATCAGTCGACTCTCTAAACATAGAAACTGAACCGAAATGTGCCTGAACAAAACCTTTTAACATAAACTACAAAACCGTATGTTTTTCCAGCCATTAAAGCTGTACTAAGTAACTCTTGCCCCTAGAGGCCATAAGCGCAACTGCAGGTGTCGTAACAAGTTGCGATTTTTCAACGTATTAATTGTCTTGGAGAGTAAATACTACACTGACAGAAAAGGCGAAGGGACAGAGGGATATTGTTTATCCAATCATACAATGGAAATATTTTTTTTTCACTCAAACTTGGCTGTAAATACTGTTTAAGTGATGCTATCTCACAGTTAGCTTTGCCCACATGTTAGCTTCTTCTTCGTGATTATTTTAGTGTGTATTGGTGGCTCCGGTCCAGTGGCAGTCAAGTTGCAAACATGGTTTTCTGGCCAGAGACACCATGGGGAGATGAAAGACCCTCCAATCATCCCATAAACACTTGTATTGTCTCCACAGGGACTACGGAAAGGATTTATTAAGGTAAACACGTTACTTAGTACTGCTTTAAACTCACACCAGCATCTACTTGAACCAAATTGTGCAAAACAAACAGCTCCACATGTAAGCCCAGCAGCTCTTGCCGACCGAACACTGCGCATGTGCCGGAAAATACGGAAGTAAACAATAACAGCGATCGCTCGTATTCCTTTGATATCATCAGAGCCTTTTGGAAAAATGTCCATGTCACACTCCCTAAGTTCAACAATTTAATTTGGTGATTGCAACAAAGTTTGGTTTCGCTTATCTCCACATCGCAACACCCCAGAGATAACGTATCTACGTCCCTTGACAAATATTTTGGCAAGTACGTTACGTCGTGACCTCAATTCCCCACGAGAAAAGTTTAAATCTGACATGAATAAAAGAGGAACAAGGCCTGGACACTGCTCTCCCTTGAAGAAAATGTTTTATCATATTCCACAGAAGGAAGAACCTCCATTTTATTGATTAAAAAAAAAAGAACGAGAGAGAGAGAGAGAGAAAAAAAAAAACTCCCGGCGGCACAAAAGGGAACAGGCAATGATTAATGTCCCCCTCAGACACAGAAATGATATGGAATAAATTAAAGTAGTGCTGCAGCAAATTGAAAAATAAGGATGTAAATGAGCTCTGAGTGGTTCGCATCTCATGGAGAAAAATAGTCGATTTGGCCCCGAAATGATGACGGATCGCCGTAGAAACATTATATTAGGTGTAATGGCCGCGGCGCTGTCAGAGTTCACTTGTCAGGAGAGATTTACGCGGACATAACGGAGAAATGAAAGGGATTTGATTGGTTAAGGTAAGAATTGGAAGGAAAAGCGTATTGTAGGGCGAGCGTTTGAGCGTAATCCATGTCATATGTAACACCCATATTTAATAATTTATATATAATGGTGAATTTAGGTGAGAAATATGGCTGCCGGGTCGTTTTGAAGCTTTTCTGAATCGTTTCCATGATGGGCCGCCCTTCACTTCGCAATCTGACAAAGCTTTAAAGGCACCTGGTTGGAGGATTAAAGGGATATTTCAGGATTTTTGACATAGGGCATAATTTCCTAGTTATCCACAGTGTTGTTGATTTCTGGAGAGATTTTTTTTTTTTTTATTCATGCAGTCCTTATATTTGAGGGGGTTTAGTGGTGCTAGGCTAGTGCTAGGCTAGTGCGTGTCAATGGTAACTAGTAGCCTGCATTAAAAACAGTCTGACCCAAGCTCAGGGCACCTGAGGCAAATCACTCATAACACCAGACTACCCATATAAATGTCTGTGTTGAAATATAACCATTTTGCATTTAAAAGAACTTATATTTGAGCAACATCAGCTTCCTGGTTGTAGCTACGCAGCAGCGGAGTGATCTGCTCGGTTATCGGATCTACAGTAGTTTGCATTACCACACGTGGAATTTTCAAAGGAGCTTTCAACAAATCAGATATGGCAACGTTTGGAGGACGACCCCATGATTCTGAAGAGGTTTTTAATGCAGGCTACTAGCTACCATAGACATGCACTAGCCTAGCACTAGCCTAGCACTGGCCTAGCACCGCTAAACTCTTCAAATATAAGGACGGCATGAATAAAAACACTTGGAAATGAGGCCCCATGTCAAAAATCCTAAAATATCCCTTTAACCTACTGTAGTGACCAGGTGACCAGACGTCCCAGTTTACCCAGGACAGCCCCAGTTTTGAAGCTTCTGTCCCATGTCCCTGCGGATTTCTCCAAAACCATTAATTTGTCCCAGTTTTCCACCTGTTTCATGCCAGAAGCAGCTTTTTGACTTGAAGCATAAGCATGAGATGCAAGTTGGCCATTTTATACTCACTACTGCCACCTCAGGTCATACGTGTAACTGCACCTTCTATATTAAGCTCGTGCATGACGGCACTTCAGACCCGAATTAACACCTTTCTGAGTGACAGTGCAGGATTTTAGAGGCAGTTGTGGTGAACAGGTCTGAGCTCATTCTACACATTAAGACATGGAGGAACATGTAGGGGGAGGAAAATACTTAATTTTAACATTTTAAACTCCATGTAGTTCCTTTAAATAATACAACATTTTACAAGGGAACCGCAATATCCGGGACTTTGGGAATGGCTGCATTACAGTATTTAGGATTTAGTTGTTTTTTTTTGCTGAAAATATCTGCAATTATATCATTTTTCCATCATATTTGTGTCAGGAATCTACAGCAAAAGTTTCAAATTGCAGCGTCTCACAACTCCTTGAACTCTGTGTAGCCGCTCCAGGAACAAAGAAGTTCAGAGACTTTTAGCGACAGTGCAGCCTTTCTGATTTGTCATGGGCATCACAAAAAACTTTAACATTTTAACATTTTTAAACTCCCTATAGTCCCTTTAAAATAGGTTAAAACACGTTTTTAGGCCCGTCCAGGTGGGAATCGAACCCCAGACCTTCTTCGCCAACAAAGCCATGTCCGTTGACTGAGTCTTTGCAAACTCTCCAAAATTCAATGACTTCAAATTGAGGAAATTGTCCAGGTTTGTGACCCTAAATCGACTTCAAAACAAGTCAATCGATCTCTTTTTGATTGATCGAACTCTGCAACTTCTCTAAACTTCCATAATTTAGCCAAGTTCCCCGGCAGTGCCTTCAGTCGAGCGATTCAGTGAGTTTAATGTACTCACTGTCCCCGTTTAAACACTCGGCGAGGCCCGGACACTCTCCATTCCGCTCAGACGGATGGGCCGGGCCTCTGCAGACGCTCCGACGTGACGGCGCAATGGTCCGTGCCGCCTCTAAACACTGAATACATTTCTAAAACACCGCCGTGCCTTTTCGCCGCGGTCCCCTGTAGCACGGAGGAGATTGTTGAACATAGCCGCTGAGCCCTGACCGACAGAATGTAGTGCAAATGTTAAGCGCCGCAGACGCAAACACGTAATGGGCAGGTAAATAGCACGGGGAGCGGATACAGGGGCGACACCTCAATTTGGAGGAACACACGGTTATTGTTTTTCACGGGGCCCGGGTAGAGAGAGCGCTGATGACATTTAAGAGGAGGATGAGGGCTCTGCTGCGTGCCACACATTTGTTACTGTGAGTATTACAGAGCCGGGAGCTGTGGGAGCAATCGCGGGGCAATGGAGGCAGACAATGGGATCAGAAAGTCAGTTTGGCGTAATGTGGAGGCAAGCTGGATCATCACCAGATCTGAATGTTTAATCTCAGGTGAAATTCATCTTGTGAGACTCGGGGTGATGCGTCCAGGCGAGATAATTAAAGTTTGTCCTTGATTTTAAGAAAATATTTTTTTATAGGGTCTCCCGGTATTGATATGGTACAAAACAAGTTCAGATCAGAATAATGTATATAGTATTTAGTATCAGGTACGTTTCTCTACAAAACACATTACGAGTAATATAAAGTATTTAAAGGGACTAGACAGAGCTATGTATGTAAATATGTGTTTTCTATCCCCTACATGTTCCAGCCATGTCCTAATGTGTAGAATGAGCTCAGACCTGTTCACCACAACTGCTTCTAAAATCCTGCACTGTCACTCAAAGAGTTGTTACTTCGTGACTCATGCCCCTAGAGGCCATAAGCGCCACTGCAGGTGTCGTCGCATATTATGCCTTTTTTTTACTCATTAATTGTCCGTGAGAATTAATCCTACGCTGACAGAAAAGACAAAGGGACAGAGGGATATTGTTCATCCAATTACACAATGGAGATGATTGTTTCCACTCAAGCTTGGCTGTAAATACTGTTTAAATGGTGCTAGCCAGCAGTTCGCTTTGCCCGTTAGCCTGTTAGCTTCTTTCGTTGTGATTCCATTAGTGTGTATTGTTTTCTGGTCAGAGACACCAGGAGGAGATGAAAGACCCTCCAATCAAAAGGATTTATTAAGATGAACAAGTTACTTAGTTCTTCTTTTTAGTAACAAAATAAATGAGTATGCTAACAAGATAACTGACAAGTTTGAACCAAGTTGGCAAAGAAACAATCACCGAAAGATTATTTTACATGTTGTGTGGGAAAGTGTGTGACATCATAAATGTTATTAATCATATCCTCATAAAAATCTTACCGTCTGCTTCTCACTTCTCCGAGACAAAACTGCACTAAGTGGCTCCACAGCAGGTGAGATTTGAAGGCTTTGGGTCACATGACAACTTAAAATTCGCTCTTTGTGCACCTACAGAGCAATGTTGAGCTAATGTTGGCACTTCCACTTTAAAATACCCTCATTGCTAATTTAACAGCTTTTTTTTTGTTCATCATTGATATTGCGTTAAACGTTAAATAAACACTGACATATCAACAATGAATGAATCTTTTGCTTTGTCTCATAAAGCCGAGACAATATTCCGAATTTTGATCTCGCCGTTTGTCAGACTTTCAGCCATGAGACCGGTTTGTGAATCCAATCACTTCCAAATCGTGACCTGGGGAAATGTTTTACCAAACTGCGTCTCTCTCGCTCCGCCCGGAACCACGGCAAGACGATTGAGAAACATCCACAACTTGAACCAACCAACTCGAGTCTGTTTAATAATAATAAAAACTCATCCCCCATTGCTTCTAACAAACCTCTCCCCCCCCTCCGGTCCCTCCTGATCAGACGATTATCCCATCACCGCTAATGCCCCATCACCTGGTGTTTTCCTTCGGCGCGGGATGGGGGCCGTTCTCCGACGCCGAAACTGCCTTCGGTATCGCCGGCGCTCCTCCATCGCTCTCCATTATCCCGCGTCTATTACAAATTAATGCCCCCTCTCGGCTGGACGTTTTCCGCGGACACGAGGAGGCGGACGGAGCGGCGGTAATGAGATCTTAGCGGGGCCGTCTGAATTAAAGAGCGCCCCCTGTGGCGAGAACACTTAGGACGGATCTCTCTCCCTCGCAGACATCCGCCGAAAGCGCGCCGCTTCCCCCCGCTAGCTGGGCTAATAACGAACCAAAGTCTCTATTTGCAGCTTTTTTGCTTAATGTTTATCTCTTGAGAATTGTGGCGGCGACGGCGCGAGCTGCGGTTCTGTTTTGGTCTGTTTACACTTCGGGATAAACGGGCGCGAGGAGAGAGGTGGAGCGAGGGGAGGTAGTCTCTCCCCCTGCAGCAGCGCTAATGTTCGGAGGCCATTATTTTCCGATTGGAATTGGAATAAACAAATCATCCATCGTAATGTGAGGTTACGGAGAGCGTCAGGGGGCTGGGAGACGCGGGAGGCGACTAAATGGGATAAATAAATGGGCTGTGAGCGCCGGAGTAACATGTGTTTTGAGCCTTGGTTAAGAGAAGGTGTTTTAGCATGTTTCCTGATTTGCATCCGAGAGGAACGCAGTGTTTTAAAGCCGTACGCCATCTTACATTGTATTTCTCACTTAAAGGGATATTTCAGGATTTTTGACACAGGGCCTAATTTCCTCGTTACCAGAGTGTTGCTGATTTCTGGAGATATTTTTTTTTGTAGCTCATGCAGTTCTTATATTTGAAGAATCGAGTGGCGCTAGGCTGGTGCAAGGCTAGCGCATGTCTATGGTATCAGCTAGCCTGCATTAAAAACAGTCTGACCTGCTCCACAGAGCACCTGAGGCAAATCACTTATAACACCAGACTAACCATATAAATGTCTGTGTCGATAGAGTAATGTTTGGAATATAACTGCATCACATGAATGATCACATTTTGAGGGACTATTTTCTAGCAGATCACTCCGCCGCTGTGTAGCTTATACAACCACGAAGCTGATGCTGCTCAAATATAACTTATTTTAAATGACAAATTGTTAAAAATTATTCTATGGACACAGACATGTATATGGTTAGTCTGGTGTTATAAGTGATTTGCCTCGGGTCAGACTGTTTTTAATGCAGGCTACTAGTTACCATAGACATGCACTAGCCTAGCACCAGTAAACTCTTCTAAAATAAGAACTGCATGAATTAAAAAATAATAATATCTCCAGAAATCAACAACACTCTGGATAACTAGGAAATTAGGCCTGATGTCAGAAATCCTGAAAGATCTCTTTAATATAGAGACTGCGGTTACGTTTAGGCCTGAGGTGGCAGTAGCGAGTAAAGAAATGACAACTTCCATCTAGCGCAAACTTTCCATTCTTGTGCTTAACATCGTTTTGAAGTTGTTGTTTTTTTCCAAGGGATGCGGTTATATCCTAGCCTGTTTTGTTGTTGTTGTTGTTTTTTTAACCCCAAAAGACGAGGCAAAATTTTACAGATTTTCTCACTAAAACAGGGTGACCCTCAGGTGAAGAAATGACAGTGGAGAAGGAGTGAAGCGAGGTTCCGGGAGCGGAGGGAGCTGCGCAGGAGGAAGGTGAATGATAATTTGATTTAGTTATCATTAATTGAAACCTGGCTCAATTAGTTAAAGGGACTAGATGCAAGTTGGTCATTTTATACTCGCTACTGCCACCTCAGGTCTTACACGTAACTGCAGGTTCTATATTAAGCTCATGCATGACGGCACTTTGGACCCGAATTAACACCTTTTTGAGTGACAGTGCAGGATTTTAGAGGCAGTTGTGGTGAACAGGTCTGGGCTCATTCTACACACTATAGGACATGGCTGGAACATGTAGGGGGAGGAAATTACTTAATTTGAACATTTTAAACTCCATAAAGTCCCTTTAAATAATACAACATTTGACAAGGGGGCCGCAATATCCGGGACTTTGGGAATGGCTGCATTACAGTGTTTAGGATTTTTTGAAAATACCGTAAATTCTCTAATGCTGGCCTGTATTCCATTAGCGGCAGGGTCTCTAACAGGGGCCAGGTCTCTAACAGAGGCCGGGTCTCTGACAGAGGCCGGGTCTCTGACAGAGGCCGGGTTCGCGGCTGGCGGAGGCAAATTAAAGCCGGTCTCTAAAACAGGCCGGGGCTTTTATTAGAAACTATAGTGGTAGAAATATTCCCCATGTTAGGAATTTGTCTCATACTGGTGTAAAAGAAAACTCAGGTGCAGGAAGTAAACAAACGGAACCCGGGCCGATGGAGACGCTGCGGAGGAGCTGATCCGAGCGTAACTTTGACACAGATTTAGCCACTTTTCAAACCTCCTGTGACTATATTTGGAAACAGGGCAAACAACAAATGTTGTGTAACCCTCCAGGGTTTTAATAAAGTCACCATCACGTCTTCAAAGCACGTCCAGCTGCTCCGTGTGCAGGTCAGTCCCACGCCTCAAAATAACTCCTCCCATCAGCGCGAGCGTCTCGTCTTCTCTCAGGTCAGTCTCATGATCGATCACAAACACAAACGCTCCGTCTAAACTCGCCTTTTACACAAGATAACAACAAATAATCCGGTCCGTGGTAAAAACGAAATAGAAACCTGCAGTGACATTGATGTCAAAGCTCCGCTAACAGCAACGAAACACTTCCTGTTGTCCCGACAAAATAACAAGCGTCAATGTTCCAGCCGCTGGGAGAGGGTTTGAAATGTTAATTAGTAAATGAACCTAATATTTTAGGTGCAAATGGACACAAATGTCGTTTTTCTTCGTTTTCCTGGTCGTCCGTTTTGCTCAAATAGAAACAAAGGCCTGCCTCTAATTGTGGCCTGGTTCCAATAAAGGCCTGGTCCTAGATGCCCTTGAGTAAATAAAGGCCCCGGCCTATATTAGAGCATTTACGGTATCTGCAATTATGGCCTTATGCAATGCATTTTTCCATCATATTTGTGTCAGGAATCTACAGCAAAAGTTTCAAATTGACTTCGATTCTCCTGCAGCGTCTCACAACTCCTTGAACTCTGTGTAGCAGCTCCAGGAACAAAGAAGTTCAGAGACTTTTAGCGACAGTGCAGCCTTTCTGATTTCTCATGGGCATCACTTTGCAACATTGGTAAAAAACTCAAAACAGTCAAATTATGTGGTATAAAACGGCTGAATATGATTAAACTCTGAAGCCTGTGCCGTCTCGTCTCCCCGGAAGGACACTGGGTGTGGATCTGAAAAGCCAGATTTATGAATGCAAATAAAAACACGCAGGAGGAGGATGATTGGCCGCGTTGACCTCCGAAAGGATTGCGCGACTGCTCCGATGTTCAAAGCCTGTGACAAACGAACCCCACATTTAAAAGGCTGAACCGAGGGATTTACATTTTTGTTCCAGTTGATAAACCGCCGGATCCGGCAGAATTCAGGACAAAATCTCCCTTTAAAATGTGGCTCTTCGTCTGTGCCACTGCAGAACTGGTTTTATGAAAATGAGGCCGTTAGACGTTGATCGCATCGACCGCCCTAAAGTTAACGTACTTGTATATTATCGAAGTAATGCCCTGGACATTTGTTACAGGCGGAAAAAAAAAAAAGTGTTTAGAAGTTAAAGGGATATTTCAGGATTTTTGACATAGGGCCTCATTTCCTAGTTATCCAGAGTGTTGCTGATTTCTGGAGATATTTTTTTATTTTTATTTAAGCAGTTACTTATATTTGAATAGTTTCGTGGCGCTAGGCTAGTGCAAGGCTAGCACATTTCTATGGTATCAGCTAGCCTGCATTAAAAACAGTCTGACCCGCTCCACAGAGCACCTGAGGCAAATCACTTATAACACCAGACTAACCATAGAAATGTTTGTGTCAATAGAGCAATTTTTGGAATATAACTGACCTTGCATCACATGAATGATCGCATTTTGAGGGACTATTTTCTAGCAGATCACTCCGCTGCTGCATAGCTTATACAAACACGGAGCTGATGCTGCTCAAATATAAGGTATTTTAAATGCAAAATGGTTAAAATTACTCTATGGACACAGACATTTATATGGTTAGTCTGGCGAAATAAATTCAGGCGTCAAGGGGTGAAGAGATTTGTGGCTGATTCAGAGCAGACACAGGTTTGTGCAGATAAGGCACAATGAGGACGGTTTCTGCCTGACAAATACATCAGATTAAGAGAACAGCTGCTACAAAAGGTGGTGCCTCTGGAGTCTACCAAAAATCAAGGACCCTCCAGAGGCTACAGTTGTGCATGAACCGTCTATCATTTTCACACCTTCAGGGATCCTAAAGGGGCCGACCAGCTCTCTCCCCTTGACTCCGGCCCAAAACATGACTCCGCCCCCTCCTTGTTGACGTCACAGCCTTATTGGGACATAGTGGCCATTCACCACCAACCATCCACTACTCCAGGGATAGGCAAGTTTTCTTAATGGAGGGCCCAAGACCGAGGGCCGAAGCCGCCAATTTCAGGCCAAAGTAAAGCACCACGCTGGAAACATGCCCATCTTAAAAGAGATAAATGACTTAAAATTGCTTGAATAAAGGTTCTTTATGTTGAATTTGAGTCTGTTTGGACTAATCTAAGATAAAGATACAAATAATATGACCTAATTGGGTGCATTAACAGTATTTCTCCCATTTAACCCTAAAAATGTTAATGTTAATGTTGATGATATGTGTCATAATGTTTCTCAAAATTATCTTGAGGGCCAGAGGTTCTGTGCTGGAGGGACGGATTTGGCTCCCGGGCCTGACGTTGTTTACCCCTGCACTACGCCATCCATCTGACCATCCAGGGTTACACGGCACTCAGACTGTATCCAGAAAATATAATACATCCATGCTTTTCCAGAGAAAAGTTCTTTCAATGTTTATTCACTGAAAAAGGTAAAAAAAAAAAAAAAAAACACACGAAACTTGTGACTGTTACAATACAATATCACAAAGACTAAGACTAATCTAATAAACTCATTGCTCTCGCGACATGTGGCCTGTAATGTTCCGCAGCGTGGCTTTAATCTGGTGAAAACTTCCCATTACCACGTTCTAATCTGGGCGCGCTGGTGTGTGCTCCGTCGGACGGCGCTGGGTCACATTGGTTTGTCCTTGTGTCGCGTTTCCCTCCGAGGTTTTCGCAGCGGACACAGACTTTAATTGAAATCGTCTTCATTCCGTCGACAGTGATTTACAGCGAGTTACAGCGAGTTACAGTGAGCGAGCAGCAGTGAATGATCAGGCCGCGGCTTAAGGATCTGCTCTCTCTCTCTCTGTCTGTCTCTCTCTCCTCTCTCTCTTCTCTCTCTCTCTGTCTCTCTCTCCTCTCTCTCTTCTTTCTCTCCCTCTTTCTCTCTTCTCTCCTCTCTTTCTCTCTCTCCTCTCTTTCTCTCCTCTCTCTCTCTCTGTCTCTCTCTCTCTATGTCTCTCTCTCTCTCCTCTCTCTTCTCTCTCTCTCAGTCTCTCTCTCTCTGTCTCTCTCCCTCTCTATCTCTCCTCTCTCTCTCTCTGTCTCTCTCTCCCTCTCTGTCTCTCCTCTCTCTTCTCTCTCTCTCCCTCTCTCTCTGTCTCTCTCTCTCTCTCTCTCCTCTCTCTCTCTGTCTCTCTCTTTCTCTCTTTCTCTCTCTTCTCTCTTTCTCTCTTTCTCTCTCTCTCTCCTCTCTCTCTCTCTCTCTCTCTCTCTCTCTCTCCTCTCTCTCTCTGTCTCTCTCTGTCTCTCTCTTCTCTCTCCTCTCTCTTCTCTCTCTCTCTCTCCTCTCTTCTCTCTCTTTCTCTGTCTCTCTCTTCTCTCTCTCTCCTCTCTCTCCCCTCTTCTCTCTCTCTCCTCTCTCTCTCCTCTCTCTCCCCTCTTCTCTCTCTCTCTTTCTCTCTCCTCTCTCTCTCCTCTCTCTCTCTCTTCTCTCTCTCCCCTCTTCTCTCTCCTCTCTTCTCTCTCTTTCTCTGTCTCTCTCTCTTTCTCTCTCCTCTCTCTCTTTCTCTCTCTTCTCTTTCTCTCTATCTTCTCTCTCTCTTCTCTCTCTCCTCTCTCTCTCTCTTCTCTCTCTCTCCTCTCTCTCTCCTCTCTCTCCCCTCTTCTCTCTCTCTATCCTCTCTCTCTCTTCTCTCTTCTCTCTTCTCTCTCTCTCTCTCTCTCTCTCTCTCTCAAAGCCGCAAATTGGCTCCACAGCTGTTTCTACAGAGAGACTGACTGGACCGAGAGCGACCGAGCGGCGAGGATGACCACATGAAGAGCAGCCGAATGAGTCGTTATGGGGGCGGCTCGGGGGCGACTACTACAGCTAAGAAAGAGATCTAGATAAGTTAAAGTTACTCTACGTAAAGCCTGGTTCACACGGGAAGATTTTCAAATTGTCTGCAGATTTTGACAACCTGAGAGACCTCACACATGGCGATAAAAAAACAAACATGGCGGACGAAGAAGAAGCAGTGGCCATAGTTTGCAGTTTGTTTCTATACAGGACTTTCTGGTTCGCAATGATGGCTCTTTTGATTTTGCATAAAGGAAGGGGGCATAGTTGACTTTTAACCCTGTTTCAATGTTCTCTTATCAAAAGCAAACCTGGAGCTGTGTTTCCAACCCACTCGCACATCTTTGAGTAAACTTTGAGGTCTGGAGTATCCGTGAAACACTTCCCTCATCTTTCGATCTCTTGCTAAGCTTAATCCTTTCATCGCAAAGAAAAAACACTCGCCATAGCTTCACTACAGCCACACGAACCAGAGGGAGCTTTTTTTTTTTTCTGGGAAATGAAATTGCTAGATATTTTGTTCAAGCTTTTTGAAAATCAATAAAAAGCATCAGTAGTTGTTACCAAATACCTGCATGAGCATCACTCCCGCTCTTTAAAAGTTTTCAAAGCCTCAAAGTCCCTCCACTTCCTCCTCCTCTGACCTCGCTGTCGTCTCGCTTTGGTCTGCTTCTCCCTGTGTGTCTTTTCCTTCACAATCTCTGACCACCAAAGTCGCCCTCTCTGCCCCCCGCCCCCCCGTCGCTAACTTCCTCCTCCGCAGTGCTTTCCGCCGGCCCTCCCCGGCTTTGCCCGCTCAGCCGTGGCCTCCGCGCTCCGTCGTGGGCCCCAGATCAGAAGAACCGGGCTGAATAATGAAATAATGTCCTCCCGGTCTTTAAAGGGGAGGTGCACGCTTGGCTTGGCAAAGAATGGCTTTGACAAATCAGAAGGAACCGTGGTTTTTACTCCACTGCCGCTGATAATACTGTGTCTGCCATTACCGCGTCTGCCAGGGCTTCTACAGGTAGCAGCTAAAGTCAGGGCTATTCATAAATGCTTTTATTTCATCTAACCTCTTAACTCCCACCTGAACATGTTTTTTCCTGTTCTCCAAACTCTCCAAATCTAAAAGGTTCTTCAAAACAGCGATAAAAAAGAAAAAAAAAAGAAAATGAGGATGTAAACACAACAAAAAAGCGCTAAAAAGTGACCAAAAAAAGTGACAAAAATGAAAAAAAACTCAACAAAAAGGTGACAAAAGGGCAGGAAAAAAAAGACAAAAATCCAGCGAAAAAAGACAAAAAAAACAGCGAAAAAAAGACAAAAATCCAGCAAAAAAAAGACAAAAATCCAGCAAAAAAAGTGACAAAAATTTAGCAAAAAAGACAAAAATCCAGCAGAAAAAAGACAAAAGTTGAGAAAAAAGTGACAAAAATCCATCAAAAAAGGGACAAAAATCCAGCAGAAAAGTAATTAAAAAGTGACACATAAGGGAAATAAAAAGTAACAACAATGGCAAAGAGGAGCGAATGTATTTGGTTTTGGCGGGTGGTAAGAGGTTAAGATTCGCAAACATTCCATAGAACAAGGAAATGAGGGGAAAAAAATCTATTCCTCGATTCTAAAAGTAGTATTGAAGATTTTCATGAATTAAATTATACTTTATTAAAGCGAGACACGACAGGTGAAAGTGGTCGAAGTGGAGATTTTTAGCCATTTCCTCCCTTAAAGCAGAACTAAGTCACTTGTTTACCTTAATAAATCCTTTCCGTAGTCCCTCTGTAACACAAGTGTTAATGGGATGATTGGGGGGTCTTTCATCTCCCCCTGGTGTCTCTGGCCTTCCCTGCTCCAACCTAGAGGCACAATAATGGAATCACAAAGAAGAAGCTAACAGGCTAACGGGCAAAGCTAAATGTGGGCTAGCGCCACTTAAACAGTATTTACAGCCAAGTTTGAGTGAAAGAAATGATTTCCATTGTGTAATTGGATGAACAACATCCTTCTCTCGCTTTGTCTTTTCTGTCAGCGTAGTATTTACTCTCACGGACAATTAATGAGTTAAAAAATCCCAACTTGCTTCAACACCTGCAGTGGCAAGAGTTACTTAGTTCTGCTTTAACATCTTCACAAAGCCGGTTTTCCCACATGTGTGTAAATTAGGTTCAAGCTCCACTCATACAACAAGTGAGCCACTTTAATCGCTCCTACAGACTCCAATCTTTTCAGTTGTGGATTTAAAGGAACAGGCCGCCGTTTTTCCAGACTGAGTTCTTACCTTAGCTTAGACGAGTTGATACGTACCTGTGTGGTCTTTGTGCCTGTGGAAGAGCGTGGTAGCTTCTAACTTCACCCCCGTTTGGAGCTATAGGAATACATTGGGAGAGGCCAAATGCTAACAACATCTTTGGTCGTTTTGTGTGACTGAGGGCACGCACAAAGACCAGACAGGTACACATCAACTCGTCTAAAGGCAAGAACATATCTCAGTATGGAAAAACGACTTAGAAAAGATTTTGAGGATTTTTTTTCAGTGTGATTTTTTAATACCTAATTCCCAGCCTGATCTATTCAGCTTTGAACCCAAAAAACACGGCAACTTTTTTTTTTTTTTTCACTTATTCAAAAACTAAACAAGATCCAAAATCCCCACTGAAAACAAATCATTGTTGCCAATATGCAAATGAATTAAAGCCATCATTTTAAATCTGGGTCTATCCATTATTTAGATTTCACACAAAATGCTTTATATTTATATGAAAACATGGGGCGACCTGTAGGAGCAGTGAGGCCGGCGCTCCGGGACCCATCTCCAGATGTGAAGCCAGGCTCTGAAACATCTGGCTGGAGGATTCACCTGTTGTTCATGTTTTTTGCAGTCTGTGATGCTGAGATTGTTTTTTTTGCAGCTGAATCGAGAGGTAGAAAGAGTGAGAGAGTGATAAGTTCATTTGAGAATGATTATACAATTATATTTTAAAATTAAACAGGCTATGTATGAAAATATGAAAATGGCAAATCCAATCGCATGTCAACTAAGTTTAGCTGATGAATATGATCCATTATTGTTTGTCTTTGTTAATTCATTAGCCTTTGTCAAAGCTGTCCCCCGCCTCCGGCCACGAGGAGCAGCGTTTGCCACGATAATATCCATATGAAAATGAATGAATAACTGGGAGATCCGCACAAAGGCTACATATGTGCCCCGTCTTGAAAAGGTCGGTTGAAAAAGCCCCCCGACAAAGGATTACATTTTTGACAATACGCAGCGACAAGGCCCCCAGGCCGCGGCCCACGAGGCCTCTGGGACCGGTTGTTTTCTCATAATAAGATCCTCGCGTATTCCCCCACGGGACGTCCCACTCCAGCCCCCCCCCTAAAACCCCTCTCCTCCCCCCCCGCCCCCCTCTCAGTGACACACGGTCCCAAGCTGCTCCGCTCAAAGTGCTTTCATGTCGCATCCCCCCGAGGAGGCGCATGTGGGGTCTGTGACAAGTGATGGAGAGGCTCGAATCCACACTAGGGGGCGCTAAAGGGGAGGGCCAAGTGCCGTGTGAATAGGAACTAGAAAAACTATAAACATATTTCTCACAAACATATAAAGTGAAGCCTAAATGGGTCCATATGGAGGGTTTTTTCACCGCAAATTCTCCAATAGAAGCGAAAAAATGGCACTCATTGCTAACGTAAAGCAACGCTAAAGTTAGCTTCCTGGCTAGCATTGTCAGTTTTTCAAGCATTGAACCACTTTGCTCCCCTCTATGTCTCTGCACCTTTATTTAGTGAGAAAATGTGCTGACCTTTAACAAATGCTGAATTATTAATACAGTTTGTACCTTGTTTCTAACTCTGTTGGAAAACACAAGCAAACATTGTCCATAAGCTAATATTAGGTTAAAAAAAAAATAATAATAATAATTTAAAAATTTAGTTGCCAAGTCCAAAGATTTTAATAAAACCCTAGATGTGGAAAACGTGGTGGCCATCTTAGGACTGGCAGGCAAGGCGAACTCCTACAGAGTTTGGGAAAATCCACCATTACCATGGAGATCCGCCATGTTTGTGGGTGTTAGCAAACATTTTCCATAGACTAACATTAGCTAAAATACCATCAATCTGACTGTGCCCAAGTGTTTTAAAGCAGTACTAAGTAGCTCTTGCCCCTAGAGGCCAAAACCGCAACTGCAAGTGTTTTGTTTTTTACTCATTATTTGTCTGTAAGAGTAAATACTACGCTGACAGAAAAGACAAAAGGACACAGGGATATTGTTCATCCAATTACACAATGGAGATCATTTTTTTCACTCAAACTTGGTTGTAAATACTGTTTAAGTGGCGCTAGTCCGCAGTTAGCTTTGCCCGCTAGCCTGTTAGCTTCTTCTTCGTGATTCCATTAGTGTGTATTGCGCCTCTGGGTCGGAGCAGGGAAGGTCAGAGACACCAGGGGGAGATAAAAGACCTACGGAAAGGATGTATTAAGGTAAACAAGTTACTTAGTATTGCTTTAATGTGAACAATAACTCCAGTTGTGTACCTTTTAATTTCAATTTGGTTTTATTCACGTTGTTTAGCCATATTAGCGTTGTTTTCTCCATTCATTCCCAGGGTTCTTGGTTAGCATTCCGGTGGTTAGCAATCATTGTATCTCTGCCCATGCTCAATAAACATTGAACATGTTTTGATAAAAAAAATAATACTGAATGATTTGAAGTCTTTGAAGGAAAGTCCATGAACAAATGTAGCTAAAGTCTAAATGTCTGTCTTTGTCTCCTATGAAACTGAAATAACATTTGGAAAACTGCAAACAGACATGAGGTCAGTCACAATTATCAAAGAGTCATGAAACAACTAGATCAAAACAGTGTAATACAGGAAATAAGTGGTGTTTCCATTTGATTACATTGCACTGGGTTAGAAGGGCCAGTCACAAGATGGCCGCCAGAACTGTATTATTATGGACACGACTTGTCAAGAGATTTATTAAAGCTCTTTCTTACACACCACCGCTGGTAAATAATACAGTAGTGGCCAAATGTTGTAATGTAAATCTAACTTAAAGGGGCTAGATGCAAGTTGGCCATGTTATACTCAATACTGCCACCTCAGGTAATACGTAGAACTGCACCTTCTGTGTGACAGTGCAGGAAAACAAGTGAGTGTCAAGCAAGTAAACCAACCTCTGACTCAAAGAAGAAAAGCTTTTGTGGACTTTTTTGGGACTAATCTACAGATCGCTGTTAATTTTTACATGACTAGAAGTAAATAAAGCTCTATACCGGTACAAAAAAAGCTAAATCACCCCTCAATCCTCTCTGTTCTGTCTCCAACGCCTCCACTTTCCATCAATACTGCCCCAATAACAGACAGTATCCCAGACTGCAGCTGAAACCACACTCCGCCTCGTAATTGATGAGCTCCTTCACTCCGAGCTCAAAGCAAATCATTTTCAATCTGTGGCTCGGCGGACGAAGCCGATGCTCCGGGCCCGCCGCGTCGATCCGCGCTCCTTAGGGTCAAAGAAAGCGCTTTTCCAACGGACGCAGCCGAGTGGAAAATGCCTCGGCGTCCGGAACAAAACGCTTCGTTTCGACAAGAGTTTATTTGTCATCGAGTTATTACGCCGTGGCCGAGGCCTTCATATTCAGCGAGCACTTGACCCCCGTGGCCCCCAGAGCGCGGGGAGGAACCAGGCTGGGACTCCGGCGATGTCTTGATGTTTGTTGTTTACGAAGATAGAAACTTCAGCCCCTCGCGGATGACAAGAGAGCACAAAGAAGCCATTTCCTGGGAAGGTTTGTTTGTAGACCCAAATACACCAGGACAGGTTAAATCAATTCATGAAACATCGATATAAAGTTTCACTAATTAATTACAGTGAAAGCAAAGAGTGCAGATAAAATACTTTCAGCTGTCATAGGCATGGGGTTTTTCAGGCTGGATTTGAACATTGTCAGAGTTTAGGCCTTTCTCACATCCTTAAGAAGACTGTTAAAGATTTGAGCTTTAGCCTCAGTGTGTTTAGTCCTGACTCTGGGAACCATCAGGAGACCCCTCCCTGAAGTTCTCAGGGCCCAAGATGGTTCATACGGCTCTAACATGTCAGTACTTTGGTGCGGAGCTGTTTTAAATTCTATTCTCTGAGTGACAGGAAGCCAGTGCAGAGACCGGAGCACTGGACTAATATGGTCGTATTTCCTGGTTCTGGATGTTCTGTAGCTCTAACAGCTGGTTTAGAGAGGCCAGTGAGCAGCCGTTACAGGAGTCTAACCTGCTGGAGACAAATGCATGGATAAGTGTCAGTTTCATGCAGCTAAAATCTGGACATGAGGCCTCAACTCAAACAATGTTCAAGCCCAGGCTGAAAACACTTCTTTTTACCTGTGCATTCATTCATTTTTATGTTGCTGTTTTATGGAGAGGTTTGATCTGCTTTCTGGTGATTTTATGCAACTGTGAAGCACTTTGAATTACCTTTTGCATGAATTGAACTCTACGAATGAACATGCTTATTTAGCCATTAAATTGTCTTGACACTTTTTGCATCTTCACATGGGCCAAGATGCAAATCCCAGGAGACCAGACGAGATTTTAGCATAATTTGCAATAATAAGTCATATTTTTCAATTATGTTTCCTTTGTTTGGAGCCATTGTATTGCACTGTTTGCAACGGTAGCGCTCGTGCTTCACAGCTAGAGGGTTTGATTCCCACCTGGACGGGGCCTTTCTGTGTGGAGTTTGCATGTTCTCCCCGTGTCTGTGTAGGTTTCCCCTACCACTGAAAACATGTACAATAGGGCAGGATGAATGAGAGTGTGTTTGAGAGTGTGCATGGGGGACGACAGATGGAAATTAGCCCATGGCTACAATCCGGTGTGGCTTGTTTACATGCGTGAGACCCATGTATGTTCATTAACATGCACTGTCCCGACCAAATAAACCAGTAAATAAATAAGGATGGGAATTGATAAGATTTTACCAATATCAACTGCATTCAGTTTAATATTAGAACAAGGCTAATACATTTGGCTCTTTTGACAGGTGTATTGTGATTAAATTTCCTATTTGCGATTGC
Organism: Gobius niger; assembly: GCF_951799975.1. Taxonomy (NCBI): domain Eukaryota; kingdom Metazoa; phylum Chordata; class Actinopteri; order Gobiiformes; family Gobiidae; genus Gobius; species Gobius niger. The sequence continues at coordinate 24,251,798 of NC_136870.1, read as the reverse complement.
AAATGAAATCGAATTTGAAGTTAATTTCACTGCAAAGAGGAGGAGACAGACGCTCAGGAGGCTTTAAACATTAAATAGAGAGTGATTCTGAGTTAGACTGACCTCTGTCTTCCTGAAATGGCCCGTTGTAATCATCCCAACGAGGGAGGGGCTCGCGAGATCCTAGTTCTTAACGCAATGTCTTGGTTCTACAAATGACAAAGTCGACATTCTTCCTCTACGTAAAAATAAGCCCATTCCACCACAGCTAAAGCTCATTTCTGTTTAATTGGATTGTAATTAAAACAGCCTCCAAAAAGGATGGAAATACTGGGCAGTGTTTTTCATGTGTAGTAAAGAAGTGATGGTTAAGGAATTCCCAGTATGTTCTGTGATAAACTTGTCCCTGATGTCTCTATAGTAAAACACTTGCAGTTTCCCATGTGCTGCCTTCAGGGGCATCTCCGATTGGGACGTCCCGCTCGGTGCGTGTGGGACCGGGGCCTTCTGCTCCTCTCTCCGCAGACCCGAACAAACTCCCCTCTCCGGGCGCTCGGCTGTCCCCCTCACGTCCCCCTCATGTCCCCCTCATGTCCCGCATTACCACCACAAAGGTCCCATATGGGGAGCAGACGGAGCCCAGAAGCCTGTGCACAAACGCGCGGTCACACGGAGGTCCCGCGCGCTTAGCATGACAAAAACATGAAAAAGAGCAAGTGGCTTTAGCCCCGTTTAGGCCCTTTGTGCGCGCGACGTTAGGGGTGAAGATTTATGGCGGTCGGACAAAGGGCCGGCGGCGAAAAGAGAGTCTCCGAGTGGCCCCACGCCGTGTTCATCAAATCAGCATCACGCCGCGTCCGGCTCGAGGCGTCCCGCGAGTGTTTGAGTTAGCGCTGTTAGCTTTACTAGCATCATTAGCATTGTTAGCATTGTCCGGGGCCCGTAATTGCAGCGCACACACGGGGTTAATGGCGTTACGGGGCGCTCAGTGCGGAATAATGAGGTTAGCGGAAACGCAGCCGGACCTCACTGACACTGGAAACACTAAAAGGACTTCGGCTTTAAAGGAAAATGAATCGGCAATTTATAAACTGCTGAGTCGGGTGGATTTAAAGGCAATTTACACTAATTTAATTTAGGGTGAACACACGGAATTAAGTTCATGAAGCAACAGAATAAGTACTTAGTCAGCAGAGAGCAGATTTTGAAGTCACACTTTCCACCTGCTGAATTTCTGAGGTTTACAAAAAACATTCGATGTATCGGCCGATATTTGAAGTAATTTCATTTGATTTGTCATTTATCTCTCAAATAGTCCATAGTTGAACATTTATTATTATAGTAAAGGTTTCAATTAGGGCTGAAAGATATATCGTTATCGTATCGATATCGAGATATGAACATTCAAGATGTCAATATTGCAAAAGAAAAATATATTGTGATTGTATTTATATCGAGAATGAACATTCAAAATATTATAATAGAAAAAGCAAGATATAAACAATATAGATTTTCATCAATAAAACTGCACTCTTTTGTTTCATGATTTTATTTTTCTGAAAAATGCTTTGTTTTCACCGAACCCATAGTTATATCGTATCGTCTTGACATCGATCAATCATCAAACATGTGAATACAGTAAATCGAAGACGTGGGTTTGTCTCAGGCCGATGCACTGTTTGATATACGTATTTGATATACTATTTTTTAAATGTCTTCTCTATAATTCTGTGTATGATGCTTTTAAATGTGTCAGTGTCACAGCAGGGGGCGCTGTCTGAGGGATTTATTCAGGACATTCATGTTTAGCAGGTGCTTCAGAGGAAGCTAGTAAAAAAATCATCAGATTCCAAAAACGGTGAGTCTCTACCTCTTATGGTTCCGAAATTATAAGCAAAAGTCTGCGATGTTTCTCCGCCCCCTGAAGTCTTGGAAGTTATGGGAGGGACTCACTTTACACCATCCATCCATCCATTTTCTTCCGCTTTATCCCCCCCGGGTCGGGGGGGCAGCAGTCTCAGCAGAGATGCCCAAACTTCCCGGTCCATACACACCTCCTCCAGCTGTTCTGGGGGGACCCCGAGGCGACACCAGGCCAGCTCGGAGACATAGTCCCGCCAGCGTGTCCTGGGTCTTCCACGAGGCCTTGTCCCACTTCAAGGGACAAGGCCTCACTTTACACCATATTGAAAAAAATAAAATAAAAAAATGCCCAATACATCATCCAGCCTGATCTCAAACTCAAATAGAATTCCCCTATTTATCCGTTAGGAACTTGATTTGCAGAGGAAGTGCCAGTACCAGAACAGGCCCAATAAAAAACAACTTTAGCCCTATTCACTATGATGGGATTTATCTGATTTGAACCTGCTGTAGAGGCGACTACAAGGCTCTTTTTAAACATCAGATCACAAAGAAATATTACATCTACTCTCGATTTTCTTTAGTAATGCTTTTCTGGTATTAATTATCAACTTATTTTTTCCTATACACAATGAAGGCTTATTTTAAATATGAAAATATCTTCATTTTACGTGGATAAATGGTGAGCTATATTATTCGAATTAGGTCTAAAACAGTTGTTGGCCTTTTATCTGTTGTTATTTCAGCAGGAGATTAAGGTAAGTTTTGCGTTTTTTGCTCTGTTTATCAGTGGAACTCCCAACAGTCAGGACCCGGAGGCAAGGCCGGATTTATACAAGGGCTAAGCCCAGGGGCCCAGCAGGGTGGAGGACCCCTGGGCATAAGGAGAAAAGGAGAGAGTTCCCTCTCTCTTTGCAGACTCCCACATGTAAGGCTTAATCAGATGACTACCCAAGGCTAACCAGGTCTAAACCAGGACTAAACCAAGACTAAACAAGGTCAGAGCCATTTTCTTCAGTTGACACTGGGAAAAAATATGTACCTAATGGTCTGTTGAAATGCATGAGAATGCACCAAATTTAAAATAAAATAAAAATCTCTGTAGGGGCACCCCAGACCCCCCCTTTAAATGTGTCCCCCACCAGTCTGGCAGTAGCAAAGGTTCTTCCGCGAGGGCCATGGAGCTCTAACAGTATATGGGGGGGCCCTGAATAAACTTTAGCCCCGGGGCCCATTTTACTTAAAGCCGGCCCTGCCCGGAGGTAATAATTGTGTGCGGTGTCACACTTTTATTTATAAACGTTATAAACGTATTGGTTAGATCCTCGTGCAAGTCCATTCTTTGATTACTCACTGCAAAATAATTAGTCTTTTCTGTGAGGACAGTAAGAAGATGGGCCGGTCATGGAATTTAAAAAATGTGGAAGGCAGTTTTGTGTTGCATCTACAACCTGGGAAAACATGATCGAGAAGAAACAACTGAAGCAAATAGGGATTGATTGAATAAAGCTTAATTCAGGTTTGCTTTGATGAGGGAACAGTCAAGGTCACGACATGTTGAAAAGCTCAGAGAAGTCAGAAGTACATGTTACGTCTCATTTCCGTTCAGAGAAGTCCGTTTAGAAGAGCGTGGGCTTCTTAAAAACCAGAGGTTGTCACTTTAACGGACCTGCTGATGGGTTTGTTGCCGCCCGGGTGTTTCTGTGTACTGCTCCGGTCCTGTCAGGCCTCATTATATCAGCCCCTCATTTACATAATATAAGAGGCTCCAGATTTGCATAATTCCTCTGATGACTCTTGTTATTAAACGTGAGTGACATTGATTTACAAAACGGGCTTGATAAAAAGGTTAATGGCTGCTGTCACCTTCTCCTCAGCCCCAGCCTCGGCTCAATTATCACCCGGCGCTCGTCTGCGTGGAGACATTTCTGATGTTTGTTTTCGAAGAGCGCTAAAGTGTGCTGGGCTTGGTCAGAAGGATTAACCTGGACAATTAGCCGACGCCGCCACATTGGAGAAGATGGGGACTCAGGGAGAACATGCAAAGCCCACAGAGAAGGTCAGTTCTTTTTCATGATCAGCAGACGCTTCACAGCTAGAAGGTCCTGGGTTCGGTTCCCACCAGGACGGGGCCTTTCTGTGTGGAGTTTGCATGTTCTCCCCGTGTCTGCGTAGGTTTCCTCCGGGTACTCTGGTTTCCCCTACCACTAAAAACATGTGCAATAGGTGAATCCTCCAGCCAGGTGATTCTGACCACCAGCCTGGCTCCACATCATGGAGATGTGTCCCCGGGCACTGCTCCCTACGGGTCGCCCCAGCAGCATCGAAAGTAGGGCTGCTCGATTATTGAAAAAATAATAATCACCATTATTTTAGTCATAATTGAAATCACGATTATTCAAACAATTATTTGATGCCTTTAAAAAAGAATTCATTATTTTATTTATATATTTAGTAATAAAAAAAACAACTATGCTGAATATTTTCTGTTTTCTGAACAGTCATAAAAGTACACATGATTTCAAGTATACTTCGATTAAGGAGGGGTCTCTGTTTCACACCTGCCCCCTGCTGGCCAGCCCTCACACCTGCGCAAGCAAACTGAGCAGCGCGGCCTGATGACATCATCACACAAGCTGTTTGTTTCTATGTCAGGCAAAAGCAGGAGCCATGGCACATGAAATGTGAAGGGAAAATTATCCCAGCGCGGTGAAATAATGCAAGTCTGCTTTACAAAAAAAATAAAAAATTATGAAATAAAAATAATACTTAGTAAATAAAAAAAACATGTTTTTTTCATTTATGCTAATTTTGTAATCGTTTAGTGTAATAATCGAAATTGTAATCGATTTTCGATCAATTGCACAGCCCTAACCGACAGATGGGTTAAATGCAGAGGACAAATTTCCCTCCGGGAACAATGAAGCAACAAACAAACAAAACAAAAACAAACAATGTGTGAACGTCTGAAAAAGTTTGTTTTTAATGTGGAAAATCAAATGCAAAGGAGACTAATATTATACTAATTTACGATTGTATTTGTATTGTATTTTCCTGAATGTTCCTCAGAGTGCAGAAAACCCGCTATGACCCACCCCCTCTTTTTTTTTGTTTTTTTCAGTGTTATTACAGTATAAATGTTATAGCCTTATTCTCCAGTGAACGAACATTAGCCAGGACAATAGTCGGGATAGAAGGCTGGTGTGGCTTAGCTGCGAGTCTTGCCCGGATACCTCTTCACGCTCCTTGTTCTGTTTCCTAGAGGTGGTATCGTAGCAGTGTCAGCTCCCCGTCATGAGTCCCAAAAAGAAGAGCTTTCCTCCTCCTCCAAGTGTCCTTCCAGGCCTCCAGTGAACATGGAAGTGGAAAACCTTCATAAAACATCTCCAGTTTGATCATAAATCAGTACATTTGGCAAAGCTCATTACTGATCCTACCTCAGCACCTCCAATCCACACATTTGTCTGATGCTCTCCTTTCTCCTCATGAACCCGTCTTGCTCTTCTATGAATGCAAATACTTTTCTGCTAATTCATTAAACCGTCTCTGGAGAAAACTATTAAATACTTTCTCTGGTGTAAAGTCTCCTGGCACTCGCAGTATTTTCCATCGCCGTAGAGTCGTGAAGCGAGCGGCTCCTCTCCAGATGACGCTCCGTGCTCCACTGCCTGAGTGTGACGTCGGCCATGTTTGGATGGTATTAGCAGCCTAGCATCACGAGGCTACGCGACGCTCCAGTCGCCGCACAACTGTTCGCCGCATTTATAATTTCATCCTCCTGGCACCGGCCGTGAAGCTCCCTCCGATGAATTTGTCAACAAGATAAATGGTTTCTGAAAACACACGTCTCTGGGTGAGCCTGTTATTTTTAATACTTTATTTCAGCTTGGTGGCCTCAAAGTAAATTGAACGGGCAACATAATATAATATTGGAAAAACATGCAATGTGCGATAAAGGTGTTCGATTTTCGAAAAACGATTTTGCGATATTTTACTGAATGGATTTTTTGGATACGGATATATGGCAGTGTTCGTATCGCAATATCTGTATCAATTTTGTTTTGTTCCAATACTAAAGTTTTGTGCTATATTGTGTCATTGTCCCGAATGAATGACTGGGTTATTCTATCAATGGACTTTTACTTCACAGTCGTGTTGCCGTATAGAGGGGAGTTTGTGCGCCGTTTTCATGTTTTTGAAGCTTCAAGGTTACATTCTACTTGGAATACTTTAGTCATTTTCGCAGCAACTTTCACTATAACTTTGATGTAGCAACTTTTACCATTATTGGAGTCACATTTGACAAATACTTTTATGTAAGCTGAAACACAACAGGTTTTGGGCCAGCTGACTCCCTCGGGAGGTGCTCCAGGCATGTCCTATTGGGAAGAGGCCTCGTGGAAGACCCAGGACACGCTGATGGACTAGCTGGCCTGGTGTCGCCTCAGGGTCCCCCCAGAACAGCTGGAGGAGGTGTGCGTGGATCGGGAAGTCTGGGCATCTCTGCTGAGACTGCTGCCCCCGCGACCTGGCCCTAGATAAAGTGGAAGAAAATGGATGGATGGAAGGTTTTGGGCCAAATTGATCTCTTAAATAGACTATACAGAGTTTAAAAATGTTATAACTAAGTATTTTCCTCCCCCTACATGTTGCAGCCATGTCCTAATGTGTAGAATGAGCTCAGACCTGTTCACCACAACTGCCTCTAAAATCCTGCACTGTCACTTAAAAAACTGTTAATGTGCCGTCATGCACAAGCTTAATATAGAAGCTGCAGTTACACGTAAAACCTGAGGTGGCAGTAGTGAGTACAAAATGACCAACTTGCATCTAGTCTCTCTCAAAAAGACCTAATCTTCACAAAAACATGTTTAATTTTTCCACTGATTTACTGTTTCTCCACAGATTTTTTTGTGAAATTTCCATTTCATGGGCCATTTTCTGAAAAGGCATTTTAATCACATTGGTGCGACAATATCTCCACTTAAGCAGCTCAGACAGACTTCAAAGTTTCCAGCCTTGGTTTTGAGAAGGGTTTTTAATCTCTAATTCCAAACCTGATTTCAAGGTGAGGTATTATGTTTTTTTTTTCTTTCAGGCACATAGTACCATATAGCAAACTCAAATAATTATGCTACCCAAAATTGTTTGGAAAATGCAGTAAATATCAAAAATAACTTGAAAGAATTTGCCCTCACGCTGTTCCTCACGCTGCAATTTCGCCTCTGTCTCTTTAAGAAATTCCATGCCTGTCTGACATGTCCATGATCACTCCCCCTTCAGTGCGTTGTTGTTGTTTTTTTAAATTTCTTCTTTTTTTATGCGTATATAAATGAAGCCTGTGTTTCAGCATCACCAACCTCCAGCCAGTGATCGCTTCCGTGAAGGCCACACCTCCACCTTAGCCATCAGCGTAAGAGCCGCACCTCCGTGGCAGCCAATCATCGCCCTCGGTCCCGCTTTTAAGCCTCAGCAATCATGGTTTGTTCACTTCCCTGCTGTGCTGCGACCCACCTCCATCCCATCTGCACCTCTTCGGTGCTGTGGGCTGAAGGAGAACATGGGCAGGGCCTCATCCCCTCCAGGAGAACAGCAGGAAAATGGCTGCTGGCAGGAGATTCAAAGATTACTCAAAATACATGAATCAATCTGAGCAACACTGGAGGTATGTTTTTCAGGAAGGAATGGCACACTATAACATGATAAAAAGCTTTAAAAAGTATTTTTTACCTTTTAATTAAAAAAGAGAAATTTCCATTTTTCCACTAATAAACAGCCCATTGTCAAACTAAGGAAGACATCCAAAAGAAACCTCCACTGAAAATGTTTTTGTGACTAATATGTCGATACATTATTCAGATTTGTCGCCAAAAATATGTGACTTTGGACATTTTTAGGGATAAAAGGCCTTATTTCTACATGAAAACATAAAATGACAGAAACTTGCAATGCATTTTATTCTCGTATTTATGTCAGTAATCGACAGCAAACGTTTCAAATCGGTATCTTTAAATTTAAAAAGTTTCCCTATTCACCTGCAGCGTCTCACTTTATATAGCAAGTACTTTACCACTGGTTATAACTGGCAAAGACCAAACTTTATTGCTCTGATTTAGACACGACTGAAGAAGCTTTTGTTCGTCCTGTTGTATTTTTATATCCAGTTTGTTTCTCTCGGTTTCATAGACGTTGTTAAGACGTGGTTCAGCTTCACATTTTGCTCCTGCTTTGTCATTATTTTCTCTCTCTATGATTTTATTTTCCTGCCGCTCGGCCTCGCGCTTCCCCCTCCTGCGTTTGTCAACAAGATAAATGGATTCCTCAAATACCTGTGTCCACACGCGCGCCCATTATTTTTTATCAGTTTTACATGTAGGTCAGAAAAACGTAGCGTAATGAACTGCATTAACATTTATATAGTGTGGAGATAAAATGAGCCGCGTTCTGAGGAGATTAGTGGAACTCGGTCATAATCTGCCAAAAGCACGAGGTGTTCAGGACATTTCCAATGTGCCTTAGAAAAATGTTATGGTTAAGAAAATACAAAATGGAAGTTTGAAGTGTTTGATTTTGATTATGCGGAATAATGACAATAAGCACAGTAAACGTACGATGGCCAATGGTTAAAGGGACTGTACAGAGTTTAAAAATGTAAAAATTAAGTATTTTCCTCCCACTACATGTTCCAGTAATGTCCTAATGTGTAGAATGAGCCCAGACCTGTTCACCACAACTGCCTCTAAAATCCTGCACTGCCCTCAAAAAGCCGTCATGCAAGAGCTTAAAGGGATATTTCAGGATTTTTGACATAGGGCCTCATTTCCTAGTTATCTCTGGATGGTGTTGCTGATTTCCGGAGATATATTTTTTTGTAATTCATGGAGTTCTTATATTTGAAGAGTTATGTGGCGCTAGGCTAGTGCATGTCTATGGTATCAGCTAGCCTGCATTAAAAACAGTCTGACCTGCTCCACAGAGCACCTGAGGCAAATCACTTATAACACCAGACTAACCATATAAATGTCTGTGTCCATAGAATATTTTTTGGAATATAACTGACCTTGTATCACATGAATGATCGCATTTTGAGGGACTATTTTCTAGCAGATCACTCCGCCGCCGCATAGCTTATACAACCACGAAGCTGATGCTGCTCAAATAGTTCTTTTAAATGCAAAATGGTTAAAATTATTCCATCAACACAGACATTTATATGGTTAGTCTGGTGTTATAAGTGATTTGCCTCAGGTGCTCTGTGGAGCGGGTCAGACTGATTTTAATGCAGGCTAGCTGATAAGATAAGATAAGATAATCCTTTATTGATCTCACAAAGGAGAAATTCACTTGTTACAGTCGGCATTCAAGAAGATCACTCAGAGTTAATAAAGTACCATAGACCATAGACATGCGCTAGCCATGCACTAGCCGAGCGCCACAAAACTCTTCAAATACAAGAACTGCATGCATTACAAAAAAAAATATCTCCAGAAATCAGCAGCACTCTGGATAACTAGGAAATGAGGCCCTATGTCAAAAATCCTGAAATATCCCTTTAATAGAAGCTGCAGTTACACGTAAGACCTGAGGTGGCAGTAGTGAGTATAAAATTACCAACTTGCATCTAGTCCCTTTAATCCTCTCAAAATGAAAACATTCGCCATAACTTTTTTTTTTGTCTCATACGCAGCAAAGAGGAGCACGAGGAGGGGCAGTGGGAGGGGCTTATTTTAGCTCGCTTGAAAGATCAGGAAGTGAAACCACTGAAGAGTTAGTTTCAGCTGTTTTAGACCAATGTTTATTTATTTATTGACCTTTATTTTACCAGGATAGTCCCACTGAGATTAAGAAACTCTTTTTCAGGGGAGTCCTGGCCCCAGAGGGGAACCTATTATACATGTTTTTAGTGAGTTTAGTCAATTTTCTGACGTGTTTGAGATCATTTCCAAATAACTGCGACACCTTTCACACACAGATCAAAATGAATCCTGTTAAAGGGGCTGGATGCAAGTTGGCCATTTTATACTCACTACTGCCACCCCAGGCCATATGTGTAACTGCACCTTCTATATTAAGCTGGTGCATGACGGCAATTCGGACCCGAAGTAACACCTTTTTGAGTGACAGTGCAAGATTTTAGAGGCAGTTGTGGTGAATAAGTCTGAGCTCATTCTACAGATTAGGACATGGCTGGAACATCTAGGTTGAGGAAAATACATAATTTTAACATTTTTAAACTCCCTATAGTCCCTTTAAGCATTAGTGATTCACTTCTGAGCAAATTAAGATGACAAGATCTCACAGCTCTCATTAAAGAGCCATAACACCATGTTTACCATGACTACTACATCACTACTGCTGTACCTGTGTAGTTTTCAAATTGCTTGAACAAAATACTGTACATTACGAGCCTCCACAGCTGCCTGTTTTGTTGCTCACACAAATAGCTGTGGGCGACGCGTTTCCATCTCTGTTCCATTTGCCCGTGATGATGGCGGCGGCTCTTATCGCCCCGCATTCCCACAGATAAAGTTTACGGCTCCGCTCTAACGTCTGATTGGGTTAAAGCAATGATCAGCCTGTGTGGATGGATGCAGTTGTTCGGGACCATTACGGCGCGAGGCATTACCACATTATGGCTGCTCTTTAGTGGGAGATTGGCTGTGTGACCGCGCTCCGGCTCCTAAATTGCAGATTGGCTCATTGACTTCAATGATAAAATGTAAGAAAAAAAAATGGCGGGCGCGGGGAGAGCAGGTGACTCCGGCGGCTGTTTGTCAACCGTACACGTGTCTATCCCGACGCTTCGATCCATCCAGCGGTGGTTTATGGAGAACGCGGCCGGCGCTCATCCCATCTCTGTCATAGTACGCTGCCCCTCGCTCTCGCTCACATATGCAGCAATAAAGGACTCATCTCCTAAAATGTAACAAATGGAGCACGACATCCGCCGCGGCTGTGGAGGGGGATTGGTTTTTATCTGGAGATCTTAGTGGCACTGGGATTTTGGGGTAAAATGGTTCAAAGTAATGAGAATTTCAATCGTAGGCAGCCGGGATCGAACCATCGGCCCTTTGGTTTACGGACAACTGTCTTTCACAAAACAAAAAACACTTGGCACCCTCGTTTCTGTCAGTCTGCCCCAAGCTTGCCACCAAAGACATGAAAAACGCTCTCTTGAGAAGCTCTTTGTGACTTTGTGACATAGAAAAAGGTTAAATCATCGACTGGACTGGGTAAAGTGGAGGACGTTTCGCTTCTAGTCACTGAAGCTTTAGCTCTTTAGGTCATAGAAGACACTATTGCCCAAACTGGAGCGGCCTGAAAAGAGCCAAGACCCAAGCATAGCCTTAAAGGAACAGGCCACCGTTTTTCCATACTGAGATACTGTATGTTCTTACCTGAGCTTAGACGAGTTGATGCGTACCTGTCTGGTCTTTGTGTGTGCCCTCAGTCATGCAAAACAGCCAAATATGTTTTTAGCATTTGACCTCACTGCAAATTCTTTGTAGCTTAACAAGATTTATTGTCTTAAATCTAGCCAAATTATCTTCTACATCTTGTTTTGAGCATTATAAGCTAGTTTCCAGTTTCATGTGTTAGATAATTAGGCTTGATTCAAGTAAATATTACTTTTTGTTCTTATTTAGTCTGTATATCTAAAAGTTAGCCATTTTACATTTATTTCAAGCCAAAATAGTTTTCAGATGGTATTTAGTCCAAAAATCTTTCTCAAAATAAGAATCATTCACCTTTTTATCTTGAAATAAGAAACTCAATCAACCATATCATTTGAATGTATATTTATTTTAAGTTTTCAAAGCAATGACATCTTCAAGGTTATACTTTGTCATAACATAGACACTGTTTCTGAAATCAACTGGGTAATATGACGTATAATCAAGTAGGTTTTCAACATCAGTCAGTTCAGTTGCTTGGGCAAGGTTAGGTACCGCAACTTCATAAGCAAGAAAGTCTTTGTTAAAACCCAAGGTTTCATACACCTGGTATTCAAAGCAATAGAGCACACTATTAACAACGAAAATGTTTTTTATGAGTCCAAAGGTAGGGCTTGAACCATTTGCTGAAATGAGAATCAGAGACCTGTCACAGATGTATTTGCTACCATGTAAAATAAGCCACTTTACTCTAACAGCATGATGTACAGCATCTTCAATCCCCAAAAAATCTACAACCTTTGATTGTAAATGCTCAATATCAGCAACCTCTGATACAGGACCTAGTTCTTTCTCATGTAAAAAAATCGGATGCTCAGTTCCTGCTTCACTTTGACAGCACTCCAGCAGCTGATTGTGGTTTACAAGGGACTTGCACACATTCTTAAAGTTTAATTTGGATGACCATTGTTTAAAAAAACAGTGTTTAGACTCGAATCTCATGCACATATGCCGTATTACAGGTCCCAGGGCAATAATCTGAGAGGGAAGATGTAGCATGTAATGTTGCTTTGGGATTACATTATTTTCTGGGAATAGTTGTCTGAATTGTTTAAGATGATCTTCTATCATTTGTTTCAGTTTGGACACAGTTTGTAAAGACACAACTGGGGCAAAAAGTATTTTAACAATTTCAATGAAATTCAAAATAAACTGGACATATGGATTTTTCTCTACAACACAGTCCAATAGGAATGGCAAAATCTTGATTAATATAAGCATTTGTCCAGAGGATTGTTTGAGTCTATTGTCATTTGAAGCTAAAGTAGCAACACTTATTGGTGACGGTTTGTCACGTATGTCCACTGATGAAAAAGGAAAATTTTGCATGGCAGAATTAAACATGTCCAACTCCAAATTTCCAGATAAAACGAGGTATTTCAACACACACTTCATTTCCATTGGTGCCACTCCTTCAAGAATTATATGCATAATATCCTGTGGCATTTGCTCTATGAGATCAAAACCTGGGAAATCAACTAACTTGCTTTGTCTATTTATGCCAAAAGTCGTTTTGAGCGAGGATTTTAAGAATTCTGTTGTTGCCCTTTGTATTTCATTGCACTGCCTAACGTGTCCGTCCAATGTCCGTCTGGTGAAACTCTGTTCATTGAAATTTGCTTGCATTTCATCAAAAGTACACTCACAATGACGACATTTGCTATATGCAAAACCGACTCCTTCCTTAAATCCTGCAAGCTCATGCTGGGCAAGAGTGTCTCCGCACACAGCAACAACTGCTCCATTTAAATAACATTCCCCATTCACAGTGTTAATCTTAACGCCATTGTACAGTAACTTCAAGTCTTCATCTATTCTCCGTAGAATAATATCTACACCACACTCATCTATGTCCTTAGACTTTGCGATTGCGAGAAGTCTGATTGAAGCCAACTTTGATCTAAACTTTGGGTCTATGTTGCCTAAAGTGTAATAAAACATTAGTAATTTATTTACACTTGCACGTGACCCTAGGGGGTTACAAATTTCTATCTCATCGGAGTACAGTATCAGTTGTAAAGCAGAATTCTTTTTCGAAAACAGTGGGTGGGTTTTGAAAATTCTTCCATCATTAATGTCATAAAAAAAACTGGCCTTGGGGCAACTCTGAGGTCCAGCACGGAGCATGTCAAATAGTCTTGAATTGGATAATAACTGTTTCAGACTTTCAATCAGAGGGATGTAGTAGAAAGACTTGTTTTTGATTGCAAGAACCCTAGATTCTCCCTTTTTAACTCTACAGGCATACTTGGAAATGATGATCTCCTCAGGTGTAACAGGATTAAAATGCATCTGTGTTGATCGGTCCTGTAGGTTTGAAGTTGCACATAGGGGAAAGGGATCCTGAAAGTTGTCCAGTGTTGAAAGAACTTCTTCTTGTAAAGGTCCATTGCTGTCAGGATGTCTTTCAAGGATGGTCTTCATTTTTTCTCTCAAGGACGTCAGAAGAGCTGTTTGATATTGCTGGACACCAAGGACAATGTTGTTGACACTCCTCTGATGAAAAGAAAGAAAAGAAAACAACAACATCAGAGACATGAAAACATAAACATACAATACTCAATGACTGGCTTCAGCTCATTTATTTGATTTCATTGAATAAATGAAATGTAATCAAGTTATATCTAAAATATTGTTTATTAGTATTAATTAATAATGATTGATTGTGGTTCTGCACTAGGTATTTGAGTAAATGGTATAAATGCAAAAGCTTAATGCAAGAGTGACCTCTGAGGAGTGTGAACTTTATGTCAATATTATTTATTTGTAGTAAAATAATGATAAAATGCTTTATTGTTAAAATCAATTCTTCATTCCAGTGAACTAGACTTAAGAATTGTCCACTTTTTTCAAATTAACAATGACACCCGCCTATTATTAGATGAAACGGTACCTGTGATAGGTGGCATTGCTCACGCACACCAATAGCAAATGCAGCTGCACATCTGGCAAGATCAACAGTTTCTCTTCCACCCTACAGGTAAAAAAAGAAGACAATTGTGTAAGAAAAATAAGTCACTCAGAATGTGAAAAAAAAAAAAAAAAAAAAAAAAAAAAAAAGCAAAACAAAACAAATACTCCCAACTGTTGTATCTTTTTGCTATTTCAAAATTCCTACGGGGAGGCATATCTAGTCAAGCTGCAGATTTAGTGAAAAATGTACGACTTATTTAATTAAACCTCAATCTTTATGGAATCTACTCTGGAGTTAATTGAAAGAAAAAGCAAGCTTAAAGCTTAAGTTCATGGAGCATCCAACCACACCCAAGGCAGGTACACAACACCAGTAAATAATGAGTTCATTTCTGTTTAATTATCTTAAAAAGGTCTACTCTAAAGATGCCAAATAGGCATTGTAGTATTGTAACTAAGCCTACTTTGCTTTCTAAATCTGAGTTTCAGCAGATTCCTGCATTTGCATTTCAATACTGGCATTCTTATACTAAAAAGTTATACCTTTTTAATTATTCTTATCAAGTAGCTTGTCTCAAAAAACACACAACTTTAATCCCTTAACCCCCACCTGAACCAAGCACATTTTCTCCAGTTTGGCATTACCCAAATCTAAAAACGTATTGAATAAAGCGTCAAAATAGTAACGAAAAACGAGGATGAAAGTACTGTACAACAAAAAAGTGATACAAAAGTTTAAAAAAAAGAAAAGAAAAAAAAGGGGCGACAGAAACACAATAAACACACGGGGTAAAAAACAATTAGAAAGTGATGAGAAGGCAAACAAACACACAACTCACACTCACACACAAAGTACATTACCTGATTCTGACGCGGTGTTTGAACCTCAGCTGTGTCTTTCTCCATCAAATTCTGACTTTCCTGTTGCTCCTGCTCCAACGTAGCCGACCCATCCGGGAGTTCTGACGGTGACTCTGGCTCTGCTTCAGTGGCATTGCCATTGCTATCAATTTGTCTTGCTTCGGTAGTATAGTCTGCAAAAATGGCTGTACCAAACGTTTCATGTCCTAACACATCTGCGTCGAATGAAGCCGCCGTCAGCCAACCTCGAGGAGGGTTCCCTGTGGCGAAGTATTGTGGATGCGTGCGCCTGAGATGGTAGTAAAAAGAGTTGAAAACGCGGTATTCCTCGGCGCATCCATCTACTCCACAAATAACACGGAAATCCGGACTGCGACTGTGTGCAGTATTGATATGACTTAAAAGAGACTTCAGCGTTAATGCAACAAAGACGAAGCAAATAACGCACCTCCAGCAGGCCATTGTATTGCAAGAAAGTCGCGCAGAAAATGTATTTTTTTGATAGTCAAGTCCAAAAGCAACTCCAGTGTCTTCGAGCCTACAGTGGAACTGTTACCGCGCTAGTTTGGCAAATACCAACTTGATGGGGGTTTATTCCAAACTGTAACAAAATAAAATGGTCACAAATAAAGGAAAATAAAATAATACACATAACTCAATGAATAATTTGGCTATATACCCAGTTAGAGGTAACCAAGCAATAGAATTTAATCAATAAAAAATATATGTTGTATGTAGGAGCCTCCCAGTGGTATCATCCGGAATCAACCATGTTTACCCTAAAGGGTGTGCGTAATTGAATAAGACACAATTAAACTCAGATTTGGCTGGCAAGTTATTTTAAATCAATTCAAAGGAGATTTACATATTATACTGACTGTTTTATGAACGCAAACATTAATCGATTGGATGTAGGCGGAAAAATTCAGATGTGCACCCCCTTCGTCTTCCGTGTTGTTACCCTACTCCATTTGAATTTGCTGTGTCACAGTCACAGGCGATCTTGGGCACTGTCGAAAGAAAAACTGTACGAGAACACTTCAGCAAGAAAGAGAGGTAAGCAATTTGGAAAATTTGATACATAAGCGTGTGTAGCCTAATCTTTGTTTTAAATTCAAGCGGAGAGAACAATGAATGTAATTTAATTTGGGCGGGGGGGCGGCTAATGGAGCATGCTAACAGATGCTAGCGTTAGCTTAGCAGCCGTCGCACATGGTTCAGAGAACATTTAGTAAATTAGCTATAACGTTAATATTGGTAGGATTTCTAGCTATGATATTGATGAGGGAAAAGTTAGCCTTTGCAAGTCTTGTATTAACTTGTCTTTGACCAATTTCCTGGCTACTTGAATTCCCTCACAAGTTCTGGGTTTAAATTTATATTTTGATATTGATTAATTTGAGTGATTAAAGTTGGCTAAACAGTTTTTTTCAGGAATCAGGTCAGTTGTTTATATATTTTGTAAGCATATTTTGTTTTGTAGGTAACTGAGCAATGGAGAAACTGGATGAAGTAACCGTATCCATCCTTAAAGGTTAGATTATATAATATATGTGTGTATATATATTGTATCGCCACTTGTTTAATTCAACTGGCCTTTGTCTTTATTAGCTGCAAGCATTGACGAGCAAATGCTTTTAACATTGAACCGTGATGATCTGAGGGACCTGTTTCCCGGGCCTGAGCACTTTATCAGAAGAAAACATGTGTGGTCAATAATTCATCCTGAGGTATTGTATACAAATATGTAGTTAAATTAATCTCTAGAAGGTGTGCTTTTATTTTTGCAGTACTTGACATTATTCTTTTCTCGTTCTAAACCAGGAAGACCATCCCGTACCACAGAAACCTGCAACAACTTCACCCAGAGTAGTTGCAACAGCCAGCCCTCGAACTGCTGATGCGTATAAAAGCCCGCTGAAAACCTTGCAGCTACCCAATCCTCCGGAATATGTTGTCTACACAGACAGTGAGTTGGAGCAATGCCGAAAGACCTACTCTGAATTGGCCCTTGCTGGCAGGGAACATGAATGTGTCATGTCAAAAGAACTGAGATGCAGGCTGGTGAGAAATACAATCACAAGTATGGTGTCCCTTCTGAGAGCAAGCAAAGGCCAAATGGAGCGATACCCCTCAAAGACCGAAATCACTGCAATGGCAAAAAGAATTGTGGAATATTATCCTATGCTGCAGGATCAGGATACTAGCGTGAAACATGTAAGTTCTTTTATTCGTGTGTCCTCCATAGATCATTTTGTTTTGTTCAGTAA
Organism: Gobius niger; assembly: GCF_951799975.1. NCBI lineage: Eukaryota > Metazoa > Chordata > Actinopteri > Gobiiformes > Gobiidae > Gobius > Gobius niger. The sequence continues at coordinate 24,234,457 of NC_136870.1, read as the reverse complement.
GCATGAAATATATGTATTTGTCACCAGGAGAGCATTAATGCCAAGCTGCAAAAAAGGCTGCAAAATATAAAAACTCCATTAAAAAAGCAAGGACCAACACCTGACAGGGGACGGCCAAAGAGAAGGCTCACTGACCTCTCTCCAAGTGATAAAGAAGCTGATGATGAAGATGCTGATTGCAGTTCTTCCAGTGGTGCATCTACTCTGCTGTTATCACCCGCCAGCAATTCGGATGATGCCTCCACTTCATGTAAGTGCATACATGTAATTTTGTAAAATGGTTGTCAACACAGTTGTTTACGGCTATGGTTTGTGGATAAGTCTATTTCTGTAACTATTAAAACTGAAGTGCTTTTGTACTTCTCTCCATCTTAGCTGACAAGGATAGTCTGCTAATACAAGCAAGACATTACAAAACTCTACAAGACATGTGCAAGAAGCCAAAACCGAACCAAGATGATGTGTCCCAGCTTTTAGACCTGGAGTTTGAAGCCAGAAGAGCCTTCATTGACTCTGACTCCATGAAGGAGGAGAACAGAGCTTCACTCATCTTGGATGCATATCCTTGCTTCAAAGAATTGCATCATGTAAGTTATTGGGGGAGTTCAAATATAGTGGTGTAGTTCTTAGCTTTCAAATGAGGCGTTACACTGGCCTCTAGGCTAAGTCTTTAGATTTGGGTAAAGCTAAACTGGAGAAAATGTGCTCCATTAAAATGGGGGTTTAGAGGTTACATTTCAAATGTGTTGCGTGTGGTATTTTAAGTTATTATTATTATGATATATTTTTTAAAACCTCCTGTGTTTAGGCGTTGGGTGAGCTACGCAGAATTTTGGAGCCAGAAAACAACAAGTTCATAAGTCAGATAAAACTAAGATGGGAGGAATTCTGCTCCAGGGTAGAATTCTATGGCGTGTCAAAGAAGGCAATGAAGCCGCCGATGACCATGGACAAAAGTAAGTATTAAAATTTGAATACCAAGTACTTCATCCTTTGAAATGTAGGTTTATGACGGTTTGTTTTTGCTATGTCCAGCTGAAGCCCACCTTGCATTGATGAAGGCTCTTCCAACACTCTTTCCCTCACCTGCCCATCCACCAAAAAAGATGGGGACTCCATGTCAAGCGTTTCTACATGTCCTGAAGGTAAGTTTTGCATAATTTGCGTTATAAAGATGGACTACAGACTCACTACAACAAAATTAGGGAGGGGCTATGCAAAAACAAGTTTTTATATAGCATGTTACAACCTTGCTCTCTGATTTTAAAAATAAACACAGAACAAGATAATGATTTTGAGGTTATAACCAAATACCAGCAAGAAGCGTAACATGTCTAAATGTGTGCCATATTATTTGTGTCTTGCAGCCTACAGAAGATCCAGATGCTATCCTCCAGAAACGAAGCTTGCCATGTCCTGTAGTGGTGTTCGATGGCAGCAAGTGTGTCATTGCAGTTGGTAATCTGCCAATTACAACATTTGACAAAGAAAAACTTGGTGAGGCTATGATTTATGTGATGGCATACTTCTACGCGCTCCATCTGACTTATCCCAAATGCGTGGCAACCCTGCTGTCTGTCATTCAGACAGAAGTTCTCCAGGATGCCATTCATGAGCGTGACACTACATCATCTTACAGAAAAGCCCTGGCAGAATTCCATGCATTTATTGGAAAGTAGATTTCAGATTAGATTATTGGGGGGGCACTTAAAGGAATAGGCCACCGTTTTTACATACTGACATATGTTCTTACCTTAGCTTTGACGAGTTCTTTAGGACCTGTCTGATCTTCACCCGTGCCTTCAGTCACGTAAACACAGCGCAGACGGCGTTAGCATTTAGCCTCTCCCTCTCTCCTCTATAGCTCCAAAACAGGTCAAGATAGAAGCTACCAAGCTCTTCCACGTTTTCATATTTAAATATGGTTACGTGAAGTGTTCCACTACAAAGTATAATTACACAAAATTAAACAATGTGGATTTTCTAAGCGGATAAAAGGGGGGACTATAATGTAGTGGTAGTAATACCAGGAGTAGTTTGAAATCCGCGCAGTAAAGTGAAGATTACTGCGCAGTAAAGTAAAGTGAAGATTACTGCGTGGATTTCGAACTACTCCTGGTATTATTACGCCTTACAATATAGTTCCCCTTTTATCCGCTTATAAAATCCACATTGTTTAATTTTGTGTAATTATACTTTGTAGTGGAACACCTCACGTAACCATATTTATATAGGGAAAACGTGGAAGAGCTTGGTAGCTTCTATCTTGACCTGTTTTGGAGCTATAGAGGAGAGAGGGAGAGGCTAAATGCTAACGCCGTCTGCGCTGTGTTTACGTGACTGAAGGCACGGGTGAAGATCAGACAGGTCCTAAAGAACTCGTCAAAGCTAAGGTAAGAACATATCTCGGTATGTAAAAACGGTGGCCTATTCCTTTAACTGGTGGCACTGTTGTTTTAAAGAGAGTTGCACATATGACCAGAGATCCGTTTTTTTTTTTAATACCAGTCAGCCCATTTTATTTCAGGTTTCAAAAAACATTGAGATTAGTTACATTCATTGTGTCTATAACACTCAAGGTTCAGTTTGTCAGACACGAGGATTAAAGATGTTGCAATCTTTGATTGTTGATTGTACCATTCAAGTGTACAAATAAACATTGAGAAAGATTATGCTCTGCTTCAGTCTATTTTCATTTGCCCTGTACAAGAAATATAATCTTAAAGTACTAGTTTTAGGATTAATTAGCTAAATTTAAGGAATAAATAAATCTTTAAAATGATTAAATGTACTACTTTTTAGATTATTTGCCTTGATTTGTTCCTTATAATAAGTGTTTTAAGCTTATTTTAAGATTCAATTGTCCTGATTTGTTGCCTAGAATAAGTGTTTAAGGCTTATTTTAAGATTTAATTGTCTTCATTTGTTGCCTAGAATAAGTGTTTAGGGCTTATTTTAAGATTTAATTGTCTTCATTTGTTGCTTAGAATAAGTGTAAAATACTTATTTTTAGCTTTATTTAGATCTAGATATTATTCTTATTTCAAGAAATCTTAGTAAGAAAAATTCACTTACTGCACTGGCAGATAATTTCACTTGTTTCTAGTAAATTTTCACTAAAAACAAGTGTATTTATCTAGTATTAAGGAAGTGGGATTTTGCAGTGCTCTACCAATGTATTCCTATAGCTCCAAACCGGGATGAAGTTGGAAGCGACCCTGCTCTTCCACGGGCACACAAAAAGACCAGACAGGTATATATTAACTTGTTCAGCTCAGGTAAGAACATATCACAGTCTGGAAAAACGGTGGCCTGTTCCTTTAAGGCTAGTTGAGTCAGCAGCAGAACAAAGAACAGCTAGCTGAGTCATACTGTAAACAACTTGAACTTTTAGTCCCCTCCAGTTTGGGTAAGAGTGTCTTCTATGACCTGAAGAGCTATGAAGAAGCTTCTGTGACTAGAAGCGAAACATCCTCTACTTTACCAAACCCAGTCCAGTCAATGATTTAACCTTTTTCTACAATGGATACTCCCTGGATGAATGAGAGCCTTCACAAACATACTATTACAAGGCTCAGACAAAGAACATGATGATTCATATATTATATTTGTCTACTTAAAGGGACTATACGGAGTTTTAAAATGTTAAGATTAAGTATTTTCCTCTCCCTACATGTTTCAATAATGTCCCATATTCACCATAACTGCTTAATATAGAAGGTGCAGTTACACGTATGACCTGAGGTGGCAGTAGTGAGTATAAAATGACCAACTTGCATCTAGGGCATTTAATAAAGATACAAAGACACGGAGAGCAAAGTGGTTCAACAGCCCATAAATGCTTAAAAAACAGACAAACGTGTGATCATGTTTAGTTAATCATGGTAGTTAGTGCATTACAAAAAGGCCTACAATTATCAGTGTAATACGGGTTGTGCAATAAGAGTCAGCATAACATGGGTTGGGCAATAGGGGTCAGTGTAATGCGGGTCAGGGCAATAAAGAATGGTGCAATATGGGTCAGCGCAATACAGAATGGTGCAATATGGGTCAGTGCAATATCAGGTCTGTCAGGGCATGTGCAATATTAGGGTTTGTGCAATACAGTCGATGCATTTCCATTACTCTTTTCTATATTCTCCTCTGTTGTCCACTCTTGTTGTTATCGTTTGTTTTAACATGATGTGATCCCTGTTCTCATCCCTGTCTCTCTGTACATAATCTGTATGTCGTGTCTCTGTATGTTTTTACTGACTCGTGTGTAACACCAACCTGCCAGGGGGTCTGCAGATGGAAATTAGCCTACGGTTATAATCTGGCATATTTACATTTGTAAAAAATGTTCATTAATATGCATTGTCCCTCCTTTTCAAATAAAAAAATTAAACAATGCTAACCAAGAAACTACGTTAGCTTCACGCTACATATGCTAATGTTAGCAGCAAGTGCCGATTTCTGCTTTTACTGAACAATTTGCTGTGAAAAAACATTTACCTGGACCCGATTTAGACTTGACTTTATTGGTGTGGGATAAATATGTTTACAGTCCGCCAGAAAACGGCTAAAAAGAGTGAAAAATTGTGATTCTCATGAGAGGTTTTCTTCCCCCTCGGCTAGGCCACGCCCCCTTGCATGACTCGGTCTAAATACCATCAATTTCTTTTCCGATAGGTCCGATCTACTAATGCTTTGGCACATCTCGGCCTCATAAACATGAAGCCTATTATAATCATCCTCTCTTGCATTAAGTTCTTCACGGCTAATTAATTATATAATGCAACGTCCTTAGAAAGAGTCCTTTCTCTCATCGTCCTCTTTTAGAGCCACATCTAGCACAACCTGAAGCCTTTTTTTTTTTTTTTTTATCGCCGTTATTAGGCCGGACAGGTGATCGCGGGAATGGCTAACGTCGCTAATGTTATTCCGCACCACACCGCGGCAAATCATTAATCCATGATAATTACCAGGATAGGAAGCAAATAAAGACAAACTAATGGCTGGGATCATCGTGAATTTTCTCACATTGGCCTACTTTTATATGCGGGAAGCTTCTGGAGGCCGGGATCGGGCGGGAAATGCCTTTTTAAGTGTATATTGCCTGCCCTTGACGACGGATCATTAAAGCGAATTAGACTGTTAACGTCCTAAACAGCCTCCATCTCGGGATCGATCGGCGCGGGCCCCGGTTTAGAGGGCCCTCCGGAGCCCTCAGGTCATTATGAGGGGCATCATGGAGACGCTATTCGTTATATGCAGATAGACCAATAATTATTGACATCTGGCGCTGGCGGAGGTTATAAAAGGCCCTGGGTTTGGACACCTTGAGATGGATTCACAATGATGCTTTTGATAGAATCTTGCAGGTGAATGGGGGGAAAAAATATTTAGAGATATCAATTTGAAGCTGAACATTACTGACATATGAGACAATTGTAAGTCATGCAAGTTTTCGTCTAGAAATAAGCACATAGGAAAGTCAACATGAAAACTAAAAATCTCCACATCAACCAATGCGTGAAAAATCAATACTTTCACCTGATGTGTCTCGCCTTAAAGGAATAGGCCACCGTTTTTACATACTGTGATATGCTCTTACCTCACTTTAGTCGAGTTAATAGATCCCCGTCTGGTCTTTGTCCGTGCGCTCTGCCAGGCAAACGGAGCACATACGCAGCCTCTCCCACATGTCACATAGCTCCAAAAAAGCTCACGATAGAAGCTACCAAGCTCTTCCACGTGTTCCCTATTTAAGTAAAGTTACGTGAAGTGTTTTCATGCGAAGTATATTTACACAGAAATGTAACGTGTCGATTTTATAAGCAAATAAAAAGGGGGACTATATTGTGAGGCGTAATGATACGAGGAGTAAAACGTCCGCGCAGTAACTCCTAAAGACTTCCCCCGTTCACTTCCGTCAATAACCTTTAGGAGTTACTGCGCGGACGTTTTACTCCTCGTATCATTACGCCTCACAATATAGTCCCCCTTTTTATTTGCTTATAAAATCGACACGTTACATTTCTTTCTAAATATACTTCGCATGAAAACACTTCACGTAACTTTATTTAAATAGGGAACACGTGGAAGAGCTTGGTAACTTCTATCGTGAGCTTTTTTGGAGCTATGTGACATGTGGGAGAGGCTGCGTATGTGCTCTGTTTGCGTGACAGAGCGCACGGACAAAGACCAGACGGGGATATATTAACACGACTAAAGTGAGGTAAGAACATATCTTAGTATGTAAAAACGGTGGCCTATTCCTTTAAAGGGACTATACAGAGTTTAAAAATGTCAAAATTAAGTATTTTCCTCCCCCTACATGTTCCAACGAGTCCTAATGTGTAACAACTGCCTCTAAAATCCTGCACTGTCACTCAAAAAGGTGTTAATTCGGGTCCGAAGTGCCGTCATGCACGAGCTTAATATAGACGGTGCAGTTACATGTATGACCTGAGGTGGCAGTAGTGAGTATAAAATGGCTAACTCGCATCTAGACCCTTTAAAACACCCATTACTAAGGGGAGGGGTATCACACAAAACCATTAACATGCTACAGTGTTGTCCAACCATTAAAAACATACATATTTTGGCCCACTCGCGCATCTTTGAGTGTTTGACTATTTGATAATAATGTCAAACACGTCTTTATCACTGTCCTACACTTTGTTGGTTTGAAAATGCATTATACAGATGAAACAAAAAACAGGCACAGAATGGTGGACAGTTAATGGGCTAAAAGTACAATCTACTGACAATGTTATATACATCTTAAAATGATCTGGTAATTCTCATGGGAGGCAGTTAGCTTTCTTTCCTCACTGAAAGGCCCCGCACCTTTTTGTGTGGAGTTTGCATGTCCTCTTTAAGTCCGTCGGATGCTACCTTTCCCTGTATGACAAACATGTCAAGGTAAAAACATTTATGTCGGATTTAAAACGACAGAAATACAAAAAGTGATCTTGAGATGACTTTAATCCAATATCTAAAATGACATTTACTTTGTATTACCGTTTGTTACCACGCTTCCACATGTTCACACCTAGATCTAGATCAGTTTTAACTCGATCCGCACAAACAAAAACAGCTGTTGACCCTCTTAGATTTAAGGATCAAACACATCTGCTGCTTTCTGTCTCCACCTCAAAGTCAAACATGATTCAAATGCAAAGGCTTCTTATCTGATTCCTCTTATCTGTCAGGAAGAACACCTGAGCAAGGGCCCAATCATGTTACATTCAAAACAAAATGGTATCGGTTGAAAATTTACCGTAATTCCTCATTTCTTGTATCTTGTGTATCTTCATTTTACCCTCGGAGCGGGGGAAGTTGAACCACCAGATTTAAAGCAGAACTAAGTAACTTGTTTACCTGAATAAATCCTTTCCGTAGTCCCTCTGGGGGTAAGTGTTAATGGGATGTTTGGAGGGTCTTTCATCTCCCCCTGGTGTCTCTGGCCAAAAAAAACACAATTGCAACTTCGCTGCCACCGGGTACGAGTCACCAATACACACTAATGGAATCGAAAAGCTATCTGCGGGCTAGCGCCACTTTAACAGTATTTCCAGCCAAGTTTTAGTGAAAAAAATGATATTCATTGTGTAATTGGATGTACAATATCCCTCTGTCACTTTGTCTTTTCTGTCAGCGTAGTATTTACTCTCAGAGAATTATTGAGTAAAAAAAAATTTCTTGCTACGACACCTGCACTCGGGGCATGAGTTACTTAGTACTGCTTTAAAGGTACAATTGACACTAAATATCATTAAGTGTAACTTTTTACATCTTAGTGTTTCCCATTAGCAATTTTATGCAAAAAAAACCCAAAATGATAATATATATATATAGTATCTGCAGATAATGCAATTGTGTTGCGATCAAATGTATAATCTTGCATATAAACAAAAATGTAATGGGTGGATCAACTTAATCCCACCGACAGTAATAATGTGGGAAATGCTGTCTTTAAAAAGAATAATCCTGGCAGAACATCCCATTACGTCATATAATCATGCATTGGTTTTATATAGCGCTTTTCTGGACGCTCAAAGACGCTTTACATTGCACTATTCGTTCACTCCATACTCGATGGTGGTAAGCTACTATTGTAGCCACAGCTGCCCAAAGGTAGACTGATGGAAGCGAGGCAACCAGTCTGCGCCATCGGCCCCTCCGACCACCACCACTCACTCACTACATTCGTCAGGCTTCCTGGTGTTCCCAAACGGTCTCCCATCCAAGTCCTGCCAGGCCGTTCCCTGCTTTGCTTCCAAGGTCTGACGGGAGGGGGCAGAGCAAAGGCGCTGTGGCCACATAAAGCACAACGCTGGCATTTGCAGAAAACGGTTCTTTACTTTGGGCTTGAGTGTTGAGGTTCGGCCCTTTGTGATTTGGCGATGAAGAAAATCGTCCCTCCACGACACAGACTTGCCTATCCCTGCTGTAAGGCCATATCACCTCTGTAGAACAGCCATGATCCCATAATAAATAAATAGGTTAATCGCTAATGCTGCAACTGCTAAAACACCATTAATGTTAGGAAAGACATGTCGCCTTTGGAGCAGAGTCAGACTCTGGTAGAATCGAGTCAAACAGCTGATGGGAGCTCACCTAGAACCTCTTGGTATTGTTTATTCAAGGGTTTCCATCGAAAAACCATCAGGCAACAAACGATCGGTGAGTTTTAAATACATCCACATTGCGATGCTTTTCTCCATTTAAAATATTCACTACTTTTAGTTCTTTCATGGGTGAAACAATCCTCAATCTCCTCTTGACTCCAGAAACCGGGAAATAATGATCAGGGAAAATATTTGGATGTTTTCTGTTTGGAAATTTGCTTCCAAAACTGCATCTCTCCCATTGACTTGAATTGGCCTCAGCTCCACCTGAAATTATGACATGATCTAGAAAGTTATGAACCAATTGTCCGGAAGAAAAGGAACATTATAGGTCAATTTCTCAATGAAAGGATCTTTGAAGGGAGCGATGCTGTGAATGCTTCAATTTGGAAGAGACCAAGGAGACGATCCACAAATCAAACTCCGGATCTCCTTGCTGTGAGGCCCGAGCGTTTACTCCTCTGCCACTTTAACTGATTTCCTTTTCCTTTACCTCCCCACTCGCTTCAGCCCTGTCTTGTTGATTCACTCTCTCTGCCAACTTAGCTGCACTGATTGTCTTCAGCTCGAAGGGGGGAAAATCCATGAGGCCGCTCCTGCCCCCGCTGGGCCTTTATTGACACATCAGCGCGGACATCGGCCCGGAGATTGCCCTCATTTGTTTCCCCTGTCACCTTAAAGCCACTTTTCAAAAAACATTGACAGCCTCCTGGACTCGCTAACCAAACCGCCCGGGCCGTTTTATCGGCTTCCTCTTCCGAAAGTTCGGGGAGACGCGGAGGGAAATATTAATCAAGTTGTCGGAGAGTGTCTCTGCGTGATGAATTATCGGGGGAGAGGACAGTGTAGCGGGCCCCCGAGGCATTTATCTACATAAGGATCCGGAGAGAGAGCAGGAAGGAGAGGCTGATGGAGAGGAGAGGGTCAATTAGATATGTGCAAAGCAAGTAAAGTGGAGAGAGAGGGACTGGTGCCAAGACGTGGGCAATGGAAGAACATTAGGTCTGCATAATGAGCTGGAATTTGGCAGTTTTGGTAAGGTCATGTTTTAGACTTCACAGTGTTGCCTTCTTATATGAGAATATTTTGGACTCACTCAAGGTAAGATTACAGGGAATTACAGGGTGTACAATATGTTACTGCTAAATATAGAGCCACACCTCTTTCATACATAAGATTAATGTATTAGTGCAGGGGTAAGCAAGTTTGCGTCGTGGAGGCTGATTTTCATCTTCGCCAAAACACCAGGGGCCGAACCTCACCATTGTAGCCGAAAGTAAAGAAATTTTTTCTGCAAATACCAATGTTTAACATCAGTGGCATGGCTTCAGGACCCAACATTAAGCCCACACAAGTTTTTGTTGAACAAGACTGAAATTATGATCAAAACAACCCAATGACAAACTCTGTTAGTGTTCCCGTGCAGTTTCAGATGGAAAATATTGAGAATCGCGACCCACTGAAAGTGGTTCCGCAAACCCACATTTGGGTCTAGAATCCCCGTTTTATATTATATAAAATGGCCAAGTGGAACGTTCTGCCAGGACATTTCTAAAATACTGACACTATTTCTCACATTTTTTTTTATTGAAAACAAATAAAATAGTTGTTGATGGTAGCTCTTTATATTTATCTCACCGGCTTAGAGACTAAATGGAGACTATTTGGAGACTCGAGTTGCTGCTGGTCACAGAGATAATAAAAATAATAATAATGCATTGGTTTTATATAGCGCTTTTCTGGACACTCAAAGACTCTTTACATTGCCGTATTCATTCATTCATTCACTCCATACTTGGTGGTGGTAAGCTACAATTGTAGCCACACTTGCCCTGGGGTAGACTGACGGAAGCGAGGCAACAAGTCTGCGCCATCGGACCCTCCGACCATCACTCACTCACTCACTAAATCCGCCCAGGCTTCCTGGTGTTCCCAAACGGTCTCCCATCCAAGTACAGACCAGGTACTTGGATGGGAGCTTAGCTTCCCAGGTCTGACGGGATCAGGCAGAGCAAAGGCCACAAACCGCCTTGAGATGTCTCCGAAATGTCCCCTGGAGATACGGCGAGTCTCCAGGTTGTCTCAGTGAAAACGAAAAGTTTCGCTTCCAGCGGAGTGTCTCTAAGAGGTCTCTGTGGTCTCAAGCAGCTATATGGCAACGTCACAAACACTGTTTGTAGTCCTTAACCTGGGAGACGTTTCTGTGATGTCCCTGCAATGTCTCCGAGATCTGTCAGAGACTTGAGAAAGACTCAGAGCAGTCGCTGCTGAAATCGAACCTGTTCGTTTTCACCGATGCATTGAGGAAGTGTCCAGAAGATGGTTATAGAATGTTGTGGAGTGGAGGGAGCTGCGCAGGAGCTGACCAGGGCAGTACACCACGCTCTGAAACAGGGACAAACCCTGGAGGCACCGTTTCAGAGGAGCGTTCTCAAGTTTCTCAAACCTCCAAAAACATGACCCTCAGGTTGGCCCACAATGGCGGCTCAGGACTAACCCAACACCTGGATGCAATTACGTTGTACAATTGTACAATGACACATGTCTCTTATTTACTTACAAATGCTAATATGTGCATCTGTCCACATATTAGATACACCCAATGGTTGATTTCACACATGTCTGTTTCTACAATGTACTGAAGCATGAAAGAAGTATTATTCCACTACAGTAGTCCGGGGCTGTAACATCTGAACTGCCAATAGATGTTTTTGAAACTTGTTCCGCCCAAATTGCAGCCATCTTCTTGTAGCAAATACCTCGATCACTGTGTAAAACATCTCCCTCGCTCTCACACTGCCTCATTGTCGGAGAGAAATGATCCGCGCCGCTCCCTGAAGCTGGTGTTGTTGTGGTACTTACCAACAGAATTACTGCCTCATCTGCCCAGCCCTGAGCCCGTCGTTAAGTATGCCGCTCATAAAGTCAAATGTTTTCCAATAAATATCACGGCAACAAGGACGGAGCGTTCGGATAGACCCAACAACGGAGCATATGTCTAGGTACGATTGAGTCCTCGGGCTCAAATCTGTTGCACGCCTTTTGGACTGGGAAGATGGATTGCTATTGGTCGATTTCGGCGAGGAAAGACTCACCGAACACATGAACAAAGGAGGAGTATCTTGTAGAATCAACTTTATTTCAGATTTTAAGCTTGTTGTAATGTTGTTCCTTCATAACACAATATTCATGCACGTTTGAGTAATGCTTATTTGTTCATTTCACAATGTTCATTTGCTCAAGTACATTAAGGAAATATGATTCTGTGATTGGATCGATATAAAACTGTTTGAGACTTGATTGGCTTTTTGCAACGTGAAGGCGCAGCGACTCTACTCCGAGCTTCTCCCGGGTAACAGAGCTCCTCACCCGATCATGAAGGGTGCGCCCATCCACCCTGCGAAGGAAATTAATTTCACAACCAGACGACAGGAGCACATTGCTCCCATGCTTTCCTCTCTCCACTGGCTTCCTGTGACTTTTAGAATCCAGTTTCAAATTTTACTATTTGTTTTTAAATCTCTTCATGATCCGGCACCGTCGTATTTAACTCATTGACTGCCAGCCATTTTCAAATCAGAGAGCTCCCCACAGCCAGAGGTTTTTCAGGATTTTTACTGTTCTTTCAAGACCCACAGAAAATTTAGGTCTAGGTCTATGTCAACACGAAACCCACCAAAAGAAAGATTAGACTCTCTTCTTTCATCTAAAACAAAACGTTTGTTTGTATCTCTTTCCATTCTTTAGTAATCGTCCATAGAAAATAGGTGAAATCACCCAAAATGCTGATTTATGACCAAAAAGCTGAGAAAACGAAAGAGCAATGCTGCCACCTAGTTGCTCAATAAAAGAACTTGTAGTTCTTTTATTGAGTCACTAGGTGGCAGCATTAGGCAGCACAACTAAGATTTTAACACCAGACATGCTCAAGGCTTTCCTGCAGCTGTTCCCATTGAAAAACCTAATTGACGTCTATAGATGTCATTGGCAGTCAATGTGTTAAAAGACTTGCTGAATTTGCACACTCCGGGCAGAGCATTGAGGTCTTCTGACCAGTTGCTTTTAGACTGCCCACGGTCCAAACGAAAAACCAGTGCAGATCGAGCCTTTGTTGTTGCTGGCACCAAACTCTGAAACTCTCTGCATCTGGAAATCAGACTGGTTTCCTCTGTTGTTGCTGAAAACGTGTCTCTTTGCACTGAATATGGGAAGCACTTTGGGGCAGTACTCTGTTTTTAAAATGCGGTCTGTAAATAAACCTTGACGACACGTTTTTATCAGTCCCTTTGTAATTTTAGATGATTTAAATTAAAAAAAGGTGCCTTTTATCGATCGTCTTAGATATTGTGAGTTATCTGGCTGCCGTTATTGAAATTGTATATTATAAAGAGCCAGTCTTTTGAACGGCTCTTTGAAATGAACAGATACCAAAGACTCGGCTCCCAGTTTGAACAGATACAAAAATATTTAGTTGTATTGCCTTTAGCTTTGATTACAGCACATTCTCTGTGACATTGCTTCAGTAAGCTTCCGCACTGTCGAAGAAAATCCAACGTTGCGCTCATTTTTCCCCAAGATCTTGTATTGTATTGATGAAGGTAGAGCGTGACCAATCTGCAAAGCCTTCTCCAGCACATCCCAAAGCGTGAGCCCGCCGAATCCTCATCACGTTTGAAAATCGCCGAACACGACTCAACATCTGGCCCATTTCGAATGCTCTTGTTAACACGTTATATACGCACTATTACGGGACGTCTATTGGCTCCCGTCGCAACAAACAGACAGCTCTTTTACAAGCGCCTGGTCGCGTAACGAGGTCCGTAAAGTGACAAATAGGTGATTTGACTTGATTTTGGGGCCTAAATGGGGCCGGGTCCATTGCCGTGTTTATGGCGGGGAGCGGAGGATGCGGTTTATGTGGCTGTAAGAGGAGTCCTGGCACTTCAAAACGGAGCCGCCGCCGTGAATGGTATTGTTGTTTTGAGGCAGTAAAGTTGATGTCCAAGTACTTTTAGAGACCGGGAAGTTTTGAATGCATCCTATTGTGGTGGGAAATTGGGAATAGTCTTTGGCAAAAGCTGAATTCAACCCAAACTCACTCTTAACAATGCTTATTTTATGGCACTTGGTTGCTTTAGACTTTTTAAGGAAATAACTGCACTCCCTTGTCTTTCACATGTGTATTAATTCACAAATATTGACAAGTTTGGTATCCACGTGTAGCACAAAAGACAACTGTAATGATGCTGTAAATCAAATATGGTGATGTCCTTTCTGGGAGACAACAGCGGCTAATCTGTAACCCTTCTCGTCGCTCCTACAGGCTCCAAACTATACAGTCTTGTACTTAACAATATTTTTAAAGGGTTATTTAGAGGGATTTTTTATACTGTAATATTCAGAGGCCTGTTTTATTGAGCAAAAAACAAGGGGAGCTTTTTGGTGCCAGGAATTGCCACTGGAGACGATTCAAAGATTACTCAAAGATGCGCAAGTGGATCAAACCATCATGTTTCTGATGAGAGAACAACATTGTAACATGGTCAAACGCTCTAAAAAGTAGATTTTTCTTTCTTTATTTAAGGAGTTTAAAACATCATGCTGAGGTGCCAGAAATAATGTTTTTAGTTTTTAGCCTTTAAAGCAGAACTAAGTAACTCACACACTGCAGGTGTTGTAGCATGTCATGGTTTTTTACTCCTTAATTGTCCGTGAGAGTAAATACTACGCTGACAGAAAAGACAAAGGGACAGAGGGATATTGTTCATCCAATTACACAATGGAGTTCATTTCTTTCACTCAAACTTGGCTGTAAATACTATTTAAGTGGCGCTATCCCGCAGTTAGCTTTGCCCGCTAGCCTGTTAGCTTCTTCTTCGTGATTCTATTTTATTGTGTATTGGTGACTCCAACCCGGTGGTTTTCTGGCCAGAGACACCAGGGGGAGATCGAAAGACCCCCCAATCATCCCATTAACTTGTATTACCCCCAGAGGGATCTATGGAACAGATTTATTAAGGCAAACAAGTTACTTAGTCCTGCTTTAATTATGCATGACTTTCCAGACTTGACAAGATTTTTGTGACGATATACTAACTAAATAAAACCATCAAGTAAAGCTTTATACGAAGGGGTGCGCATTAAGTATTAACCTCTTAACCTCCGCCTTCACCGAACACATGTTCTCCAGTTCAGCATTACCCAAATCTTGACAGGAGTTCACAGCCTATAGGCCTCATTTGAAAGCTAAGATCTACAAACTGATCTAAGACCTATTATGGCGGCACAGTAGTACAGCGGTTAGCGCTTGTGCTTCACAGAAGGTCCGGGTTCGATTCCCACCAGGGACAGGGCCCTTCTGTGTGGAGTTTGCATCCCCGTGTCTGCGTAGGTTTCCCCTACCACTAAAAACATGTACAATACGTGAATCCTCAAGCCAGGTGTTTCTGACCACCAGCCTGGCTGCACATCATGGAGATGGGTCCCTGAGCGCCAGCCCATGCAGGATTTTTCCTCATGGTGTTGCTGCATTGTTGTCACTTTTTTGTCGTATTTTTGAGGCTTTTTCCATGCTTTTTTTGTCACGTTTTCATCCTAGTTCTCAAGAAGCTTTTAGATTTAGGTAAAGCCGAACTGGAGAAAATGCGCTCGGTTCAGGTGGGGGTTTGAATAAGATATTAATAAGCATTAATAATTTGCTTATAAAGTAATAATCAGCTGCTTATTATACTTTTATCTGTTAACATGCTAGTACTGATATTTACGCTTTGAAAAACGTGTGGATTAAATGTTGCGCCATGACTAATAAAAAGAGGTTGTGACTGTCTGACAAATCATTTTAGTGCATTTATCTTTGACTTTCGTGTGAGAAGCTTTCACTCACCTGCTCCACTATGGGGCTGACTCTTGTGTTCTGAGTTCTGGGTAAAAATGGACTCTTCTAAATTCCCTCCAAACTATTTGTTGACACCAAAGCGGCCGTTCGACCTCAGGCCCTGGGCGCTCACAAAGCCCCCGGTCCGCGCTGGGCCTTTAGTGTTTATGGCTCGCGCTGATATCACTGCTCAGAGCTGCGTTTTAGCACCTCGGCGCTAACGCAGGCGACACAGGCCATAACTGTGACGACACTCTTCAGACCGCTCTGGAGTCGGGCAAGGACGTCCCGGAAAGCAAAAGTGTGGGGTACATTTCTTACTGCAAATTAGTAATCCTTTCGAGCCTGGTGCCTTAATGAAGGTCAATTGTTTTATGAGGTGGTGCTCGTCACAAAAAGGTGTTAATTCGGGTCCGAAGTGCCGTCATGCACAAGCTTAATATAGAACCTGCAGTTACATGAATGACCTGAGGTGGCAGTAGTGAGTATAAAATGTCTAACTTGCCCCTATAAGAAATAACTGATCCAACATCAGATCACTTTAAGTGAGATTTTTTATACTGATGTAACCTAAAAGCTTGTAAATATCCTATAACCAAGGATATTTCGTGTAGAAAAGTCCATATTACGGATCAATTGATAATTGATCTGTAATATTTATTGATCTTGAAATGGGGAAAAGAGTCAATTCAATGATTCACTCACAGAAAGACACTTTTAATGAAGTCTCTTGGTATCGGTAAATATTGGATATCGGCATTGGTAGCAAAACAGCTGGATCCGTTTATCTCTACTGATAACACAACAATTTCTTTCCCCCTGCAACATTACACCCCTCATTTTGCTAATACTGTTTGCATTACTAGACACAGACGCCACCCACTTTTGATCCAGGATGTCCGTACAATCCCTTGTTCTCTCAAAATGGGTCTTGTCTTCCATCCCCATCGTAATACGCATGTTTTACTCATATTTACACTCACTCTCATCTTCATAAGCAAACAACAATTTCCGTACACTTTGTTCCTGCGTAATGGGCCTTAAACGTGCTCCTTATTTCTACAAACCTACTCAAGCAGCTTAGGCTCGAAAGCGGATAAAAATTAAAATCATCGGACGCCTCCCTCCCCCCCCCTCCCTCTTGCGTGTTTTCAGGCTCGTTTCCAGTGACCCGTGAGTGGTTAAAATGCAGATGGCGCGTCGCAGAAATGCCTAACATTTATTTATCCTCGCTGTTTTGGTCTAGCCGCGTCTTGTTGGTGTCATTAGCCGTTCGTCGCCATTATCTTTGCTATCAGGCGCGCACAGCAAGCCTCCGACAGGGCTATAAATACTGCGGCGGACCACATAGGGCTCGCACATCATCTCCAGACTCGCACTTAATGATAGAAGAAGAAAAAAAATGTAATGTCTTTTTGTTTTCCCCGTGTTTTTTTCTTTTTTTTTTTGCTTTTCCCTTCCTCGACAAGAGCGCGGAAGAGACGAGTCGATGGTTTGGAGAAGTTGCAAATAAATTTAGCCCAAGTGGACGTAAAGAAGAGCAGTTGTCCGAGTCACAAATCCAGTCTTATTTGCAGACAGAACATAGTAGTCATTAAAGTCATGTCTTTACAGGGTTGTTTTGAAACTCAGACCTAAGACCTTCTAGTTTCTTCAAAATAAATGTCAGATCTGTGTGAGTGAAACACAGCTTACATCACCCTTCACAGATTTTTAATTTCGAAATGGTTCATTCTCTCTTCCTTGTTGTGGAGCAGGGGGTGGGGAGTGAGGGGTGGGAGCATAGGGAGGGAAGGGAGGGAGTTCAGCTTCCTGATAGCCTGGTGTATGAAACTGTTCCTCAGTCGACTGGAACTGGCCCGTGGATTCCGCAGTCTCCTCCTTTAAGGCATTACCTTGAAGAGACAATGGGCCCGAGCGCATGTGATGTTTCCACTCCAGACTTAGCGCATTTAAGGGGGAAGTTCTAGGGTGGAGACGCTTTATCCTCCAGCCTGATCGACTCCGTGCTCAGGAGAGGGGTTGTGGGGGAGTGGGGGGTGAACATGTGCATTTGTTTTGTTTCGCGTCCTTGCCAAGCGGGCTGATCCGCGCCACAGCGGATGCTGTAGCTCTTTCTCTCTCTCGAGACATGAGAGAGAGAGAGTAGTAGAGACACTTACTTTTCTTGACCAGTGATGTAATGTCTATGGTCCCGGAGAGCCTCTCTGTGATGTGCACACCCAGGAGCTTAGTGCTGGTCACCCTCTCCACAGCAGCACCGTCCCTAACCCCATGATCGGGGAGCACGGCATTAGATAATATGTTAAACTCCTTTCGTTTTAAGTGAACCATAATACAAAACCGTCAAACAGAGAGAACAAGTGTAGCCGAGCTAAATAAGTTCATATTCTACCAGAAAATGGCTAAAAACTAGCCTGGCTAACACCAGACTAAAATCACAAGTGATATTTAGTCTGGGGACCACCAATTCATTTCCTCGTAGGAGAGGTGTGGTTTAAGATCATCCATAGCGGTTTATTGGGCGCTATGAATGTCTATCATGCGTCTGCACGAGGCCACAGCCAATCGTATCATCGTATGAGATGACGTATGACGTACCTGCTGTAAACTTTCGAGCTAAACTATTTAGAACAAGGTCTAAAGCTTGATTGAAAAATAGCGTTGCGTCTGTTGCTGTCATGTTGGATCCGTAAATAAACGTTTTATGTTTTATCCGTAAATAAACTACAAGCTTCCGTATATCGAATAGTGCGTCATCATCTTGCCGTTCCTCCTCGTTCTGTGATTGGTTCCCAAATCCATGCGGAAATTTCAGCCATGGTCCCCAGGCTGCTGTGCAGTTCCAAATGATTCGAGCGCACACAGCAGTCTGGTGTTAACCAGGTTAGCTAAAAACAGTGAAAAATCGTGTTTCCCAAAAGATTCAATTTCCCCCCTCCGCGAGGCTCCGCCCCTTTCTATGATGCGATGCCGCCTGTATCGAATGTTAAAATTGCAAATGACAGTCACGATATCTGTCACAAAAATTGCAATTCGTTTTTTTGTCACAATCGTGCAGCCTTACACCTATTACAGTTAATTAGAGACGTTAAGAGAAGTCTCGGGTGACCTGAAGGTGAAACATTTATTCTTTATACACAAAATGCTAATCTGTTTCCTGAACTATAGAGTCATCAAAACAGTTCCACAAATCCCGACTAAATAGTGCACATGCTGATCTTTCCGATGACATTTTCTCTACAGAACACAATAAGCCACTTAAAGCACTTTCCTGCACCCTTATCCCCCAATCCATATTCTTTGTTATAAGCCGTGCAGAATGATAGATGTGTGTCTTAAAGCCGCCCCGTTCTCTCCGGCAGGTCACTGTCTCCTATATGGGGGCCCCTCCGAATCCATTAGGGCTGGATGCAAACGCGACGCTTCATCTGAATTCATTACAAAGGGATCTATATCGTCTGCTCAGGCCAAGGACGCCATTTGTATCTCAATGCAAATATCTATCATTAAACGGTGACACTTCATTTTTCCCGCCGCAAAGAAAGAAAAATGTCCCGCGCAGGAGTGTTTTGTTCCCGGACCGAATCGCCCCTCCAAACCCCCCGAAATCGAGCGTTTTGTCATAATTCCACATCCGCGTTTTATCATTTGCATGTTTTTAAATCACAGGTAAACAATATGATAAATGGCCGGAGTCGCGCAGTGCGTTTATTTGCACTGGTGAAACAATAGGAAGAGCAAACATCGGCCCGGTATAGAGACAAGGGAGAGGATATCGTGTGACGAGTTGGCAATTTAGGAGAACATGCAGGGAAATAGGCTGCCATTGCTTTTAATAGAAAATTCTCCTTCTCAGGTTTGTTACAGCACGGATCCAGCTAAGGCGAGACGCTGGAGGGGAATAGGGGAAGGAAAGAGATTGAAACTTTTGCCGTAGGTTACTGAAATAAATATTGCAAGTTCTTTACCGACATATTTGTTTGTATTGTAAAAAAAAAATCTGTAAAAATTCAAATTTTGCCTTGTTTTTAGGTTCAGGTTCTCCCGTCCTTAGCCTTGGCTTTCTCCCAGAGAGGAAATGACCATATGTGGATTACAGCGTCATCTCAGTCACTTTCTGCAGTACATCTATATACAAACTATGGCAGTATTAGTGACTGAATATGCGTGGGAAAGCGGCCATGGCGACACGATGTAGTAACTTCCTGGAAATCTCCGAGCAACATAACTCATATAATGTTTTACTCTTAAAGGAACAGGCCAACGTTTTTACATACTGAGATATGTTCTTACCTGAGCTTAGACGAGTTGATGTGTACCTGTCTGATATTTGTGCGTGCCCTCAGTCACGCAAAAAGACCAAAAAGATGTTCCTATACATGCTTTTCAGTCATGTGACTTTTGTTGTTATCGCGGCCATTTTGAATACCGAAGTAGAATTATGCAGTACTACAACATGTAACAATATCTCTACTCTGGATGAAAATGAAAGACAACTGATCGACAGTGGCATTTTTATGTAATCATTGCTCAAGAAGAAAACAGCTAAAACACAGCCCCAGAGGCAAACGTTTATGTGAAGAAGCCAGTGAGTCAGTGTTTAAGATGTTAGCATGCTACCGGTTAGCATTTAGCTTTCATCACCCCTCCCGGAGAAAGTCCTGACCCACAAACATCTAGCCTTGGATACAACATGTGACAGAGGTCAGAGCTGAGCTGTTACTGTAGTATTTCCACAGTGTCATAGACATGAGCCACACATGTGTTGCCATTTTCAGTTGGTTGACAGTTGCTAACCAGTAGCATGCTAACGTCTTGAGTAGCTTCAAACACAGACTCAGACTGAGACACTGTTAACATGACAAACTATAAAAATCACAGAGAAAGGTTTTCTGTTTCCTTTTAGTATTATTTTAGTCTGAGGAGTGAAGCAGATCTTTTGTAAATCCTTGTTACCTGTGTACTGCATGTACTTCGGTGTTCAAAATGGCCGACAGAACTATGCGTGATGTCATTGGAAAACCAGACAGGTATGCATCAACTCGTCTAAGCTTATAGGCAAGACCATATCTCAGTATGGAAAAATGGTGGCCTGCTCTCGCAAAACACACTCTCATTCATCCCGGCCTATTGTACATGTTTTTAGTTGTAGGGGAAACCAGAGTACCTGGATAAAACCTACACAGATACGGGGAGAACATGCTAACTCCACACAGAAAGGTCTCTGTCCAGGTGGGATCGAACCCGGGACCTTCTATCTGTGAAGCACAAACTAAACTCTTTATCTTATTATGAGCACAAATATGCAAATGAGTTTGGCCTTTAAGCGTTTATCAGTGTTAATTTTGACAACATATTTTATTTTAGTTTTAGTCTTTTGACTAAAATGTAATTTAACTTTAGTAAAAAGATTTAGTAAAAAAAAAAAGTTTCAATTTTAGTCTAGTTTTAGTCAACTAAAATTGCATGTCAATTTAGTCGACTAAATTTAAGACTAATTTAGTCGACTTTGCATTTATAATATTCATTTTAATCATATTTAATCTTGTTCCTCTACTTCATGGAGCTGCTCCACATGAACAAAGCTCAGAGCTGATCCTTTGGCAGTGAATTTAAATGATATGAGGCTCTTTCAGATTGTCAATAGAAGTTTGGATGATTTTAGTCTCTCCTTTTCATTTTTAATTAGTCTTATTTTAGTCGACTAAAATATCTGGACATTTTAGTCATAGTTTTAGTCTCATGAGAAACTTATAATTTAGTTTTAGTCCAATTTTAGTCGTCAAAAATATCACTTTGACTAAAATTAAGACTAAATATTTTAGTCGACGAAATTAACACTGGCGTTTATGAGAGGCAAAAATCTCATCTGGACCTGCTTTTTGCACCACTTTCTCTATTTTTCATACATACAGATGCTTGAATCAGGCCCTAAGTATTACATTTCTACCTTTTATAGAGACATTAATCATCCTACACCATCTGTATGGAACTCCTGCTCAAAACTGAACTACATAGTGCCCTTATTGCTTGGTAATGGGAGAGCGCTTGTATATAATCTGCTGATAAGTGACAAATCGCCTTCACTCATCTCTCTGTCAGTCTGTTATCAATCAGCTAATTGTCTCCACACTACATTTACTGCAGCCGCCGTGTACCGTCCGACAGAGTAATACGGCGAAAAACTTCCCCCTTAAAGACTTCATCATTCTCTCCATTCAGCACTTTTGGTAAGAACAACTCATCATTGTGTTACTTTGGGGGCTTTGTCGCAGCGGGTGGAAACTGCTGAGTGCACTTTAGGACCTGTCTGTCAAAGTTTAGCCGGGAAATGGCCAGGGTATAGTCGTACAACAGTTCTGTGCGGGGAACATCAGGTACTGCGGGGTGTTACGTGTTATGTCAGAGCAGAACAGGAGTCTAGTGTTTGGGCACAACCTGTTTATACCGTGCTGTGATGGGAAAATGGGAACAGTAGTAGTAGATATATCAGGATTTTTGACATAGGGCCCCATTTCCTGGTGCAGTCCTTATGTTTGAAGAGTTTAGTAGCGCTAGGCTAGTGCTAGGCTAGTGCATGTCTATGGTAACTAGTAGCCTGCATTAAAAACAGTCTGACCCAAGCACAGTGCACCTGAGGCAAATCACTTATAACACCAGACTAACCAAATAAATGTCTGTGTTGACTGAATAATGTTTGCATTGATAAGAACTTCATATTTGAGCAGCTTCCTGGTTGTAGCTACGCAGCGGCGGAGTGATCTGCTCGGTTACTGGATCTACAGTAGTTTGTTTACCTGCGGCCACATTACTACACGTGGAATTCACAAAGGAGCTTTCTACAAATCAGATACGGCAACGTTTGGAGGACGAGCCCATGATTTTGAAGAGGTTTTTAAGGGTACTAGTTACCATAGACATGCACTAGCCTAGCACTAGCCTAGCACCACTAAACTCTTCAAATATAAGGACTGCATGAATTAAATATATACATATATATCTCCAGAAATCAACAACACTCTGGATAACTAAGAAATGAGGCCCTATGTCAAAAATCCTGAATATCCCTTTAATTTGATACATTTTTCTCCAGTTTTACCTAAAAGCTTCTTGACTGCCGTGCCTGTAGGCCAGTGTAATGGCTGTTTTCGTTGATTTTTTAGTCATATTTTTACCATTTTTTTGCGAAAATTTTGTCATACTTTTACCACATTTCTGTCACTTTTTTGCGACATTTTTGTCATATTTTTGCCACATTTTTGTCATATTTTTGTCACTTTTTTGCCACATTTTTGTCATATTTTTATCACTTTTTGGTCACTTTATTGCCATATTTTTACCACATTTTTGTCACTTTTTGTCACATTTTTGTCACGTTTTCATTTTTTTTTTATAGCCTTTTGCACCATTTGGTGTTTTGTGTGTAATGTAACTGTGATCAAGCCACACAAATGTGACCAAATCATGACAGAAAAGCAAGAAAACGTGACCAAAAAGAATAAAAACATCACAAACATAACAAGAAAGTTTTGTCGATCCTAGCTTACTCCAGTCGAGAAGCTTTTAGATTTGTGTAAAGCCCAAAGTGGGGGTTAAGAGGTTAAATAAAAAGTAGTAGTAATACTGCAATATTATCACTATTCCACTGTTCAAGACTGTGATCGAAAATGTCTTCCTTATATTTCACAGCCCTGAACATGGACTGAGTCTTCCTTGAGAGAAACGCCTCACACTCCTGGAAAAGCCGTAAAGGTTGACATTGGTCGCTCTGATAAAAATTCTGCTGAGCTCAGACTCGGAGGCAGTTTATCGCAGAACAGTGGGACGCCGTTTACATCTTTAATTAGCACTTTTCTGCATCCGAGGACGCAGGAGGAACACCAAAGAGGACGATCTTTACACTTCTGTCCATGAAAACCGCACAGACGGAACTTGGTACTGTCTCTCTCTCAGATGTCTTCTTCTGCTGATTATTTACTGATTTTGTAATAAGTCCTCCCAGTAGCAATTATGTAACGGTAATAAAGATGCACTTTACCTTTTGTCTATGGCCCACTATGGTGACCAGATGACAGTGCCTAAAAGTCCAGAGGGGGAGGGGGAAGTGTTGGGGTGCACCGGGGCATGTCGATCACAGAAAGGTACACATGTTTCAAACAAGTGCTTCATCTGCTGATCACTTACTTAATGTGGCGTGGGAATGAATGTGAGGTTATTAGAGACAGAGAGAAGAGTTTCTCCCTGCGCTGATCTTGTCTCTGTATTCAAAGTTTACAGTTTTCCTAATGTCCACGTTCAAATAAATCAGTTAACTCATTGACTGCCAATGACATCTATAGACGTCAATTCGGTTTTTCAATGGGAACAGCTGCAGGAAAGCCTGGTGTTAAAATCTTAGTTGTGGTGCCTAATGCTGCCACCTAGTGACTCAATAAAACAACTACAAGTTATTTTATTGAGTCACTAGGTGGCAGCATTGCTCTTTCGTTTTCTCAGCATTTTGGGTGATTTCACCTATTTTCTATGGACGATCACTAAAGAATGGAAACAAACAAACTTTTTTTTAGATGAAGGAAGAGAGTCTAATCTTTCTTTTGGTGGGTTGACATAGACCTAGCCCTAAATTTTCTGTGGGTCTTGAAAAAACAGTCAAAATCCTGAAAAACCCCTGGCAGTGGGGAACTCTCTGATTTGAAAATGGCTGGCAGTCAATGAGTTAAAGGAGAGACACGTGGTACCCAACGCTCTCCCACACACAGTGGATTTAAAAGCATAATTTCACCCTGGGCCTGCCATCTGATAAGTTTCTTGCTAAATATTTCTTCTCAAATCAAAACATGTTTGTACTTATTTTGAGGTCTGAATCATTAAACTTGCAGGAAAAAGTACCATACGAGAGAGAGATTATCGACTGCAGAAAAATGTCCTTATGTTTGTGGTTTGTCTCATGTTTTAAAATTGCAAAAGATTTTCAATCCTCTAATAAGGCTCAGGCTCAAGAGTACAGTTACTTCAAAATACATTTAGAAAACTCCTAAGTGATAAAACTACATAATAACCACCTCCTTAGTGTCGCTCTCTCTCTCTGTCTCGCTCCGGACTCAAACTCCTCACTTCACACCTCCATCTAAGTGGTGCAAAAAACATAATTTATTTTGTACTTCCCCGATAATTTACTTTTTTTCTGCGGGAACTGTGCGTTTCGCTGTAAAATGGAAATTCATGTGGAATTACCTCTTATGTCATCATCATGTTTATTAAGCGTGGATGATGTATTCGGGCGGATGTGGCTCTCCGCTGAGTGGTTAATGGTGCATAAGATTAAGCCGCGGCTCTGAGCAGAGCGCCGCACTCCCCTCTGCTCCCGACGGCCGCAAAGCATGATGGGAGGACGGGCTCGGAGCGGCCGCAGAGCATGATGGGACGGGGAGGAACGGGCTGAAGCACATGTAGGGATGGTCTTTGTGTCTGAGAGAGGAGAGGGGATGAAGGACAAGGCTGTGCAAGGGGAATGTTTAGGTGATTTCATTTTGACCATTCATTTGACACACATGGTTACAATATTAAAATCAGTTTGCCAGGCTACGTGCTGTTAAAAGGATCATGAGATTTTGACTTTCAGTGAGGAAAAAGGTAAATAATAGCAATAGTAACGACACTATATTAGTCCCTCCAGAGTCGTGATCTGCTCCAACAGGTCGTCCTGTTCGTACACCTGCAAAGAGAGGAGTATTAGTAACTGTCTGCAGACGGACTCCCATCACCCTGGGTCTGTCTACAGCCTGTCTGTCCATTGAGATCTCTCCTGCTTCTCCCCACAATTCTCCCACTGAGTTTTTGAGTTTTCCCTTTATATTTGTTTGGACAATACTTTTGTTTGGATAATTGCTTGGACAACACATTTGTTTGGACACTACATTTGTTTGACCATCATAATTTGTTTTGACACTACGTTTGTTTGGACACTACATTTGTTTGGACACTACATTTGTTCGGACACTACATTTGTTTGGACACTACATTTGTTTGGACACTACATTTGTTCGGACACTACATTTGTTCGGACACTATATTTGTTTGGACACTATATTTGGTTGGACACTACATTTGTTTGGACACTACATTTGTGTGGACACTACATTTGTTTGGACACTACATTTGTTTGGACACTACATTTGTTTGGACACTACATTTGTTCGGACACTACATTTGTTCGGACACTACATTTGTTTGGACACTATATTTGTTTGGACACTATATTTGGTTGGACACTACATTTGTTTGGACACTACATTTGTTTGCACACTACACACTGAACATCGCATTTGTTTGGGCAGCCCGTTAGCACAGCGGTTAGCGCTCATGCGCCACAGCTAGAAGGTCCGGGTTCGAATCCCACCAGGGCCTTTCAGTGTGGAGTTTGCATGTTCTCCCTGTGGCTGCGTAGGTTTCCTCCGGTACTCCGGTTTCCCCTACTACTAAAAACATGTACAATAGGCCAGGATGAATGAGAGTGTGTTTGAGAGTGCACATGGGGGATGACGGATGGAAGTTAGCCCAAGGCTACAATCCTTGGGCTAGCTTCCTTGTGGCTTGTTCATTAACTTGCACTGTCCCTACCAAACAAACCAATAAACTAAACGTTGGACACTACACTGCAAATACTCAATTTGAGTATTTGCATCTCAATTTGAGCATAATAATCCAACTTTTTGTTGTT
The DNA here is from genome assembly GCF_951799975.1 of Gobius niger. Taxonomy (NCBI): domain Eukaryota; kingdom Metazoa; phylum Chordata; class Actinopteri; order Gobiiformes; family Gobiidae; genus Gobius; species Gobius niger. Next base: position 24,208,242 of record NC_136870.1, on the reverse strand, counting down.
TTGACAAGTTAAGAAGTTCTTGGGCATTCTCATTTCAATACATTTCGTCCTTATTTCAGGTAATTTTCTTTGCCAATGGGGTAAGAAAATTGTTCTTATCTCATTGGCAATATTACTTTCTTATTTCAAGCGAGATTTACATTAGAACTGGTCTGAAATGTCCTCAAACAAGCAAAGTAAACTTGGTCCGATCAGGAAAAGTGTCTAAATGAGTGAAAACCGCTCAAAACAAGATACATTTCCTCAATTCCAGTCATTTAAGCCAATGCTTGATATTTACTTTTTGCAGTGTATTTTTGGACATTACATTTGTTTGGACATCACATTTATTTGAACATTACATTGTTTCACTGTTTTGAAGTTTATTGCAACCCTGTGATGCCACAACTGTGATGTTGGGCTATACAAAAACAATTTTATTTTACACACTTCAAATTCATGCCCATATAGGGTAAAGTAAGGAGTTAGTCCACTTTGACTCAAGCAGCCGACCGTTCACTCGTGACGCCTTCCTTTTTTATCACCGTCCAAACCTTTAACCTTTAATTGTCCCTGATTGGTGCTTTATAGATGCATTAGCCACGCCCACACACCCTCTTTTCAGTGCTCTTTTGTAAATGATGTATCTGTCATTGTGTGTTACTGATGCATCATTTTAAAAGCTAATGTCGACGTGATGTTTCCCGACAAATGATTTCTTCCATCTCCGCTGCAGCTAAAGTGCAACTGTCGTCCACTTTTGTGATACAATATCTACTTCCTCTCATGACACAAAGCTACAGCCTCTCCCTCCACACATTTATTTCCGCGGCTCAGTACATTAGCTCCGCTCAGGTCCTGCTGTTTCCTATTTCCTCGTCTCCTCGGACACTTTGCTCTCCCTCTCCTGTCGGTGCGTCCTCGCGGCTCCGACAAAAAACATTATCTTTCTGCTGCTAAACAATCCAATAAGGCTCTCCGCGGGGAACAACTTAACCTCTGCCTCTTCTGCCGCCGCCGCCGCCGCCTCGCTCCCTCTCCTCCTCGTGTCTGTCCCTCACTGCAAAAAGTCATCAAGAAAGGAGTTCATTTTTCATGAAATATAGATACACTTTCCATTGATTTCAGTAAGTGAGGAAAAAAAAAAGGATTTTTTGTGCTTAAATTGAGGAAAAAAAACATCTCATTTCACTAAAAAAAAAGACTGGCAGATTTTTAAAGGTGTCATTTAAATATTAATGAAAATATGGTTTTATATTCTTAATTTGAGTAATTGAACCTCTTTTTGTCCAGTTTGGCTTCTTGAAAAAAGCGTCAAAACAGCCGAAAAAATGAGCAGTGAACAAGGATGAAAACGCCACAAAAGAGCAACAGAAAAGTGACAAAAAAGCAACTAAAAAATAACAAAAATGCAACAAAAAGAGCAACAGCAAAGCATTGAAAAGAAATGGTTGCGACAACAACGCAAGGAAAAGATCTGTTCAGATCAGTTTTGTTGGTCTTATTTAGTTATTGACCTTTATTTAACCACTGGGATTAAGAATCTCTTTCTCAGGGGAGTCCTATTGTACCTATTGTACATGTTTTTAGTGGTAGTGGAAACCGACACAGACACATGCAAACTCTACACAGAAAGGCCTGGTGGGAATCGAACCCAGGACCTTCTAGCTGTGAAGTGGAGGCGCTACCGTGCCGCTCTTAGCTTTCAAAGGACGCGTCACACTGTAGCCTATACGCTGTAAACTTTAAGATTAGGGTAAAGCTGAACTGGAGAAAATGCACTGGGATTTTTTTGTTTTTCATTAATTTTGCAGTACTCTCTAAGTAATACATTTGTAACTATCGAGCAGTTAGTAGTGCAACAAATACTTCATTCATCATTATAAGACAGTTTTATAAGTGCATAGTACTTAAACTACTCCACTACATTTGTAAAAGTCCAAAGTAAGAAGTAAATTTGTCTCTGCAAAGTTATTTAAACCGATGATTTGGACTTTCTACTTTGGATACTGAGAAAATACTTAAGGACTTTCACTGAATAATTTCATGGAGCAACTTTTACTTTCCATGGAGTAAAATTTAACCGGAAGTATCTCTACTTTTCTGGTTGAGATGTGGAAGACGGTGTTTGAGTCTGAACATATTCACTGACTAAACCAGGGCTCCTCAAACTACAATTCGAGCCCATTCCTGTGCGGAGTCATGATTTTTTTAAACAAAATAACCAGTATACTCATTCCAGCCACTAGGGGGCAACTTAATTAAATAAAAAAGAACTCCACACGTGTCCAGCAGAGGGCACTGACATAAGAGATCAGGACATAAACAACACATTACAGCCTCTCAGCATCTCTACTTTACATTGAGGCCTGCAGCATTTTTGTTATAGGCCTCCATCACAGTCAGGAATGATAATGTGGCCCCCAGAGAAAAAGGTTTGAGGGCCCCTAGTATAAAGGAAGGGAAAGCTGTAATGATGTGTTTACAATTGTGTACATCAGCCATTCCCAAAGTCCGGGACATCGCGGCCCCCTATTGATCGGAAAATGTCTCGGGGCCCCCCAAATCATAATATTATGTGCTAATTTCTTATTATTCACAGCTAAAAGGACGTGAACATTAACATCTAGCAATGACAGTCGGCTAAATACTGGTTTAAACTGGTGCAGTTGTCCAAATAAATGTACTTTTCCTTTCACAATGAACTTTTTTCATTGGACTTGTTTTGTATACAAGCTTTGGGGCCCCCCTGTATAGTGCCTCTGAGGCCCCGGACCCCACTTTGGGAACCACAGGTGTATATAAAAGGTTTAATAATGTGCAGTGTTACCCAACCAAAAAATAAAGAATAAGCCGTTGCACAAAGGTAAATGTGTTACAGAATGCCGTTTTATTAAGTACAAAGAAGTGAACATGTTATAACATTTTGAGCTTTTATTACATAATGCGGTGTTATTATAAAGTACGGCTGTCCAAACCTTTCTTCCTCCTCCTCCTCCTCCCGTTTATGTCTCTCTTCTCGTGTAAATTCAAATCATTAGTCCACACGCACTCCCCCCATCAACCTAGGAAAAAAAAACTTCTATTAGCAAAGGAGACCTCATAAGAGCCCGGCCGTTCCCAGCGGAGGAATCTCGGGCAAAAAACTAATTCTACTTTTAATAACGTGTCATCGGGAACAGCACCGCTCATATATTATGTGTGTGAGGGGGGGGCGAGGGGGGGGGGGGATGCTCGGGGCACAACGCGCTGGAAAATTCAAGCTGGACTAAACACACAAAACGCAAGCCAATATGCAAGCCATGTTTTTTAGCTAATGGCTAAAGTGAACGGTGCTGTAATAAATTAAATGTAGATTAGATTTTGAGATTCTGTTCATTACAGAATAATTCAGAGGACACATCTTATGTAGAAGAAGTGTAGTTTCTGTGACTGTGTGTTTTATTTGATGACTTGGACTTGAACCAGGTCAGAGTAAATGCAGTGAGTGGTGGTGGTGGTTGGAGGGAATATGAATAATGACGACAGTGTTTGTGTTAGTGACTCAAATTTGTCCCATTTTGGAGAAATCTTGAGGTAAAATTTGCAGGAACTACACATTTGTCAGTGATCCATGGAGTTGTTGCCAGTTTTTTTTACCGTAAAAATTATAGGATCCTAAGTTACAGTTCAGCTTTGTCTCAGCTGTTTTTCTCACAGTTTGTTACTGTCAATTCTACGACCAATCTCTGCATAATTTACAGTTCAAGTAATGTATTTTAGAAAAAAATCTGTAAATTTACGGTAAAAAACTGGCAACCACAGCTGCCAGTGTTTTACAGATTTTTTTTTACAGTGTAACCACTGTAAACCACTGCTGGTTTGTCCACAGAGACCTGAAAAATACGGTATTCTGTACAGTTTACGGTGACTCACTGGCAGCTGCAGTTGCCAGTTTTTCACTGTAATTAAGTTGTAATTACACTGCAATTAATTGTAATAACATATTATGTTACTGTATTTTTAACAGTGAAAAAATGGCAACTGTGTCTGCCAGTGAATTACGGTAATTTTGACATAATTTTTTTTTTACAGTGGGCAGGACATCGGCACAGCGGCCCCAATTGTTAATGTGCGTAAGTGTTTAAGACTTTTTTTTTTTTTTAATGTAATTTTGTCTATTGACAAGTCAGAACAATAAGTTGCAACTAAGGTCAACAACAAAGGTCTTTGATTTGTTTTGTTTTTTTAAATAAAAGGAAAAACGACATTAAAAAAAAGATGAGAATTGAAAATCCAGAGGAAAATTAGGATATAACAATATAACAGTTTAAAAATATATATATATTTGTATTTTTTTCTATTGGTCCCCCGCGGTCCAATATATTATGACAACCCATCTCCACTGTTAAACAAGAGCCCTCCATCAGAAATGGGACCCAAAATCAGACTGGTATAAGGAATAGAATTTACAGTGGCACTTATAACTAGGACTGCACGATATATCGGCAAAAAAACAAAAAACAAGATACAGCATTGTATCGCAATATTAAGTGATCATAGCAATACATCGCCAATTTAAGACTTTTAAAACAAACAAAACACAGCCTCTTGAGGTCAGCCATCTTGTTTTCAAAGGAGTCCTGTGAAACCTGGACGTATCATATTTATCTTTCCAAAGTCGTGTAATAAGTTCTGTTCCTTTCTTCCTGACGTCCTGTGAGTGTGAGACACAAATGGAGCGCTCAGTCCCAAAACAGCATAAATCCCCTCCCAACGCAGTGCAACTCCAAACTACTTTATTTTACCTCCTGTTGGCGCCAGTGTAAACCCGGGACACGCTTCAGAATCCGCCCCCCCCTCGTCCTGACAGCGGCCTGCGGTTTGACAAATGCACCGCGACCAAAGGAAGGAACCGCGTCAAAAAGCGTGGCCTCGTCAGGAGCGCATCGATTTAGCGGCGCCGCGCTCGCCCAGGTTGTTTGGTTAGCGTAGCGTGTGGCGGGCGCTTGGATCGGCGCTGCAGTTGTTGACAGTTCCGAGCGCTCCCTCATTGGTTTCGCGGGAATGATTTTGTGCCTGTTTTTTCCCTCCTCCGCCACGTTCGATCAGGTGTCAAACTCAGAAAGCATCTCTAAATATGGAAAGGAATCCAGCAGAGTTTTATTGGATTTGACTTGTGAGAATGTAGGTCATGGAAAAGTGTAACTTGAACCAATGCGTTTGAGGTGAGTTTGTGGAGAGATTTCAGAAGAGTGTGAAGCGTAAAGTTTGTATTTGCCTCGTCCAAAGAAACAACGTGCAATGATAGACTTCCCCACATGTCGGATAATGTGTCTAATGTAAATAACTGTCAGAAAGAAGCAGCAGGAGCTAAAAGAACCACAGCAACATCTGAAAGCCTAGAAATAACGATATGACCGAGTATTTCACTTAAAACGCTAATGAAGTAGAAGCTACTGTGATTAGTTTAAACAGGTCTAACACAAGTAATAAGAAGTCTTCTATAAAGTCTTCTTTAAAGTTATGGTTAGTAAAAGGTTTGGATTAGGTTTATTTAGTGATGTATAATGGCATAACAGTTTTAAAAAATATATATTTATTGGTTTATTTGGTCGGGGACAGTGTAAGTTAATGAACAAGTCACACCGGATTGTAGCCCCATGTGCACTCTCAAACACTCTCTTATACATCCTGGCCTATTGTACATGTTTTTAGTGATAAGGGAAGCCAGAGTACCTGGAGGAAACCTACGCACTCACGGGGGAGAACCCCATAATGCTGCAAAAATCAAGTTGCAAGTTTGCATCTCTGACACGTTTCAGCCATATGAACCGTCTCGGGCCCTGAGAACCTCAGGGAGGGGTCTCCTGGTGGTTCCCAGAGTCAGGACTAAACACGCTGAGGCTAAAGCTAAAATCTGGAACAGTCTTCACGAGGATGTGAGACAGGCTTCAACTCTGACAATGTTCAAATCCAGGCTGAAAACAGTTCTTTTTACCTGTGAAGATGACAACTGAAAGTATTTTATATTTGGTAAATGGTCTCAATATATAGCGCTTTTCCACCTACATTAGGCACTCAAAGCGCTTTACATCAAGGATCCACTCACCCATTCATACTCCAATGTACGCAGAGACTGGGGGCAATGTGGGTGAAGTGTCTTGCCCAAGGACACAACGACAATGTGCACTTTCAGGAGGTGGGATTCGAACCCCCGACCTTCCGATCACGAGATGACCCGCTCTACCATCTGCACCACCGTCACCGTATATATATAATATATATATATATATATATTTTTTTTTACAGTAAATTAAAGCAGAACTAAGTAACTTGTGCCCCTAGAGGCCATAAGCACCACTGCAGGTGTGGTAGCATGTTGTTTTTTCTCATTAATTGTCCGTGAGAGTAAATACTACACTGACTGAAAAGACAAAGGGACAGAGGAATATTGTTCATCCATTTACACAATGGACATCATTCTTTTTCACTCAAACTTGGCTGTAAATACTGTATAAGTGGTGCTAGCCCATGGCTAGCTTTGCCCGTTAGCCTGTTAGCTTCTTCTTTGTGATTCCATTAGTGTGTATTGCGCCTCCGGGTCGGAGCAGGGAAATCTGCAAGTGTGATTTTCTGGCCAGAGACACCGGGGGAGAGGAAAGACCCTCCAATCATCAACACCTGTATTACCCCCAGAGCACCTGTGGAAAGGATTTATTAAGGTAAACAAGTTACATAGTTCTGCTTTAATATATTTTTATATTGAAGTTTTATTGATTGATTTTCTTGTAATGTTATGTAACTGTGAAGCAGTTTGAATTGCCCTGTGTTTGGATTGTGCTCTACAAATAAACTTACCATGCCTTCTCGATGTTTTCTTTAAAATCAACCTCAACATTTTATTTGTACGACGCTTTTTCACGGACACAAACAGTATTTTTCTGTGGCTCCCTGCACTTGTGTTTCTGTCGAGTACAGTACGGGCCGGGCCGGTGTGAAGGTCGCCCCGTGCCCCTCGTTAATCTGGACCCTTATTTCTCTAACGACTCTGTTAATTGTCCGTAGTTTACGACTGTTTGTCCACTCTGTTGTCTTTGTTTTATGGCTTCTCCGCCGCCTCAAAGTCAAACTGAAATGATGAGACATTATTCTCTCTCCCAGACGGGGGTCAAGGTCGGGTCACAGCGGGACAGTCGACGCCTCCCTGCTTCCCCCCTTCATACTCTCCCGCTCGGGACAAGAGAGGGAATTATGTGCGGTGAGTTTAAATGTTCTTGATCTGGAAAAGGTATGAAGGAAATGTAAATTAAGTAAAGAAAAGACAGTAAGGAGTGTGAAATAGGGCTGGTCATGATTTTGAATTAGTCCGGAGCGCCCTATGAAGGAAGACAAGATTTCACTTTTAGCTGACAACATGATATGAAATAAATGGCACCATCATGACTACACTTTGTGCCAGCTCTGGTACAAAAAGCTCTCGTACTAACTTATTTACATATCAGCTTTGATCTATATTGTAAGGCAAGGGTGGCGAACACGCATTCGGCTCTTGGCCAATCAAGACTGGAGATCTTTAATACAATGCGGCTCTTTGCAAAAGAATTGGTTCATATTTCCCATAAACTGTAACAGTCTTTAAGAATCTTAAAGCAAAAATCCAACCCTAGTCCTACAGACCCTGTTTCCATCTCTACACATGAATGAGAGTCTGTATCTCCCTCCTTTTCGAGGCGCTGTGTAAAAGGTGCCCGTGCACTCTCACTCACAGCAGGGTGTAGGTTAAACAACAGTCAGGCAGATTGTGGCACTTGGATTAGCTTCTGTGCTTTTCAGGTTTATTTGATGAAAGTTGGCCTCATATTCACAGAAAAAGATAAAAGTTAGGAAATGGAAAAAAACAGAGCACTTATGAAGCGCAACATCGTAACACGGAAATACACAAAGTCATGACTTTTCTTTCACATGTGACTGAAACTGTAACAAATGCAACATAAAACTGACTCTCAGACGTCCAGAGGCTCCTGGTTAAAGTTTATGAACTTTGTGCAGCCGAGAGTGCGTTCTCTGCACAGTCCAGTAAGGACCGAGCTGTATACACACTGAGCGCTCAGACCAGGGGCGAATCAGAGGAGGGGGCTCAGTGGGCAGGGCCCCACAAACAAACACACCCCAGCATTAAAAATAAAAAAATCTAATCCTGTCTCAGTCAGAGCAGAACAGCACACAATGTCAGTTATTTAATATACATTTATTTCAATCTTGGTGAGGAGTAAAACCATTACATCTTATACAACTCTTATTTATTTTTTTCTAAAGAAAAAGACCAGGCATAAAGTTAAAGTTTATTGTGATTAAATGTAACGGTCACATTATATTTAATCACAATAAACCCTGGATCTCGCGAATGGTCAGTGTTTTTGTGGCTCTTCACAGGATCAAGGTTGAACATTTCGGCTCTTGGTCTAAGGCATAATAATACCAGGAGTACTTCGACAGACGCACTGTATTATCTTCACTTTACTGTTTTCCGTTGTTGTTCCTGCAGAAGGCGCTCCAGACCAATTTCAAATCTTGACTCCTTGCTTGTTTCTTTTCTTTATTTCAAAATGTAAAAGCTAAAACATCAGCAATGGGGTAGAGAGAGTGTGTTACAAGTCACGAGCCTGGTTATGATCGGCCACATTTGAAGGTTGAACACTTGACACTCCCACAAAGCTAGTTTTCGCCCCCAACTCCAAACCCCGGAGTCAGTGGGACGAACCGAGTCGTGACCTGCCATAAAACATCTGCATTATGGATAAAAATGACACGTCCACTGAGTGAAATGATGACGCATGGTTTGTCAGACGCAGAGGAGAGAGGCTCCCGGGGCATTTGTCAGCGCGGGGCGACACGGGCGGGGCGACGCAGGGGGGAGGCCTTTATATATGGGCTCTTGGTCTAAAGTAAGGACACAGGGAATGAAGATGACTGCCCTGTCAGGAGGAGACGGATGGAGAGACACGAGAGAGAGGAGCTAAACAGGGGACAATAGAGAGCTGAGTGACGAACAGTGCACCGCGAGATGTTTCAGGCATTTCTGGAGGACAGTTTTTTACGTTTTCTAGTGAAATGATCAGGATTTTATGGGTAGATTGGCCACACTACATTCCACAACCTTATAGCACGAACAAGACATGATATTAGCCATTTTGTACAATCAATCTTCTCATTATAATGTTAACTCTTTTAAGCGTAATGTTAGTTCTGCTCCAGACTTAAAGCAGTACTAAGTAACTCTTGCCCCTAGAGGCCATAAGCGCAACTGCAGGTGTCGTAGCAAGTTAGGATTTTTTAACGTATTAATTGTCTTGGAGAGTAAACACTACGCTGACAGGAAAGGCGAAAGGGAGAGAGGGATATTGTACACCCAATGATACAATGGAAATATGTTTTTTTCACTCAAACTTGGCTGTAAATACTGTTTAAAGTGATGTTAGCATGTTAGCTTCTTCTTCGTAATTCCATTAGTGTGTATTGGTGGCTCCGGACCGGTGGCAGTCAAGTTGCAAACATGGTTTTCTGGCCAGAGACACCAGGGGGAGATGAAAGACCCTCCAATCATCCCATAAACACTTGTATTACCCCCACAGGGAAAGGATTTATTAAGGCAAACCTGTTACTTAGAACGGCTTTAATGTTAGTTCTGCTCCAAACTTAATGTTAGTTCTGGTCCAACTAACTTTCCTAATGTATTCGTAGCATCCCTATTCCTCACAGGACACATTTCACAACTTGCAGGATCACTTTTCACTGTCACAGAAATGCTATAGAAAACCAGCCTGAAACTTCCTGAAATTGATACAAATGCTTTATAATTTGATGTACAGTGTTTTACTCACAAATGTCTGAGTTTATAACCGAACAAAATCTGATATAGTGCCTTGAAAGGTCCTACATCATGCAAAATCAACTTTTTGGAGCTTTTAACCATGTTGTTATGCTATTTCTTTCTCTTAAACACCTTCCCATGAACACCCCAGAGTGTTTTTTGGCTTCGTTCACGCATGTCTGTGTAATCTCCTGAATCCTTGGCAGTTTTGTTGTTTACTTTTGCATGAAAAAGTAAATTAAACATATAAAATTAACAGTTTAGAGCCATTTGAGCTCACTCTGGCAGTGGTGCCTCTGACCCACCGCTTTGCAAAAAAATATATAAATTAAGAGTCCAGGGCCGGACAAAATTGCTTGGGGGCCGGTTCTAGCCCATGGGCCACAGTTTGCCCACCGCTGCTTTAAAGGGACATTTCAGGATTTTTGACATATGGCCTCATTTCCTAGTTATCCAGAGTGTTGTTGATTTCTGGAGACATTTTTTGTCTTTATTTCATGCTGTCCTTATGTTTTTAGAGTTTAGTGGTGCTAGGCTAATGGTAGGCTAGTGCATGTCTATGGTAACTAGTAGCCTGCATTAAAAACAGTCTGAGCACAGAGCACCTGAGGCAAATCACTTAGAACACCAGACTAACCATATAAAAGTCTGTGGTGATTTAAAAGAACTTATATTGAGCAGCTTCCTGGTTGTAGCTACGCAGTGGCGGAGTGATCTGCTCGGTTACCGGATCTACATTAGTTTATTTCCCTGCGGCCGACATTACTACACGTGGAATTCACAAAGGAGCTTTCTACAAATCAGATATGGCAACGTTTGGAGGACGAGCCCATGATTTTGAAGAGGTTTTTAATGCAGGCTACTAGTTACCATAGACATGCACTAGCCTAGCACTAGCCTAGCACTAGCCTAGCACCACTAAACTCTTCAAATATAAGGACTGCATGAATTAAAAAACAAAAAAATCTCCAGAAATCAACACTCTGGAAAACTAGGAAGTGAGGCCCTTTGTCAAAAACCTTTTCCATCTTTCTTAGTTGAGTTTTCCAGGCCGTTTCTTCGCTAAATCTCGCTTACGCTCGCAGTAATCCCTCCTTCCTCCCCAATCCGCGGCCTCGCTTTTGCAAAATTAATATTCCCATTTGCATACATACGGCGGTGAGTGACAGATCGCGGCGGGACATAATGAACGCACGCTGTAATTGCACCGACAACCTCACCCTTTTGCTGCTGACTCCTGTTCCCAGTCACTCGGCGGCTGCTTACGACGCGCCACGCTTTGTTCCCTCTGACACGCAATTATTTTTCCCATTAAATACTCCGCAATGTACCAACAACTTTCTCCTTTAGTTCCCACCTCCTCCTCCTCCTCCTCCTCTTCTTCTCACCCAACCCACCCCCCCCTTCACACTTGAAATTTCAATCAAGGGCCATTACGATCGCGCCGACGAGAGGGAAAAAAAAATAAGAGAAATAACAAGGCGCTCAAAATGGCGGAATAATCAGGGCCGTTTCGAGGAGGGGAAGGTGATGCATATGTTTCAAGTGTCAAAACGCGGAGGAGAAATTAATAGCTTTCTGCCATAAGCGCCGCTGATAAATATGATTTCATTAGCGCGCTCCGTTTTGAAAAGGGAACGTAGTTTTTCATTATTGCAATAACAAGAACATAAAAACTATTAGAGGCACATTAGGGGCTTTTTCTTTTCTTTTTCTTTTTTTTCCCAGAAAGACGGAACAGTTACAACGGAGAAATGTGTGAAGCAACGAGTAAATGATGTCGTCAAGTTTGTTCCTGTGGATACTTGCGAAAGAGACAGGACTCTCCTCATGTCGAGACACTTCCCCCCGGACTCCAAGCGTCCTGAAGAGTTTGGGAAGCCCTCGTGAACACAGTGAACAACTTTATTAATTGTGTCTCTGGTGGCGCAGTGGTTAGTGCTGGTGCTTCTGTGTGGAGTTTGCATGTTCTCCCCGTTTCACTAGAAAGGAACGCGCCACAACAAAGCGCAATTAAGATTTTATTCACAAAGTTATAGTGTGGAGACTGTGGGTGGGGGCTCCGTGAACCCAGCACTTCAGGACCCCCCCTCGAAGCAGAAGAATCAAACTACTGCCCATCAGAGGACTTCCAGTGCTTACGACTTAAATATCACCTCAAAGTAAATCAGTCCTGCACTCATAATAAAATTTGGTTTGGTGCGTCTTCTCAGATGCTCTTGTGCACGTTTTGCCGCTGATACTTGGTACTTGGTCATTCCATTAACAGGATGAAACTCTTCGTATTGATGGAGAAAAGCTACTCTTTTATTTGAGTAGCAGTTACCTAGGAGACTGCTTTTACCATTATTTTAGACGAGTATCTAGCTGGTGTAGTATAGGCTGCATGTTTCGGATTAACAAAGGGAAACCAGTAGGGGCGTTGAAAAATATCGATCCGCCGATATATCGCGATATTACGTCGCGCGATTCTCGTATCGATCCAAAAAAGCGGCGTATTTAAACATCTACACTACAAAAATATCAAGCATTGGCTTAAATGACTTGAATTGAGGAAATGTATCTTGTTTTGAGCGGTTTTCACTCATTTAGACACTTTTCCTGATCAGACCAAGTTTGCTTTGCTTGTTTGAGGACATTTCAGACCAGTTCTAGGGTAAATCTCGCTTGAAATAAGAAAGTAAAATTGCCAATGAGATAAGACCGAAATGACCGAAAATGACCTGAAATAAGGACAAAATGTATCGAAACGAGTCAGAAACATCTCAGAACAAGTGAAATAATCTAGGACAAATGCCCAAGAACTTCTTAACTAGTCAAAACAACTAAAATGTGGATTATGATGCTCAAATTGTGGGTGGGTGGGTAGTTAGGTAGGTAGGTAGGTAGGTAGGTAGGTAGGTAGGTAGGTAGGTAGGTAGGTAGGTAGGTAGGTAGATAGATAGATAGATAGATAGATAGATAGATAGATAGATAGATAGATAGATAGATAGATAGATAGATAGTATTCGATACAAATCTAATGAAGGTGGACTAGTTTACGGAAAAGTTGTTTCCAAAGTTGTAAAAAATAATCGCAATAATCGTCTAAGACTTCAGTAAGGAGATATAGTGTATCGTATCGCGACCTGTGTATCGGGATACGTATCGTATCGCCTGAGACAAGGCGATACACACCCCTAGAAACCAGACACACACAAAGGCCCAATGTCTCGCCGCTAAACGACCAAACCCCCGTCCAACTGTTCCCATTTTGAAAATCGGGAAAACTTCACCCCATCGCGGCCCAGCTCCTCCTTTTGGGTCAGGACACGCAGAGGACGGAGTATGACGACGGTATCGATGAGTTAATGAGCCGCAACCGCGAGAATGAAGTGAAATGATCGACTTCGCATTACTCTGATCTGGCTGTTTACTGAAGAGGCGCGGGTAATTAACGGCCGCGTCCGTGATTAGAACAAGGAACTTAACCATTAGCCCGGCATCGATTCGCTCCTATGTGTAAATATGAACTTTTGTGCTCCTTTCAGAGAGATCAGGAGTCTGAGCCACAGCCGCCTCGCTAACAGAGTCTGCATTCTCCCAATTAACTCTGATCGCACAGTCTTCGTTTTAATGTTGTGGACTGAAACCAGACCAAAACTACATTCAAAGTGCTTGTGCCTTGTCCATGTGGAAGAAGTCGTTGATATAATACAGGAAAACAGTCGCCAGTTTAGTTTAGCTTCGATTACAGCACACATTCGCTCTGACGTTGTTTCCATAAGCTTCTGCAATGTCAAAAGATCCAGGGTTGCTTTCATTTTTTGATAATGGGAGAGCGTGACCCCTGCGCAAAGTCTGCTCCAGCACATCCCAAAGATTCTCAATGGGGTTAATAAGGCTATATCCACACGAAGACAAAACGCTTATATTTTCAGAAACTTTCTTCGTAAGCCTGAAGCTTAGTAAATGTGTGCGTCCACGTGGATCTGTGAAAACGGTGCAATTCATCCTCCAGGCCTGTGTGAGGCGCTGTGACGCTAACACAGATAATAGAACAAGATGTAGATGCATGTGCAGTGAACTTATGTGGAATGTAAACAATGAAAATGATTCAAGGATTTTGGATCTACAGAAGAGACGTGGAGGAGAGTTTGTTCTTCAGACTAAAGAGAAAAACCTGTCAGTGACTTTAACTGTCAGTCCAAAAACACAGACTGACTCGTGTTTTTCTACTTGTCACCTGTGGCTTGTGGACGGCAATGGAGCAAAGAGGAGCGGAGTCAAACCATCACAGATCCATGAGGAAAACTCATCATAAGGTCAGTAGATTATGGATCACAGACACCACTCTGGAGCTGTGATGTCATCGTTTTTGTAACATAACAACGGCACCACGTAAACGGCGTTTTGAGATCTTTCCACTCTGGGGCCTAGTTTGGAAAATGTTCGTATGGCCTCGTATGGACGATACACTGGATTGATAAAATATCTTTGCGTTTGGTCCTCAGCTTGACTTATTGACAAGGCCTAAGATTTGGACTCATGCTCTCTGAATCACTGTTCATTTTCGCATATTTTGATATGCCTTAACTGAGCACATTTTCTCCAGTTCAGCTATACCCAAATCTAAAAGCTTTTCGACTACAGCCTATAGGCCAGGGTAACGCCTCATTTGAAAGATTAGCCCTACAAAAGTGATCAATAATTAAGGCAGTAATTCAAGTAAAAGGGGCCCAAATCAAGTACTAAGTAACTTATGCATGATTATAGTTTTCAGAGGACCAACATTTACGTTTAAAATAATTGTTTATTGATTTCATGTAATATTCTAATCTTCCGAGATTTTTAAAAACATTTTTTAACAAGCTATGAGCCATAATCATCAAAGTTAATACAAACAAAGGCTTGACATATGTCACTACATGATATATTAGTTTCACATTTTAAGTTGTATTACAGAAATAAATACACTATGTCTTCTGCCATCAGGGAAGAATAAATCCATGATGGAATAACCTGGTCGTTCAGGATCTCATTCTTTGGGCCCATAGTGTTTCTGAACCTAAAACTGCCCCAGATCAGAACCGTTGTGCAGTATTTCCATCTCTCTCTCTGCTTCTCCTGTCCCGGTCATTCGTCACCTCTCTCTCTCGGTCACCGGGGGGCTGTGGGCGTCCCCTAAGCCTTTGTGGGGGGTGAAAGTGTGCGGCGTGTGCATTCTGAGGCCTCTGGTGACGCCCTGAATGTGCTGAGTGCTCACCGCGGCTGAGCGTGATGGATTTGGTCTTATTGTTTGCCAGTGGAAAGCTGGGATTATCACAAAGACATCACTTCTTGCTCTGTATTTAGACATTGTTTGATCAACTTAAACCGATGTGCAAGCATTTTTCAAGAAGGGAAAGCCCTGGTTTGGTGCAGGAGCTAAGACAGATTATTATAACTATGAACAGTGGCGGCCGGTGATGTAAACTCTAGGTAGGTTTTTACTATCGGATCTAGTATACGCATTTACTGCTGCCTGTCAGACTAAAAAAAGCATGTAACCACATATCAGCAAATACCCACAGAACTATAGCCTTACAGACAACTCTTATTCCCAGAGTGTCAGACCATAGACCAGGGGTGGGCAACGTCAGGCCCGAGGGCCAAATCTGGCCCTTCAGCACAGGACCTCTGGCCCTCAAGATGATTTTGAGAAACATTATCACACAAATCAGAGAGAACTTTTAACATTATTAGAGTTAAATGGGAGAAAAAAAAGGTAGAAATACTGTCAATACATCCAATTAGGTACAGATCTTTAAAAACTCACCTCTGTCCACATTTACATAACATCATAGCACAGATTTAAGAAAAGTCGGGTACAGGGCCTACAGTAGCTCAAATACCTGTTGTTGTTTTTTTGGCCCTGCCTCGGACATTCGCTCGTGTTTACTCGCACTCGCGCCTCAAACTTCGAGGTGAACACTGTTTTTTCTTCCGGGCGACGTCCCAGATCAAGATAAATCCTTTTATTTATCTCCGACGTCTCACTCGCGGCGCGGGACCGGACTGGAGACACGGGAGGTTATACAGAGTGATGGAGCGAGTGTTTGGGAGAGTCAAGGCTCAGGGCTAACAGGGCATTTCAACACAGAAGGTCAGACGGGGAGTACATCATGATCCCAGAGGCTTCGACGGGGACAAAAGTGATGAAGAGGTTAGAGAAATGTTACGCGCGGAATGAGGTTATCGAGACGGATGGCAGCGGACGGTCCGCGGTCGAGCGGTGATTTACAATGATGTCGTGGGGTTAAAATTACATGGGTTTTATCGACGAAAAGCTGAGTGTCCGTGCGGTCCAATGACAGAAACCTGCCATTCAAAAGAGCTAAAAAGTATCTGTTGTTTCAGTATTTGTGAACTGGATTTAAAGCAGAAGTGTTTTAAATAATCTTTCTTATGCATTTGTTTTTTGAAGTGAAATCTAAAAGAATGAATGAACTTTGATTTGGTTGTTTGTGGTTGTTTCTACTCAAAATAGCACTGTTATGACCCATGGCTCAAAGGGGAGGGGTTTGAGCACCCGAATGATCCTAGGAGCTCTGTTGTCGGGGGCTTGGTGCCCCTGGTAGGGTCTCCCATGGCAAAGAGGTCCTAAGTGACGGCTCAGACAAAGAGTGGTTCAGAACGAGAGACCTTATGAGAAACTTATGAGATACCAACAGGCCTGTTTAATCATGAAGCCGTCCTAGCGTGGACCCACCACCTGCAGAAGGAGCTGGTGCAGTGTGATTTGGGAAGCTCAGACGGGTCGGACCCGGCAATGGACAAGTGGAAAAAGATGGATGGATGGATGGACATATTGAATTTGAACAAAAGGCAGCAGACAAACTCTGTGGACTATGTTTCGGAGGATATATCAATTTGAAACAACATCTCAGAGTTTCCCACAGCTTAGCGAACAGAGATGAGTTTCAGCTCCTTATAACATACGGGAATGCATGGACCATTCCAGAGTTGGATTGTGGGAAATAAACTCCAGGAATCCCAGGGAATTAATTGAACATTCTTCAATAATGAAAGAAGCAAAGAGAGCAGCTGTAGTCAAGGAAATGAGGGCATTGCCAGAGTCCAACCCTGTCGTGCCCCTTGTTTCGTCATTGGACCTTGGCAAGGACCAAAACAAGGTTTCCTCCAAAGTACACAATTTAGACGTTCCTGATGAAGCTATAGAGGTCCAGGAACATGAGGAACATCCAAACTTTGAGGTGCCTCTTGAAACAAGTCAAGAGGAGGAGGAGGTTGACCTGAAATCTGCTCTCCCTGACAAGGTAATTGCCTTTAATGATGAGCCAGAAGAGGAAATGAAGTCCCAGTTTGATGATTTTTCTCTACAGGCATCTGATTCCAGAGGCAGAAAAACACGGTCCCCACAAAATCCCCCCTCCTCTACTCATCCTCCTTTTGGTCCCTCCCTTCTCCCTGTCTTGGCCACACCCCTGAGTCTATAATAGGGGAGCAGCACACCTGGTCTGCCATTGTTCTCCTGGAGCTGCTTGGTGGAGCTTCCCCTCATGGCCCACCAAACCTCTACCTTAACCCTCATCTATCCATAACTCCATCAATAAACCCTTTTAGACCTGTCTGCTTTAAATGATCTGTTGCGTTGGTGCACCTGGAACCAGAGTTTGATAAGAATACTCAACTTGTCAACTTAATGCTGATACTGACCTGAGGGTCCGAGGGGAAGCATATTGAGTCCAAGAAGGAACATTTTCACAGTTTTTAGGAGCCACTAAAATGGAGATGTTTGGAGTGATGAGACCAAGAGTGATGATAGGAGTCAACAAGGCCTATGAAGAAAAATGCACCATTCCTGAAGTGAAATACGGAGGTGGTTCTCTGATGGTTTGGGGGATTTGTGAGTTACCAAGGCTCTGGAAACCGGGTCAATATCGAAGGCAGGCAACACAATGATCCAAAACACAAAGCCAAGTCGACCTGCCACTGGCTCCAGCAGAATTAAGTGAAGGTCCTGTCCATCTCAGTCTCCTGACCTCGAGTTCATGGTAAAATTCATGGTAAAGTTCATGCAAAACAACCCAGGATCTTACAAGAACTTAAGGCGGGAAAGACGAGGTATAGAACCGCCATGCTGGAGGGATTACATGGCAAAAATAAGGAAGGGAGAGAGAGTTCAGTCGGCTGGCCCTGGCCTTTTAGACCCTGCAGTCCGCTCCCTGTGCGATCCTCAAGTCTCGGTCCAGTCACTGCTTGATCAATGTGGCCTGCGCTTCTTTAGGGGCCGATAATAATAAATGGATTTGGCTAATTACACAAACATAAACCACAGATCCACAATGTTGCTCCAGTATTGACCACCATGCATCTCCTGAGTTTTTAGCGGAAAACTCATCTTTCCGTTTTGTCGAAGGAGAGCTGGTTTTTGAGACGGTGATTTAGTTCATTTGTTATGTTTGGACAAGCCATTAACACGTCATTTATTATGGTTAGCGGGAGTCTCCTAAAGGCGCGAGCTCCGCACAGGGACGGAGCCTCTGTGTTTGCATGAAAACAAATGCGAGGCTGCTCGAGCATTAGATTAACAAGCTCAGGAGGAGACGGGGCGGATGCAAAAATATCTATTCAAATATAGAGTTTAGGGCGGTCATCGAAGCAAATCAACGTGGTAACGCTAAACCAAAACATACGCTTAACCAGATGATTTATCTAGAACTTAATCCAAAATCATAAACTATTTGATTCAAAGGCATTTCATGAATTTAAAACATTTACCATTTATATTTTGTAGAACAACTTTATTCACTAAAAACATTAAAACACCCAGTGGCTGCTGCAGATCCTTTTGGTCCTCCTCAGCACAACTTCCTGGTTCTTCTCGGTGGAGCAGCTTGAGCAGGAACAGGTGAAACACTTTAGGGCGGGGCAGGTAATCAACACAAAATAAGTGAGGCAAAACCACAAGGACATGAACAGACGAGAAGAACACTAAACAAAACCAAGGTGGAACAGAACGGGATCAGACAGAACCATGACAGTGCCCCCAGCTAAAGTCTGGTGGGTCGGGGGGCCATGGAGGCAGACAGGGACACTATGGGACGGACACTGGGAAGCTGGGAAGGATTAGGAAGAACTGCCGGGTCCGGAGGCCAAGGAGGCAGGAGATGCAGAGAAGACCACGAAGGAAGCTTAGGAGGGTCCAAGGAGGTCCAGGACACAGCAGAGGCGGGCTGGAAGCGCCTGCTGGAGGCAGAGGCGAGCCGGAAATCCAGGGGCTCCACTGGTGGAAGGCACTTCAAGGATCTCAGCCGCAGAGCAGAGATAGGCGGCAGCCGGGAGGAGATCAGGCGAGGAGCAGGGACAGGAGCAGAGGGAGAGCGTTGTCTAGTCGTGGCTCAGGGTTTGGGGCTTGGGGAGAGCGGTTTGCTGGGTCTGAATTTGGTTAGTTTATTCTGTCGTGGTTACATTTAAATAAGACCCAAATGCAAACAGCAACTACATTTCAATGGTAAAGGTTAAAACAAGAAATCTAAGTTACCTATGTAACTATAGTTCTACGAAATGTGTGCGCCGCCCTTAGGCTGCGCTATTGCATATCTCTCGGAAGCGCCAGCTTCCCGCCCTGAGAGGATCAAAGAACTGACCGCTCCAATCATACTTGGGGTCCACTCACCCCTGACCCCTATAAAAGGGGGACTCTCCCTTCAATCGTCTCCTTTGAACTCAGCCATCGAAGAGAGGTCGTGCCTGCTGGGCCCGTAGCTAAGGGCGGCGCACACATTTCGTAGAACTATAGTTACATAGGTAACTTAGATTTCTACTTCAATTGTGTGCTTGCCCTTAGGCTGCGCTATTGCATAAAGCAACGCGCAGCCGTGGCCGACCAATGTACTCCCAGCAGGCATGGTCTCGCATGATTGGAGCAGGCCCGTGGCAACTCTATGCATCCCAGGGAGCGGCTCAACGCTCCCTAGGTAGCAGGGGCTCACGGGCAGGGTGAGGGGCAGCCGATAGCCGTTAACAACGCCAGAGCGCCTCACCCCGGAAAAAGACAATCAGGGGACGCCTGCACGAGCCGCCTCTCCCAAGAGCGCTAGTGCAGACTCACCCCTGATAACAAGGGTGTCCGAAGCCGCCTCTCCCAAGAGCGCTGGCACCCGAGGAAAAGATATGGTCCAGTTCGGCCAGGCCGCCTCTCCCAAGAGCGCCTGAGGCACCGAACCGACCATGCAGAAAAAACAGGAGCTCAGAAGCGTCTCTCCCAAGAGCGCAAGAGCACCAAGAAGGCCAAACCAATCCAGGTCATTCCCTCGCAAACCACCATAGGGTTGAGGGGGGGAATTCATGACCGTCCATCACCCAAAACTGCGTGGGCAACTGAACCAGTAGCAACGTCCTGCAGATATGACTGCACAAACGTTGAAGAGGACGACCAAGAGGCTGCCATGCAGACCTCCTCAATCGAAGCGCCATGGAGCAGTGCCGTAGAAGCTGCAACCCCACGTGTGGAGTGTGCTCTGACCACTGCTGGCGGAGGGAGTCCTAGTGCCTTATATGCAGCGCGGATGGCAAGGCATATCCAGTGGGCCAATCTTTGGGAGGACAGCGGAGCACCCTTGTTCCTGACCCCAAAGCCCACGAACAATTGATCTGAGCGTCTGAAGCTGGCAGTCCGCTCAAGATAGTGGCGTACCGCTCTGATCGGGCAAAGGCGGTTTCGCCGCTCATCCTCCGCCGACGCGTGCGGAGGGGGGAAGAAGGGCCTAATTCTGATCACCCTGGACCTGAAGGCGGACGTAATGACCTTCGGTTGAAAAGCCGGGTTGGGCCAGAGTTCCATCAACCCATCACCCTCAGGGAGTGACATGCAGGAAGAGTGCACAGAGAGTGCACAGAGATCACCCATCCTCTTAGCCGACGTTAGCGCTAAGAGGATCGCAGTCTTGTAGGACAGACAGTCCATCCCTGCCTGGCGAATGGGTTCAAACGGGGGCCCCGAGAGGCCCTCCAGTACTGTCTGAAGGTCCCAGGTCGGAACCGACCGGCGCACGGGCGGTCTAAGCCTACGAACGCCCTGAAGAAACCGCTTCACCAAGGGGTGACTGCGAGCAGTGTGGACTCCGAACCCCACATGCCCGGTAACGATGGCCGCCGCAAAAACCCCTAGGGTTGAGGCGGCCCTGCCTCTCTCCAGCAGACCCTGGAGAAAACTCAGTACATCCTGTATAGAACAGGATGTAGGGTCCAGGTCCCTCTCTGAACACCAATCAGAGAAAAGACGCCAACGGACCCTGTAAGCCCTGGTCGTAGACGGGGCCCGAGCACCCTGAATTGTGGCAACAACTGAAGAGGGGAGGCCAAGGTTAGCAACTTCCCCCGTTCAGCCTCCAGACCATCAGTCTGCGCCCCAGTACCGGACGGGACAGGAGGGCCCCCCCTGCCTGAGTCAGAGCGTCCGGTCTGTCTGGGAGGGGCCACGGATCCCCTTGTGCCATTGATACCACGTCGGGGTACCACCTGGCACTCGGACTGTCTGGGGCTATGAGCAGGATGAATGTGCCCTCTGTCCTCACTCTGTGAAGAAGAGGTGCAATGAGGCGCAGGGGCGGAAACGCGTAAAGCAGGCCGGACGGCCATGGTCGATGGGCCATGGCATCCACGCCGAGAGGAGGCCCGTCTGTTGACCTGAGCGAGAACCAGAGTGGGCACTGTGCGTTCTCTGCATTGGCGAAAAGGTCGGCCACTGGTCTGCCGAACCGGAGCCACACCTCCGCCGCGACCTCCGGTGCCAGGCCCCATTCGTCCCGTAGGGCGCCTCCTCTGGACATCCTGTCCGCGCCGACATTGCGAGATCCGGGAATGTGGCGCGCTTTCAGAGAGGCCAGGCGGATGCTCGCCCAGTTGAGCACCTCCGCTGCCAGCCTGTGGAGAGCGGGGGACCTGGTCCCCCCCTGCCTGTTCAGGTAGGCCACCACTGTGGTGTTGTCCGACCGAACTAACACGTGGCGACCCTGCAGATGGGTGGCAAAGTGTAGGAGGACTTTCTGCACTGCCTCCATCTCTAGGAGGTTGATGTGTCTCAGAGACGGGGGCCAAACACCGCTCGCCGTGAGATGGCCCAGTACTCCGCCCCAGCCGGTCAGGGAGGCGTCTGTGAACACCTCCGTGTAATGGAGCACGTAGCCCATTTGGACCCCCCGATGGAGGCGCTCGGGGTCCAACCAGAATTCTACGTCGGACCTTGCGGCGGGGGACAACCGCACCCGCGTCAAGTCCCTCACACGGCGGGACTCGAGGCGTGAAAACCAGCATTGAAGGCCTCTCATATGCAGCAGACCCAGTTGAACCACCGGGTGGGCTGATGCCATCATGCCGAGCAGGGAGCGGATTCGCCGTGGTACAATCCGCGGACCATCCAACACCCGTAAACCCAGATCCAGAATCACCGACTGCCTTTCCAGGGAGAGGGAGGCCCTCATGCCCTTGGAATCCAAGCGCAAACCCAGATAGACCAATTCCTGGGTCGGAGCCAGTCGACTTTTCTCCCGATTGACAACCAGCCCCAGCCGAGAAATGTGCCTCAGCACAGCGGCCGTGTGGGCTTCGGCCTCCAGTGGGGAGGAGGCCAGAATAAGCCAATCGTCGATGTAAGTCAGGATTCTGAGACCCTGACGGCGAAGCGGCTCCAGCGCTACCTCCACACACTTCGAGAAGGTGCGTGGGGCGAGGGAGTAGCCAAATGGGAGGCGGCAATACTCGAAGCATTTGTCCCCGACTGCGAACCGGAGAAACTTCCTGTGCGCTG
Source organism: Gobius niger (assembly GCF_951799975.1). Taxonomy (NCBI): domain Eukaryota; kingdom Metazoa; phylum Chordata; class Actinopteri; order Gobiiformes; family Gobiidae; genus Gobius; species Gobius niger. The sequence goes on along the minus strand of NC_136870.1, from coordinate 24,185,617 downwards.
GGACAATGGGGATGTGGAAGTATGCGTCCATTAGGTCCACTGAAGTCATCCAATCTCCGGGCCTGACGCATTGCAGCAGCTGCTGCACCGTGAGCATGCGGAAAGGCCTCTTCACAATGTAGTGATTGAGAACCCGTAGGTCCAGAATGGGCCGCACACCGCCGCTCTTTTTGGGAACGAGGAAATACGGGGAATAAAACCCCATCCTCGCTCTGAGCGGCTCCACCTCTGCTATGGCGCCGCGCCGTAGCAGAGAAACCACTTCTCTTGTGAGCGCCGCTGTCTCGGCTGCGCTGCGTAACCTTGTCTTGAGGATACCGCAAAAGCCTGGAGGTCTCCGAGAGAATTGTAGAGCGTATCCTCTTCTGAGCGTTCTGTCCAGCCAGGGCGCTCTGAGGAGCCCTGTGTCTTTCCAGACCTGGTAAAACTCTGTCAGGGGCCGTACCACGACACTGAGTGAGAGTGGGTAAACGGGCCCGCCCACAGGCTCCGCTCTCGGCGGTGAGCCGCAGCGTGGGGGGCCCTGCCCGAAAGGGCTGACGCTCCCGGGAGAGAACAGACTCATCGGCCGAGAAAAGAGCGCGCTCAGATCTACGCTTCTTAGCGGGGATTAGAGAGCGCGTGGGGAGTGTAAGGGAAGAGGGTCTACACATAGACTTACACCGCTGCCCCGAGGCTTTTAGAGAAGCATGCTGACGAGCTGCAACCTCACGGGGAGCTAACGTGCCTGACATGTCATACCGCCTTTTTCCTCTCCCGCTCCTCAGCGGCGGAGAGTGGGAGCGCGGAGACGAGCACTGAGCAGAAGTATGAGAGCCAATCACAGGCCTTACTTTGCTCGAGCCCCCTCTTTCTTCCACGTTCGCTGTCTTATGTACAGTCGACCAATCACTGTCGAGGGACAGCGCATCACAGCTGTGTCTCGCTGTCAGAGCAGCAGTTTGCCCACATTCACTCATGTGAGACAGTGCGCTCGCGTTAGCGAAAGCCGCGGTGACACGAGGGCTAGTTCCAGCCGCAGCCCGAGAGCAAGAGTCAGAGCGCGTTACACACGCGTCCCTGACAGGCAGCGGAGCTGAGCGGCAAGGAGCGTTCAGCGGAGCCCCCTGAGCCCTGCTGTAACGGGCCGAGCGGCCGTTATTCACGCTTTTAAATCCCCCTCTTCCTCCCCTGAAGCCCGGAGCAGGACGGCGGTCACGCCTCGGGCTGGGAACATCGCTGCGCCGACGATCCGGAACCTGGGGGCGTCGAGGAGCTGCACGTGAGGAGGACGCGGGGCCTCGACGAGGGGGGGATCTGCCGCTTCTTCCTCCTCGTTCGGAGCGCCGGCGTGAAACAGAGCCCTGGTCACGCTGAGGACGGAAATGATGGGCCAGTTGAGCGGAGGCTTTAGCGGCGGTCTCCAGTCGGTCCACCATAGCCTGGATGCCAGGACCGAAGAGGGAGGACTGGTCGAGCGGCAAGCTCAGGAGACTGCGTTTGTCCGCCTCCTTCAGCGTGGACAAGCCCAGCCAAAGATGGCGGCAGCCGACCTGTGCTGCACACATGGTCCGTCCACCGTCGAGGGCAAGAGCCTGTGACATGCGGGCGAAGGCCGCCATGGTGGTCTCCGCCTCCTCGAACTCTTCGCGGGACAGCTGGTCACGACCGCGGATGAGTTTGTCCAGAGAGGCGGTGAGCAGGGCCATATTGTTAGCTAACGCCACGACCTGTGCAGCGTTAGCGTAACAGCGGTTAAGAATGGAAGCTGTGAACCTATCCCGCTCTGAGGGAAGGTCCACTCTACCGCCGGGCCAGAGAGAAGAGGACGGGAGAAGGGACATTCTAATCCCGTCCTCTATGGCGGGGACGCTCTTCAGTTGGCCCCATCCTTCCACAGTGGCGTACACACCGTACGCTAGTGCCGGAGTGCGGGCAGAGTACGGACTGCCCCAGTCACGCATAGCGTAGTGGAGGAGGGAATCCACGCGAGGGGCAATGACCACCGGTCGCTGCCTGTCGCGGGTGTTGCCAAACAGGACGCGGAACCGATCCGCCGCTGGAGCTGGGGGCTGTGGAGGCATCGTCAGCTCCATTCGAGCCGCAGCTGAAGTGATGAGGCCCGGGAGACGATCCATGGGGTAACGCTCCCGCGGCTGCATCTCCTCTGAGAAAAGAGAGAGTGCGTCTTCATCAAAGAAGCGCTGCTCATCATCTTCATCGTCCGCAGCCCAGTCCCTTCTCGGGACAGGCGGAGGCGGCGGGCTCCGCTCCCGCGCCGGGGAGGCTGGAGCCGGGGAATCCCCGCTCGAAGTATCCGATTCCTGATCGGATAACTTTTGAGAGGCAGGGGCCAAAAAGGCGCGGCGACGCTCGCGCTCCTCCCGAGGGAGCGCGAGGCAAGCGGCACAGGAACCGTCATCTGCAGAGTGGCGCCGGCCCAGGCAGAGGAAGCAGCTAGCGTGCTGATCCCCCGCGAGGAGCGGCGCCGTGCAGGACCCGCAAACCCGCTGCTTGACGCCGGAGGGCGACGGGGGTTCAAGCGAAGGTATGCGGTGAGTCATTCTTCGTCAATTCTTGAAGTCTTCGTCAATTCTTGAAGTCGAGAATCCAATTCAGAGCAAAGCTGAGAGAAAAAGGAGACGATTGAAGGGAGAGTCCCCCTTTTATAGGGGTCAGGGGTGAGTGGACCCCAAGTATGATTGGAGCGGTCAGTTCTTTGATCCTCTCAGGGCGGGAAGCTGGCGCTTCCGAGAGATATGCAATAGCGCAGCCTAAGGGCAAGCACACAATTGAAGTAGAACTCACTGATGCAGGGAGCGGAACGGGACTGAGCACAGTCACACACAGTGAACCAACAAAGACAGGGGAAAAAACACAAGGAACAGGTGAAACATTTTAGGGCGGGGCTGGTAATCAACACAGGGGAAGCAAAGAGGGACTAGAACACTAAACCAAACCAAGGTGAAACAGAAGATGAACAGACAAAGGCCCCTCCCGAAACGAGCAGATTGGATGTCCGTCAGTGTCCACCATGATAAGAAGCCTCCGAATTGGGCTATCAGTTAGGAAGGAGTTAGGAAAAGGGAAAAGGAGCCTCAATGCTAACTATCATAGCCACTTTAGCATAGGGACCTGTGGCTAATTTGCGCAATGTAGCTTTATGAAACAGCTGTTGAGCTACAATAACGCTAAAGGGGAATGTGATGGATCTTTTCTTTTTTTTTCTTCTTAAATGTCTTTATTTAGACACTATGTTGTTGCATATGCTATACAGTAGGTGGCGACATGTCCTTTTGTTTGCCCTGCAGTCCGCCAATAACCTTTAAAGAAGAAGAACAGCAGCTGTCGGTGATGTCACTTCCTCTTCCCCTGCGTAAGGACGGTCAAATTGGGCAAATGCTGAAACAAAAGTTCACTAATTGCATAGATTAGGACATAGAGGCTATAATTTGAGGCCAGGAAGACTTCAGCTCTGAGGGATGAAACAAAACAAAAACAAACACTCCCAAAAGTGCTATAAGATAAAGAGCTGCATATCTTTTTGGTTATAGCATCACCTTTTCTACAGTTTATTTTAGTTTTTTTGGGTTGTTGGAGTGATTCACAAGAAAACTCCGGCTCTTTAGCGACAAAACGTCATGAAATAAGCTTTTCTTTGTACTCTGACATTAGCCCTGACAGCAGAGGTGTCTAAAAGGTCACAGGTTCGATTCCAGACCCTGGGCGGGGTCAGAATGAGATGTGAGAAGATGAACATTCATCAGAAGTTGTCCCGCGGCAGTGACGACTTATTGAGACGTCGGTTTCTCCCCTCCTCACGAGCGCTGCTTTGGATAAGTTCATTTGCTAATTACAAAGTTGGGCCTTTTTTCCTGAATAAATAACGTTGATTAATTGCGGAGTCGCAGCGAGCGGCGGTGATGAATGAGCGATTTATCTCGGTGACAGAAACGTGCCCAGTCGTTTCACTCACGACTCGCGGATTCACTAATTACAGCCAGAAACTTCAGACGCAGGAGCGATGCGGGGAAGGCCAAAGGTTTCAGGAGAAAGAATGTGTCAGATTTATCAAATAGAAACGCTCACTGGCAATAAGCTATGTATTTCACCAGGAATAAAGAGAAATACGAACATATAATCTGGAATGTTCCGCAGTGAGGTTTTAAGACATGGCAGGTGAACATTTAGATTCGTCAATATTGAGAATTTTAGATTTTTGTTTTTTTGTTTTCTCCCTTAACATCTTGGTCAGATTATAAGAAAGACAAAACCCTTTATGATGCTTATTTTATGATTTCTTTGTCTGCCAGTGAGTGGGAAAAATCCAGGAAGTATTCATTCACAAATATTGACATGTTTGGTATCCACGTGTAGCACGAGGCGACGCTGTAATCCAAATATGGCTCTTTCCTTTTAAACTTTAGACCCATTTTCTAACATTGTGGTTCATTCTTGCTACAACAATGTTTTCTAAACAAAAAAATATAGTTTTGTTTAGGAAAAATACCTTCTAAATAAAGTCTAACACACCATAAACGTGTCAAACAATTTTACACATGTCCATTAAGCAGTTTACATATTAAAACAGGCTCCAAACTTTCCAGTATTGTAGAAGGTTTTTTTAACATCTGATTTATTGAGCTTTGTATGGCAAAAAAAAACAAGGCAAAATGTGTGTTGTTGTTTTTTTCACTCATAAAATATTTGTATCTAATATATAAACAAAATAAAACCAAATGGGTCTATCTATTATTTAAATTTTGTCACTGAATATATTGACATTTTGGCCATTTTAACCTCTAAACCCCCGCCTTAACCGAGCACATTTTCTTCACTTCAGTTTTTCCCAACTCTAAAAGCTTCTCGACTGGAGCTCACAGCCTATAGGCCAGGGTAACACCTCATTTGAAAGCTAAGACTGCTCTTAGATAGAAAATGTCTAAAAATGTCTATTTTTATTTGAACAAGCAGTATAAAAAAAAACACATCACCGGGTGCAAGGCTGCGACAGTGAACATTAAAGAAGCTGCACTCGCGTGGCCTTCGCTCTGCCCGATCCCGTCAGACCTGGGAAGCTCAGAAGGGAAGGACCTGGCAGGACTTGGATGGGAGACCGTTTGGGAAACACCAGGAAGCCTGGCGAATGTAGAGAGTGAGTGGTTGGTGGTGGTCGGAGGGGCCGATGGCGCAGACTGGTTGCCTCACTTCCTTCAGTCCACCCCAGGGCAGCTGTGGCGACAATAGTAGCTTACCACCACCGAGTATGGAGTGAACGAATAGTGCAATGATAAGCGTCTTTTGAGTGTCCAGAAGAGCACTATATAAAACCAATGCATTATTATTATTATTATTATTATTATTATTATTATATTACTTACTCCAATGAACCGATCAAAGGCCATGACCTGAGAAAGTGTCTGAATAAAGGCTGTTTTATTGGAGTAAGTCTGCAGGCTTTTCACTGTTCATTATTTTTTATATGCAAACATAACATGACTATTACACTTTGTTTTCTGATATTCATGTCAGTATAATCTAATCTAATCTAATCTAATTCAAACTGAAATGTCTAAATAAAAGTTCTTCCTCCGTTTTGTTTGACATTGTGAATTGGTGAATGTAGACGTAATTTCCCGCTTTCCAAAGCTGTTCCCGCCTAAAGCCCACAGTTACCAGGCCGCAGTAACAGAGTGGAGCTGGAGGAAGTGGTTAGTCCTCGTGCCCCACAGCAAGAAGGCCCGGAGTGAAGTGTGTTTTATTTCCCCCCTTTTTGATTCTTTAATTCTTCTCAAAATTCAGTAAAAATCCCCGGTTACCTCTGGACCGTTCCCCTCTTTGTCCCTCATCTGCGAACGCGACAGCTCCGCTCATAAATCAGGATTACTCTCTGTTATTCAGATATTCAGATGAATCCGGGAGTCATTGATAACGTCTGGGTGACTGATGTCGTCACTTTGGGCCTGAATCCGCCGCGTCCCGTCGAGCGAGGGCCATATGGACGCCGTGATTGTTCCCTGGAGACGCGGAGGCTCTTCATTATTCAGACGTCATTTACTTTAAAGACTTAACAGACTGGCGGATTTACTGTGTATCTGTACACATGACGTCACAACATTGTAAACAGTAACTATGGTAACCAAAGCAGGATAATGTGCAAGTAATAGTAAATAGGGGTATCTTATGTACAAGGAAAAAAACACTTTAAGAAAAATATATAAATATTAGGGCTTAGACTTTTTTTTTGTAAATTAATTCCGATTAATTAATTACACAAGGTTTAATGCGATTAAAAATATTAATCGAATTTATTAGAGGCCGGCCGATATATCAGGCCGATATTTGGGGATTTTACAATATCAGCTATCGGCCGATCTAGCGATGAAAAAAGATATTACCGAGACCAAAAATGAGACCCGTTTTTGGCTTTGGAAAGAGCAAAGTCAGGGCTTTAAAAGGAGTCCTACCACAACTCCCTAGGCCAGGGGTGGGCAACGTCAGGCCTGGGGGCCAAATCCGGCCCTGCAGCACAGAACCTATAGCCCTCTAGATGAATTTGAGAAATACGAGATCAAATACCTGTTAAGTGCTAGAAATTGAGTAATTATGTAATTATATTTTTGTTTATTATTTGGTCATATAAAACAGTAATTCTCAATTGGTGGGTCGGCACCATTTTCAGTGGGTCACGAGCCTATAGGGAACCTTTTTTTTTCAATATTTTCCATCTGAAACTGCTCAAATTCATGTTATTTGGTTGTTTTGGTCATAATTTCAGTCCTAAAGGCAAATCCATGGCTTGTTCAATAAAAAACGTGTGTGGAATATACAATGTTATGTACAATATATGACAAGTTGGTTTTATGTGGGTCATGGCTTGTCAACCTATAGGGTAATGGTGAGTCCCCAAGTCAAACCACTTGAGAGCCACTGATGTAAAGCATTGGCATTTGCAGAAAAACGGTCTTTACTCAAGACAACAAAAGTGAGGTTCGGCCCTTGCTGTTTTGGCTTTGATGAAAATCGGCCCTCCACAACGCAAACTTGCCTAACCCTGCCCGAGGCCTCAGGGGAGGTGAGAAACATCGCCGTTAAAATCGGTTAGCTTCAGGTTTGTTAAACACAAGTTTCACTAAACCTCCATCAATATGGACATGCTGCAGGTCATTTTGAAGGGCAGAACCAGGAGAATTCAGTCGCTGAGCTAGTTTTAACCTCCATTATTGTGTTTTAGATCGCCGCGGCTAGTAACAAAATGCTAATGCTAACGACAGCTGGGCAAAGCTGGGACAGAAACTATGATTGGATCACCTAAAGTAATGAAATAAAATCGGCCAGTGTTGGAGCGGCCAAGTATTTGTTTTTAAAGGATTATAGAGACCAAAAACATCGTCCAAAAATATCGGCATCGGCCTTAGAAAAATCGTCAAAAATAGCGACATAAACGAGATGTAAATTTGGGTGAAAACGTAGCAAAAAAACGCAAAAAAACAAAGCAGGCGACAAAAAAGTGATGAAATAGCTACAAAAACACGACAAAACAGGCAACAAAAACGTCTTAGTCACCGAGACGTTATCAATGACTCCTAGATTTATCTGAATATCTGATTACGGGAGAGTAAACAGGCGACAAAAACACAACAAAACAGGCAACAAAAACTAGAGGCCGACTGACATGGGTTTTTCTAAGGCCGATGCCGATATTTTGGGATGTTTAATTTGCCGATACCTTTGACCGATATTTTTGGTTGATTTTTCCAAATGTCTGGTCTATAATCCTATGAACACAAACACTTGGCCGCTCCATTACTTTAGTTGATCCAATCATAGTTTCTGTCCCAGCTTTGATTCGCTGTCGTTAGC